>NC_045597.1:114896882-115523700 GCF_009762305.2 Zalophus californianus | reverse complement strand
TTTGTGATGGCAGCCCGAGCTGACAAGACACCCTCCTCCTGGGGCTTCCCTCTGCTCTGTTAACTTGACTACAGTCGGTCAAACTGCTGACTAACCCCAGTTGTGGTCCTGCTAAATGCATATTCCTGGTTCTCTACTTCCCCACAAACAAGTTAGGATATTTATAACCACATTTCCTTCTGTTTGACATACCTTCTCCTCTTTCAGAAAGCTTTCTACCAGCAAACCTCTTCCTCCCATTGAAAAGTGGTAATGTCACAGGCAGAGAACACGGGGTCACATCAAGCTCATCACACACAAGGAGAGGCCTCTGGGAATCACTTCTATGAAACAGGGATCAAAACCCTGCCCTTATAGGATCAATCAAATCAATGTACCTAGAAAGTATCTTATAGGTTATGAGGGACCATATAAATATGTAAAACATATCATGCTGTCTTAGCTCCTTTTGTGGAATCTGACTTCAATGCAAAAAGCCAGTAACAGCTCCAGTAACAAAATTAATTTTTTAAAGCCTCATACAAACATACAAAGATCCATAATAGTCTATGCCATCTCCTAAATTAAGTTCCTTCAGAGCAAGAACTTTTCTTCATAATCAGGGAAAAAAATGGTTTGGGAAACAAGAGAAAGCTCAAAGAGTTTCTATACCAGACACTAATTCAGTGACATTGAATAAGAGGTTCCCCCACTAAACTGTGGGATCCTCAGGGACAAGGGTCAAGTTTTACTGACCTTTAAAACTCCAGAGTCCTTTCTGTTGCCTGGCACATAGCAAGAAACAATCAATCAATCAATCAATCATCCAATGAACCAATGTGGTGCCCCATTCAAGAGAATGCTTGAAAGTGTTTTCTCCTGCTGAGAGTGGATTACTAATGATCACTCCAGGATTCTTTGTCAGTACATAGCAGTATAGCATAATGGAAAGCTTTGGCTTTGAGATCAGATGCACCTGCACAAGGACACTAATTCTGCCACTCACCTTGGGCAAGTGTCTCAATTCTTTCATCTGTAAAATGGGAATACTGATGCTTACCATACAGGTTTGTTTGAATGTTAGAAAAAATATACCTAAAGCAGTTAAAGCACTGACTAATATGGTGTATGTGCTCAGCAAATAAAGGTAGTTATCATTGATGAATATCTCCAAACAGGAGACTCCGTACGAACACAGCTGCACTCACCACATCCGGTCACATCCCCTCATCATCTATAAACTACTCTATCAATACTTCCATCCAACTACTGCTCACTGACTCAAGGGATTGTAATACTTTGTGCTGGATATCAATAACCCATAGTCTTTAGAAGACAGAATTGGCTTTCATAAGACTTCAGATCCTGAGATTTTAAAGCATAAACTAGGACATGTACCCTGATGTCCTGGGTCAAGCGGTAGGGATTGGGCCTGCCTGGCTGAGGGGGTGGACACTGCTGCAACAATTCCAGGTAGCAACATCCCCCCAAATTCTCTAGAAACTCAAAAAAGGAGGCTGTCTCCAAGGCAGAGGGCCACCAAACAAGGTAAGAATGAGCCAACATGAAAACCTGCAATGAAGTGGAGCCCCAGGAAGTGCTCGATGAGTAGAAGACAGGAAGAGAGGACAAGCGAGGCACCCCTGAATATCCCACAGCAGTGCGAAGCAGACGGCACGTAGCTTCACAGCTACAATGTGGGAGCGGGTCCCTCCTGAGGGACAAGGGCATTCTTCCCCTTTCCAAGGAATTGAACAAGAGATTATTCAAAGTAGCAATGAAATAAGAAGGTGCTGAGAGGAAGAGGTCAGAGAGCGAGACTAAACAGTAGGGCTACAGGGTGCGGACTTTCAAAACTGGCCAGAGCTTCTTTCCCAAATCTCTAGTATAGAACATTTTAAAAATCACACAAGGTCCAAAATATGAGTAAAGTACCCGGACAGAATATCTCCTGACAAGGAATCCCAAGCAAAATAATCATAATCAATTGCATTTAATTAACAGGCAGGATATAATGCTTTCAGGTGTTTACACATTTATTATTCTATTTGGGAAAATGCTAGGAGGTTCAATACTAAATGGTCAAGAGCCCGGGACAGGCAGGGGGTCCACTAGCTTGATCCCAAGAGAGCACACCATTATGCTAGCCTCGAAAATGCACTCACCCAGCACCAGAGGGCACCCTGCACTGTAGCCCCCGAGACACGGCTTCTGGCTCAGGTCCTGACAGGACAGAGGCAGTCAGGGACAGGAGGAGGGACTCCCTGGAAACATGAAGCTGGTCCACCTCCACTCAGGGCTGTCTCAGGGAAAGAGCAACTTGGCATTGAACAAAAGACTATAGACCAAAAATAAAGACACCAACCCAAAACCCCACTGTAGTGACAGGTCAAAACCCTTAATCCTGGTGACCTTCACTGCTACTCAAATGCAACCATTGTGATGAAAATGCGCCTGGGTACAGTTTGTAAGCCACGAAGCAGACAAGCACAGATGTTCCCTCAGGCCATTCATTAATGCATGGGGCCATTTTGGCTTCTCTATTTCTAATTTTCATATTTCTCTAATTTGGTTCTCATCCTCCAAATGTCTGACTCAGTCTTTCATTCTGAAGCCAGTTCCATGCCTAGCTGTGATTATAACATTCTTATGTCCTAAAATTTTAAACTTCAGGTATCTTGATTTCAGTAAACCCAGGAAAACATTAGCAAATCAACTCAAAGAGACAGGGGTACTGTCCCCCATCCTGATAACTGGCTCTGTCTCTCTCAGGCACACACGGGACAGTGTTTCTGCCATGAAAGAGCTTCTCAGGAAAAGGCAAGGGAGATTGTTATCAGAATGGAAATTAAGAAGAGTGATCGATCAAATGTCACAAAGCAACTACAATTTCATAAGTCTTTAAAAGCTAAGGCTTTGAGTATTTTTTTTAACCTCTCAGCCACTCTCCCTTCCCCCTAAAATCATGGCATAATTGACCCATAAGTCCTATGCTGTAACTTGATCTGACAATGTCCACTGTAAAGCTTAACAAAGTGTACAGTACAGTACTAACCCATACTGTTGGGCAAGGAATTTTCTGGAACTTTCCCAGTCCTTCCAGGGCAGAAGAAAGATAATGTGCCTAGAATCAGGAAGCGTTAGATCACCAGGTTGTTGAGAATTTTTAATCTTTCTTTTAATGTAAGTCATAGTACTGGGGCGCCTGGGTGGCTCAGTCGTTAAGCATCTGCCTTCAGCTCAGGTCATGATCCCTGCGTCCTGGGATCGAGCCCCGCATCGGGCTCCCTGCTCAGCGGAGCACCTGCTTCTCCCTCTCCCTCTCCCCCTGCTTGTGTTCCCTCTCTCCCTGTCTCTCTCTTGGTCAAATAAATAAATAAATTCTTTTTTAAAAAATGTAAGTCGTAGTACCATTAACTTGAATGCTACCGAAAACAAATACAGTTGAGCTGCTCAGTAAATAACAACACAGACAAGGAGAAAAAGTATTTGACTTCAAATGCAGCCAATTATCTTATAAAAAGAAACCCAAGCATTCAGGCAAGAATTACAGGACTCTCCCTCCGTTGCCCCTCTCATCACACTCTTGACTCCTCCACCTCCCCACCCCCTAACCCCTGCTGCTGAGCTGTGAAATGCCCATGGAAGTTTCACAGATATGTTCTCCTGACACATCATTTGCATGAGGACTTCATCCATCGTGTGTGGCTTTCCTGAATCCAGGAAGATGGAGCCCCAGGACTTCTCAACCTTGTCTTCTTAACGAACGCAACTGTAGAGTAAGCAAATGCCTGCGCAAGGGGGATTGAGATCCAGCACAAAGTAGAAAGTCTAAATTTCTTTGGTATCTCATGTTCCTTTTTTTTTAAAGTGTCAATTACAATCTGCTCTCTAATATATTCATCTGTTTCATATTAAGCCAGTGTGTTGTCTGAATTCATGGGAAATGAATGCTGCAAGAAGCTACACCAGGTTAATTTTTATTTCTGTGTAAATAATTCTTATTTGTGTGTTTGGTACACTGTGTCAATTTACACGCCCTCTATTTCCAAGGAAGTTCACTCAAACTTTTAATCCCCTTTGTCTTTGTATAGCAGCTTAAAAAAGGGGGGGGGGGTAAGAGAAAAGCAGTTTGGCATATTTAATTATTAAAATAAAATTGAAGTCATTGTTTAGAAACATCTAGAAGAAAGAGTAGTTCAATTTTATTCTTTTCCCTGTTTTCTCTTCCATTCTTCCTCTATATTCTAGTGGAATGCAGTAGGTAGAATTTTTGCTACTTTCCTACTGCCTTTTTTCTTCTTTTTCTGTAACTCAGAAAATAGACATTTTAGACCACATCTGAAGCCGTGTCTCTCTGTGCCTTCCTCTCCACATTTCTCCTCTTGATTCTCTTTGAGCACCTCTTTATACAAATTGGCTTGAGTCTTAGGAGGCTTCTTTACATATTAACAAAGATGGACACTGATTTCTTCAGATATACATATATACATATAGTAGCAATATAGGGGAAAGAACTCTGAGTAGTTGGCTTTCTGGAAGAGCACCTCAATGTAGCTAAAGGGACAGTGTCATTGTCACGCTGGGTGTACTGAGATTTTTCCATTTGGTCTCATCTGTCACCACTGCAGTCCCAACTTTGCCAGGACACACAAGTTCCTGAAGCAGGAAAAGTCTCGATTTTGTGCATTACATGCAAAGGTGATTAGAAGAGACTAAGTCTTAAGAAAACACATCTTCCCACATTCTCAATGCATTTCATTGTTCATACTCGACAGGTAGCCACGGTGCAGCAGGACTGCACGCAGCCCTCTAGAAAGGGGCATTGGTGTTGGTCCTCCAGAAGCCCCCATTCACGGCTGAATACAGTGCACCTTACACCCATTCTCTCCCTTTTCAGAAAGTCCGTTCAGCTTCAGATGTGGTCTAAAATGTCTATTTTCTGAGTTGTTGCTCTCTGCTAAATGAGAAGGCAGAGTTCTGAACTATCTGCCTCCTTGTTTGCACCAGAAGAGGCCCCCAAGCAAGGCCCACAGTTGCCACCTGGAAAGCAGGTATTTGGGTCCGGGTCTGAGTCTGATAATAAAGGACCCATTTCCACCCTCGCTGCTGAAGGCCATATACTGCAAGAGACAGGAGTTTTTAGCAGCCGAAGACATCAGTGAGAAGCAGAGAATCAGGCCCTTCCATGTCAATAAGCATTATTAAAATTTAAAGCACATGGTAGATGAGAAATCTGAAAATCATCTTACAAAGAGGGGAAAATTCTAGGCAGCTGCAGTAGAAACAAAAATACTCCAAATCTAAATGCAATAGGAAGCAAACCTATTACCCTGCCATTACTGTTCTGAAGACTCTCCTTTCCTTGTAATTATAACTAAATTCAGGTTAGTCTTCATTCTTCAAGATGGGGTAAGTTTGCCCACATGCTATTTATTTTTTTACAGAAGATTCAAAAGGTTAAAATACATGGATTAGGTTTTAAGGACATTTTCATTTTGGAAAACATAGGCAATTATAATGGTTAATTATAGGTTTGGGGAGAAATTCTTGATCCTTTGCCAAAATGTATGCATTCAGCTGTACCTGGGGAACAATGACTTGGGGAATGGTGGTGATGTTCTAGACCCAAGCGCTGCCTTAATTGTCCAGCTCCTGGAAAGGGAGCCAAACCCCACCCCACTCTCCAAAGCAGGTAGTTCTGTTCTCTCTCTCTCTCCCTCTCCCCTGCCTCCTCTGTACATATAAAGATAAATGTGTCCTTTTTTTTTTTTTTTTTTTTTAAGTGCCAGAGCAAAGTCAAACCTTTTCCCTCCCCCTCTCCTGTAGCTGTTCTGGAAAGAGCACAAACAAATAAGCTTTGATTTCTCTGTTTGATAATCATGGAAAAGGAAAATTTTCAATTTCTGTACAGAGCCAGTCTAATTGCTTTCACTGAATTCATTGGGCATTTCAGTCTAAGAAAATGAATTTCCTCAATTTCCTGGCTGAGAAGACCAGTTAAGTCCCCGAATTGTTAACAAGAAGGTTACCAAGGTAGCCTTATGCAGACATGACTGATATCAGGACTCTGTTGCTAGTTATCCAAATTGCCAATTTCTTTTGCACACCAGGGCTTATCTCTGACGAATACTGTTAAACTCAGATAAATCCAGTATGTCCTTGCTGGGTTTGTCCTCCTGGGGACTTAGTGAAAGAAATGTGCCTTTCAGATGCTTCTGCTCTGAATTTTGCATGCAGAGAGGGCCAGTGAGATCAGTCAGTCGAGTTTATGCAGAGGGAATAAAATGAGGCATTTATTCACACTCTGCCACCTAGAATGCTATCAGCTCTCCTTCAGAGAGCAGAGGAATCAAAAGAGAAGCAATGGGGAGAGAAAATGAAAGGATGGGTCCTAGGAAGCCATTGAAGGTAGAAGGTTGCTGTATTTGCACCAGGACAGAGCTACATAAAGAGTGAGGGAAGTCCCTTAGTCTCCTCACAGAAATCCATAGTGACACCTGGAGATAGGCTGTTCTCTTTGTGCTCTTTCCTCTGTGGGGCCAGCTGCAATGCCAACTCCAGCACCCAACTGTGGAAAGGCCATGTCAAGTGGAATGTTTCTCTGACCAACTCCCGTGACTGGGACCAGTGCTGGGCCTTTAACACAGGACAAAGCTGATGATGGAGATTCACACTCTGGCACAAAGGACTTGAAGGAGATATGTCCCCCCAGTGCTTCTCAATTCCCACGACAAATGAACACAGTCATCCAGGAATTTCTATAGGGAATACCACCTTGAGTTTTCTACAGCCATGGGCAGATGCCCAAGAGTTTGTGATCAAAACACTTTGACTTCGGTTTATATCACAAATGGAAATGTCTGCTACCTCAACACATCAAATTGGACCCTATACATATTTTGCTGATTTCTTTAGTAAATAAAATGTGAATATCTTATAATTGAGGCGCTGTCAAAATATAAAAATTCCAGTATGGATGCTTAAATCGATTTGTTCATACATTTAGTCAGTTAAATATTTAACGGGTTTCCACTGTATGCTAGGAACTGCAGTGGGAATACAAGTAGGAATAAGACACAGCCCCTATTCCCAAGAAGCTTGCAGGATAGAGGAAATGAGAATTTAATGTCATGTTTGCTACAATATGGATTTTTTTTTTTTTGCAGAGTATCATTGGACCATAAAGGAAGATTCGATGACTGTCTATGGGAGTTGGGAAGTCTTCACAAAAGAAATGGCATTTAATTTAAATCCTTAAAGATGAATACATGTTTTATAGGTGGAGAAAGAAGTGTCAGGTCATAGTAAACACAACATAAGCAGGGAAACTCAGTTGTATTATTTACTGGTATACATCATCAGGTCCCAGGAAATTATTACCACTGTTACCTAAAAGCAAATGCATTAAGGCTTTAAATTGAAAAGTTCTAAATTTGCTCAAAGTATACTCAGTTCATTGTAATTTGCCAAACTGATTCCTTTCTATGGTATTTATACAGTTCATGGAAGGCTCTGACTCACAATGACTTAGTAAGATTAATTCTCTTTCATTCTAGTTTCCATGTATGGCTTCCTTTGGTCCTCCGTTATTTGGGGTCTCTTTAAACTGAACTGACTTTAATCTTTGGACTGTACATGTGGCAATACACATGATCGTCAAATCTCTTTGATGTGAAACTAACAGATGTCGAGTTTAATTTTGTGGTACTTTGATAAAAGGATTAAGGGAAGGCTCGTGAAAGCAATCACCTTACTTGAAAAACTGAATTTTAACAATCATCAATGAGGCCAAAGATGTGGTTAAGCTCAGCCTAGTAAGAAATGAACATATTACAAAATGAACACTCATATTAGATAGTTTCTGACCCAAAAGTCACTTACTGACCTATTAAAACTTGAGGCAATATTCAAGGTGAGTCAACTGGTACAGAAAACTTTGAGTACTTTCACATAATTTAAAAAGCACTTACTGGACTTGGGATAATAAAAAAGTTTGGAAATTGAATAGTAGCGATGGTTGCACAACATTGTGGATATAATTAATGTTATTAAATTGTACACTTTAAAATGGTTAAAATGGTCAATTTTATGTCATGTATATTTTACCACAATAAAAAGTATCCCCAAAGCACTCATTGGAATATTTTCTTTATAAACCAGATATTAATATTCAAAGTTTTTTATTCTTACCATTATCCTTGGAGAATATTCTAAAAGATCATCACAGACTCTCTAGTTAAAGCCATTGCCTTGTATCCAGGAAAAACCATATGTAAAATATTAGCAGTATAAGAAAACATAGTCTATCTTAAAGAATGCTGTTGGAGGTCAGTCCACAATATTTTCATATATTTCTCTTAAACTAATGAAGTAGCAGCACTATACCACGCTATCGATTTGAGTAAATACTACTCCTGTATAGACTTTCTGAAATGATTCCAGTTCCTACAGTTTTTATGTGTGACCAAAATTTGTGCATAGTTAAGTTGTTCTGACACTAACTAAATTTTATACAAGATTTGAATCAAGCTGTTGAAAGATTTAGAAACTCCAGTGATTTATGGTATAGTCAGTAACACCGAACCAAGATGCTGATTGGCTGTCGGTGTGAGTTTCCCAAACATGATTTAGGACAATAGCATCAGATCTCTGGGAGGGTAAAAAGCAGTGAGTAAAATTCAGAAGGTAGAGTATAGTATAGAGTTCCTTGTAAGAGTCAGCATTTTAAGGAGGAGATATAGCAACTGAAAATGATTAAGCCATTTCTAATACAATAGGAAAATAATCAGTTCAACCTTAGAAATTCTATTCATATCTACTTCATATTTTTCATATAATTCATATCTTACCCTAATATCACTATGCATATGGCATAATTAGGATCACAGGAGATGCGACTGCAGAGTAAGAAGAATAATTTCATACCTAATTCCTATTTATAATAATACTTTGCACTTAAGAAAATTATAACTTCCTATGTTAACAAAAGTATAGCTAAAAATATATTTATGATCTGGAAAGCAACCAGAATTTCTTTTTTTTTCCATTAACAAGCCCATGTTTTTCCTATTAAGTTAAGTAGATTTCATTTTTAAACTCTGCAAGGATTTTCTCACCATTAAACTTGCTTTCCCCTGGACTGTGACCCAAAATGATAGAACTCAACACTTGATAGACCAAGAGCACGGAGTCCAATCTCTCTGTGGGACAATTCAGAGCAGTAAAACATGGGAGGATAAAGAGAGATTCTATGAAGTACTTTCATATCTGGAAATCATTGCTAATTAACACTCATTAAAAAAGAGAAGCCTGACAGAGAAAAAGAATTCTAGACTACAGTCCAGAGGACCTGGATTTGAGCCCCATGCTTTGACGTCAAGCCATGGGATTTTAGAACATCACTTTTTCCGCCACCTCGCAGGGTTGCTAGGACCATTAGCTTATGAGAAAGCACTTGGTAAATGGAATAGCACTGCCGAAGGGACATTACTACTGATAATAAAGACCAACAGCAGCTTTAAACATTAGTCCACAGCATTAGACATTATGTCATTCATGCTCCTGTTCTCCTGGATGACAACGTTTTGTCTTCCTTCTCTTTTCTCCTCAAACTTCTACCATTCTCTACTCTAGCGTCACTCTCTGTTGGTGATCTGTTTTCTCAGTTCACTGAGAAATCTGAAGAAATCAGAAAAGAACTTCCACACACTCTCCCCACCACCTCTACCCACCTGCCAGAATTTATGCTGCCTTGACCCCACTCTTGGTCTCACACTTACACCTTATCCATCTGTAAATCTTCAAAATACATCCAGATCCTGACCTCTTCTCACGAGTCCAGCGCCCCCTCACCTCTTACCAGGAATACTGCGGTAACCTCCCACCAGTTCTCCCTGCTTCCATGCTGGCCCGCTAGTTTCTTCTCAGCACAGCAGGCAGTGATTCTTGTAAAAGATACATCAGTTAAATTCCTCCACTTTGCTTAGAATCTTCTGTGCCTTTCTCACTCAGAGTAAAATCCAGAGGTGTCGCAAAGGTTTCCGAAGTACTATATATACAGCTCCCATTACTTTTCTGATCTTATATCATCTCCTACCACTCTCCCCTGATCGCTCCACTGTTTGCTAGCTCTCAAAGTTGCCAACAACTCCTGCCTCAGGACATTTGCCCTTGCTCCTTCCTCTGTGAGGCGTGCTCTTTCCCCAGAGAGCCATACGGTTTGCCTCCTCACCTCTACCAAGTTTTTATGTAGTCACCTTTCCAGTGATGTCTTCCCTGACCTTATTTAAAACTGCAAATCTCTCCCCATCCCCCGCTCTGCTTTATTTCTGGGTAGATCTCATATTACTTACTCTTCACCTTCTAATATACAATATCATTTATTGATCTGTCTCCCCTCATCCTGCAGATAATGTAAGCCTCTCAAGGGTAAGGATTCTGTCCGTTCCCTGCTATATACCTGACACTTAGAACAATACCTGGCACTGCGTAGTCTTTGCCTGATAAATATTTATTGAATTAATAAATTACTGAATCACAGATATTAGCCATAAATTTCAGATATCTATTCTCTTACTCTGAGGTAGGTAAGAAGACAGAATTCGTGTATTCTAAAAGACATAACTGATCCCAAGAGGACTATCGCACTCTTATGCCGAAAGGAGCACAGCTGACGTGGGACAGAACAGATGTCAGGGTAGGGCTCCTCCTCAAACAGAGGAGACTCACACCTGCAGCACAGGGAAGCTTAACCACACGCATGAGCATAAATTCTCCTGCAGCTGACTGGGGTTAAGCCTGATACAAGGCCGATCCAGAATTTTTTCAAATATCAATTTTTATTTTTCTTAATTTTTTTTAAAGATTTTATTTATTTATTTGAGAGAGAGCAAGTGAGAGCACAAGCAGGGGGGAGGGGCAGAGGGAGAAGCAGACTCTCCCTCTGAGCAGGGAGCCAACCCCAGGACCCTGAGATCATGACCTGAGCTGAAGGCAGACACTCAGCTGCCTGAGTCACCCAGGCACCCCCAAATATCAACTTTTAAATGGAGGTCTATTCTACCCCACCAGGCAATGGGCAGCCTTTGGTAAGATTTTTTTATTCCCATACTGTTACCGCTAAGCATTTACCATGATCAGTTTATAAAGACAAGGCTTCTGATGGTTTGCCAGTTTTCTTGAAGGTTCCAGGGGTCTCCGATGGTCTCTGCTTCATTCGCCCTTCTCTTCCTATCAGGCTGGAGTCCTCTAATTCCCACCCACTCCCAACTTCCAGCTGCTTCTCTGATCCCAAACCACTACAGCCTGAATGTGTTCTCTGATGACATGCCCTCTTGCCCCTGAGTTGAGGGAGCCCCCATCCCACACATGTCCGTCCTCGTGCCTGTGCAACCCAACACAAACTCTGCTTGACAGCACGCCCAAAGGTTCCTGAGAGAGCAGGTTTCAGTCGATTCAATGATCAAATATCTTCCTCAAATAGTCCAAGACGATCAGAAAACTGTTTGCTAATACTCAGTATCCTCAAATAGAATCACTGTCTTACAAAAATCAGCTAATCAGGCAGTCGGTATTTTTTGTGTATCCATATTCTCTGCAAGACACTGTGCTAAATACCATGGAGAAAACAAAGGGTAGGCACGAGATTCTTAGATGAGGCAGGACATACGTACACTGCGAGACAAACCAACAATGCAGAGGTGGGGAGAGTGAGCCTGAGGGACGGAGGCGGCTGCGGCACTCCCTGCGGGGCCAGTCACACAAGGTCTTGTGTGGCAACCGCAGGGCGAGCTGAGGAGCTATGTAACCGGAAAGCGTAGCAGCTTATTAAATTGAATTGCTGAGTGCAAGACTTCCCTTCTACCTTCTGCAAAAAGACCTGTGCAAATCAAAATAACCACTCATCAGTAACAGGATCCATATTGTATCTTGCAGAGAATAGGCATTCAAATAATATTTGTCAATAAGTTAGTGACTATTAAAATAAGTGAAAAGAATGAAGCTCAAGTGACCATTTAAAGACAAGAGAACTAAAGTGAAGCGACTGGACAAGTACTATTATTAAAAAGTTTGATCACAGACGCTCCCTTGATTCTGCCTACAATTAGATAGGGCTAGGAGAGTCATTCCCAAGAATGGTAAAACTTAGGCATTACCAGCTTCAGGAGGTGCACGGAAAATGTAGACCAGAGCCGTGTGCTACCGGATCCCCTGGGCCCTGCCCAGGGCCTGGCACACAGGAGACTTAGCGCATGTGGCCAAGGGAGGCTCCAGGGCAGGAAGAGCGCAGAGCCAGCAAATAATGAGGATGTGGAGACTGGAAGCACAAGAGGGGCCCTAACAGAGTTCCATTGCTTTGCTTTTCTACACTCACATTCTTACGTGGTGCATGAGAGTCACCGTGCGTTCAAGGTCAGAGCCTTAAAGAGAGAGCCTGGGAACCATGCTCTGGTCTCCCGCAGCGCTCCTCAAAGTCTGATAGAGCAGCTACTGTGCACAGTGCCCACTGCAGCCTAGGACTTGGTTAGCAATTGCAGCTTTCTCAAGTCATTAGGCAAAACAGCTAGATCCCTGCACCATCTCCATGCACCAAAACTTACCACCAGACCCAGGAGCCCCCAGGTTTCAGCACATTTCCCCAAAAAAGGAAGGAAGAAAGAAAAAAACTGCAAGTCTCTATTTTGCCACAGAAAAATCACTTGCCTAATTCAAAGCAGAATAGACTCTTCATCTTCCTTGTAGACAAAGTCCTAAACCAGGGGCCACCATTTCTCTTAGCAGCAGTGGTCTAAAACCTGGTTAAAACAGTGGAATCCTGAGCAGATGGCTCATATATGCATAACCATGCACAGGAGAGGTCTGATTTAATGCCCCCTCCTGGCACCAGTGTGACGAGGAAGATGGAAGGTATGGTGTTTGGGGACTGCACGGTGGACAGTTTGTATAAAACTGAGGGAGAGGAATGCACAAGCTTTGGCCTGTTCTATAATTAAATGAATTTACTGAGTACTATACCTATCAAACAGGGATATTAAATATTAGGGACAGTAGCACTGGTTACACAGAAGCTCTACTGTCACTTCTAAGGATTTCAGATCTCAGTTCTGCTCCTCATGAGCTGTGTGAACTTGGATTAAGTTGCTTACTGCCAACAAGATACCGCATATAAACCCCGCAGGACAGTAGGTAGGACACGGTGAGCACGGTCATGTATTACACTTAGACCCTTTACATAGGTATGGCATCTGAGAATAATACATTTTTATATTGCACTTAAATAATACAGTTAGTTGCATTTACTTCTTATAACAGCATTGCCCAGTAGTTACGATTAGTAGCCTTTTACAGATGGGTGTGTGGGTTCCAAGGCCCCAAACCTTTGTTCTCTCACCATTCCTGTAACGGTTTCTCCAGATTAGAAGAGCCCCACCTACTAAGGAGGAGGTCAGAGGCCGTGGAGAAAAAACTGCTGGGGTCGCTGTGGGGCTGCTGAGGACACACTACCTCTGTTTATTTTGCTAGTATTCACATGAAAGGCGGGGCATACAACTAGATTGCACAGTGTGAGTTAACAGCCAGAAAGCCCCTCAGGATTGTGAGGCTCGGGAGACCTGTTTCTTCTGTACGGGTTTTGGATTGCAAATCCGTAGTCTGTCTGTAGAGCTGTTTTCCCAAGGCCTCCAAAACAAACCCAGGGCAAACCACACACCCGGGCAGACGGGGCTCAACCTCAGTTTCTGTTGTTTCAGCCCTGAGGTGATTTCCATGCCAGCATGCAGCCCTTTTGTGTTTTTGCAGCTTTATCCAGGGTCACATTTGTTTAGGTGTGCTCAATATCTCCAGCTCAGCTGCCTCCTCTCGGGCTAAAATAACACTTGGCTTATGCACTAAGAAAACGCTGCAATTGTAATTTTGCAGTGGTAGCGTTTTTGGAACTAGACACCCAATTCCATATGCTTTGCATATTTATGACATTGTTCTCATTAGTAATAGCTTATATAATGCTCTCGTATCTCAGGGCGAGGGCTCCCTGTCAGCCCAGCCACACTCTCTTGTTGGGGTCCTCCTCCCACCTGTCAAAGCCAATTCCTTGCCTCTCGGCAATAATAGTAATAGTAACAGCAGCAATGACAGTAACAAAATGGTCCCTTCAGGGCACTCGGGGGGAAAGTTCCGTGTGTTGGTCTCAGGGATAACCATGAGCCTACAAGAGAGCATGGTGGAAGAAGCAAGGAAACAAGAGAGCGTACGAGAACAAATAGGAGAACCCCACCTTCCTGATCCTATTTAGAAAAGATACATTCTACACCTCGCTTGAGATTGTTGGGACTCTGGGGTCAAAGAGCACATATCGACTTTCTGGGCTTGATGTTCTGGGCTTGATGTTCATCATGCCAAGACAGGGAGCAGGCCCCCATTTCAGCAGGTGACCAAAACCTAGGGGGCCTCATTCTCATCATCGACTAACCTTCAGAGGTGAAGAAACCTCTCACTCAACTTTCTTCCCACTCACAACCACATCTACCTCCAACAGCTCCAGGACTCAGCTTCACAAGTCCCAGAAAAATTTAGTTTGATACCACCTCTACGTCAAAACGACACAAAAATATGCATGCTAAATACAAGGGCACTTATGTACAAGGTTCTTTCACACTGATGAAAAATTCTCAAGAAATCAAGGCAAGTGCTGTTTTGGCCACCTCCAAAATAAACCTACACCTATTCCACCCCCATCTAAAAAACAAGATGTGCAAAGGCTCTCTGATCCTAATCTAAAGTAAACCCTAACGTAAGTCTGGGAAACAGCTCTTCCGATGGGTTGTGAACACTCCCCGCCAAGTCTCTCTAGACCCTTGGAGACTCCAGTTTACTTGGACCAAGCTGAATATCCAACCTTCCCTGAGACTTTGGCATAGTGCCAGAAATAAGGAAGCTCTTTGCTATTTCCCCTCTTTGGTCATCCTAGCACATGCTAAAAAGAAAAAAAAAAAAAAACAAATGTATATACAATATTTTTTAAACATGACTATGTCATGAAATCAAATTTGATCTTAAAATATTAACCACCTTAATAAAAGCCTCATGTGTGCCACCTTTCATTAAGCAGGATGTTAACCACCTTCCCTTTGATACCACTGTATAAAGAACCTCACTACAGATCTGACCTTGCAATTCTCAGCAGAATCTCCTAAGTGGAATAAGAAATTTAATACAGATCATTTCTCTGAAGAGCCTGAGACTCAGAAAGCAAGCAAGAGAAAGGAGATTGTCAGGGATGGATTTTCCATTCAATGTAATATTCTTCAACATTTAACATCCCTTGGGCATCCCCTACTTGCTGGGCTCTAGGTAGGACTCAAATGGTGTCTTCATTCCCAGGACAGTAGACCACTCAGGATCCAGGGGTCACCACTGCTCACTACAAAAGTCACACTTCCACTGTGTATTTCCAATGTTGTTGACCAAAACAACATTATGCATCATAATCACAATACACCAAAGACCTGAGCACAATTGTGAGACTTCCCCCACCCCTGCCGCACCTTTTTTTAAGCTAGGCATTTAAGTCAACAAAAAACAGTATACTTAATTTCTGAAATAACGTGACATGAGCACTGCCTGCCCTGGTTTCTTTCCATTATTGGGATTCCTGTAATAGGTTTAAGAAAAGATGCTGGTCTTTTAGCCTAGAGGGATACTTAGCCTCAATATCAGTTGAGAAGTTCTAAATTTCTCAAGAAAGTTCACTCAATAGTTTGCCCTTTAAAGCAACATGAATCAAGTATCATGCAGTTCATTTCTGCGTGGGGGCAGGAACGGACCATGAAAATGATCTCTTTAAAAATCCTACAGAGTAAATATATGGACTTGAAAGTAATTTCCCACAGTATTTTCTAAATTCAATTTCTTTGATGAGAACGAAGAAACTGGGACCCCAATTACTCCCTTTTACACCGTGCTGTAGAATTAAACGTCAATTTAAATGGTGTTACACAATTAAAAGTTACATAAAGAACTGATTGGAATGTTTGGAATATACAGCTAAAGCAATAAATACCCTGCAGGGGGAAAAAAAAAATCTGTTTTCGCCTCACACTGGTGTGGTTTCTACCACCACACCTCCACATAAACCATCTGGCCGAGGTGACCAATGGCCTCCACGCTATGCAATCCACCTGAGGAGTTCAGTCCTCAGCTTACTTGACTTACCACAACATACACCACAGTTGAGCACTCTGCTTCTAGAAACACTCTTCCCTTGGACACCGTGGCATCACGGCATCACAGTCTGCTTGCTGTCCTTCTACCTCTCTTGCACTCCTTTGTAGCCTCCTGTTCTGACTGCTGCCTGCCTGACAGAGAAATGTGGCAACTCCCCAGGGCAGTCTTAGAATCTCTTGTCTTCCAACTCTATGCTCTCGCCCAAAGTGACCTCATGCACTCCCACTGCTTTAAATACCACACCAGCAGCTCCCAAATTTATAACTTCAGCCCAGACCTATTTTCTAACTCCAGACTCATTAATTTAATTACCCACTGTCATCACTAAGGCTGGCTCACAGGCACCTGAAACTTACCTTGTCTCCAGCTGGCTTCCTGAACTCCAGGCAATGGTCCCTCCATCCACACAACTGGACTCTGGGGAGTCATCCTCAACACCTCCTTCTCCTATAGCCCACCCATCCCTCTGTCTTCTCTCCCCAAGGGCCCACTGTCTCTCGCTGGACTACTGAATCAGCCTCCTGAGCCCTGTCATTGTCTCATTCCTGTCCCTGACAATCCTTTCTCCAGCAACCACCAGAAAGCTCTTCAAAGTACAAATCTGATCATGTGACTCCCTATCCCATCTTAAAACCCTCCAAAGGCTTACACTGAGGATTTATAACAAAGTCTATGATCTTGGAAAATGATGGTATAAACTAGGCAAGAAATTTTTCCTTTTTCACTGATGTAGAGCTCTGTGAATGTTGACATATGTCTGCTCCTGTGTTAACTCCCACCCCGAACAAGATAGCGAACATTTGCAGCACTCCGGGAAGTTCATGCCTCTGCCCTGTCCCCATCCTCTCCTGAGGTAACCACTCTTCTGGCCTTTATTACAGTGAATGAGTTTTATCTTCTTGAACATCATATAAATGGGCTTGTAGAAATGAATACTTTTTTTTAATAAAACCAAACTCTTCAAATGCTCCTGCAAATTAATGATTAAACCAGCTTTAAGATAATAACATCCTGGAGTCACCTGAAATCAGGTGTTCAGGTCTCAACTCCCCAAAAGCGTTTGTTAATTAACAAGTGAGAACAAAATCCCCATAACACTCCAGATTAAGTTGTTCCCATGAATTGTCCCTAAGTATTTAAGATGACACAGGGAATACTACTTCTACTCATGGGCTTTGGGCCAATCTGGAGAACTAATCTTCCAGGCAAATCAAAGGAAAGGACTCTTTTGATTCAAACAAAGACTTCAAGGTGACAAAAATGTGACAGCATGAGCAAAGTATATAGTTACCGTCTTAATAGAGGAATGAGACTTTATGAGGATTAAGGTCTTACCAGGAGAGTTGTGTTGCAAGTATTAGGAATTAATGATGGGCTGTGGGGGACCAGCTTAAAGCTGGATAAAGCATCACCTGCACCCATTCACCATTATAACCTCACCCTGGAGGAAGGTCACCGAGTCTCTATTTTCAAAGTACAGTCCCTGATTATGTCCCTCTGTCCAGAATAAGGGCCAATTCCAATAAAGAGCCCAGGGAAGCCCAGCCCCTGGAATGCATCAGCTTTGAAATGAAGACGGAAAAGATGTGGGTATGTTTTCTGCCATTGTTTTTGATAGAGCTAAGGGGCTTTTTCTTTCTCTTGCTTGAGATATTTCAAGGGGGTGGTTCTCTATATACATTTGTGTAAAGAGTGGTCTTGTCATACATGCACAGTGCTGGCCCACAGCTGCAAAGCCTGGTTCAGGAGAAAGTGCCGACCACCACCTAGTAAAGGTTCTGTAAGTATTTTAACTCAGAAAGGACAAAGTCCCTTCCCTCAAGAAAAGGAACCCAAGATCTTAAAGGCTTGTTGAAATGGAGCCATATATCTCTTGTCAGAGTATCCGAAGGTGGCCCCATCTGTTATTAATGCTCTGTGCAATCTCTTTCCCTTTAGTGTGGGCAGGCCACTAAATATGGCCAACCAACCAAATATGACAAAGGTGCTGGGATGTCTTTTTAGTAGAATGTATCTTTTGCTGGCTTGGATGAAACAAGTTGAAAAGTTGGGGAGGCCCATGTAATAAGGAACTGAAGGTGGCCTCCAAAGCAGGTAGGAACTGAAGCTCTCAGTCCAAAAGTTCTGAAAAAACTGACTTATGTGAGCTTAGAAATGGATCTCTCCCCAGCTGAGCCTTCTGATAAGATTCCAGCCCTGGTGAACAACTGACTGCAGCCTTGTAAGAGACCCTGAAACCCATCCAAGCCATACCCCACGGAAAATGTTTGAAGCCACCCACCTGTGGCAGGTGGTTATGCAATGAAGGAAAACTAATACAACTTTCTTTATCCCTATTGAAATATAGATACCTGGAAAAAGGAATTTCCATTTATCAGCAGGTTGAAAAGAAAGCCATCATCAAATAAATGTTTAACAAAAATTGAAATACCCTCTAAAAAACAAGCTTTAGCATTCTAAAAGATGAAGCTAAAAGAATCCACACAAAACATTGTGTAAAATGAAGGGGGGAAAGGGAACAAGGTTAAAACTTGTAAAGGGGCTCTGGAGAAAACTGCAGGCTCCATTGGTTTATTTAACTTTTAAATCTTATTAAATTTGCTGGATGCATGTTAGCATTCATAGTTCATTTACTTTTATTCTGACTTCTATAAATAGGCACTCTATGAGCCCTGATAAATGACTTAAAAATCTTGTTTGAGTTCAATAAAGAAATTAGCATGTTAATCTTAAAAATTCTACCCATAGAAATGAATGAAAGCCTCCTTGTCTACCGTCCTCTACTCCCTGCAAGTACACCCCTCCCACCCCCCCAATTCCTGGGCCCTTCCTGTCATCCTTGTTCTTTTCTTTGGCTCCACATCCATAAAATCTGGCACCCTCTCAAATCACTTAGATCTGGCTCTTTTGCAAAAACAAACAGAAGCTACCTGGGGCCCCTGATTCCTGCTCATTTACATTCTTTCTATGCCAAGGGTCAGAGGATGTCAGAGTTAGTGGCAGCCAGTCAAGCCCAGCATGGGACAGCCCTTATCTACCAATGCAGCGTTTTTCTATCTCTCAACATGCCAGCATTTATTTCTCTAAAATTATAAATGGAAACGTGTAACTGCCACAAATCTGATACTAGTAAATCTAAAAGTTCAGCCCAGAGTTGTGACAACACGTAGAGAAGAGCCCCTGCAAAGCTCATTTAAAAAAACAAAAAAAACAAAACAAAACAAAAAAACAGTCAGTGGGTGGAAGGGAAAAACATAATCCATATGACTTATACAGTATAAGGAAAACAAATTCCCAGTGTTTGATCACACATAATGCATATTTAAATTATTAGCAATTCACATTAAAGCACTGATTCTTTGTAAGTAGCTATTATGGATTTATGGCTTTCTAAATAGCCTTCAGCTAAAGAGCAATGTCAGCTTTATATGTGTACCACTAGCTACACATATATGCCAGTTCCATCTGTAAGTTCTACAACCCAACTCTCTGTCCTGATTGTCAGGGGTAAGGTCACCTCAACTGGTTTGCCCACTAACAGTATTTTTGAGCCCCAAGATGAAAATTGCTTGTTAGGACACACAAAAAAATCTTATACATACCACTAATTTGTGACTCGCCAAAGCTCATCTTACTTGACGAGATCTTATTCCTCAGTATGTAATTTCTCTCATTAGGAAGAATTTAAATTAAATATTTTTTTTCCTCGGGGAGGAAGAGATAATAAAAAAAGAAGTTCAGAAACACTACTCTAGGTGCTTAGAATTCTCCATGAGCATATAGGGAAGAAAATGAACACAAGAAAGGCACAGTAAAGCCTGCAGACACTAAATGAAAGACCCCTAATAATCTAAGAACCAGATGCATTTGTGTATTATAACAGGAGCAGAACTAGAAAAATTCCAAAGGCAGGTTGCAACACAGAATTAGAAACTTTGACCTTGAAGTCAGAAGAGCTGATCTGAGTCAGCTCCTAACACATGACTACTAGTTGTGGGACCTTAAAGAAAAGTCATTTATTATTTTATTTTTCCTTCTCTGTGAAAAGAGTGAAAGTGTCAGATTCTCAAGGTTATTGCAATAGTTAAATGAGATAATATCAGTGAAGAACTTTGCAAACAAGAACGCACTGTTCTGTTAAAAGGTAACACCACAAGCAGAATTACTTGAACCTTGGAAAACTCTGCATGGGCACAGGATTACTTTAATAAGCCTACAGTTGACACTACTGTGAATTGCTGCTCCAAGATGGTGGTAGACTCAGTATGAAGGGACTGCTCTTTAGGAACACAACCTACGTGGAAAAAACAAACAAACAAACAAAAAACCAATCAGGAATGACCAATTGTGACTGATCTATTCTATCTTAAGGGGATAATAAGAGATACTCAGACCACAGAGAAGTAGTGCGAGAGAAAACCTCTTTTCTTATCTTTCTCCCATCAACTAAACCAGCAATTCTCAGCTGGCCACACTTTGAATCACCCGGGGTGCTTTTAGAAACCTCTGAAAAATGTCTAAACCTGGAAGATTGGGAGAATGCCATAAATATTTATTGACTAAATGAGCACAGACAAGGTTGTAGTGAGGTAAGCATTCTCATACATGATTGTGAGAGTGGAAATTAGTACAGTCTTTAGGGAGAGCAGTCTATTAATATGTATCAGCATTTTTTGTCAGTTTGGTCATTAATTTTGTTTTTGTTTTAAGTTCATACCTTTGGTCAGCTAATGCTATGTCCAAGAACCCATCCCAAGGAAATAATCAAAAAGAGGAACAACATATCCACAAGGATTCCTATCACAGTATCACTTTATGTTTGGATGTTATATGATTTGGGATAGCCTGACTTGCACTGAACATGCATAAAGCATTTGTGCTCGGTAGACTCTATGGTATGAGTGGGGATATCTGACAGGTAAACAAAAGAAACAATAAATCAAAACAAGGTACTACAAAAAAATCAGGTATCATCTTAACTAAAGCCAGTCCAAAGCCAGTCACCCTGCAGCTTATTAATTTTTCAAAAAGTTGAGAACCTGTCAACCTGTCAATCATTTCAGGTCCAGTCATGTTAGATCTTACCTCCCATCATCCTGGTGATCTCAACTAATCTCAAAATCAAAATGGCAGACTATTAGCTCTTAAAGCATCTTAAAGGAAGAAGTAACGTTGCAGGCTAAGGCAGGGCAGGGAGAAAGAGAATAAAATTCACCTTACTGGCTTTCTTTTCAAACTCCCAATCTTCCTGAATCAGGACTCCCCAGGATTTGCAACTCATCACCAGCCTAAGATTCTCCACCACAAACAACAAGCATTCTCAGGGGACTAATTGTTCCCTTATCCCAAAAACCCTACTGAAAAGGTGCTGAAATCACTGCAAGTCTACTATAAGTCTTGAGAGTTACAAGATACAAATATTCTCTCCAGGGGCAATGAAAAGGACTCATTTTAAAAGGGGAGAAAATTAAGTTCTATGCAGAAGACTAAATTGTAGCTCTGATTTTTAGTGTCAATGATCCATATTATAAGAATGATAACCAAGAAAGCAAAAGGCATCTTTATCAAATGCATTTATCAAGTATTATTAAGCATCTACTTACCAAATGAGTCAGACATCATAGCTAATCAGCCAGGTAACCCTGGTACAGAGGAGTCTGTGGATGATACGCAAGTTACTGAATATATACTGATAAGTGGCATGCGTGTCGTGTCTGATAACTTCCCAAAGCACTTTCACATGTGTTTTATCATTTGATCCTTGCATTAATTCTTGGAGGTAAGCAGAAAAGGAAAGATTTGAAAAAGACAGGCACACAGATCTAGGTGAGCTGACTTGTGCACATTTACAGAGCCAACTGATTACTGAAGGCACCGATACTCATATCTAGCTCTTCCAGTTTTCTTCACACTGTGTCACACTGGGATAGCACACACAAATGCTATATATGTGATTTAAGTACATGATCAGAAAAAAAGAGAGAGGTGTAACCAAGACCCAGGAGCCAGGCTACTCACCTTCAATTCCCAATGCCTTCATCTGTGGGAGTAGGATTTGGGGCAAATTATTTAAAACATTGTGAGTCAGTTTCCTCACCTGCTAAGAAGGGATAATCACAGCACTCTGACACTGGGTGATCACGAGGATCATGTATAAAGTGCTAGCAAGTGACCAGCACAGAGCAAAACGTTCAATAAATGTTAGCTACCATAATAATGAAAGGCACTAAATGAGGATAAGAACAATTCTCTGCTTAATCGAGATAAGATGCAAACATACTGAGTCCTTTGTGTTAGGTGCTCTATTAGTTTCCTATTGCTGTTCTAACAGATCACAAATTCAGTAGCTTCAAATGGCATAACCTTATTATTTCATAGTTCTGGAGGTCAGAAGTCTGAAACAGGTGTTACTGGGCTAAAATCAAGTGTCAGCAGAGCTGTGTGCCTTCTGGATGCTCTGAGGGAAAATCCATTTCCTTCCCTTTTCTAGCATCTAATGGCCCCCTGCATTGGCCTTGGCTGGTGACCCCTTCCTCTCTCTTCAAGCACATCATTCCAATCTCTGTTTCCGTGGATTATCTCTTCTCCGCCCCCTGCTTCCCTCATCACATCACGTTCTCTGCTCCGGACCCTTCTGCCTCCCTCTTAAAGAACCCTGGTAATTGCATTGGGCTCACCAGGATAACCAGAATGATCACCATCTGAGGATCCCTAACTTAATCACATGTACAAAATCCGTTTTGCCATTTAAGGTAGTATTTGCAGGTTCCAGGGATTAGGACGTGGACCTCTTTGCGGGGGGTCCATTATTCAGTCTGCCACAGGTGCCAAGGATACAGGAATGAATTTAATAAAACTGCTGAGCTCAAGAAGTTCACAGACTAGTGAATAAACTAGACATAAAGAGAACTAATTGTAGCACACATCAGACTACACCACTCGGAGCTATTAGAGAAGTATCAACAAAGTACTCTGGGGTAACAGAGGAAGGATTCATTTACTCGACCAAGAAAGGAAGAGAAACCTCATGAAGAACACGATACATGCAGAGAACCGGTCATTGGTGTGTGCTTCAACTGGTGGTGATGAAGGGTGTCCTGGGAAAGCACATGGAAAGGTTGGGAGCACTGAATGGGTGGCTGTGACTACAGCCAGGGAGTCGAAGGGAGGAACCAATGACAGCGAGAATGTTGAAGAGAGACGTTAAGGCCAGATCATGAAGAACCACAACAAGGGAGAGGGACTTGACAGAATGAAAAGCCATTGAAGGCTATCGAACCTGTCCTTCAGATCTATGTTTTACAAAGAAAATTCCAGAGGCAGTGAGAAGAGTGAATGGCAGAAGGCAGAACCCAATTTAAGAGCTACTTCAGTAGTGCAAGGAAAAAAGGAAGAAAGACTAAATTAAGAAAGAAATGCAGGGAATGAAAGCAAATATGGATTTGAGACACATTTCCAAAGGGAAATCAATGGGACCAAGTGACTAACTGAATACAAGAGGGAGACAAAAGTGATGCTGAGATGCCTAGCTCAGGCAACTGGTGTTTGCTGATGCCACTAAGTGATGCAGAGAACAGAGAAAGGGGGGGCACTTTAGGGAGGGATGCGTTTGGATATGCTGATTAGAACCCTTAAGGGTACTAACTCTGTTTAGCAAATTGGAAAAATATGCAAAAATGACACCTGTGTGTCTGAAAATCTAAAGAGAATACTTGGAGAGAGGATCCAGGCTCAGGTCCTTTTCTGACATTTATTAGCGTTGTGACTGTTGCAGAAGTTGCTCGACCCCTTGGGGCCTTAGTTTCCCCACCTGTGAATCGAGAAGGAGGGGGTATCAGATAATCATTAAATTCCTTTCCCATTCTAACATCACATGGGTCTAATATCAGAGTCATTATTTCCTTCTCAGAAGTTTCAATTTCTTCCTCCAGCCACTAACAGAAAATCTGATGGGTCCTGATTTTCAAACAAAAGGGTTAGAGCTAGAAAGGGAAAGACAAGGACATTGACAAGCACTGCATGCCTCCTATGTACCAGGAACCATGCCCGCCATACTCTCCTCCAGTTGCTCCTCCCTCTTGGCTTGGACACCCCCATGGGGTCCTAGAAATGACAATTTTTGCTTCTTTATTTTCAATAATTAAAGAATATAACAAAAGAATATCAGAGCTGTTTTTGAAATATAATATATAAACCAAGGGGGCAGAGGATGAACCATGAACACAATATGTTTAGCAAAAATTGCTTGATTAATTTTGTTTAAGTTCTATTTATTTCTGCCATCATGTCAAAAAAACAAAAACAAAAACAAAAACAAAACCACAATAGAAATTGAACTATCACCACCTTAAATTTCATGCTGCAGTGGGATTATCATTTGTAATGCTAAAGCAGTGGAACATTTATTTTTGTTCCATCTATGCTGAAGCAGCTACAGTTTTGCCCTTCAGGGATATATTTATGGCCATATCAGTCAATAAGCCCAGAGAAACAGCTCTCAGGGAATATAATCACCACTAATGGCAGAAATAAAATAAGCATGTTAACATGAACCAGGTGAGATTCTTACAAATGTGCCCACCTCTGCAGCCACCCAGAAGGACACTAAATTGAACCCTAAAAAAGAATGTCTGGTAACTCTGTCCAAATCCTCCCTCAATCCTAGGAGACAATGTTTTTTCCAGCAAAAAGTGCTTACTCGGTGTCAATTATAATGCAAACATCAGACTGTGATATAGGCACTTGAAGTTAAAGCTCATAAAGCCCTCTTTAGCAGGAGAAAAATCTAATTCAATGGTCAAATGCCAATCAGGGTGGGATCACAAAGCAGCAGCTGAAAATACAAGATTTCAAAAATCAACCACAACTCCTTGGGGAATGCGTTACTACTGAATGGCTGTCAGAGCAGAACATAAGTGAGTTAGCACCATTAACTTGGGAAAAAAAAAAGAATGTTTCCTATTTCAGTGAACACAGATAGAATCCCAGTAAATTTTTATGTTTTTCCTCAACAATAATTGACATACAATATATTAGTTTCATGTGTACAACACAGTGACTTGACATTTTATGTACTGCAAACCGATCACCACAGTGTCTAATTGCCTACTGTCACTATACAGAGTTAATGCAATTTTACTGGCTGTGTTCCCCACACTGTCCTTTATAGTCCCGTGACTTATTTATTTCATAAGTCAAAGTATGCAACTCTTAATCCCCTTCACCCATTTTTCCCTCCAACTTCCACCCCCTCTGGCAACCAGTACTCTGTTCTCTGTATCTATGAGCCTGGATTTTGTTTTCTGTTTTTGTTTTTGTTTTTTAGATTCCACATAGACAAGTAGTATTTGTCTTACTTGGACTTATTTCATTTAGCATAATATTCTCAAGATGCATCCATGTTGCCAGAAATGGCAAGATTTCGTTCTTTTTATGGCTAAGTAGCCCATTGTGTGTGTGTGTGTGTGTGTGTGTGTACATCTATCAATGCACACTAAAGTTGTTTCCTTATCTTGGTTATTGTAAATAACACTAGAGTGAATAAAGGGGGTGAATGTATCTTTTCAAGTTAGTATTTTCATTCTCTTCAGATAGATACCCAGAAGTAGAATTGCTGGATGGTATGTTAGTTTTTTGAGGAACCTCCACACTGTTTTCCTTAGTGGTTGCACCAATTTACATTCCCACTAACAGTGTGCGAGGGCTCCCTTTTCTCCACATCCATGACAACACTTGCTTTTTCCTGTCTTTCTGATAATAGTCATTCTGACAGGTATGAAGTAATATCTCATTGTGGTTTTGATCTGCGTTTCCCTGATGATGAGTGATGGCAGGTATCTTTTCATGTGTCTGTTGGTCATCTGTATGCTTTCTTTGGGAAAATGTCTATTCAGATCTGCTCATGTGTTAGATTATTTGTTATTGATTGCACGAATTCTTTATATATTTTGAATATTAACTCTTTATCAGCCATATGATCTGCAAAATCTTCCCCATTCAGTAGGTAGCCTTTTCATTTTTGTTGATGGTTTCCTTCAGGTACACAAGCTTTTTAGTTTAATATAGTCACATTTGTTTATTTTTGTTTTTGTTGCCTTTGCCTTTGGAATCAGATTAAAAAAAACCACTGAAACCAATGTCAAGGAGCTTACTACGTGTTTTCTTCTAGGAGTTTTATGGTTTCAAGGTCTCACATTCAAGTCTTTAATCCTATTTGAGTTAATTTTTGTATATGGTGTAAGACACTGGTCCAGTTTGTTTTGCATATAGCTGTCCAGTTTTCCCACCATCATTTATTGAAGAGACTGTCCTTTCTCCATTGTATATTTTTGCCTCCTTTGTCATAAATTGACTCTACTTGTGTGGGTTTATTACTGGGTTCTCTTCTGTTCCACTGATCTATGTGTCTGTTTTATGTTAAAACCATACTATTTTCGGGGCACCTGGATGGCTCAGTCGGTTAAGCATCTGCCTTCAGCTCAGGTCATGATCCCAGAGTCCTGGGATCAAGCACCGCATTGGGCTCCCTGCTCAGCGGGAAGCCTGCTTCTCCCTCTCCCACTCCCCCTGCTTGTGTTCCCTCTCTCGCTGTGTCTCTGTCAAATAAATAAATCTTTAAAAAAAAAAAAACATACTATTTTGAATATGATAGCTTTGCAGTACAGCTTGAAATCAGGGAGCATGATGCCCCCAGCTTTGTTCTTCTTTCTTAAGATGGCTTTTGCTAGTCAGGATTTCTGTGGTTCCATATAAATTTTAGAATTGTTTGTTCTAGTTCTGTGAAAACTGCCATTGGAATTTTAATAGGGATTGCACTGAATCTCTAGATAGCTTTGGGTAGTATGGACATTCTAACAATACTAATTCTTTTGATCTAGGAACACAAAATATCTTTCCATTTATTGGTGTCTTCTTCAATTTCTTTCATTAATGTCTTATAGTTTTCTGTCTTTAAGTTTCACCTCCTTGGTTAAATTTATTCTTAGGTTTTGATGCAACTATAAGTGGGATTGTTTTCTTAATTTCTCTGATAGTTCATTATTGGCATATAGAAACACTACACATTTTTGTGTATTGATTTTGTATCCTGCAATTCTACTGTATTCTTTTATTAGTTCTAACAGTTTTTTTTTTTGTTGTTGTTGTTTTTATGGAGTCTTCAAGGTTTTGTATATATAGTATCATGTCATCTACATAGAGTGTCAATTTTACTTCTTTTCAAATTTGGATACTTTTTATCCCTTTTCTTTTCTTTTTTTTTCCCTAATTGCTCTGGCTAGGACTTCCAGTACCATGTTGAAAAAAGTGAGGAGAGTACATGTCCTTGTTTTGTTCCTGATCTTAGAGGAAAAGTGTTTAGCTTTTCACTGCTGAGTATGATGTTAGCTATAGGCTTGCCATTTTATGGCCTTTATTATGTCAAGTTACATTCCCTCTCTACACACTTATTTGGGTTTTTATCAAAATGGATATTGAATTTTGATAAAAGCTTTTCCTACATCTATTGAGATGATCATATGCTTTTCATTGCTTATTTTGTTAGTGTAGTATATCACATTGATTGATTTGTGGATTTTGAACCATCCTTGCATATCTAGAATAAATTCCATTTGATTAGGGTGTGTGACCTTTTTAATGTATTGTTGAATTCAGTTTGCTAATATTTTGTTGAGGATTTTTCCATGTATGTTCATCAGAGGACTTGGTCTATAATTTTTTTTTTTTTTTTGTGGTGTCCTTGTCTGGTTTTGGTATCAGAGTAATGCTGGCCTCATAAAATGAATTTGAAAGTATTCCCTCATATCCCATGTTTTGGAAGAGTCTGAAGAGGATTGGTATCAATTCTTCTTTGAATGTTTGGTAGAATTTACCAGTGAAACCATCTGGTCCTGGATTTTTTTTATTGGTAGGTTTTTGATTACTAATTCAATCTCCTTATTAGTGATGGGTCTGTTCAGATATTTTTCTTTCTTCAGGATTCAGTCTTGGTAGGTTGTATGTTTCTAGTAAGTTATCCATTTCTTCTAGGTTGTCATATTTGTTGGCATGTAATTGTTCATTGTATTCTCTTATGGTCCTTTGTGTTTCTGTGATATCAGTTGTAACTTCTCTTCATTTCTGATTTTATTTAGTTGAGTCTTCATTTTTTTCTTATGAGTCTAAAGTTTTGTCAGTTTTGTTTATCTTTTCAAAGAACCAGCTCTTCAGTTTCATTGATCTTTTCTATTGTCTTTTTAGTCTGTATTTCTTTCCACTCTAATCTTTGTTATTTTCTTCCTTCACTAACTTTGGGCTTTTTTGTTCTTTTCTAGTTCCTTGGGGTGTAGATACATGTTGTTTGAGTTTTTCTTGTTTCTAGAGGTAGGCTTTTATTTATATGAACTTCCTTCTTAGAACTGTTTTTGCTGCATCCCATAAATTTTGGTATGTTATAGTTCCATTTTTATTTGTGTCAAGGTATTTTTTTATTTCTTCTTTGATTATCTACATTGACCCACTGGTTGTTCAGGAGCGTGCTGTTTAATCTCCACATTTTTGTGAGTTTTCCAGTTTTCTTTTTGTAATTGAGTTCTAATTTCATACCATTGTGGTTAGAAAAGATGTTTGATATGATTTCAACCTTCTTGAACTTAGTGAAATTTGTTTTGTGGCCCAACATGTGATCTATTGTGGAGAATATTCCATGTGCACTTGAGAAGAACATGTATTTTGGTGCTTTTGGATGGAATGTTCTGTATATATCAAGTCCATCTGGTCTAATGGGTCATTTAGGCTGATGTTTCCTTATTGATTTTTATCTATATGATCTATCCATTGATGTAAGCAGGGTGTTAAAGTCCCCTACTATTTTTGCATTGTTGTTAATTTCTCCCTTTAGGTCTGTTAATAGTTGCTTTATATATTTTGGTGCTTGTATGTTAGGTGCATAGATATTTATAAATGTCATATATTGCTGGGTTAAGCCCTTTATCATTAGGTAATGCCCTTTTTTCTTTTATTATAGTCTTTGTCTTAAAGTCTATTTTGCCTGATAAGAGTACAGCTACACCAGCTTCTTTTTGTTTCAATTCCTTCATTTTCAGTCTGTGTGTGTCCTTCTAAAATAAGTTTCTTTTAGGCAACATATACATGACTCTCTTGTTTTTTTATCCAAAAGACAGCCACTCTGTCTTTTGACCGGAGAATTTAATTCATTTATATTTAAAGTAATATTGATAGGTATGTACTTTTGCCATTTTATTGTTCTCTGGTTGCTTTTGTAGTTCTTCTCTGTTCCTTTCTCCCCTTTCTCTCTTCCCTCGTGGTTTGATAATTTTCCTTAGTGTTACGTTTAGATTTCTTTCTCATTTTCTTTTGTGAATTTATTATAAGGTTTTGCTTTGTGGTTACCATGGAGATCACATATAATAACCTTTGTATATAACAGTCTATTTTAAGTTGATAGCAACTTAAATTTAAATACATTACAAAACCCTACATTTTTAATCACCCACCCCATGTTTTGTTTTTGATGTCACATTTTACATCTTTTTATTTTATGGATCCCTTAACTAATTATTGTAGTTTTAGTTTATTTTAGTACATTTTTGACCTTCATACTGCTT
Organism: Zalophus californianus; assembly: GCF_009762305.2. NCBI lineage: Eukaryota > Metazoa > Chordata > Mammalia > Carnivora > Otariidae > Zalophus > Zalophus californianus. The sequence continues at coordinate 115,493,893 of NC_045597.1, read as the reverse complement.
TATAAGTGATTAATCCACTACCATTACTAAATATTTACCTTTTCCAATGAGATTTTTACTTCCATATGTTTTCTTGTCTTTAATTAGTGCCATTTATTTTCAGCTTAAAGAAGTTCCTTTAGCATTTCTTGTAAGCCTGGTTTAGTGGTGATTAACTCCTTTAGCTTTTGCTTATCTGGAAAACTCTTTATCTCTCCTATTCTGAATGATAATCTTGCTGGGTAGACTAGTCTTGGTTGGAATTTTTTCCTTTCAGCACCTTAAATATGTCATGCCACTTTCTTCAAAACTTCAAGGTTTCTGCTGAAAAATCTGCTGATAGCCTTATGGGAGTTTTTCCCTTGTAGGTAACTTTGGTTTCCTCTTGCTGCTTTTAAGATTCTATCTTTTTTTAAAAAAGATTTTATTGATTGATTGGTTGATTGACTGCCGGGGAGAGGGAAGGGGCAGAGGGAGAGGGAGAGAGAGAATCTCAAGCAGACTCCACACTGGGCACAGAGCCTGATGCGGTACTCAATCTCACGACCTGGAGATCATGACCTGAGCCAAAATCAAGATTTGGACACTTAACCAACTGTGTCACCCAGGCTCCCCTAAGATTCTTTCTTTAACATTTTAATTATAATGTGTCTTGGTATGGATCTCTATGGGTTTATCTTACTTGGAACTCTCTAAGATTCCTGGACCTGGATGTCTCTTTCCTTCCCTAGATTAGAGAACTTTTCAGCCATTATTTCTTCAGATCAGTTTTCTGTCCCTTTTACTCCCTCTTCTCCTTTTAAGACCCATATAATGCAAATGTTATTCCATTTGATGTTTTCCCATAGGTCCCTTAATCTATCTTCATTTTTTAAAATTCCTTCTTCTTTTTGCTGCTCTGTCTGGGTGAGTTCTATTGCTCTGCCTTCCAGCTCACTGATCTGTTCTTCTGCTTTAGCCCATCTACTGGTGCACCCCTCTAGTGTATTTTTCACTTCAGTTATTGTATTCTTCAGCTCTATCTCTTTGTTGAAGTTCTTACTGTGCTCATCCATTCTTCTCCCTAGTTTGGTCAGCATCTTTTTGACTATTATTTTGAACTCTTTACCAGGTAGATTACTTATCTTTGTTTCAGTAAGATTTCTCTGATGTTTTGTCTTGTTCTTTTGTTTGAAACATATTCTTTGTCTCTTCATTTTGCCTGATTCTCTGTGTTTGTTTCTACGTATTACATGAAACAGCTACCTCTCCCAGACTTGAAGGAGTGTCCTTGCATAGGAGATAAACTGTGGATCCCAGAAAGCAATCCCCTTGGTCACCAGAGCCAGGTGCTCCGAGGGTGTCCATTGTGTGGGCAGTGGGTGCCCAACAGCTGGGGCAGGGCTGAGAATGCAGCACAGGGGAGATCATACACTTGCCCAGATGGCTATGGCACAGTTGCCATGTGGGAACCAAGTGGGCAGTATGTTCACCTGGCTCATTGCAGCACAGCTGCAGTGCAAGAGGGCAAGAATTGCCCACCTGTACTAGAGAGTTAGCGGAAGACTGTCAAAATGGCACCCACCATACCAGCATTAGCAAAGTAGAGTAAGATCACAAAAAGGCCAGCACTTCCATCCCTGGAAAGAGTCTCAACAGTTTCCCGCCCTCTGGCAGTTACTTTAAGATTAGTAATGAGTCTCCTTCACAAATAGTCTAGGTACTTTTCAAACTTCTGCTTTTGTGCTGGGTCTCAGCATGAGAGAGTCTGTGTGTCATCCCTTTAAGGGTGGGTTTTCCATTCCCCCACAGTTCTGTAGTTCTCCTGGACACAATCCCTATTGGTTTTATGTTTTGGAAGCTGGTCTCTCCAGTGCAGGATCCAAGAGTTGGGGTTCCTAATATGGGGCACAAATCACTCACTCCTCAGGAAAAGTTTCATATTGTTGAGATCCCTCCTGGTTGGGTGCTGCTGTGCCTGGGGAGGGGTTTTTGGCAAGAGCACATTTCTGCCTCTTCTATGCATCTTGATATGGCCCATTTATCCTTTGTTGTGGAAGCACCATTCATCTAGTTTTTAGGACTTTTTCTGGGGAAATTATTCCTATACATAGCTGCAGATTTGTTGTGTCCATGGGAGGAGGGGAGTTCAGGATCTTCCTACATTGCCATCTTGAACCACCTACAGAATCCCAGTAAAAATTTTGGAGAGTTACATGTTAAAGGAGTTTGGAAAACTTTCTTAGCATAAAAAGTATGTGCAAATGAATTTGGATAGTAAAAACAAAGTAGAAAATAAGAAAATCAAAAAGGCATTTTCTCCAACTATTATACATGTTATCATACATAAAGAATCAAATATCTCCTAAGGCAGTCGTGAAAGTTTGGACTCATGACTAATCCATTCATCCCAAGAAAACATTTAGCCTTTAGAAAAGGGCATTATCTCCCAGGCCTAAAGCACATTGTGAGCTTCATCATTTGACCTTTTCATTTGCCTTCTCTTGAGTTGCTACTTCTCCCTAAATTATAAAAAGGAAAATGAGCATCACTGGGGCTCAAGGGAAAAGACCAGAAGAGACTTGCTCTACATCATTGACCCAGGAACTTGGGGCAAGATATAGGGTTTTGCCCCAAGTTACTTACCAAACCATCAAAAGCAATAGCATGCAAAGTAGAAATGAGGGAGAAAAAGAAGGTAGCTGGCAGAGGCTAAGTAATCATGGTTGGGAAGAGAAACATGATGTGTCCACGTATGAGGAAGGAAAATATTTTGCCTGTACCAAGCTTCTCTAGCCCACACTGATTCTCCTTTTGCTGATACACAGGAAAGGACCACCAATGACAAGTACACGTTGTTCTACCCTTGACACAGCTGATTGGTCCAAGTTGATATCTGTCCCGGGCTGAGTCAATCAGCTCTCTTCCCCAGGACTGTCAGTCTGGGACCAGAGAACATGAGTCAGTCCTATGCAGTGGCATAAACTATAAGATGTATACGTCTCAGGAGGATTTGAAGTCATCTTTCCCATTTTGTCTACACCTGGTCTGCAGTAAGAAATAAATGAAACCGACATGCTGAGAGAAACCAAGAGATAGGGAGATAGTATCAGATGCATTCAAGTCCTTGCTGGTGAGGCCCAGCTATGGCCCTAGTCTTCTAACAATTTCACTGACTCTTCCTTCAATTATTCTACACAAAATCATGTAAGAGAGAGGTGGTGCAGACCAGCACCATAAGAATTTACTTTCGGTACACAGACCCAGAGTGCAAAGGCCAATCCCTACAGAATACAAAAAGAATAAATTAGGGGCAAGAAAAAGATTAATTCTGCTCCACACATGAGATAATCCTTTAAAAATAAATTTTCCTAAGTTAATTTGAGTTGGGTTTTTGCTGCTTATAGACAAGAAAATCTAAATACTTTATTAAAAATAAAAAGATGCTATGCCTAAGTCCCTGTGAATGTAATAGGGGACTTAGCAGATGATTTGTTTGAGAAGCAAAGACCTCCATGACATTTGGCCATCTGAGTGTGCATAAGTCCTTTGTCTTGTTGATACTGGAGTTCTTTGGAAACTGATTACTCATATACATGGATATATGTACATATATGTATATGTTTATGACTACCGGGCATAGTCTTAGCACCAGAGGTTAAAATCAATATGTCCTCTCCCTGATTCAATGTAGTCTCAAGATAAAGTGAGATTATTGTGGGGGAGTGATAAAGACAATTTTGCAGCCCTCAGAGAAGTTTTGACAGTTTACAATTTTCCAAAACGATATGCAAGACTTTGAGAAAGCATATAAAATGCTAATGTGATAAACATTTTATATGAAAGCATAAACAAGGTTTATGTGATAAGATTGATTAGAAGACCAGGTCTTATGCAAGCAATTCTAATTGACACCTGAAGACAGATCTAATTTCTATCATATCAACATAAACAATTCCCTGAGCAAAAGGTGATGTTCCCCAAAAAAGTATTATAGTATTAACAGGTTTTGGTATTTAAATATCGAACACTGAGATTCATGCTAGTTATCTTGGCCATGTCTAGGTAGATTATTCTACCAGACTGAAATATTAAAAACATCTGAATTAACATTCAATATAACTTTGTAAAGATTAAGCCATTTACCAGGAACAAGTTTTGTCCCACAGGGAAAAATATATAATTTTATATAAAAGATTTTAATATAAATTTTAAGATAAATTATATAACTTTATATAATAATTTAAAATAAAATATTAACTAATTTCCGTGCCTTTTACATAATAAATTCTAGTTCTCTTCATATCAATATCTCAAAGGCCACTTCATAAACACCACAAGTAGATGCCAACAAGTCCATGTTTCCTCCAAATGTTTCCTCAAACCTCCCAAATGCCTAATTCTTAGGGCTCAAGAGCTCCCAAGGCACACAGATCTGTACATTGGGAGTGAGCAAGTGCAAGGGGCATGGTTTCCAGCAGGCCCTGCCATTATATAAGCCAATACTGTCAAGGTTAGCTTCTTCCCCAAATTTTGCGGATCATTAATTCTATTCAAACCTGAAGCAGATTGGCTTCTTCATATAGGAAAAAGTCCATTTTTCTCCCAGCCTCCCTGAATACCACAAAATGGAGAGAAAAGGTGAGCACAAGTGGTTGAGGGTATCACTTCATGGTTTCCCAGCAACATAGATGCATTTCTCTCTCTTTTTTTTTTAAAGATTTGATTCATTTGAGACACAGATACAGAAAGAGAGAGAGAGCATGAGCAGGGGGAGAGGCAGAGGCAGAGGCAGAAGGAGAAGCAGGCTCCGCGCCAAGCAGGGAGCCCGATGCAGGACTCAATCCCAGGACTCTGGGATCATGACCTGAGCTGAAGGCAGAGGCTTAACTGACAGAGCCACCCAAGTGCCCCTAGATGCATTTCTTATTAGAAGTTGGGCAAGGGCCAGAGGGAGCCAGCTGTAGCCCTATTTAGTCTCTTGTTCCTCCAGGTACTGATGTTCTGTGCCTCTGGTTTAAATGGCTTTGCCTGTCTCTCTTAAAATGTTCTAGGGAAGAAGTCAGCTAAGTTACCTGAGCTTCCAGGAGCAACCTCCACAGCCACCCTCATCACCGCTCCTACCTCTTATCTACCTTAAGCACCTGTGCAGCCTGTCCACAGGAACGCTGCGCCAAGTGTGGATGCAGGCAAGTGTGCGTGGAGGGGCTTGGGGAGCAGGGAGACAGGAAGGAAGGAAGCACAGGATCTTCTGTTTGCATCTTTCTGACACCAGTCCCTGTCTCTAGTTATAATTTTTCATAGCAGACTTCAGGATAGAGCTCCTTTGAAAAATAGCAAATACATCGCTAAGGTCACATTCAGGTTTCCAAGCAGATTCAAGCCCCCTGCACTGAGGGCAGAACCACCGTGTCTGGCTCCTCATTAAGCAGCGATCTTTATCGCAGCCCCACTGCTTTCACCACCATCTGACTGGTGCCAGGAAGTTTTGATTTATAAGCTGGAGAGTGAGAGAAAAGAGCCTTAAAATGGTTTCAGGGTGGAGATTTCTTTTCTTTTTTAATGAGCATATTTAGGTTGTTATGGGTCAAGTTCAAAATTCGAGTCACATATGAACAATTTTTATAGGAGGAGGAGTCACCTGATGTTCAAATTCATTTGCCTCCCATTTTGAAGTAATTCATCTTTCAAATTTCTGTGAGAATTCTACGGAGTTGCCCAGAAAATGGCACCAACCAACTGTAAGTAAAAACAAAAGCTCTCTATAGTGTATATCACAGGTTCAAAGCACTTTGGCATCGGCAGATTGAACACGTTATTAAAAGAATTTAACTGCAAGAAGAGCGACCATAATTACACAGCAGCTGGTCTAATGTTGACAAAACAACTTTTAAAGGCTTTCAGAAGCCTTAAAGGCTAATCAATTAAAAAGGCATGAATAGTAATGTGCATCCTATCCTTAACACTGTGAGCTGCATCTCCCACAAATACAGTGAGGTTTTCATTTTGGAGAAATCATTTCTCATGTCCTACAATTAAGCCGAACACGTGAATAAATTCTAAGTTGTGTCTAGGTGAGACCATTATACTTAAAATAAAATAACTCCATAAAACTCAATTATAAACATTGAACTTAATGAGCATTTCCACAGTAGCAAAGTTATTATCAAAATGCCAACAGCTCATGCCAGAATTTGTGCTTACTTTACCAAGAACAGGCAGAGAAGTGTTTTAGAGTGTTGTCTACATTGGCCATTGATACGCTGGAGGCATAAAGAATAAATTAATGGACGGATGAATGTTGGAATGAGTCTGTCCTTGGCATCCAAGGAACACTGACTCAATCCCCATGAGACTGGCCCAGGGGTCACGTTGGACGGCCTCCTCTGCCAGGATCTGCCAGTTTCCTTCAAGGTCCAGCTAAAGTCCATCTCCTGCAGGCACCCTTCACACTTCTCACAAGGCTTGTTTCTGTTCCAAATCCCTTACAGTCTGAGAATTAGAAAGGATTTTATGTATCACTGGATCCAGTCCTTTCTAGGGCCCTGCTCACTTTTTCTATCAAGGCCCAGACAGTAAATAATTTGGGCTCTGTGGGCCACAGGATGTCATCCCAACCACTCACCTCTACCACTGTAGCGTGAAAGCAGCCTGCACAAGACTTAAACAAATGGGCATGGCTGGGTGCTGATAAAAACATTTACGAAGGGAAGCAGGAAGCCGGGTTTGGCCCTCGGTCGGTAATTCTCTGACCCCTGCTCTACCAGCATGAGTCTCCTCGTTCCCACGCAGGGTCCAGGGAGCCTCTTTGGGGACCCCTCCCGTGAAGAAGGCTAATCCCCTCCTAGTGGCCTCGTCCATTTTGTGAAGCATCCCTTCTACTGACTGCAAGGAATCCCTCTGTAATTGGCAGGCCCTGTCACATCTTCCTCTTTTGTGCACCCTGCCCTCTCCTAAACCATTCTCCCACCCCAGTGTGCCCTGCAGAGATAGGCCTTCAAAACCCTTTTCTTTAACCGAAGACAATACCACCAGTGATGCCTAGTATTGGAAGACAACTGTGGGATATGGCATTTACGGTCTTCCCCACTCCCGCAGGATCTATCTCCTGGCAGATTTTATTGTTCGTTTTCTTCTTCCATGTACACATTTTTCCCCCTCATTTAGACGGCAAGTGAAGCATAGTCCCTGGCACCTAAGCTCCATTTAGTTTTATGAGTGAGAGTGGCAGAATGACCACAGAAATATCAATCAACAAATCTTTTTACACACCTTTCTCCGCAAATTCAGTGGGGATTGCTTCCCATACAGGAGGTGGCCAGCCCACCACAGCCACAGTAAGACTGCTAGTGTGTCAAACTTCCTCAGACCTAAAGGCTGATCTCTGAGAGGCAAAAGGCCTCCTTTCTCTATCGTCTGCCACCCACCAGGATTCTGGAGTGAACTTTTAATGTGGCACACTGCGTGACACCAACATCCCACCTGGGAACTGTGAGGCTGGGCCCGCTCTCTGTGCTCGTCGCCTGGCCTTACAGCAGCCCTATCTCAGTCAGCTTCATATCTTGTGCTATTTAGCCCTCTCCTTAATAACCACTACCCCCAGAGCAGTACATACACTGTTGGCATTTATGCGAACGCACACAGTAGGCCGTCAATAATCCACTCTCAAACTCATGAAATTAATAAGAATCTCAAGAGTGCTCCTTATAAACAAGAAATCCTCCTCAGGGTAAGAAATTGGGGCCCTCACGGAATTCTTCAAGGCATGAGGAAAACGAGTTTCTCACAATGTTACCTCTAAACTCTACTCCCCAGGATCAATTCTCTTTCACAATCAATCGTAAAATATTCAAATAGGCTATGTTTTTAAATATCTTAGTGAGAAAAGAGTCTTTAAGACCATGACAAATACCTGATCTCATTTAATGTCACTTTACCTTTTTATGTTCCTTCTCACCCCTGGGAAGGACAGGAAGGAGATATTTCACAAAGTCCTGTACCACGTGCACTCTTTCGCAGTAACCCCAGGTGCGGAGTCCCTCCATGAAAGACCTGCTTGTGGACATTCATTGAGGGGTAGAGATCCCGCAGCAAGGGGACACTGGGCACCTACCCATTCCACCCTCCAGAAAGCCCAAGACAAACCGTCGAGTCTACTGTATTGGACAGTGGACACTAGCCACGTATGGCCACTTAAATTTGAGTTAATTAAAAATAAATATAATTTAAAATCTAGTTCCTCAACTGCACTAGCCACTTTTCAGGTACTCAGAAGCCACATGTGGCTAGTGCCTACCATGTTGGCCAGTGCGGACACAGAGGATGTCTGTCACCACAGAAGAGACTAGAAAGTTCTACCAGATAGTGTAGTGGGCCCAGTGTGCTTCTCAGTGATTGCTGCTCTCCAGCCAACACCTATGAGGCTTGACTGGTAAACTGTCAAGGCCTCCTACTCTGTACCTCCTGGAAACCCAAAGGAAAAAATGGGGTATGGAAATATCACACCTGGTTGTACCAAACAACACCACGTTGTTGTAAAGGCATCCTTCAAGTACAATGAAAAAAAATACATAATTTTTCTTATCTCAGGGAGTTCTGCCAAAGTCCTCAGCCTTTGCAACAAAGTGAGAAACTTCTACACAGAAGAAAAAAGAAGCTTGATTCTCATCTGGATTCTAGCAAAACGTAGGGGGACAGGGAACAAGAGGCAAAATTTCTCTATTTGTTCTGAACTCATCATCCTTTGTATTATTTATGAAGTTCATTTTTGCTTTAATTATCATTTTGCATGGAAAAAGAACGGGACTTTTTTCCTTTATAAAGGAGGAGTCCAGAGTTCCTGAGAAAGCAATAAAATACTTACGTGCCTTAGATTTATCACCAGGCAAGTAAAGTTGGTCAATAATCTGCCTCTATATAGCACAGCATATAATTTTTTTCAGGTTTACTGAAATTGCCCTGTCTCTAAAATCTAAGAACAAGAGTAAGTTGCTAATAAATTTTAAATTTCTCACATAGTTACTTTGGAGAATGTAAAATTATGAGAGTAACTAAATTCAAATTCCAGGCTGCTTTCTGAAAGACGAGCTGACCTCCTGGTAGTCTATAAAGTCTGTGGAACATCTGTTTTGATAACATATGTACTTAAAATTCCCCACATGTCAGTTTCAAGTTACTACAAAATATAAGGCAGCACCAGCTGCAAGGATAAGGAGGAAAAGCTGTTAGCAAAGTGCCAGGAAATGTTCAAGATTTTAATGGGACCAAGTCTCTTTACCATTTGCATATCATAATTTTAGGATACAGATCAGAGACTAGAAATCATACCGCTTCCACTTGTGAGAAAATTCTACTGTGATCTTGGTATGTTTTCCCTTATCACCTTCCTATTAAGGAACTGTGGTATTCTTTTTTCCATTGAAGCATAATTGATACACAATGTTACATTAGTCTCAGGTGCACAACATAAGGATTTCACAAGTTTATATGTTATGCTAAGTTCACCATAAGCATAACTATCATCTGTCACCATACAGCGCTGTTACAATACCACTGATTACCTTTCCTGTGCTGTACCTTTCATCCCTGTGACTTATTCATTCCATAACCTGAAGCCTGTACCTTCCACTCCCCTTCACCCATTTTGTCCGTCCCTCCTACACCATTCCCCTTTGGCGACCACCAGTTTGTTCTCTGTATTTATGGCTCTGTTTCTGCTTTGTTTGTCTTTTTTTTTTTTTTTTTTTAGATCCTGCATGTAAGTGAAATCATGGTATCTGAAAGACACAGTATTTGTCTTTCTCTCTCTGACCTATTTTCCTTAGCATAATACCCTCTAGGTCCATCCACATCATTGTAAATGGCAAGATCTCATTTTTTATGGCTGAGTAATATTCCATTATATAGATAGATACATAGATAAATAGATACAGATGGGTATAGATATATTTATATCTATTTATATATAGCAATTTCTTCTTTATCCATTCACCTATTGATGGACACGGGCTGCTTTCATATCTTAGCCATTGTAAATAATGCTGCAATAAACAGAGGGGTGCATATATCTTTTCAAATTACTGTTTTCATTTTCTTTAGGTAAATACCCAGTTGTGGAATTACTGGATCACATGGTATTTCTTTTTTTTTTTTTATTTTACGGGGAACCTCCATACCATTTCCAACAGTGCACAAGGATTTCCTTTTCTCCACATCCTCACCAACACTTGTTGTCTTTCTGATATAAGCCATGGTGCCTGGTGTGAGGTGGTATCTTATCGTGCTTTCAATTTGCTAATTCTAGCGCCTTTTAACCAAAATGCCCTCCTCTTATTCTTTCTACCCATTCCAATATTACCCATCTGCATTGTTCAGTTCAACTCTCACACTTTCCATGAAAGTGGCTTCATCCCTTCTAGCCCACAAGTTCCTACTTCTCTCTGTACCTATAGCAAATAACAAAGGATTGTACATCTGCAACTTAATTGTCCTCCTTCTGCTCTGACACGCTGATTTAATCGCCTCATGTTTATGGATCTGCTCCCATTTCTTCACTATTCCAGAGATAGCGAGGCTCCCAAAGTTACCTCTCCCCAGAACTCATCCATAGTCCCAACACCTATTCCATATCTCCACTTGGAAGCCTAACAGGTATCTCAAATGTAAGATGTCCAAAGCTGATCCGATCCTTTTCCAAATCTGTTCCTCCTCAGGCTTCCTATCTCAGTAAATGACAGCCCAACCCTTCCAGGTATCAGCCATCTGACTCTGCTCTCTCATTCATGCCCTGCATCCTACCCTCAGTAAATCTTACCTCCTGCACTCTTTCCAAATAGACAAAGAATGCCCTTTCACCACCTCCACTGCAACCACGTGGATCTAAGCCAACATCATCTGAATTGCAACAGCCTCCTTCTAACCTTCCCTCCCTTCTATTATTTATTCCAACAGTAGTCAGTGATTTTCAAAATCATACAATTAATCAGGTCATTCCTTGATACAAATTCTTCCAATGGCTCAACAGACTCAGTCCCTAATTAAATAAAGAAAAGAAAGAAATAAAGAAAGAAAGAAAGAAAGAAAGAAAGAAAGAAAGAAAGAAAGAAAGAAAGAAAGAAAGAAAGAAAGAAAGAAAGAAAGAAAGAAAGAAAGAAAAGAAAGAAAGGAAAGAAAGAAAGAAAGAAAGAAAGAAAGAAAGAAAGAAAGAAAGAAAGAAAGAAAGAAAGAGAAAGGAAAGAAAGAAAGAAAAGGAAAGAAAGAAAGAAAAAGAGAGGAAGGAAGGAAGGAATATCTTTCAATAACCTCTAAAGCCCTGCATTGTGGATGGTCTGACACCTTATGCTTTTGACCTTTTACTACTCTCCCTCTGGCTTACTTCACTCCTGACACCGGTCTTCTTGCTGTTTTGAGGTTGAGGCATGATGCTACCGCAGCACCTTTGCATTTCTGCCTGGAAGGCTCTTCCTGCAGAGGTCTCCAAGGCTCTCTCCCTTCCCTGGTCCAAGTGCTCATGTGAAACTTTCACCATGGGGTCTCCTATGACCATCATATTTAAAGGTACCAACTGCCTCCTGTCCACCTCAGACATTCCCTCCTCCCCCCTTTAGTTTCTCCATAGCTTTTATGACCATCTAACATACTGCATGTTTTCTTATTTATTTCCTTATTTTCTGCCTCCACCCTTGTAGAATGCAAGCTCTAAGGGGCCAGGGATTATGTGAGCCTTATTCACTGCTTTCTTCCCAGAGACTTTTGCCTGTTTCATTCACCATTGTGTTTCCACCTTGAACTGTGACTGACACAAGCTGATCCTCAAATATTTAAAGAGAAAGAGAGAAGTCAATTACAAGTCCCATAAGGAATGGTTGCCATGTCTTACTGTATCTTTTTATATCCCTGGATAGGGCCCAGAGAAAAGTACTTGTTGCCTGATCACTGCGATGTTTACATTGGCAAATGTAAAATATTAGGTCATTCAAATTGTTGGACATGTTAAATGTAGACAGTGGTGATGCAATATTAAAAGATGTAACAATTTTTAAAATATTTCAAAGCTATTTAAACTTAAGCTCATAATCTCTATTCAAGTATGAACAATTCTCAAAATCACCAATAAGAGACAGCTTCTTAAGTGCTGCCAAAAAACAGATACAACTACCTGCCCAAAAAAGGTGGGAAGAGGAAGCCTCAATGCTGTCATTTATTGGGGAAATTACAGCAAATAAAATTTTAATGCCAAGCCCCAAAACAAGCCGTTTGGGTTGTGGGTTTTTTTTTTTTTTTGCCATTAAGTTGGTTATTAAAATGGACAGGTGCTTTTAATAAATCAACAACACTGCCAAGCGATGAGAATGGTGATGACCGAGACGAACTGTTAGGGAATTACAAAACTGGGTCAGTGCAACAGAGAAAGGAAGAGCCCTTCCCCTTCCCCCACCGTGTGCACTCTGTCATCTCCCACACAACTAGACTTTAACAAGAGAGACTTACTAGTCAATAAGTCTCAGAAATAGTTCAATCTTTCTACACATCCAGAGCGTTGCCTATAAAACGTCAACAATCAACTAAAGACCAACTACACACTAGATTCTTTTTCACATAAGATAATTTGAAGATTATGCAGAAAGCTTTATGGAAATCCTTCATCCATAAAATGACTGAGTGTCCCAAAAGGGGAATACCATAACACATCAAAACAAATCCTACCTAGTGTTTTTACGGCACTTAGGTTCAGACCCATAGGTGCATCCCTACGTGAAAGGACCCTCATCTCTTCCAAAGTTCACTGAGCTGCTGCGGTACAGAACCAACTGCTCAGATACATGTCTTCTGTTTTGTACAAGAACTTCTAAGTAGAATTTTTTTATCTGTGTATTTTTTTTAAAACGGAAAGTAAACATTAGACACTAGTATCCCACTTGCAGGTTATAAAAATGTACTTTCAATTGTTAAGAAGCATAGGGTTGTATGTCAGGTAGTGATTACATGACTGGCAAGACAGTGGTGACAATTATAGGGAGCACTGTTCATGCGTTGATCTCTACATTTATTTGGCAAGCACTGACTGAGTAGGGAGAATCTCTGCTCATCAAACATCTAGTGAGTATCTATCTACTCTGTGCCAGGGCTTGCGATGAGTGAACTAAGGCACCATGCATATGTTTAAGGGAACAGGGAAGGCAGCCTCTAAAACATGAGAGTTGAATCCAAAAACTGGAGCACAGCGTGGTTTGGAATCCTTGCCAAGACAACTCAAGGTGAGGAACCATGAGTCCTCCAAATTAAGCCAATATTATAATATGCCTTTTCTCATTTGGGAAAAGAAATACTTATCAATTGTCCACCAAATGTCAAAATTCAATTTAGAATTTAAAAATATAATTGAATGGATAGAGCTAATCCCAATTTTTTTTTAACAAGACAAGAATAACTAAATGGGAATATTGATGATTCATCAGAGATAAGCTTGAGTTCAAGCAACAGAACACTTGACAAAGATTCTGAAAAATTTAGAGTGGTAGAGGACAGATAACTAAAACTTAGAAATAGCAGAACATGTAAATTTAATTGTAAAGTGAAACTGGTATCAGATTTTGGCTTTTATATCCTAACACTGCCTCATAAATTATTTTTTAAAAAACATCTGAAGAAAACCAAACTCATAGGCCACTGTAAGTTGTCCGCTGTAAATTACCTGGAAGCTAACCTACAGAGATTCAGATTAGCCTAACGTTAGAGAATTCACAAAGGCAATGATTACAATATGAAAAACAGCCAGTGTGAATCCTTGCTCTTCTTTTGAACCCAAGAGGTTACAGATGGCCATCACGTATTCCCCCATTATCCCCTGGACATCTATAAGGGCCTCCCCTCCATCCTCAGAACACTGCAGCTTCTTTACCAGGTCCTCATCAAGCAAAGGGTGAATCTGGCAGGAGCCAAATAAAAAAAAAAATCAAAGATCGGTCTTGGTGGGGCAAGGTGAGATAAATATCTTCTGTAATCCTGAAGATGAAGGGAAGAGCAGTGCCTATTTTATATACATTCAGTATTTGTCTTTTCATCTTGCTGTTAAAGCTCTGTGATTAATTGCACTGCTTTGCTCAGAAATGCCTCTGTCAGAATAAAATCTGGGTCTTTTGCAAATTGTTCTTTTCTGAAATATTATCCCCTCTATTAGCATAAATGTTTCAATATTTTTGTTAAGGGTGTGTGGGTGTGGGTATGGGTGTGTTTGGGAAAGTCATTATTTGTGTTTTGACTGCCTGTGACTTTATGTAGTCTAAAATATAAAAGTAAAGAGGAAAATGCATACCTTGCAGGTTTACACTATCTCGCCGTGCTCCTCTCTTAAAGTAGATGCAGGGATTTTCTAACAGAGTACATTTTTTGTCAAAAGGTTTACACACAACACACAAACTCTTCTAGATAAGAGGCAAGGAGCTAGCTAGAAAAGAAACAGAAGAGAGACAAACTATCTGACTATAGATTCAGAGAATTTAAAACCCAGAAGAAACTCAGACATCAGCTAACCAAATATTTCACGTGGTACCAAACACTGACCCTCAAGATGGGCCTTCAAAGGGGGTGCTATTGTCAACCAGGTTTAGGGTTCACTGAGTAGTACATCTCCTTTCAGACATTTAGGATGATATTCAGTTACTAAAGGTTCTGAAGTCTTGCAACGTAAAGAAATACCTTATTATTCAACCCACTGTTTCTCAAACAGATTGGACCATCACACACTTTTTTCTGTCTTCAACATTCCACAGAACTGGCGTCTCTCCTAGCAGATCCTGTTCTAGAAGTGCTGATCTTTTATAATCATTTTACAGATGAGGAAACTGACATTCAAAGTTAACTTGTTTGGCCAAGATCCGGTAATTAGTGGTTGATAAGTCAGAATAGCATGACTGGAGTTTAGATAAAAGTAGGAAATAATCAGAGAGCCCAGCATCTTTCCTTTCCACTCATACCTCACTGCAAAATGGTTGCCTCTCCTGAATCTCTGTCTCATTCCCCTCAGACTCATATTCCCTCAACTTCTACTTGTCTACTTGACCAATGCGTGTCGCTGTTAACCGGCTCAGATTCAGTCATTAGTGAGCGTGTCCTTCCCAAACCCCCTACCCCAAACCTTTTAACAACGACTTACCAGGGAGTGGCTTTCATGGAGGCCGGCAGGACCAGGGCAGATCATTTAAGGCAGATAGAGCTTTGTGTTTCCCCTCAAATTTATTTACATTTATTGTAGGTCTTCCCCAGATAAGACTGGAATCAGACAGGATAGGGAACGTTTTCTCAAACTGATCTGAAAACAGATGATCCTATCCTTACTGTTCAGTTCTTTAGCTCCTTCTTTTCTTTACTCTTTTCCTTTCCATCTTCCATGGTCAAACTTACTCAATACAGTGTTTCTCCTGGAGAGATCGGAAACCCTCCTGCCATGTCAGAGTGACCCAGAAGCTCCAGGAGATGAGTTTACCCACATGCCTGCAATGTCCTCTAGGTGCTATATAGCACTCTGCATTTCCTGAGTTTTCTCAGCCTAGCTGGAAATAACCCCTTCTGGCAAAGCTCTTTCCCAGATAGTTCCCAAGCTGAGAAGAAAGTACCATTACAAAATGTATCTTTTTTTTTTAATGCTATTCCATTATATGCTATGTATTGTCCTTCATTTAGAAAGCTGCACCTCTAAATAGCTTTGGTGGGAAAAATGTCTTTTGCATCCTGTTGATCATCACTTGCCTGGCTTGGCTATACCAGAGAACACCACTGGCAATAGTGGAAGATGAACCCAGAATTGTTTCTCAGAACTGGGTGGAGTAGATGTTGATCCTGCCACATCTCACCTGGTGCTCCTTAAAAAAACATTTTAAATCAGCTGGCTGTGATTCCGATCTATGACAATGGAACAGGAAGAAGAACATTGACTATTAGAGATTAAATTTTGCCTTGTCTAGGTCTCCATTTTAAAAGTGCCAGCCCTAACTATGCATGTGACTCTCTTCTATGAAAAGGGGGCCGTGTGGGAGATGGTTCATAAAAGAGTTTTTCAAAGCATAGAAAGATTTTGTATATATTTACCTATATACAGCACTTTGATATATTGTCCCCTAGTTTATTCTACTAGAATAAGGATCATACACACTGAACATATGCAATACACACAGTTAGGCAGCCATCATGTAACCTAGAGACAAAGAATACTATTGAGGTGGTAAGAAATTACATATGAATATTGAATCTGGGTGACAGGAAGGAGAATGATTTTCTTCCTTCAATATTTCTGTCGTTTTTGTTGAACAGAAATGATCTATGCACTTTAAAAAACACAATACAGCTAGTATGAAAGTGTAATCAGCCAATTTTTTTATTTCCACCCATGAAGATGGCATACCTATCCTTCCCAAGTCTTCGGTCATGGTGACTAATGGCTTAGAGTTTGTTCCGTATAAGCCTCAATACCTAGAAGGTATTTCTAGGAAACAAAAGTAGGGACGTGTCTCTGAAGAACACAGTCACTGCTTGTGGTATTCGTTCTTTGTGGATATTCGGAGACTAAATTTTCCATTGGCAGAGAAGTGAAGCCAAGTAAACTTAGCAAACCAATCCATCCCTCCCATCTAAACCAATCTTTTGTGATGTCGCCATCCCGATCTTTACAGCTTTTTCTCTATGAAAGTGTTAATTCCAGTCCACATATTTATTGAGGGATTACTCAGTGTAAGACAATAAATGCTATTATTATAAGGGCAAGTAGGTGTCTACATTATCTAAACTGCTTTAATGGCATAAAGGAACTAGTATTTCTAGATGTCTTGATGGAAACTTAAATAATGTGTACATTTGCTAACTTATTACACAATTCAGTACTGAAAAGGAAAAAGTGAGATGAGAATAATGCAATCTTTATTTCTCCTGCTTTTTGTGCATAAAAATATCAAGAAATATATTTTTGTAAATGGTCACTCAAAATCCTGCCGCTCAAACACAATAACTATATTGTTAATCATTTAGAATGCTTAATGATACTTGTTTTGATAATTCAGGTAACAATCTTGATTTTCTTTCTCATGGCAGAGACAGTAGGACAATTCTGGGCTTAAGAATTCTTACATCTATGGCTTCTGAAAGGTCTGTCAAAAGATGAAGATTCCGTGCCCAGTACTTCTGTCTCGCCTAACGACCTCTTATGTGGTAATCACTCACATATATACCTACATGTTTCTTGAAACTATTTTTAATTTTAGCCTGCATGCCCTCTTGGCAAGAGAGAGAATGAGGCTGAACAGCTGGGAGGGCAGGGTGGGGATGGGGGTATTACACAGTCTTTGGGCTTATTACTTTCTGTCCAAAGTCGCTTGCTTTCAAATGCCAACAGATGTTTTCTAGCTCTAGTTTTCCACTTTCATGAAAAATAATCCAAGCTCATGCTATGTGTAAATGTGTGTATGAGAATTTGACTTCCAGTATCCATCTAGCTCTTCTTTTGTAGCAACCTGATAAGGGTAAAAAAGTCAACGAGGTTACTAGTTATGGTAACTCTGACCCCTAATTGGTAGGCTGAGCAAAATCACCTGATGGGGTCATCATACTTGGGGTATCTCTGGCTGCCATGATTCTGGAAAATGGGCACATCCCTTGTGGAGTCCTGGAAGCTTTGTCTAGGCAGTTGTTACAAGAAGTTACCAGCTCCCAGGAGCATGAGGCCTCTAGGCCAAGATGGCTCCCACACCTGCCCAATGTGAGTCTCATCTCCTCATGCCTGAGCTGTGCTCCATGAGCGGCTACAAGGACTCCCACAAAGGAATGCCTGAGGGCAAGCTGTGGTTCCCACCCTGTGGTCTTCTGGTTACACTGGTGCCATGCGTGACCAGTGGTAGACCTGCAGTCAGATTAGTTGAATCTAAGGAGATCTTCTAATAGGCATTACAGAACTTTCACTATATATAGACAAGGGTCCTATCCCTTGAGTCTTTATCTTTCCTGGCAGTGTTATTTTCTTTATATTCTGTCATCAGATACTAGCCACCTTCCCCAAGTGCTCATTCACAATTCGGAGCACTAACTTGATCATCTGAGTGCTCTTATCTGATTCCTTCATGTCTATCTTCCTTGAGGAATGACAATAAGAGTTGCACGCAGTGGGGCACCTGAGTGGCTCAGTCGGTTGAGTGTCTGACTCTTGGTTTTAGCTCAGATCATGATCTCAGGGCCATGAGATGGAGACGGTGTTCAGCTCGGTGCTCAGCATGGAGTCTGCTTAAGTTTCTCTCTCTCCCTCTCTCTCTCTGCCCCTCCCCTACACTGTCTTTCTAAATAAATAAATAAATAATAAAAATTTTGAAATCTTTTAAAAAAAGAGTTGCATGAAGTAACATATATATCAGATTTTATATAATAACAAGATAAACACATCTGTTCTTCCACTAAGATTCTGACAAACCAGGTATATTATTATTTTGACCATAGCAACTTTTTGCTCTGAAGGATGTTGGTGAAGAATATACATTGACTCCCAGGTTTCTTCTAGGGATCTGGTGTTGTGTTCAATTGTGAACATTTAATAGTTCATGGCATACATTTCTCTCTTGCAAAGATTCTAGCTTACCAGGAAGCGGCAGAGCTCACTGGGATCATACACACGGGGAGTCCAAATCAAGGAGGGAAGGTGGTGATCCCAAGTCCAGGCCTGAGAGAAAGGTAAAATCTAGACCCAATGAAAGAAACAAAAACCCCCCCAAACACAGGAAAAAAATGAAAGAAGAGATAGAATTAAGTGACAGGATCTGGATCAAAAGTCAAGAATAAGCCAGAGGATCCAATAACCAACTCAGACCATTTTTGTGGCCCAGGGGTTGTATAGTACAATGTCAGGATGTCAGGATGACTTACAGATCACAATTAAATTAAGACTTGAAGGAGTCAGATGACCTAAAAGGATAAAATGGACCTTAGGATCTCTTCTTATTTAAAATCTCTGGGAGTCTATTGGAGCTTTCATCTATTTCACTCAATTCAAAACGTCTGCCAGTATTTACTGGGAGACTGCCATGTACTGGGCACCAAGGCAAGCACTGTGAAGTCCGAAGGGAAAGAAACAGACTTGGTCCCTACCCTCATGAGGCTTACAGTCCACAAAGGAGTCAGCAATGCTCCCAATAACTTGGTTCTGTTTATCCTAATAGTTAGTGTAAAAATGGAATGAATCTCTTTCAAGTTCCCAGTTCTCGTCACCTAGAAGAGAGCACAAGTGTTCATCTTCAACCACACTTTTTCCTAATAGCAAATACAAGACAAGTACTCACACATGCTGCCTTTTATATACAGGGAGTTCAGGGCAAAATTTGCAACTACAGATTTCCAGAAGACATAGATATGATAATCAAATAAGCCTCTCTTATAGTCAAACAGTATGAAATCTGAGGTTATAACACTCCATCCTATTTTCATAACACTTTTTCTTATAAGAGCGATACATGTTCATTGTAGAAAATTTAGAAAACACTGAAGTAAAAGACAATAAAAACATGTGCAATTCCATACTACCCAGAGATAGTCACTGTTAATATGGTGATGCACAGCTTTCTATCTAGATCAATGAACAGATTAAGTAGAGAGGATTTATATAAACTTACTCAACACATTTTCAAAAAATGGTATCACAGTAACAGAGTTTTATCACCTACTCTTCTCTTAATATTGACTTTAATTTGGTGGACACACTTTTCTTTAGAGGACTAAGAGAATATTATCCAGCTTTGTTGACTGCTGATGGGAATAGAATTTAAAACCATCTCCTATAAATGTACTTGGGATTGCTTTTCCCGAGTACACTTATCTTCAATCTTCCATTTTGCCTTTAATCTTCTATTATTTTTCTTCCCATTTAGGTTGTCTTTTAAGTTATTCCTATGGTTCAAGTTTATCAGCTTGATTTTTACTTACTCATAAGAACTGCATGCCATCTGTGAACATTTATAAAAGTTTAAATAAAATCATCCCCAAACTACTTCCTGGAAGAGTCTATTTGTCCCCTCAGAGGAGTGTCTATTTATCTTCACTCTTTGTTTCTTGCTTCTTGGCCAAATAAAAAGGTCATGAATAGGGAGGGAACTGGGATTTGAAATCTGGCTAGGCTTTTTAAAAGTTTAAAAATATCATATTTTCTGCAACACTGTAGTCACAAACATATTTCCTCCTTTAACTTGAATCCATTATTCCCCCTTTCTATAAAATATGTTGCATTTGCTGTCATCCATGTTGGCTTTGAATACCCATCTCCCAATTGTCCATGGAGACACGGATCTGGTTTGATGGCTCCAGGGTCCTCCCTGAAACCCTTCTCCTCACAGGAACCCTAGTGATACCAGCCAATGCCCCAGAGAGCTGTCACTTACACACTAAATTTCTTCAACACACTTGGGTAATGGCCACCTGGTCTTAGTGATTTCTGTGTGTCTAATCTGTGGATTAGATCTGCAATATCCTGAGTACTTATCATTTGTTCTATTTCCTCCAATGTGATTACTGCTTGAGAAAACCTGGGTGTAAGAATATTACTCAGCAAAAGGTGAAGTAAGGAATTCATTTACCCCATATTCTTTATCTCTGAGTATATGCTTGGTATGACGTAAGCCAGGTGCTTCTTACAATTCTCATTTTACAGTATTTAAGAGTCCTTTCCTATTGTTTTAGGAATCCACTGCAAGGATTTTTTTCAAATTCATTTTTGGCTATCTCATTTTTGTGTGCCTGGGATCTGTCGCCCTTTGCAAGCTTGATTCAGTAATCTGACCCTTCAAAAATTTCTTTTTCATTACATATATCTAAGTAAGAGCTCTTTTTATTTTTTTCCTATGTAATCAGTGTTTCAAACAGTTTGGATACAAGACCTTTATTTTTTCATCATAAGTTCCCATAAGGAAATTCATATACTCCCCACTTTTCTATGGGTAATTTAATTTTTTAAGTATTTATTTCCATTTTTTCCTCTTACATGTCTGCATTGAATTATCTTTCAGAGAACTGATTATGTACTTGATGTCTTTCTTTGGAGTCCTCTCGCCCATTATAATATCATATTGAATTGAATTGAAATATATATATATATTCCTCATTATGTGGTCCAATCTGCATTGCATCTGCAAGGCACTCAGTGAACATTTCCAGAATGAACACATGACACCAACAGCTAACAATCATGGGGCATTTACTGGGTGTCATGTTCCATGCTAAGCATTTGACATGCATCATGTCATTAATTCTCAGGCCCTACTAGACTGTAAACATCATTGGCAAGGAGTTTGTCCATGTATCCTTAGCACCTACAGCAGTGTTGGTATTTAGTAGATGCTCACTGAATATTGCCATATGGATAAACTGAAAAACTGCATGCGGTAGGTGTCATTACTACACATGCTTTACACATAAGAAAACTTAGATATTTTCTTATGTGCCTCTCTGAAACAGAGATTCAATCACTTTCTGAGGTCCCACAGTTAGTATGTGAAGCCAAGACTTAATTCCAAAGCCCACATACTTAACTAGGACATATTACTAGTAAACTCAATACTTACCTACATTAAGGAAAACAAAATTAATTCTATTTATCTTAACAAATATTATGCAATGTCGCAAATAAATATTGTGAGCAATAATCTCCCAAGAAAAGATTTGCAAATGATGGGTTTTTAATAAATAATCAGATAGGCAGATAGATATCTGTATGCTTCTTATTGCTAACTATGCAAAATAAAAACAGGATTTTTCTCTAATCAATATCTTCTGTTGCATTTGTACACTAGTTAATGAGGATTTCGGGACGTTTGATAAATGGGTGTTATGGGTGTTTGTTTTTTGTTCCTGAGTGGTTCTGGGTTTATTTAAGTAATCTGTTTTGTCAGTTCTTTTTAACATAAGGACAGCACTAATGAAATGATCATTTATTAGGGCTTCCTTGTAATTGTCTATAGAGGTTACGAGGAGCTTCTGCTTATAAAGTGGGAGACTTACATATTTCTGTCACTGTTACAAACATCTCTGTCACTACTGGGTCCCTTGATTTTTCCTGAAACACTACCATTTGGACATCATTCTTTAGGGTTTTGATTACTTGTATATTTAACGATTCATTAACAAAAATAATATACCACTTTGAAAAGGATAGTTCCTTAAAAACAATATTAGCTTTCTCCTTAAAACCTTACCAGCCTACATCTTAGTGGGAGTTAAATGATATTTAGCAGAGAGCAAACCTTTTTGGGAATGGTACATAATGGTCCTGAAGCCACAGGTTGAATAGTAAAAGAGG
The DNA here is from genome assembly GCF_009762305.2 of Zalophus californianus. Lineage (NCBI taxonomy): Eukaryota > Metazoa > Chordata > Mammalia > Carnivora > Otariidae > Zalophus > Zalophus californianus. The sequence continues at coordinate 115,471,620 of NC_045597.1, read as the reverse complement.
TACAGAAATCAGAAGTAGGAAAACACTGAAGAGGTAGCCCACATGAAGGACAGGGGGAAGGGAGGGAGCAATGGAGGTAAGCAAATAGAAAAAAAACTTGAACTCTACTATTCACCTTGGAAAAATCATAATCTCTAAGAGCCTCAGCTACTCTACCTGTAAAATGGGGGTGACAAAAATATGACTTCCTCAAGACACTTTAATAGCAGATCTCAACGTGCCGTGTAAACTGTATAACATGATACAACATATGGTGTGGTTTTTTACTTGACATTATTTGCCCGTAATCAGCCCCATTTATGCATTCTGTAATATAAACACTCATCTTAAAAAGACTGTCAACAGCTTCAAAATACAGACCCACGAAACCTATCTACCCTTTTTTGGTCTGGAAGCATTTCTGATATTTTTAACCCAAAGAACCAATTCACAATTTTTAACAGCCTTTGTGTACCTACAAGCTCAGAAAGCTTACTGTGTGCTCTGAGGACTAGAGTTCGGTAAAACCTCTGTTTAAACAAGGAAGCCTCTTTTAAGTCCTATTTCAGTCTGGTGCCTTTGGTCAAGGTGGAAACTAAAATTGAAAACAGATAGATGTTTTACATTTAAATGGGTTTAACATAAATGTGCATTAAACCATTTCGTGGACGATTGCACAAATATCTTTTGCAAACTTGGTACACGTGAGCATATATACAGTAACTATTAATGTCTTCCAGAGAAATAAGGTGCAGATCCAAAATTTTAAGTAGCTATCCTGAGTCCTCTCACTCGAAGGAAAATGTAATGGCTTTAAGGGAATTGCTAATATCATGGCATCTGCAATGGCTGGCCAGAGCAGAGCAGAACAGAGTGTATGTCACCATAGTTCAATTTAACAAGAAATAAGCTTCTCCCTGGAGAATCTAAACTCCCTAGTCTCCCACAAAGAAAACTGAATTTTGGAGGTCACACTTTGGGTAGGTTACCAGAGGGAGAAGCTTAACATTCTTTTTGTCATATGCTCTGGGAGGTCAATGCTATTCTACCAACAAATCGCTACCAAAGATCTGCGGCCCGCTCAACCCCCCTCCCAAAATTGTAAGAGCCCTCGTAGTCCCCCAGGAAATGGCCAATGATTGTGACACTTAAGATACCTGAGACCACGCCAGATGCCATCACGTAGAAACATCAAGTTTTGTACCGCGAAGTGAGGAGAGGGGTAGATGCCGGGGGTGGGGAGTGGGGAGGGGAGAAGAGCTAATGAGACTGTGGTGGGGGTCAGAAAGGGTCAGACAGACCCACAGATATAGAGCTTTAGGCTAAAATTGACTGTTTAGCCAAATGTAAATCAACTGAACTGCTGTTACCAGAAAGAAAAACACATCGCCAAGTCAAGCCCAGGCGAAGCCCTGGCTCTGTGGGTGGACGGCCCCTTCGCCGAGTCGCCCGGGTGGGTGGTCGGAGGGCCTGGAGAATTCCCGCAACCGCTGGAGGCGCCCCAGCTTACCGCATCTGGGCCAGGGGCCCTGGGTGGGCGCAGCCAGGCCATCGACACCCCCTACCCCACCCCCCGCAGCAACATGTGGGGGCGCTGCCACTCCGCCTCCCAGGAACTCCCTCCGGCTGGAGTTCCTGGTGGACGTACACTTGGCCCTGAGAAGGTGCTGAATTACTCTTGGGAAAGATTCCTCCAGCGTTTAACTTGGCAGCGCCTGACATTTCCATCCCACCCCCCGTGAGCCAGCACTACACACACGCACACACACGCCCCCTAGACCTGCCCAGGCTGCGCTCAGTACCCGCTGCCCACTCGGGGATAGAGCACCGGAGCGGGATGCAGAGGCGAGGACCCCAGCTCCGCTGGCCCCGGGAAGGGGCGGGGGTGGGTGTCTTAGCACTGGGTAGTTCCGGGGACTAAGCCCACTGCCTGAGTGGCCCAGAACCCGCATTAGTTAGGGCCGCTGGCACCAACCCAGTCTCCTTTTGTGCTCTCCCGGGAAGCCCGCCTCTACTCACCCGGGCTGCGCGCGGATTCCGGCCGCCAGCGGCAGCCCGCTGCCCCATCCCACGAACACTGCGGCGCCCCCAGAGTGTGCAATGCGGAGCCCCGCCAGCGCGCGGCCGGAGCCGGGGAGTGCGGGGAGGAAGCGAGGGAGGGAGGGAGGAGGAAGGAGAGACGGAACGCGGCGGGGAGGGGCGGGGGTCCGCGGGGGGCGCGCGCGCCACTCCCACTCGCGCCGGGCACTCGCCTGCGCCTGCAGCCCTGGCCGGCCGGCCCTGCCTCGCGGGCCGCGGGACCAATCAGCGCGCGGGGGGGGAGCCGAGCCCTCCGCGGTGCGCGCTCATTGGCCCGGCGCGTTCGACCCAACTCCGGGAGAGTCGGCCTGAGCGCCAAGTCTGCAAACTCCAGTCCGCAGGAGCAGACTGCCCGGCGCAGGTGGGGCGTCCCGCTCCGCGCTCTGGCTGGCAGAGGGAGTCCGCCAAGTTCGATGGCGGAACAGAGAGGATTTGGGAGGCCTGCCCTTGAAGCCAGTTCCCAGTGAGCGTTCCAAACCAGCAGTGTTTGCTCAGGTTGCACAGATTCCTTCCTGTGAGCGACCGGGTGGGTGGTCAGAGGGCCTCACCCTGGCTAGCAGTTGAGTGATGGAAAGCTTGGCAGTGTGAAATGGCCCCAACCAAATCCTGCTCCTGGCCACCCCCAAGGCCGCGCGAAAGCCGCAGCACCTAAGAGCTGAAAATCAAGTCCCGCTCTGAACCCAGGGCAGACCTAGACCTCCTGACTTTGCCATAGAGGACAAGACTGCGGGGTGGACGATGGAACCAAATGGGAGAAAACCTGGGAGGCAGGTCTTCCTGAGAAAGTGGGAATCTAATTGTGGTTTTGATAGGTATAATTCTCCCACCCTCTGCCAAACCCTTCTCCAGGTAAAGGCACCCTCCACCCCCGCCCCCGCCAATCTCTCGGGAGGTATTGAGTTTTCTCTTCCTTGTTGTAAATCAGGTTTCACTCTCCTGGACTTTTCAATCTAAAGCCTCAAAGTGGAAAAGGAGCATAGCCTTTCCCTCCTCCCCCACTGAGCACTACCGGAGCGGGGGGCGGGGTGGGGGAGGGCGGAGGGATTGACCTGAGAAGAAGAGAAGATCCCCGGAAGGTCCCCCACCTGTCGCCCCACCTCTGCCTGGTACCTGGCCTGCAAGACTACCTTCGCTTTAGGTACATTTGCCCCTCTAGGAGGCTCCTCTCTCTCCTCCTTGGACTTTCTATTTTTCAAGCTTCTTTTCAGGTACGCCTGCTCTGAATCTTCCTGATTCTGCTCTTCCCCTTAATCCACTCCCTCTCAACGTAAAAATGTCTTTTTTAATTTTTTTATTTAAATTGAATTTAATTAACAATAGTGTATTATTAGCTTCAGAGGTAGAATTTAGTGATTCATCAGTTGCATAAAACACCCAGTGCTCATTACATCAAGTGCCCTTCTTAATGCCCATCACCCAGTGACCCCATCCCCCTACCCCATCCAGCAACCCTCAGTTTGTTCCCTATAGTTAAGAGTCTCTAATGGTTTGTCTTCCTCTCTGTTTTCCTCTTATTTTATTTTTCCTTCCCTCCCCTATGTTCATCTGTTTTGTTTCTAAAACATCTTTTTTTTTTTTTAACTTCCCTCCCATTCCCTCGGTTTGGAAGGGACTTGGATAAGATATTTTTGATCAGCTCCTGGCCCCAGAAAATTTTTCTCTTACTTAGTTTATGTGCCTAGGTTTACACAGTCCAGGGTTCAGATGTGCAAAAATAATTAGCACTCCTTTAGAACCTTTGCACACAGGAGGTGATCAGTGTGGGGCTGTCTTCCTGCAGGGCTTAGCATGTTGAATGAGCTGAACATGAATTAATCAAACTGAAACTGATAATGTCCCTCAGCAACTAAGCAGATTACCTCTGCAAGTTAGAATCTGGTACTCATAAGGGCATGTCCTGGGTGTCATTGCTGTCACTTAGTTTCCAGGAAAGAAATTCCTCCTTGCAGAGTTCCTGTCCCTTGACCCAGGTCACTTGATTTTTTACAAAACTGGCTCAGCTCATAGTTTAGTCAAAACTTAATATTTGTGTTCAAAACACATGAGTGCATGAGACTCTGAGTTCCTGATGGAGATAGAATCCTTAGGATTTCTCTTCAGAAATGTGTTTTAAAAGAATGAGAGATATGTCCTAGAAATGTCAGCAGTGGTTATCTCTGTGTGCTAGGATAATAGATGGCTTTTTTGGTCTTTTTTTCTCATACTTTATTATATTTTCTAAAGAACATATAATACTAATCAGGGAAAAATTTAAACATGTTAACTCTAAACACATACTCTTCAGGCATCATAAGAGCTAAAATATGAAATCCTCCTTCTACCTTACCCTTCACATCTTATCAATCACTAAGTCCCATAAATTCTGTCTCCTCCACCTCTCTAGTACCCCTGTCATCTCTTACCAGCTTCAGAAACAGCCTTAACTCCTCTATTACCCAGTCAGCCCCCACGCTGCCTTCTCTCCTTAAGGTGATGGTGTCACTGAAAAGTTTAAAATCTGGGGCGCCTGGGTGGCTCAGTTGGTTGAGTGTCGGACTCTTGGTTTCAGCTCAGGTCATGATCTTGGGGTCTCAGCATGGAGTCTGCTGGGATTCTCTGCCCCTCCCTCTCCCTTTGCCCCTCCCCCACCTCTAAAATAAATAAATAAAATCATTAAAAAAAAAGCTTATTAAAATCCATCCGTTCCCCAACTCCATTGCTATGAAGTTCAAAGCTAGCCTGGTTGGCAAAGCCCTTCCTTCTCAGCTTGACCCCAGCCTTCCATGTTGGCCTCATCTCCTGCCCCCCACACTTCTCCACACAGGATGATCCTGCCCCCCTGCAACTTTCCGTCCTTCCCACCTGTGTCATGTGACTTCACACGTCCCTGGCTTAAGACCATACAGTGCACGAATGCTGCTTTTCTCTTCTTCCTTCCCCCCTGCCCAGCCCCCAAGCAGTTCCTACCTCTGCTTCAGGACTCATTTCAAATATCACTTTTTTAATGCAGTCCTCAAAACTGACAGGGGCAGAGTTAGCAGCTCCTCCTCTCTGTACCTCAATAGCAAATATTTTATTTATCCAGCAACTGTTCATGCAGCTCCTACTATGTGCCAACCACAATGAAACAAACATACATCGTATTCATACTGCTAGAACACACCATGAGAGAGACAAACATTAAATCAAGTCACACAGATAAATGATTGCAAATGGAGATAAGTGTGATGAAACCACTTCATGTGCAAAAAAAAGAAAAAATGCATGGTTTACTTTGAACATATGCCAACTATAATTCTTAGCACATTGTGTTATAATCTGTTGATATGTTTGTCCAAAGTTCTATCTCCCATCATATTCATCTGTGTAACCCCATCTAGATCACAATGCCTGGCTCATAGTACATGCTTACTAAAATTTTTTACATAAATGGACGAATAAGTAAGTGGGTATTTAAATCCCCATGAAGCATCTTATTTCAGGTATTTACATGCTATTATTGTATAAAATCTAAAAGACTTCATTTCTGAGTTTTCAAAATTCATATCATTAGGTCCTTGTCTCATCTTTCTAATTTGGTTCTCGCAACATAAATTATCTAATTTCTTCTCATTTGATGTCACATTTAGAAGAAATAGCTAATGTACTGCTTGTAGATGATCTATTGTTGCTGGGAGAAATTTATTCTTTTGTTTTTTTATAAATTTGGCTTTAACATATAAAAATCCAATTTTAAGATACAAAGCTAAAAGACACAAAGTACAATCCATAAAAGAATAAATAAATTGGACTTTATCAAAATTCAAAATGTTTGCAAACAACACTATTGAGGAATGAAAAGAAAGACTGGTAGAAAATATTTGCAAATTATATACCTGACACAGGACTTGTAGCCATTGTATATAAAGAATTCTCAAAACTCAACAACAAGATCAACCAACCAAATTTTTTAAATGGCCAAAGGATGTAAACAGACATTTTACCAAAGAAGTTATACAGATGACAAAGTGCAAACAAAAAGATGCTCAATATCCCTAATCATTAGTAAAATGCTAATTAAAACCTCAATGAGATACTACTATACACTTAATAGAATGACTTAAAACACACACACACACACACACACACACACACACACACACACAAAACTGATAATACCAAATGCTGATGAGGATGCAGAGCAACCAGAAATTCTTGTAATTTCTGGTGTGAATGCAAAATGGTACTACCACTTTAAAAACAGTTTCACAGCTTGGGGCGCCTGGGTGGCTCAGTTGGTTAAGCGACTGCCTTCGGCTCAGGTCATGATCCTAGAGTCCAGGGATCGAGTCCCACATCGGGCTCCCTGCTCAGCAGGGAGTCTGCTTCTCCCTCTGACCCTCTTCCCTCTTGTGCTCTCTATCTCTCATTCTCTCTCTCTCAAATAAATAAATAAAATCTTTAAAAAAATAAAAATAAAAACAGTTTCACAGCTTTTATAGAGTTCACTATATGCTTAGTCATATGACCCAATATTCCCACTCCTAGAGGTTTACCCAAGTGAAACAAAAGACCTATGTTCATACAAAAACCTGCTAACAAATATTTATAGCAATTTTATTATTAAAATCTTGAAACAAGCCCAAAGTCCCTCAACTGGGGAATAAATAAAACTGTAGGACATCCCAAGGATAGAATACTACTCAGTAATAAAAGGTACAGACTAGTGGCACAAACACTGTCTATCTCAACACATCATGCTAAGTGAGACCAAACAGACTCAAAAAGCTAAATGCACACACTGGTTGGGTATGGCAGAGCAGTGAGATAAAAGCAGTGTAGGTTTTTCATGATGACAGAGCCACAGTTTGAGGTCTGGATGATCTACTTTCGTATGAGGCAGTTGTTTAAACCATTGTTATTTCACATTTCTTGTCACACAGAGCTAAGCCTCATTTTCCCTCATATGATGAAGGCAGGAATTAATCAATTAATGAAAATTTCACTAAATGTGGTCTTTGTACAAGAAGAAACTGTAGGGCGCCTGTGTGGCTCAGTTGGTTGGGCGACTGCCTTCGGCTCAGGTCATGATCCTGGAGTTCCGGAATCGAGTCCCGCATCGGGCTCCCTGCTCGGCAGGGAGTCTGCTTCTCCCTCTGACCCTCCCCCCTCTCATGTGCTCTCTCTCATTCTTTCTCTCAAATAAATAAATAAAATCTTTAAAAAAAAAAAAAGAAGAAGAAGAAACTGTAGACTCTCTTATCCACTGAAATATCACCAATGCCTCACACAATGCCAGTACACAGAGTGGGTACTCAATAAATATTAAATAAATAAACAGATAAGAATAAAGATAAAGTTGCGATTTTATGGGAATATAACAAAATTTTCCATTCAGATGAGTGTTTTCCCCAGTCCAAGTAGCTACTTTGGTGCATTGCATTTTTCATTCCAGTGACACTGCTCCTATTTCAAAATATATTCCTTTTCCCCTTTCTGCTTATTAAAATATTGCCCTTTCTTTAAGTAAAATTGTTTTCCTTAAATAAATTATTCACTCTTTCTTTCAATGAGCAAACAATAAATTTAACATGTTTTAGCATTTTAGTCATTTTTTAGTATCCCAGTGTCTAATTTATCTTCTTTTCCTCTATCACAAATATCAGAAATTTATATAACAGGCACACAGCAAAAATAAAAATCCAGACTTTATGCAAAGCTTGAGAGATTTTGGCTCAAAAAAACCATCATATTTCCAGATGTATCACTAAAAGTAATTTTCATTTATTGGACACTGATGGTTGACATTAAGCTCTTGAAATATCATTAAAATATTTCTGCTCTAACCAGTTTGCACAGTCAAGTGACTTTTAAAAAATCATTTAGAGCTAAGCTGCTGTTATGGAATTTATTATAAGAACTCAATTTTCTCTACCAGTTTTTCTACCAGGAAACAGTAATCCTGGCTGCCAGCAGAGAGCCCTCAGTTGCTTTAAGACATCAATCAGTTTTATACCTTGTTTCTATCAGGAAGCACTTTTTGCATAAACACGAAAAGATCCTACAAGGAATTGATGCTGTAATTCTTCACATAAATAAGATTGTCTCCTAATGACCATCTGACAATAAAAATACTAGAGGCTAAGGAGGGGAAGTTGAGGGAGATGGACAGATACATGTAAACTAAACAAGATATTGTGAAAAAGGAATCCAGAAAAGCCTAAAAGTTTCATTACCTTCTTTTTTCCCTGTTTCTGTCACCATACCTGAGAAAATCAACTACTGGTTAAATTTTGCCTCTGATCTTAATTCTGTATTCAGGGCCAAGAAAACATGAGATAGGTAAACTTTCAAGAGGTTGGGTTTCCATCATGTCATCAACTTCTCTCATCCCCATTGCTGATGCCTATAATTCCACAATTAGAGCAAACTTCCTTAGCCAGATGGCAAAGAGGGCTTATCCTGGATTGAGTGCTAGTCTGAACTACAGTAATAGCTGCAGTAAACACTCTTGACAAGGATCAGGAGGGCAATCTGGTGGCTCCATTAGCAAACCTTTGGTAGAGGAGAGCAATTACAATTTCAGTTTTAGCCATGTGCAGGTTGAGGTAGTTGCAAACATCCAGATAAGATTACCCAGTAGGTAGTTGGATATGCAGGTCCAAAACTCAATAGAGATATACATTTTTGAGCACTGTGTATGAAATTAAACTGTCACTTGTCCACTTGTGTCCATAGCCGACATTGTGAACCAGTCATGTGCCCACATGTGGCCTTGGCACCCTTCTGAGTTCACCACTCATAGCTACCACCAACAGACAGCTGTTGGAACAAGATATGAAAAACAATTTCATCACAAAAGTATAGGATTAATCCAGGTTTAGCACTCAGTGGGCTACTACAATAGGACAATAGCTCAGGAAGTTGTTTACGCTAACAAGGGCATTATTCAAGTCACTGGCCAATGTGTCTAGGTAGGATAAAGAAAGAAAAAGTCAAAGATGGACTTAAAAATGATTTCTTTTTTTCCCTTGTCCACCCCAAGAAGTGAAGCCAACAAAATGTCCTTGTGTTAACCAAATCTTTGACCAGGTACACTTTTCTCCCCCTATGTTAAACATTACTGAGACCAAACAAAAATAGCCTAACTTTTTGCTCCAGGGAATAACTGCTCCTGGAAAATAAGATGGTGAGCCTATTAAACTGCTTGCATTTCAAGGCTAACTTCTCATCAAGTGAGTACTTCAAGACTCTCACCTCACTGTGCCTTCCAAAAGTATTATGTCATAAACTCTGCCCATTCTAACCAGTCCCTGCTTTTCAAGACTTGCCTTGAAATCCCAGCCAAGACTCTAAAAACTTCGTAAATACCTGTGGAAATAAATAAAGGGAACCCGATGAGAACAGTGGCTGTTTATTCAGAGCTTGCTATAGCAAGAAAGTCAGCCACCATTGCTTGCACTTGACAGAGACCAAGCCCTGACAGAGGAGTGGTAAAGCTTTATAGTTAAAAAAAAAAAAAAAAAAAAAAAGTGAGGGGGGGAAGACTTTGGGAATGCTCTTATTGGAAACTGTTGTCATGGAGAAGCTGGAGGTGGGCCAACAAGAATCAGGGAATCCTGTGTGACCAGTTTGAAGAGCTTATGTGGCTTTCCCTGGGTGGTCCTGAGTTGGGGAAGCAGGGCCAAAATTAGGGGAGCTGTCAGTCATTGACCAGTCCTGATCATTTTGTGCCAACTGCTGCAGAGGTTATGGTTTGGCTTCCTGGGCTAGTTGCTGCAGAAGTTGTGGGTCAGAGTTCTATTGTTATATATGGTCTGGCCATTGCCCATTTGTACGGTCAGTCTCTCATACCATACCCTAATTTTTCCAATTCTGAGTCTCTATTAAGACTATCCAGGAGGTGTCCACATTGCAGTAGAGCTAATAAATTTAGCTTTGCTAGATCTACAGGTTTTCCTGATAGTCTTTTTGAAGAGTCAACAGCGAACAGTTCATATACCTAGTACTACATGTTGAATGTTGTCATAACTATCTATCTCCTGCTTTTTCCCAGTGAGAGATTACTTCCAACAAGGAAATGGGATTTTCCAATAATATTGTAGAGTTCTCTTGCAACACATCTAGGTCCAGTGGCTACTGTGCAGGATCTGGCTGTCCCACCTTGGGAGACCATTGAATATCATAGGCTCCTAAGTCCTAACTTCCAGGATCCCAGCAGTCAATCCTTCTTTTTTGGTGGACAGGCATAAGGCACAGGTTTTCAAGTCTAACATAAATATGCTCCTTTGCTAACATTCTCCATGGCAGGTAGATTGGGCAAATGGAGGGGTGTCCTAGGAGTGACACTGTGAAAGTACATAGAATAATCAAATCTGCAAGTGTTAAAATTCCCTGGAATTCTGTGTGAAAAGAATGGCAGTGGGTTTTGCTGACAGAGCAAATTCATTCATTTACTAAATATTGAACAAAAAGTACATCCTAGAAGCTGGAAAGACAATGATGAGTAAAACAAAATTTCCAACTTCCCAAGTTTCATTGAGCTTTCAGTCTAGTGAGGGACAAAGTCTTGGTCAAATAATCTAGCACATAAATAGAAATATGAGCATGTTAACAGGAGAATTTGGGAGGCTCAGGAATCTCAAGGGATTAAACACCAAATTTACTTTATCATATAATGTGTCTGAGCCGAAGGTATTCATAAATAGACATTTAAAAACTCATCAAAAAAAGCCTTAGTGGATCTCTGCTTCCAGCTAAGACGGAACTATGGGGATTGAATTTACCTTCCCACTGGAAACAACCTACAAATTGATAGTATCTGTATGAAACAATGATTTGCAAGATATTGAACACCAGACAACAAAGGACAGCAATTCCTGAGGGACAGGAAACATTAACCACAACATATTTACTTATTTGCCAGATATCTCTCTACTGGGGATGGGAGTTATAAATATGCAAAGAGGGAAGAACAGAATGGACTCTGAGGTAATTGATTAGAATTTGAGGTGTTGCTATAAACTCATTTTAAAACTCAGATGGATATAGAAAAATACATATGTATATGGTTGTATGCTTCTTTTTATATACAGACGTAGATACAGATATACATATCAATATAGATAAAGACTTTGCCCCCTACTTCTATTTGAGAGGGCCCAGAAGCCATCCCTTGGATCACAAGCACACATGTAGGGTGAGCACACTTGGCATCAGATGTTGATTTCTAAATTCCATTCTGCATCAAAGCACCCAGGGCTCCTTAGTCAAATGGCTGATTCCCAAGCTAAGGCATGAAAAATACACGATGAACCTGGAGCATCCGGTCATGACAGAAAATACAAAAAGCCTCAAGGAATAAGGGGGACATGTCAAAAGGACACAGGAGCCAGCTTAAAGGGGCTATCGCTGGCCTAATCTGGGACAACTTGAACCTTAAAATAAATAATAACAGTAAAACATTATAACTATAAAATCAGAAGAAATGATAGTATATAATTTATATTAATTTTATATAAATAATAAAATGACAAATAAAAATAAGAAAGTCTTCGTTCAAGCCCCCAACTCTCCCACCTTGAACTTGGGCAAGTACTTAACCTTCTCTGAGCTTTAACTCCTTCCTTTATAAAATGGTGCTAATAACCATGCCTGCACTGTAAGATCACTGTAAGGATTAATGAGATAAGAGATGTGAGAAGTGCTTTAGAACCAAAGCACCTAAGCAGGTGTTTATATGTTATTCCCAGGACTTGTGTACAAGAAGAGTTTGTACTAGTGTGTTAGGAACACCCAGCTGAGAGTGCGTTGCTGTTAGAGTACCTCACGAGCGCCATGGCCTGTGTGCACGTGCGTGCGTGCGTGGTGGTGGTTGTGGTGGGATTGGGATTGCCATGCCCCAAAAGCAACAATCATAATGAAGCGGCCCAAAGTGAAGGTGGTGGCTCTGAAAACTCAGAGTTAAGAGTAAGTTAAGAACATGCTCACTCAGTAATTAACATGCAAGCGTTGTTAGGTGTGGCTAATTCTATAAACCACATTTCCGACCTGTCTCGTGGTACTGCAGGAGAGTGGGCTAAGTCATCCTCAAGAGATGGCAGCTATAGACTTTTTCCCTGCAAAGTCCAAACAAGGTAAATAGATGTGAGGTGTGTTCTTGTGTTCTCCTCAAGCTAACAACTTCTGTCCCCTTCCACTCTGTCCAATCCGTTTAAAAGGAGGACTTCTGTCCTGCAGCTAACATCATTTTCTTTTGCTATAAGAAACACGAAGAAAATGTACAAGCAAGATCCTTTGTACTTATTATACTACTTACTCTATACTAACATTTATTTGAAAATTTTAAAAAGCAGAAAATGGAATAGGAGAAGCTACATAAACTCTCCACGTAGATTCCCCAAAGAGAAGGCTGTACCTGCTTCTGTTCCCTGGAAGAGATAAGAGCCCCCAGGCACTGTGCAGGGGGTACTGGGACACTCTGCAGACTGGGGTGCTGCTGTGCCCTGCAGGGGTGCACAGGCGGCCCACAGAGACTGGGAAATGCTCATCACAGGCCCAACGCTCCAACGTGGCCGGCAGGGTGCCTGCCTTCTCCCTCCCGGGTCCTCTGATTCTTCTATCTCGACAATCGCTTCACTGTCTCCCTGGCTGAGCTTGCTTCTATCTCCTTTTGCTTCTTGCCCTTCCTTCTCAAATGCCTTTTCTGTTTTTGCAGTAAACCTTCTACCTCAATTTCACAGAGCTTCTTAAGGTTTGATGAGACGAAGAGAAAGTTATCTGCCAGATTTGTAGTGGGACCTGCTCAGAGCTACTGCTATTCTGTGGAGGAGTCTGTAGAAGTAAAGGGCTAGATCCTGATTTCCAGAAAGTGTGCACCAGGAAGGGTGATGTGTGGGGCTTTTGCAAGTGGGAGAGAGTGAAGAGGAGGGCCTATGAGACCATCAAAGACTGCACTGTGTGGCACATCATCTCTCCTTGTGCCACTTCCAAATCTCCAAGAATCCCCGGTGTGACGAGTCACCTTGTCCTTGCTAACTTTGATGACAACCAGGGCACTTAGTTTAAAGGTCTTGGGCACTTGGGGTGGAGTGGGTCTTCTCCGCTGCTGCCAGTTCGTGGGTTTCTACGCTGCTTAATGATAGCCAGACAGATCTCCAGCTACAAACAGGGGGTGAGTGTGGGGCTGTGTCTCTGGCCTTGTCTCATCTAGAGCCCCCACAATGTGTGCATGGGGAGGGGGGTGGACAATGAATAAGGCCACTACATAATTAGTAACTCCCAGAAAAAAATCATAGGGCTTTGATGGTTGTATATAGAAATTCCCTCTTAAAGGATCAGGTAGCTCTCAAGTAAGTTGGGAAAATGGGAAGTTGGAAATGTCACTTAATCAATCCCTGGTGCTACATATGGAAGTACTTTAAGACTTAGTCTTATAAGTAACAGTGACCTCTGTGAAGTTCTTCTTTCTCTCTCTCTTTAATACCACTGTTTCCCTGAAACCCTTGAAGTTCAGTTCATAACATCTTTGTTGTACCCGGCAAACCTGAGGGTCTTGTCCTTCTGATGGCAGTTTCTTGAGGCTCTTTGGTTCAGTCACTGCAGGCTCTGCTACAGTATAACTCTCAAAGGGTTAAAAAACACAACTCTGATGCAAACATAAAATGAGTATGTGTCAAAGACCTTCTTCAACTCATTAGTGAATGAAGAAGAGATAAGATGTTGAAAGTAACCAAAAGAGCATTTGAGAAGTGGCAATATGAGTGTGTGTGTGTGTGTGTGTGTGTGTGTGTGTGTGTGTGTGTCCATGCACAATTTAAATATAGAAATATTAGGATAAGATTGCTGGGCACAAAACTGGTTCATAAACCACCAACTTCAGGGTTATCTTTCCATTGGACAGAAATTGTTCATATCTGTACCAGACAAAAATCTACAAGGTAACATGAGACCTTAATCAATAATAAGTACAGAGTGTAACTAAGTACATTTCCCAAGATGATTTGTGGGTGGCTTTGCCCCTGTGTGGCCCTGAAAGGATGTGCTTGTCACACTTTCCCCTTATTTCTAAGTTTTAGATAATTTTTGCACTATTTCCTAGGGGAAGGAGATGTGCAGCAGTTCTGCCAGTCATGGGAAATGGGTGTTTCATGCATTCTAGTCTTTCCCCAGAGAGAGTTACAGCTAGCTGGCTTCCTCAGCCATCCACCCTAGAAGTCAGTACAACTCACCGTGGTGAGGCTACCCTTTCTCAGAAACAGCACATTTTTAGAATTAGGGTTACACCCCATTTTGCATAAAACAGGGGAGGTAGGAGTCAAGAAACTCATGGTTGAACATGTTTTAAAAATTATAATTTGGGAGGGATAGAGGGGAAAACTGCTTAGTTCATCAATTTGCCCAGGTCATCCAAAGGATTAAACAAATAAGCAAAGGTTTATTTTTATAAACCCAAAAGAAAACCCCAATGACCTTAAAATGAAGCAACTTAAAGGAGAAAAAGAAAATAATTCACATTCTAAGGAGAGACTAAGAAATATTAAAGTGGCAGATGGATGAAAAAGAAACATAACGAGGCCAGAAATTAAATAAATCCAGAAATTAAAACATCAATTCCTGGAAAAATGGCAAGTTGACTAAGCTATCTCAAAAGCTCTTTAAATAGGTCATTGGACAGGGACCTGAGACTAGTTCAGATGTCAACGGAGTAAAGTAACAGATATTCCAGGTCCTTCTATGAGATCATTCATTCTATTTTTCTGAACAGATGAAAACCCTTTCCACAGCGCCTCCTGGCCCCTTCACCTTTTTTCTTGCAAAATATGCAAAAATAAATTGAAAATAGAGCAGAGCAAAGCAGTGACAGCTTGTCTCTGGTCCTCTTGGCATTCAGCAGGGGCAGCTGGAAGGAGGGCTGGCGGCTGGAAACATCTGCTAACTCACACACCCCCTCAGTGGCTGCTGGCTTCCTTACAGCATGGTGGCTGGTTACCAAGGGTGGCCATCCCAAGGCAGAGCCAGATGGAAACACTTTGTGACATACTGCCTTTCATAACCTAGCTTCAGGAGTCATGCCCACATCACTTTTGCCAAAACTGTCCAGCACGATGCGAATCACCAGATTCAGCTATTTGATGGGAAAGTTGTCAAAGATTTTGAGAACATGTTTTAAAACCACCACAGCAACGATGCCTTGTTATTAGTCTTTTCTCTTTTATTATACTATGCTTTGTAACAAAGGTAGGAGTGTTAAGAGCTCAGTCTGGAAACTCAGGTTTTCCAGTTCGGGGAAATTGTATTGATTTGAAGTTTTTCTATCCTCTATTTTATATGTTATTATGTTATGTTTTATATGCCTATTAGATTTTGGACGTCCTAAATCTATCCCCTAATTTTCATATCTCTTCTTTCCAATTTTCCACCTTCTATGTCTCTCTTTGTTCCAGTTCCAGGGAAATTCCTTCAATGTTATCTGCCAAACCTTTTAGCTATTTTAAAACTTCTGCTAACCTATTTTTCATTTCTATGAGCTCTTTCTAGTCCTATGTTCTGACTTTATGGTAGCCTGTTTTTGTTACACAGACACAAGACTTCTCATTTCTCTAAGGATGTTGATAAATTTAGCTTTTGATTATAAAAAATTCATATATACACACAAACTTAGAATAATACGGTGAACACTCCTCCTGCCATGTACTCATCCCCTCACTTCTCTGAAGAGCTAAAAGGGAAGCAAGACCAAAAGCTGTCATGCTAAAAATAAGGGGTTAAATGAACATCCATATCCTGGCGGTGGATCTCAGCTCTTCTTACTGCTCAGTTATCAGACTAGGAGACAGGCTACTGCCATATTGGCTTCCTAGGGCTCCCAGAGCAAAGTACCACAAACTGGGTGGCTTAAAACAACAGAAACAGGTACCCTCGCAGTGTTGGAGGGTAGAAGCCCAAAGTCAAGGCAACCTTCTGGAGGGCTCTGAAGGCGAATCTGCTCTGTGCCTCTCTCCTGGCTTCTGGTGGCCACCCACAATGCTTGCCACCCCTTGTCTTGTTGTGTCACCCTCATCTCTGCCTCCACCATCACATGGCAACCTCCCTGTGTGTCTTCTGTCTCCTCTGTTTTCCTAGAAGAAGAGAACACCAGTCATTGGATTAAGGCCCACCCTAATCCAATATGACCTCGTTGTAACTAATTACAAAAAACCCTATTTCCAAATAAGGTCACATTCTGGGGTTCTGTGGGTCAGGACTTCAACATATCTTTTTTTTTTTTTTTTAGACAAAATTCAACCCAGAAGACTCCCCGTGGTAGGAGATCAGGTAATGGGCTTCACTGAACTCTTCCAAACCCCGTGTTTTTCCCAAGTCAAGCAGCATTGGCCCCCTGCTTTTCAGGCCTCCTCCTCTTAAAATCTAAATCTTCTGGCAAATATTGTCAACAGTACTCTTTTCCAGGATTACGTGCACATATGTCAAATTATTTCATCGATGAATACGCGCTTGAAAAAAAACAACAAAACTTTAAAGCATTTCCCAGTGTTCCAACCTTAATGCACACACATCTTTAAAATCTGCCCATCGGTTTTAAGTCCATTTTACAGCGGTTTAGGAATGTAGTAACCTCCTGCTTTGTCTTCGTAAGCCGAAGCTGAAACTTGAAAGAAAATCTAGAGTATAGGATAACCTTTCAATTACTTAGCAAATTATGTTTTCGTTAAGTATTCCTCATTTTCTCACACAGGCACATGGACACACATGTCTTATTGCGGATTTCTTCAATTATAGCATTTGTGCTCCGAGCCAGGAATTGCACATGTGGGCCTGAGTGTGTGGTGGCCTCACAGAGATTTCACATCCTTTTTCCCATTTTATAATTAAAATGCAGATGCCATTGGGTGGGCCGAATCCTGAGTAAATAGCCTTTTGAACATAAGCCAAAGTTCCACTATTGTGAGTAGCCCTGTGTCTACTGGTAAGTACTGAGTGGCTAAACTGCCTGACTGTATTTCTTCTGCAGATGTCATACCTTGTCACCAGCCACCCCCATCTCAGTAAGAACACCCTGCAGGCATTTGCTCTGAGTAAATGCCACTCTCCACAGAGCCTTTCTACGGGATAAAACATGCTTCACACAAAGTCCATTCCTGATTCAATGAGGAGGGCATAAAAAAACATTCTTCTCAGCGGTAAATAGATGACCTAAAGTACAGAGAATACAAGTTTTGCATTTTTTTCCCCACCGGCTGTACCTTATCAAAGTGAAGATTCTTATTGCCAAATCATTAGCAACTGATGGTATGCATTAGTCAATTTACTGGAGTGAAAAGAAAAAAAAAGGAAGAATAGTGTTTTTGTCCACAGACATAGGAGCCTTTCCATGCAATGAATGTAGTAAAAAAAAAAAAAAAAAAGGCTAGAAAGAGGTGTAATTTTCTGTATTTTGTCACCCTTTGCCTGGGGCAATGCAGCCCCTGTCTTTGAACAAGGTCAGGTGCATTGTGCATGCCCAGGGTTTGAAGAGCATTGAAAGATTCCTGGAGGGGGTGTATCCCCAGTAACAAATGGTTCTGTGGGGGAGGAAAAGGGACCCCACACAGGCTACCTCTTTATTCCCCAAAGGAAGAGGCCTTGCTGGCTCTTAACTAGCTGGGGTGGGTTAACACCTGCTCGGAGAAAGAATGTACTCTCTCTCTGGTCACAGGTAGCTGACTTCCTGATGGGCAGGGCTGGAGGCCCCCTTCATGGGGAGTTCGTCTCTTTACCTATCACTGGAGAATGGGTAGTAGACAACTCTACAATGTTTTCCAAGTTGAAAGGTAATAGGCACTGACTCTCAAGGCAGGTAGCAAAAAAAGAAAAAAAAACCTAAAAATGTCAAATATGTACATATTTGTGTATGGAATATAGCTACTTATTTTTGTATTTCCACATTACATTTGAATATATAAATATTTTTATTAAGCATCATAGTGTACTTAATGAAGTAATTAAGGAAACTTGAGATGGGTGGAGTAAATCAATCTGATAGTTGAGGTTCTGTGTGGGTGGCTACCAGAGAATGTGTCATTTGGGGAATACTTTAATGGTAAGTCATTAAAGTTATATAAGTACCAACTTATACAAGCATTAATAGAAGACATAACTGCTCAGGCTCTATCAAGTGGAGGAATAAAGAAGAGTCAATCATGGTAAAGGATGTGGATCTTTACTCCAGAGACTTGGGGTTGAAAGAAATGTCATTTATTTGCCATTTTGAAATGAATTAATTCAGGCTTTTATAATGGTCAAAAGGCAGGGAGTTCACCTTTCTGCTCTGAACACATAGCAATGACAGATAAAATACTTAAAAGACAGGAAAAAAGACAGACAGACAAAGAGAAAGGAAGGAATGAAACCAGGAAGACCCAATCAAGCTTTGGTACAAGATAGAATCTCCACGGACCAGACACAAAAGGAAAATATAAATTGTGTGTTATCTGGTCTCTGGAAGCAAGCACCAGTGACTGGGAGCTTGGTTCCTGTGGGATAAGGAGCTCTAAATGTGAATGAGACTTGGAGCAGAGCCAGGCTTCCTGTTTGATGCCAGAGGCAGACAGGGCTCCTTCTCTACTGGGACTATGGCTTCAGATGAAGCTGTGAGCAAGGGGGAGACAAAGGACAAAGACAAAGTGTCACTGCCAGGAACTGAGCCAACTGCCTACACTCTGTAAATGGATCTGCCATGTCCCTCGATGGCCCCTAGGGGCAGTGCATCCCAAGGTCAATTGTAAAGGCTGGTTCTGGTTTAGGAATAGGAGGGCGGGGCTAGGTAGAAACAACCACCAAACTGTCAAGGAGGGAAAAGTTTGAAGGCAATACTTGAAATGAGCTTGCAAACCAAAATTCCAAAATGCAGGAAGAAGGACTAATTTCTCAAAGGACAGCCAAGAAGCAAAAGACTCAAAAAGAATAATTCACTCCAACTGAAATTCATTTTAGAGAATAGTCTGAAAAGATGTCAACATAAATTTGTTGAGGTTGTTCAAAGAGATACTCAGATACATAAAGGCATTTATGACAAAGAAATACATTATGGAACAGAAATAGACATAAATGAAATGAAATGAAACAAATCAAATCACATCCTGGTTCCTACATTGCTAAAAGGGCAGGAAGTCCTACCTCGGTCATAATTAGACTTCATCACCAACCTATGAAGCAGTGACACATCTCTGAGGCTTCTATAACATTATAAGACAAAGGCAAGATCGCCATCATTAGTCATTCTGGTCATTGCTAATATCCTCATTGTGTAGGCCCCGAGAGTCCCCCATGATGATCCAGCTACTTAAGTATAAGGGAAAAGAGATTGCACAGAAGCTAAGAGCCTTCTGTCTAGGATGAGCCTTCCTAGTTTGCATGCCCTCAGAAATCATGTCACTGACTTGATTTGAATGCTCCCAAGGATGAGGATATGGCTCCTACCACTCTAGAACACTCCCATCACTTCAGTGTTTAAAATGCATAGGTTGGGGCACCTGGGGGACTCAGTCGTTAAGCATCTGCCTTCGGCTGGGGTCATGGTCCCAGGGTCCTGGGATCGAGCGCCGCATCGGGCTCCCTGCTCTGCGGGAAGCCTGCTTCTCCCTCTCCCACTTCCCCCTGCGTGTGTTCCCTCTCTCGCTGTGTCCTCTCTCTGTCAAATAAATAAATAAAATTTTAATAAATAAACAAATAAAAATAAAATGCATAGGTTCTCTCAGGCTCTACCCAGAAATTTTGATTCCCTAGATTTGGCTCAGGGCTTAGAAATTAGTGTTTCTAACAAGCTCCCTTGTGATTCAAATGCTGTAGGCCCAAAATTTGGTAAACCCTGATAGTTTACAATCCTCATTTTTTCAAGTGATGCAACCAGGCAGGGCCAGGGGGAATAATGCTTGCCCTGGTCACAGAGCTGTTAACAGAATAAAACTCAGCTCTTTCTTCTGCTTAATTTGGGTTTAGTTCCCTCCTCCTTTTCTAGTTTCTCAGAAGCTTAAAGTCACTGATTTGAGGCCTTTCTTCTTTTCTAATGTAGGGGTTTACTGCTATAAATTTCTTCTCAAGTCCTGCTTTGGTGTAATCTCACAAATTCTAATATGCTGTGTTTCCATTTTCATTTAGGACAAAATACTTTCTAATTTCCCTTTGGAATTCTTTGACCAATGGGTAATGCAGAAGCATGTTATTTATTTTCCAAATATTTGGAGACTGTCCAGATATCATCCTGTTATTGATTTCCATCTAATATGCTGTGTTTCCATTTTCATTCAGGACAAAATACTTTCTAATTTCCCTTTGGAATTCTTTGACCAATGGGTAATGCAGAAGCATGTTATTTATTTTCCAAATATTTGGAGATTGTCCAGATATCATCCTGTTATTGATTTCCATTTTAATTCCTTTGTGGTCAGAGAACACACTGTATATGACTTGAATCCTTTCTAATTTATCAAGACTTGTTTTATAGCCCAGAATATAGTCTCTCTTGGCAAATGTTCTCTGTGCCCTTGAGAAGACAGTGTATTCTGTTGTAGATGAATGGAATGTTCTAATAAATGTCAGTCAAATCAAGTGGGTTGGGAGTGGTGTTCAAGTATTCTTGCTGATTTTCTGCCCACTTGATCTATCAATCATTGAGAGAAGGGTAGTGAAATCTGCAACCATAATTGTGGGTTTGTCTATTTCTTCTTATAGTTCTATCAGCTTTGGCTTCCTACATTTTGAAGCTCTGTTATTAGATGTATAAAGGTTTAGGATATATTCTCTTTTTAATTGACCCTTTTACCATTTTGAAATGGACCTTTTTTCAATCCTTGGTAATATTCTTTATTGTGATATCTACTTTGTCTAATATTAATACAGCCAATCCAGCTTTCTTTTACTTCATATTAACATGCCATATCTTTTCATCCTTTTACTTTTTTTTTTTAAGATTTTATTTATTTGACAGAGAGAGACACAGCGAGAGAGGGAACACAAGCAGGGGGAGTGGGAGAGGGAGAAGCAGGCTTCCCGCAGAGCAGGGACCCGACGCAGGGCTCGATCCCAGGACCCTGGGACCATGACCTGAGCTGAAGGCAGACACTTAATGACTGAGCCACCCAGGCGCCCTGCACCCTTTTACTTTTAACCTATTTGTGTCTTTATATTTAAAGTTGTTTTCTTACAAATAGCATGTAGTTGGGCCTTGCTTGTTTTATCCAATCTGATCATTTCTACATTTTAACTGAAATGTTTAGCTTATTTTAAGGTGATGATTGATAATGTTTAGGTTTAAAATCTACTATCTTACTATTTGTTTTCTATTTTCCCTTTTTCTGCCTTCTTTTGGATTACTTTTTATGATCCCACTTTATCTCCCATGTTCATTTATTTAGATATATGTTTCATTTTTCAAGGAGTCTCTTTAGGGTTGACGGTATATGTCTTTAACTTGTCAAAGTCTACCTTGAATTGCTAGAATACCATTTCACATATGAAAACCTTAAAAACAGCATAGTTTCAAATCTTCCCCTTCCAGGCTTTGTGCTATTGCGGTCATACACTGTGCTTCTATATGTATTTAAAACCCCACATTACATTATTATTACTCTGTTTACATAACCTATTGTTTATTAAAGGTATGTAAATAATAAGAAAAAATGTTATATTCTTACCAATGTTGTACTCATTTCTGGTGCTCATCATTCCTTTGTGTAGATTCGTCTTCCTGCCTATCATTTTCCTTCTATCAAAAAGATTTCCTTTAATATTTTCGGTAGTATACTACTGAATTCTTTATACCTGGGTATATTTGCCTTTATTTTTGGAAGATGTTTTTGTTGTGTATGGAATTCTAAGTGGACAGTGTTTTCTGTTAGTACTTTATTTCTCCACTGTCTTCTCACTTGCGTTGCTTCCTATGAGAAATCTGTCGTCCCCCTTACCCTTGTTCCTCTGTGTGTAATGTGTCTGTATTCCCCGGCTGTTTCTAATACTTTTATCACTGGTTTTAAGCATCTTGACTATTATATGCCTTAATTCTACTTCTGTTTCTTGTGCTTTCTTTGAGCTCCTTGTATCTGTGGCTTTATATGAAATTTTCATATATTTTCATGAACTTTGTAAAATTTTCAGCCATTATCCCTTCAAATATTTTCTCTGTCTCCTCCTCTGTCCCTTCAGGGACTACAATTCCACACATATTAGACTGCTTAAGTTTTCCCATAACCCTCTATTCATTAATTACCGAAGCTCTGTTACTTCCTTTAGCTCTGTTGCTTCCTTTAGCTCTGTTTCTTCCTTTAGCTCTGTTTCTTACTTTAGCTCTGTTTATTACTTTAATTCCTTTTTTTCCCACCCTCTATGTTTCATTTAGGATTGATCCTACTTCTGTCTTCAGGTTAGTTTGTCTTTTTTTTCTGTAATGTCCAATCTGCCATTAATCTTCCCCCATGTATTTTTTCCCTTGAACATTGTGGTTGTCATCTCTAGGAGTTCAAATTGCATCTTTTTCATATCTTTCACTTTTAGTCTTTTCTCTGGCACTTGTAACATATGGAAATAGTAATAATAACTGGTTCAATGTCCTTGTCTGCAAATTCTATAATGTGTCAGTTCTGGATTGGTTTTAATTGATTTTTTTCCTCCTCATTATACTTCTTTGCCTGCCTGGTAATTTTTGATTGGGTACCAGAAATTAGAATTTACTTTGTTTACTTTGGTGCCATATATATATATTTTTTTTTTCTTGAATTTTGTTCTGGGATGCAGTTATTTGGAAATAACTGATCCTATCAGATATTGCTTTTAAGCTTTGTCAGGTGAGGTCAGAGCAGTTAGTCTTACTAGTCTAGGGCTAACTTTTCCCACTATTGAAGCAATACCCAACTGACTACCTGATGCTCGGTGAATCATGAGGTCCAAGTGGTGAGAAGAGGCACTATTCCCTGCCCTTCATCTTCCCTCTAATACTTTCAGATGGTTTTTTCCCCAGCCTCATATGCATGCGCTGATCAGTACTCAGTTGAATATTGGAAGTAGAATTTTCTTTCTGTAGCTATTTCCTGGCCTCCCTGACTCCCAGCTCTATTTCCTCAACTTAAGGAGATTTCCAGGTTCTATTGGGGTTCCCCCTTGTTGCACCACATCTGAAAACAAACAAAGCAAACCCTACAATTTCCCCAACTTATTGCTTAGAAAGATATGGAAACTCTGGGTAATAAGCTGGGGCAACTATAGGATTCTTTTCATTTTTTTCCCTCTCTCTCAGGTATCACTGGTCTTTGTTGCCTGATGTCCAAAATCTTGAAAATGCTTGCTTCATATATATTTTTGTATATTTAGTTGTTTCAGACTGGAGGTAAACTTGCCCCGTTATTCCATTTTGACCAGAAGCAGAAGTCTCCTCAAATACATTTTTACTATAAAGAATGGAAGTTACAGGGTGTCTGTGTGGCTTAGTCACTTAAGCATCTGACACTTGGTTTCAGCTCAGGTCATGACCCCAGGGTCCTGGGATCAAGGCCTGCATTGGGCTCCCTGCTCAGCAGGGAGCCTGTTTCTCCCTCTGCCTGCCACTCTCCCTGCTTGTGGGCATGCTCTCTCTCTGTCAAATAAATTAAAAAAAAAAAATCTTTAACAAAATCATAATGTCTTCATATTCAGAAGCCATAAAAAAATAACCACTGGTTAAATTTATCTGTACCATTATAAAAACTTTTTTTTAGCCTTATAGACACTTCAGGGACAAAATTGTTCAGATTCTTTCCACTGAAATAAAATACTTTTGCAGTTCATCTGGAAAGGCAAAGGATTACATCATGTTAAGTGACCAAATCTGACACTGGTCTAAGTCATCTCCCATTGTAAACTGTTTTCATGAGGAGCAGGAAGACAAGTCAGTTGCCACAGAAAGCATACACCTGACCACTAGCTTGCCATCTCGGCAGGCCCTTTAATCCATTAGGCACCATAGGTACAATCTCTTGAAACGTTCAAGATTTCCAAGGGCCTGTGGAAGTATTTGAGATGTGGAAAAAGAAATTGACTGCTTCCAAACATAAAAAAGAAAATCACAAAATTAAAACTAATGCTTTTATTTCTAAAAATGTAACATTGGAACCTGTGACTACAACTCAACTCTATATTTCAGTCTGCATTTAATTAAATGTGGGTTGTCAGTTCATTTTCATATGCTTGATATGATGTGAGTAGGAAGTACACAAGAGTGATTAAGGCCAAAAGGGCTAACAGTCTTTAAAATGGCCCAAATTCAGTTACTGAAATTCCAGAGAAGCATTCAGTGTTGCCAGTTACCTTTGCTTAGACATAGTGATAAATCCCACTAATTACAAGTTTAGTTAGGGTTTTTTGTTTTTCATTTCCCCAAAAGGGAGCATGGCTTAGGTAATTCCTAACTGGTTTGCATTTTTCTGACTTTGTCTGTGAAACTAGTTCCCACACAGGATCGGTGAAATCCACATCCCAGCAGAAGTCAGTCTTTTTTTAGTGATCTTCTGTTCAAGACTTATAACAGATCTGAATTGTCCCCATGGCTTCTGAAATGCAATAGCATTTATATTTCTTAATTTTTCTAAATAAAATTAAATCTGTTTCCAACACTCCTTCACTACAGTTAATAAGAAGTTTGGTTATCAAGGCTTCATTGCCACTTTCAGATCTTAGAGGTACCCCGGGCTTAGGTCATCCAGAAATATGGAGGACAACCCAGTTGGGATGGAGGCTTTCCCTTATTTCACAAACCTTTAAGGATATACAAACAAACAAAAACTAATACTGCTTACAGTCTCTCAAACAATCCTTCACACCCTCACCAAGCTCAGCTAAGGGAAACTTTCTTGGGCCCCCCACATCAATGCTGCTTGGCTCCTAGTTCTACAGGTATGGAGTCATTCCCCTCTGAGGTTCTGCCATTTCCAGAACATTGCATTGCAACCACCTCATTCCTTTGCCAACCGCAGGGTCAGACTTCTTCTTTTCTTCCACCCACCGAGCACCAAGTCCCCAGCTTATTCTCTTACACAATGCTGCCCATTCTATCAATGGACCCAGAGCAGTGTTTCTTGTAATGGGACCCAAAGAACACTGGTGGTGCCAGGTAGCCCATCAAATAATCGGCATATGCTTTAGCAGTTTCAGATGACAAAAGCATTGCACCAACTCTGTTCCCTTCCAGTTCACAAATTGGAAATGTAAGATCAATTATGACTTTTACAGAAATCCCATTAGATCCTTTATAATAAACCCAAGTCTACCAAGAAGCTCCTGATGCGGCTGGAGCCAAAGTGGATGCAAAGAGATATAAACTGAGAAAAGACTAGTATAAGAGATAAGTCCTTGGTGGTCTGGTCAGTAGCACTGAACATTAACTAATGAGCACTCTGCCAAAAGGCTGGGACAGCCTCCTAAAGTAATGTCACTCAGAATGCTATCTTTGTTTTCTTCAGCTTCCCCACTAAATAGAGCGGAAAACAGCTGAAGAAAGCTCCTCATTACTCACATGGAAATGTTAAGACACCTCAGGGCTTTGAGCATATGAGATAAAGAGCCCAGCCTTATGCCACTTAAAGTAGTAACGTGGTGGATGGTAAATGACAGCAGTAGTGAAATCTACTCTTTAAAAAAGCTCCCTGTCATGAGTCCTTGTGAATATGGTTAGACATTTTAGGAAAAGCTAGGGACATTTCTAAGAGAAAAGAATGAGTTTAGTAAATGGGACAAAAGCTTAAAATCTGGTAATAGCTTAAATTAGCACCTCTTTTCCCATAGTAAACCTTCCCAGGAATACTCAAACTCAGCCTAATGTGTTACAGAAATATTAGCATTTTCTTTTACTCCCAGACTTTAGGGTAACTAATAGGATCTGATATCAAGAATCATAAACTCTTCTCAAAGCAATGCGATACAACCAAGAACAAGACTTTTTAGTTGCTGCCAAAGAGCTGCGTCCTTAGTAACTCTTAACAAAGTGGGTCCATGTTTGTCTCTCTATAAGTGTTTTGCCTTTTTATTCTATACTATGCAATTAACACCTCATTCTACCAACTCTTGATTCTTTTTACACTTTATTTTGTCAGCATAAAATCGTTAATTATCACATTGTCTTCTCACTAATTACTACTTGAGATTATTTTGTTTCCTCAACTAAATGTTAAATTTCTTGCAAACAAAAAATATTGAAACTTTTTGGTACCATCATAAGTAAAATAGGCCTAAGTACCTAAGAGCTACACAATCACACAATCAATCATTAATTGACTCTTAAGTTTAAACCACACATTAAAAAAAATAAAAGAACCCAAACTGGGTTATTCCTTAGTCCACCCCCCCAATTAGATATAGCCTCACAGGTACTGCAAAATAACATATTATTTCTTGTAAAATCTTCCTTTTTTCTTTTAAAAGTCTCTTTGGAAAACACTGATCAGGAAAGTACAATATCCCAGAGAGACAGTGACATCATAGGAGAGTGAAGCTAAAATGGACTTTCTCACAGGAATGAAATTGTTTTCATTCTCATTTGAGTTCTTAAATTGGGCTGATTAGATTCAGAAGGACAGACTCATTTCTCAGGCCTGTTTGGAAGAGTTAAATTTGGGGCAGGTGGGAGACTACAGATACAAAGACCATGACCCTGGTCAAAGGTCCTCCTGAGACAGAGGCTTCATCACTCAGCCCGATGAAACCCTTAGTGTCTGTCACTACCTTCAAAGTCCCTGGTCCTATCTGCTCTGTGTTTCAGAGACAAGATCACTGAATTGCAGGCAGATGACCTCAGTTGCTGAGTGAGTCTGCCGGGCTTACTTTTCTTTGTCTTAGTATCATTTGTGAACAACCAGTTTCTTTCCCTTCCCTTCCCTTCCTGTCTGGTTTGCATCACTGACAAATTCCCCTTTTCCTCTTTTGAGAAAGACATTCTTCCTCAGCCCTGCCCATGTGGAAGAGCACATTCCACTTCAAGATGAGCTGGAATGCAGCCTTCATCATAAAACAATTGTAAGTGGTTGAGATAAAGCACCCAATAAAGCAGCTGGAAGTAGAAAAAGGCAGAAAGAATGTGTGCCTTCTTATGGAGCAATACTCCCCATCCATCAGCTGAAAAGAAAAATCTGGGACATGGCTTAAAGTTTTCATTAAAATGCAATAGGGCGTCAGGAAGTCAGATTTGGACCAACAACAATGAGATATTTTTCTTACCGTTCCTTTCCTCTGAACAGCCTTCCTGTGGGCTTCAAAGTTCTCTCTCTGACCAAATTCAGCGAGGTTGCTTTTTCCTCTTCTCTTTGATTGAACCAGAGCTTTGGGAAGGGCAGCGAAGTAAGCCAAAATGAAATTGCCAAACTTATGGTTCTCAAGTAAATGAGATTTTCTCTAATGCTTACCAACTGTCACCAGGTCAGATGGATTTTTCTGCTTGAGGTCCCTTGATGCATTAATTTCTCTGCTGTCTTATAGTATCCCTCTGAAAGCAACCCAGCAGCCATAAAAACATAAAAAGAAAATGCATAGCATAACTGGTAGACAAAAGGACAGTAAGAAATAAAAAGTGAGGAGAGGGAGCTAGGAAAGGCCTTTAGAGGAACACGTCATTCACTTGGTTTCCAATTCAGAGGGCAATTCACACATCACTCTGCTCACACCTACCAGAAAATGGCATCATGTGCTAGGTCTAGGCCAGCAGAACTAGAAATCCTAAATGGTAGCTGCATATTCTCTTGATTCATCTACTGCAGTGATTTAAAACACAAACAAATAAACAAAAAACTTTTTAAGGCAGTGAAACCACAATATGTAAGGCAACTGACAGTGGGTCTTCTCCATAGGCTTCCTCTCCCCACAGTAGCAGCCCGGACAAGCATCCAAGCAGGTGTCGGGCTGGAGGCACAGAAATTACCACCCTAGAGGGTTTTAGTGATCCAGCAAGTGGCAACTTGGGATTTAATTTCTCTGAATACAGATGGCTATCATGTAAGTCAATAGGCAAGAAGACACTCTATTTTTGCACGTATGGCTTCTTACTCGGGCTTCTTGGGCTCAAAATTAGTATCACTTTTAATAAATACCACAAGTCACCTCCCATCACCTACCATTTCACTGCCCTCATCTTCCTTCCTTCAGAACACATGTCAAATGATGTGTATTGCATGCCTCTCATGTCCAGGGCACTGTCTGGACATTAAAAATATATATATAATAAATCAGGATGGTAGTAGTAGCAGTGATAGCAAACACTTATAGATGGTTTACTAAGTGCCAGGCACTGCCTAAGCTCTTTACATGTATCATTAAGTCATTCATTCATCTAAACAACATTCTAGGAAAGATATGGTCATTATTTTGAAGTTAAAGATGAAGAACCTGAGGCACACAGAGGTTATGTAATTTTCCCAAAGTCATATATGCAGCAAATGGAAGAGCTGGGATTTGAACCCAGGCAGTCAGTCTCTTGCATTTATGTGTTGAGCACATTTGCTTTATGTGCTGTGTCTTTATAGATAATAAGATGAATTAATATACTGTCGTTATCTTACCGTCTCTGCTGAAAAAGAGATGTTTCTGCTCCTAGAGCTTCAAAGGTCTTCTCCTTTTGGGAACTTAATAAAGGAGTGTGGACAATGTGAGAAGACTGTATCTTTCCCTCCCAGATTATTCACTGCATACCTATCCTTTGTCAGGTACTTTATATCAACAATATCATTAATAAATCTTTCTGAGTAGATTTTCTTTTCATTAAGACCATTTTCTTTTTAGATCAGTTTTAGGATCACAGGAAAACTGAGGGGAAAGCATAGAGATTTCCCATATACCCCCTACCTCACACAAACAAAGCCTCTAGAGGACATATTTTCAATCAATGTAAGAAGGGAAGGTTAGAGGAATTAATTTGCTCACCGATCTATAATAAGGATCGGTTGTGACTCACACCCATCTCACTACCAAGACCATGTTCTAACACTTTCCCTATGCTGCCAGTCTTGCTTGGGGGATAGTCAAAGTTGCTCATTAATGCCTCTGACTAGCGTTATTAATGCCATGAATCCCTTTCTCCAACTTCCTTCTCTTGTACTGTTTATGTCCCCAGGTCATCCTTACACCTGTGTCTATATTTTGCAAAGCACATCTATAGCCTTTCACTTAAGGACCATTGGTCATCGAAAGCCTGAAATGTGGAAGAAGGGCAGATGCTTCTCTCCCTACATCATACGTCATGAAAGAGATACGTCACAAGGTTGGATATTTGTGCACTTCAAGGCTTGCGGTTTTCTACTGCTTCATCCTAACCCCTGAGCTCTGGCCTGCACAGAAGCATCCAAATGTCTGAATATTTATGATCTCTTTCACTCATCAAAATGCACCACAGAGCTTTAGAGACTTGACAGAAGCCAGCAGGAAACGATAAAGCCAGGTCACACCAGAAGGGCCGAGCCAGTTTTAAAACTGGGCAAGAATAATGAATCTGCCTCCGTTTAAGTTGGTTTTCACTTCTCTTTCCCACCAAACCAGCAAACAAGAAGTGCAAATAACATACATGTGATTAAAAAACAAAGTGAGTAGTTCTTTCCATGATAGTCAGTGGTCCGACTAGAATCTGTCATGTTGAAGGACCTGGACCCACAGGCTTACAGATTTATAATTTAGCAGTGCCTGTGCTGGGCCAGATCCACAGGTAAGTGCCATCCTGTTACTATGTAAGAAATTTCTTGCAGCCCCAGTCCTACTTCTGAGTTCTCTAACTTACCATGTCACTGGGCCTATAGGAGGCCTGGGCATGGCCCACTGTGCCAACAAGTAAAATCATTAAGGTTACTTATGTAGGCTTAAAAAGTGCTGTCCCTTCCAGATGTCACTGGGTATCTTTTCTGGGCTGGGTGTGAGACTGTGGAAAGACTGTCAGGTTAAACAGCACTTCTCTCTAAAAATCTGGGTTGTAATTAACTGGGGTTCCCTCCTATCAAAGATGTTCAGTGACTTTCTTAATTACCTGAGAACTTAAAGATATTTAAAACAAGTGCCCACTAATTTTCCCTGATTTTTATGGGACTTTGGAGACTCACATCAAAGAACTTGAATTCTATGTGCAATAGTCCTTAGACATTACAGACCCATTGGATGGGCTAGGCATCTTCAAAAAGAAGAAAGCTATAGGAAATGAAATTTAAACCTTTGGAGAAAAATCCCCTTGCAAGAAGTCAACTGTGGCCAAATGAGCAAGAAGGGCTGAGACTTTGATTCTGAGTAGGGGTTAACATCCTCACAAGCCCACCCAGGTACAACCCATCATGACCACAGAATGCCTGAGATCTTTGTTAAAGAGAGGGATGTGGAATAGAGAACTTGTCCTTAGAGGTCCCACAGCTCTGAGGCAGGAAGCCCTCCTGAGAGCTCTGGTCAGGCAAGGCAGAAAGCACTCCCTCGGCAGTGGCAGGGAAGAGAAACAATGGTGTTGGTGAGTTAGACGAAGTCATGAACTGTGTGAACAGGATCCGTGGGCAACAGGAAGGTCGGTGGTCTCTGGGGCAGGCTGGGCATGGTCAGCAGGATAGCCCCAGCTCCGGGTGTGGTGTAGATGCAGACAGCCCAGAGGAGAACTGGCAGCAGTGTGGCCAGCAGCAAGGGCCATGTCCAGGTGGCCAAGTGACAGCAAGAAAGTGAAGGGGTCAAAGCAGAAGTAGAGGGACCGTGAAGTTGCATGTGGTGGCCCTGATCACCTGTGAGACAAAGCCCAACCTGGATCTTTTGGAGGAGGGGTGACTCTGTTCTGTACCCTTAAATCCGAAGGAAGGAGCAAGAAGGGAACTAGAGACATTCAGGTGACACCTGTAACATACTCAGAGATTCTCTGCCACTAAGGGAGAGAGAATCATAGGAGAAGATCAGATATCTTGCCCATGAGGCAGGCAGGGACTTCAGAGCACAGAGGTTCCAGCTATGACTACAAATATGACACATGTATAATCAGCACTGTGTGAAGCCTGGGACTTACAAATTACATATATAACATTTGACGTTTCGTCCAGGAGAATGTGCAGTCTCTGTTATTTGGAAGGAGTGCTGATAGAGTTATATTTCAGTAGACTGGTCTTTGGAGGCCTCTGTAATTCATACTCTGCCATCTTTCTTAATTTGGCAAACTTTTTTTTTTCTTTTTTTTAAAGATTTTTTTAAAATATTATTTTATTATGTTATGTTAGTCACCCTACAGTACATCATTAGTTTTTGATGTAGTGATCCATGATTCATTGTTTTCATATAACATCCAGTGCTCCATGCAGTACATGCCCTCCTTAATACCCACCACAGGGCTAACCCGTCCCCCCACCCCCCTCCCCTCTAAAACCCTGTTTGTTTCTCAGAGTCCATAGTCTCTCATGGTTCATCTCCCCCTCTGATTCCCCCCCCCTTCCTTTTCCCCTTCCTTCTCCTAATGTCCTCCATGCTATTCCTTATGTGCCACAAACAAGTGAAACCATATGATAACTGACTTTCTCGGCTTGACTTATTTCACTTAGCATAATCTCCTCCGGTCCCATCCATGTTGATGTAAAAGTTGGGTATTCATCCTTTCTGATGGCTGAGTAATATTCCATTGTATATATGGACCACATCTTCTTTATCCATTCATCTGTTGAAGGGCATCTCGGCTCTTTCCACAGTTTGGCTATTGTGGACATTGCTGCTGTGAACATTGGGGTGCATGTGGCCCTTCTTTTCACTACATCTGTGTCTTTGGGGTAAATACCCAGGAGTGCAATTGCTTGGTCATAGGATAGCTCTAGTTTTAATTTTTTGAGGAACCTCCATACTGTTTTCCAAAGTGGCTGTACCAACTTGCATTCCCACCAACAGTGTAAGAAGGTTCCCCTTTCTCCACAACCTCTCCAACATTTGTTGTTTCTTACCTTGTCAATTTTTGCCTTACTAACTGGTGTAAGGTGGTATCTCAATGTGGTTTTGATTTGAATTTCCCTGATGGCTAATGATGATGAACATTTTTTCATGTGTCTGTTAGCCATTTGTATGTCTTCTTTGGAGAAGTGTCTGTTCATATCTTCTACCCATTTTTTGATTTGATTATTTGTTTTTTGGGTGTTGAGTTTGAAAAGTTCTTTATAGATCTTGGAAATCAGCCCTTTGTCTATAGTGTCATTTGCAAATATCTTCTCCCATTCTGTGGTTTGCCTCTTTGTCCTTTCCTGATTAAAACTCTTCAGAGTGTAGGGATAGAGGAAACATTCCTCAAGTTCATAAAATCCATCTATGAAAAACCCACAGTGAATATCATCCTCAATGGGGAAAAGACGGGAGCCTTTCCCTTAAGATCAAACACATCAAGGATACCCACTCTTACCGCTATGGTTCAACATAGTACTAGAAGTCCTAGCAATGGCAATCAGACAGCAAAAGGAAATACAAAGTATTCAAATTGGCAAAGAAGAAGTCAAACTCTCTCTCTTCGTAGATGACATGATACTTTATGTGGAAAATCCAAAAGACTCCACCCCCAAATTACTAGAACTCATACAGCAATTCAGTAATGTGGTAGGATAGAAAATCAATGCACAGAAATCAGTTGCTTTCTTATACACTAACAGTGCAACTGTAGAAGAGAAATTAGAGAAACGATTCCATTTACAATAGCACCAAAAACCATAAGATACCTCGGAATAAATCTAACCAAAGAGTTAAAGGATCTATACTCTAGGAACTACAGAACACTCATGAAACAAATTGAAAAAGACACAAAAAGATGGAAAAACATTCCATGCTCATGGATTGGAAGAAACATTGTTAAAACGTCTATGCTACCCAGAGCAACTATACCTTCAACACCATCCCAATCAAAATTCCAATGACATTTTTCAAAGTGCTGGAACAAACAATCCTAAAATTTATATGGAATCAGAAAAGATCCTGAATTGCCAAGGAAATGTTAAAAAAGAAAAAGCTGGGGGCATCACGTTGCCCGATTTCAAGCTATATTACAAAGTAGTGATCACCAAGACAGCATGGTACTGGCACAAAAACAGACATATAGACCAATGGAACAGAATAGAGAGCCCAGATATAGACCCTCAACTCTATGATCAAATAATCTTTGACAAAGCAGGAAAAAATATGCAATGGAAAAAAGACAGTCTCTTCAATAAATGGTGCTGGGAAAATTGGACAGCCACATGCAGAAGAATGAAACTCGACCATTCTCTAACACTGTACACAAAGATAAACTGAAAATGGATGAAAGACCTCAATGTGAGACAGGAATCTATCAAAATCCTAGAGGAGAACATAGGCAGTAACCTCTTCGACATCGGCCACAGCAACTTGTTTCAAGATACATCTCCAAAGGCTAGTGAAACAAAAGCAAAAATGAACTTTTGGGACTTCATTAAGATTAAAAGCTTCTGCACAGCAAAGGAAACAGTCAAAAAAACGAAGAGGCAACCCACAGAATGGGAGAAGATATTTTTTTAAGATTTTATTTATTTATTTGACAGAGAAAGAGAGAGTGCACATACAAGCAGGGGGAGCTGCAGGAAGAGGGAAAAGGGAGAAGCAGACCTCCCACTGAGTAGGGAGCCCGATGTGGGGCTCGATCCCAGGACCCTGGGATCATGACCTGAGCTGAAGGCAGACGCTTAACCCACTGAGCCACCCAGGCACTCCTGGCAAACTTTTATTGTACATCGCTGTATGCCAGATAATAGGCCCGAATAATAGGCTGAGATATACAAAATATCTCAATATACAAAATATCTCAAAATAATAGGCTGAGAATACAAAAATACATACACCAAAATAAATAGGGTAGAGTCTCTGACCACAAAATCTCAGTTTACTGGGGGAACTGACCTATTAAATCATAAACATGATGGTAAGTGATAAGTATCACAGGAGAGGTATGGCTGTGTGTAGGCTGATGCGAAGGAAGGGCTTGGGAGTAGTTAAAGGCAACAGCAGAATGGACGTGCTACATGGGTCTTAATAGGGTCTATGAGTTTGCTCTGACAACAAATAGGAGAAAGGGCATTGGATTTGTAGGGGCACATGGAGAATGCCCAGCATAATTTCTAGGGTCCTTCTCTGCGTTCTGTAGCCCGGAAGTTGGACTTCTATACACTGCAGCCTCCCTCATTCTCTGTGTTAAGCAGGAGGTAGGAGGAGAGCTCCCGCCCTGCCTGGCCAGGGTTCGGCAGAGCTGTGTTCCTCCATTGAAGACCACGCACCCTGCCAAGTTCTGGGGACAGAAGGGAACAGTTACCAGGAGGGGCAAGTTTAGCAGCTGACGGCAGGCCATTTACCTTCCCTCACTGTCCATACCTCTATAGCTGTCAGCGTTTCAGGCGCACCTCTGTTCCTCGGTGGGACCCTGTAGGAGGCAGCCTTCTCAGCAGCGGGGATCCTATACACAGAGGAGGTGTGAAATGGCCCAGCTCATTTCTGGAACGGCCACTCGCTCCAAGGGCTGGGGGTGGAAATCAAGAAGCCGAGAGAGGGGCTGCAGCTGGAGAGGCTCTCAGGGGCCAGGCTGCAGGGAGCCTGCTGCTAAGGAGAGGAGTAAGAGACCTTATCACAGACACAGCTAATACCACTGGGGTTTATGTACTTGGCTTTCTGGTGGTTTCCTCAGAATTCCTCAGAATCTCATATAATTCATGGCTTTGGATTAAAAGCCTTGCCCTCCCACTGAAATACAGAATAAAGCTTTCAAATAACTTGCCTGAGAGGCAGTAGAACTCCCTCTGTGTTATGCTGAGAAACCCCATGAATTACTCTTAGAATTGAAAGCATGGGACTTAGTTAAAGGAAGTAGTTTTCCCCTCTCAGTGTGGAAAATTCTTAAACAAATCATCTGCTAGTGGATGATCCAGAGTTGACTGCTCCTCTAGAATTAAAGAGTTGTTATTCTTCACTTCATCTTCCCTCTAAACAACCACTGAATTAAACTGGAAACAAGAGCCAGGTGAGACAGGTGAGAGTGACTGCAAGTCCAGAGAATACAGGTGTCGGTACGTTCCGCATTCTTTCTCAAACTCAGACCCTTGTGTTCTTGGAGACTAAAACAAGAATCAAGTGGAAGAGAACACAGTTCTTTGCCATTGAGCACAGGGTATTTAATATAATAGGTTACTGTCGGTGACTGACTGCTCTAAAATAGAGATACCTGGATAAGCCCTCCGGCCAGCTCTGGATGAGGCAGATACTGTAGGTGGGCAGAGCCAAGACCCATTCCCCACCCCTTTATCCTTTGTAAACTTCTATCACGGGGAGTAGGAAAGTTAAATATTCATTTTACCCACTTCCCTTGCAGGAAGGATCTGTGATGAGATTCTGGCCAATGCAATGTAAGCGGAAGTCTGCCGAGGGGGTTCTGGGAAAGCTTTTGCATTTCTGATAAAAAGAGGCAATTGCAGTTGGCATCATCTGCTCCTCCTTTCTTCCTAAGGTGAACATGGAAGGGCTGTCTAGGCAGCAGCAACCATTTTGTAAACCAGAGGTAATAATTCTGAGGACAAAAAGGATACAAAGAGACCGAAACCAAAATGGCATAGCTGAGCAGTTTAAAGAATAACCATGATTCTGACTCTAGATTCCTTGTTGTATTAGATACTATTTAGGCTACTGTTTGTTGAGTAACCTGTTCTTACAGCTGAATATGTTCCTAACAAATACACAGGAATCACAGAACACCCACAGCTATTCCATAGCTCTCATTTCTCAATTAGAATCTGTGCGTTTTTAAGATAATAGCATGTGCTCATATAATGAGCCAGTATTTTTTTTTCCAGGATGACCTTGACATGTTTCTTCATAGAAATTAATGTCGTTATCTCAACTGACATGCATTCGGCAGGAACAGTAAGTCCACTTCCATTCCTGGCCAGCTTGGAGTCCATGGTCATCATTATAATCAGTTTTGAAAAGACCTTTCCCTCTCTAACCCCTATTCCCACTCTCATACTCAATTGGCAAAACCCCAACACTCTAGAAATGCCACTATCTCCCTTCTGTGAGCATCCAAGCTGCCCAATGTTGTAGAGTGGTTTGACATTAAGTTCATAGCTGGAAACCTCAAATGGGCCCTCAGCTCTGCCCAAAAATCTAACCACATTTCTTTAGGGCTTACTTTTCCACTCTCAGAAGGTTTTCATGCCCTCTGTTCTCTTCTCAAATTTCCTATTCAAACTTCTCCCTCACTCTCATAATTTATTCAGAAACTAGGAACTGTCAAGGAGCAATCCAGGTAGGCCTCCCTCCTACCACAACTGAAGAAATGGCCTTTTTTTCCCCCAAATAAATGTAGATCCCCTCTTGTTCCACCCTTGCTAGTCACGGCGGTGTTTGGGCCAGCAGCATCAGCATCACGTGGGAAACTGTTAGAAATGCAGAGTCTCAGGCCCTTCCCCAGACCTGCTGAACCAGACTCTGCCATGGGACAGGCCCCCCAGGGGTTTTACATGAACAAGGACACTCACATTTGAAAAGCACCACTCTTGACTTTATCCCTTAAGAACTTTGTTC
The DNA here is from genome assembly GCF_009762305.2 of Zalophus californianus. NCBI lineage: Eukaryota > Metazoa > Chordata > Mammalia > Carnivora > Otariidae > Zalophus > Zalophus californianus. The sequence continues at coordinate 115,435,065 of NC_045597.1, read as the reverse complement.
CCTTTGTCATTCTCATTCTCCTGAGTCCTCATTTGCTTTTCCCTACTGATACAATAATAACGAATGCCTGTTAGAACAAACACTGTCTAGTACTTCCTATCTGAGAAAATCAAAACACTCCAAGGACCGCATTCCTTTGCAATAACTACTTCCTTTCCCTGCCTCCCTTTACCACGTTCCTGGGTTAGTCTTCCCTGTAGACTGCCTCTACTTCCTCCTCTCCCATTCACTCACTGATCCATTCTGATTTCTGTCTCCTCTATTCCACCAAAACAGCTGTTGTGGAGGTCATCCATCACCTCCACGAAGCAAAACCCAGTGCTCACTTCTCTGATCACTTCTCCCAGATCTCTCACAGCTGAGCGCTCCTTCTGCAGGGATTCTCACACTGGCCTTTCCCACCCTGCATTCTTCAGGTTTTCCTCCTTCCTCCTCAACGGCTCCTCCATAGTTGTGTTTTGGCCAACCCTCTCCCTTCACCTCACCATTAATTATCGGGATTCTTAAGGCTTTATCCTGGGCCTCTTCGTGACCATGTCCTCTGGTGATCCCATTCCCATCGCATGGCTTTGAAGATCACCAAGATGCTGACCTTTCCCAAGTGTATATCTGTAGGCTCTGAATTGCTGTTTGGTCCACTTACCTGCTCATGTGATATTTACATGTGGCTATCTTGCAAATATCTCAAAGCTGTCATGTTTAAAACTGAACTCTGGATTCCGACCCCCTCCTCTCAAAAGCTTTTCCTCCCTCATTCTTCTCCATCTCAGTGAATAGTACCGCCTCCATCCAGTGTTGTAAGTCAGGGACTTAGGAGACATTCTCGATGCCTCTTTTCCTCACTCCCTACAATCAATAAAACTTTCTCCTTTGTCTCCAAAATATATCTCAAATCAGTCTCCTTCTCTCTTTAACCATCTTAGCCAAGCCACCATCATCGTTCACTTGAACTACCACAAAATCCTCTTAGCTGGGCTCCCTTCTTTTCAATCTTGCCTCCTCTAACCTAGTCTCCATTCGGAAACCAAACTCATCTTCTAAAAGTATGAATCTGATTAAGCACCTGACCTGTGTAGAACTCTTCGATGGCTTTTTTATTGTATTTAGAATAAAATTTGAATATCCCCATAAACTATTCACATGATGTGATTCCTGCCTACGTCTCTGTCATTCTTCCTCTCTCCCTCTATACTCAGCTTCCCCTTACTTCCTTGAAAATGTTGTCTTTTGCACATCAGGGAACATAGTGCTTTCTCTTCCTGGCTGCTTCTAATCCTTCAAAGACCAGCTCAAATGTCTCCTCTTTAGAGAGCCCTTGCTTGACCACCATATTTAAATACTCCCCTGTACACTGTCCGTTTACTGTCTCTTCATTGCATCCCGTTCATTTCATAGCATTCATATGTGCATATTGACTTACCTGCCTACCCACTATAAGGGCGACTACGAGATGATGCCTGCTTTATTTCCCGACGTGAATCTGATACCTCACACAGTGCCAGGTGCAGAGTAGGTGCATAGTGAACAAGCTTACCTGTCAAACTCTCTCCATCTTTCCAACAAAAAAAAAAAGGACTGCTTAACATGTGTTTTCCCACCACTAACAATTTAAATATAAAAAACACAGTGACCTAGCAAAGACTTTTGCAATTGGAATAGATAGAAGTTGGAGGAAATGCATTAAGAGTTGCAAGAAGTGTTCCATTTCTCAAGGGGTAGAGTGCACTCAAGGAGTGCTTTAATCTTTGAGGAAGGCAGTTTTCTTGATTTGAGAGTACTGTCAGAAGTGACCCTTTGCTTTGACGTTAAAAAAAAAAAAAAAAAAAGCAAGTACCTACCAAGTTTTCTTCGAGTAAACTTTGAAGTGATCATTTACCTAAATACAGATGTTTTAGTCTGGATACTAAGCACTCCAGGTGATCTGAACGATTGACTATAATCCCAGCAGAGCGTGTATTTGTACTTTGCTCCCCCTCGTTAATGGGTCGGGAAACTGTGTTACCATGCAGACCCTATCTTGCACTTTACCTGCCATTATCTCTTGTTCTTCGGAAGGCATGGCCCATTTTTGTTTGTAAAAGCTCATTGGGACCTGAGGACTGTAGGAGTTAAAACAGTAGCAGCTGGGTGGCTCAGTTGGTTTAGCAACTGCCTCCGGCTAAAGTCATGATCCTGGAGTCCCTGGATCGAGTCCCGCATAGGGCTCCATGCTTGGCAGGGAGTCTGCTTCTCCCTCTGATCCTCCCCCCTCTCATGTGCTCTCTCTCATTCACTCTCTCTTTCAAATAAATAAATAAAATCTTTAAAAAAATAAAAAAACACTAGCAGCTGCCATTATGAAGAACTTACTACAAGTGAGTCAGGCACTGGGCTAAGAGCCCGATGCATACTGTCTCAGTTTATCTTTCTTTGTCTCCATCTTACATTTGAAGAAAATGAGGCTCAGAGTGATAAAGTAATTTTTGAAATGTGATGTAGCTACTTAGCTGCAGAGTCAGAATTTGAATTAATTCCAGGCAGTGTTAAGGGATGTGTCTTAACTAGGCAGCCTTAAGGCTGTGGCACATGGCAAGCAGTGATCTTCACCTCTTGCTGGGACAAAAACTCTAGAGAAAGCAAATCAGCAGGACTGGACTGGACTGGGGCCCTCCCACACAAGGTGTCACTGTAGGCTGAGAGCACTGGTGTTGGCCAATATGTGCTGAGTCATTATCCTGCCGGTGCCAGTGGGCAAAGCCATACTCTCGCGAGTAAGGCAGGCTTTCCCTACATGGAGAGTGCATTTCCACCGTCAACTGTCTAGGAAACAGGTTGCTTCTGGAACAGGAAATAAGGTTTGGAGAGGTGGCCCTTAGACTAAAGAAACTAGAAAGTGCAACCCTTCCCTGGGCCTTGGCTCTGAGGGCTGGGCATGCTTGGAGAAGATGGAGCTGCCTGGCCTCTCCACATCTGGGCCAGTGGGCTCTGAGTACAGCCAATTGAAACACAGCTGTTAAGTTATGCTTTGCTCACAGATGTGGCGTCCAAATCAAGAGATGAAACCTCTCTCAGATTTGAGAAGGAATGTGTTAAAAAAAAAAGGGTCGACAGGCCCAAAGTGAAGTTGTGCTAAGCCCTGCATCAGTAAACCAAAACTTAATACCTAATCTAATTGCAGTTTCAGCCTGTCCCAGAAATGTAACCTTCATCCAGTCAATCTGGAATTACCTGGTCAGCACTAATGAGGTAATTCACCCAACAGACCCCTCCTGTCCCCCACAGGAAGGAGACTTGCCTTGAAAAAATCTGCTCTTTCCTTGTCCTTCCTCCATTTCTGCCTATAAATCTTTCCATTTGTGCTGCTCCTTGAGGCTCCTCTCTCTCTGCTAGATGGGATGCCACCAAATTCATGAATTGTTGAATAAAGCCAATTAGATCCTCAAATGTATTCAGCTGAAATTTGTTTTTTAACAAATGATAAAGAGAAGAGCAGCTACCCACCCCACCTCATAAGGCCAGACTGATGCTTCATTCAGTGACCTGAGGGAGACAGAGTCCTGGTGCTTTAAAAAAGTGTCAGAAGTAGTGGTGTGGCAGCATGAGAAAGAATAAAGAATGCTAGGGGCCTCCTTGAGGGACCCGTTTCTGAGCACTGGTGAGAGAACACTGCAGGACCCAACATAACAGGACATTTTGTCTTCACCTCCTGGATGACAAGAATCTATCCCGTCTCATTCATAATTTATTACTTAATATATGTGAAATTATATTTTTAGTCATAGGCTGGTGAGATCTTTTCTTGTTTAAGGTGGCATTCCTTGACTTATGACGACTGGCATTTTTTGTTTGTATTTCAGCCAGAAATCATTCAGGTGTTGTGACAGAAACCCAACTCAAACTACCGTATGCAAAAAGGGAATTTATTGGCCCATGTATCTGAAAAGAAGTAGCTAGGAGGTTGGAGCTCAAACGTGTCTTAAGGACTCAATACAATCCTCTCTCTCTCCTGACTTTGCTTTTCTCTCTCTGGCTTCATTCTTAGGTAGACTCCCCCATGTTGTAGCAAAGACAGTCCTTGCCAGTCCTAAGTTTTACAACCCTTAGAGCTAGCAATCGCAAAGGAAGTGTAAGAAAGGGCCACTTTTCCAAAAGTTCTCACAAAAATCCTAGAGAGGACTATGATTGGCTTGGCTTGGGTCCCATGCCCACACCTGAATCAATCAGGATTCAGGCTAAAGGGGTGGGATATTTTGGGCGGCCAGAGCTGGGTACCAGAGGAGGTGAGGCCAAGTGATTGAACAGCCCCACCACATAGGGGAAAGGCAGCTAGCTCCTGAAAGGAAAAGATGTTAAACTGACAAAAAGTAACTTATGTCCCTTTCAGTGGAAAGCACATAATCAGCTAGTAATTTAACCAAAGGCCTTTACTAGTGGGAAATGGAGATGAAACACGGGTGTGCAGGCACAGGGAATATGGCTGAACGACTAGGAAGAAAGGAAAAATACTGGGATAAAAAAAAGGAAAGGGATGACGGAAAGCAAAAAAAAAAAAAAAAAAAAAGTGAAAATGTGTTGATTTCAAGGAGCCAAGCATGCAGTTGAAAATACACCATAAACAATATAGGTACCCATGGTTTCCTGGGGTACAGAAATGATTCCTGGAGGTGAAGCCCTGGAATATACAACCCAAGACAATATCATCCCCTTCAGTCCGAAGGGAGGAATGAAGGCCATTCACAGACTGGAGTTTGAGATACAAAGAGGAGAGGTGGCCATAAGAAATTCACAGGTTTTAGATTTGTCCTCTGTTGTTTACTATAAATTAAGTTTCTGTGCAGGGGACCTGTGTTTTAAATAATCACAGGAGTTCTGGCAAAGGGAAATAGGCCAACAGTGGCCACTTTCTTTGAAGCAGGCTACCAGTGGGATCTATATACGATCAAACTAATATAGAGTTTTGCATGCAATATGCAGCATGGTTAAAGACAGAAAAAAATCAGTCTGCATGTTGGTGATGATCTTGAGACAGTCTGAAGAAATCTTATCAAAAGTTTTTGATCAGATCCAACTGCTACCTCTGTCAGCCAGTCTCTGGAACGACAACCCGGCTGTGGAATCCTGTTATACAGATTGATATCTGGAATCAAGGCAGATTTCATAAACCATAAGCCATTTAGTAGCAAGCATATTAAGAGTCTTCACTTCTGAATCCCTTTAAAATAAGAACGGGCATGCCGTCAGTTAGGGGCCATACAGAGAACGAGAGAAAGATTTTAGAATATATTGCAATGGACGTCCTATTTTCACAAAGAAACCTGCACAATATAACATAGCAACATGTGTTGAATTCCCTAAGGCATGGGTAGCCATGAAACCGTGTTTCACATAATCATGTGACAGAAGGGTGATCACCATGGCTTTAGCTGAAGGAGCAACAGAAAGATGTATCTTATTTTCAACATTTCCATGCATCATTCCTCCACAATCCCCCAGTATCTTGTCTACAGCTATCTTCATCTACAGCACCCATAGTGCTGGGATTTTTCCCTGGTCAGTAACTCTTTCAGCGGACATGACATCTAGCAATGTGAAAAAGAGCAAAAGTCTAGAACAGGTAAGGAATATCCACGGGGCTATGTGAATGACAGAAAGGAGAAAAGGACAGTACAGGTGTCTTCCTGTCAGTCAGCCCCTAAAGGAACTAATCAGTTCCATTACAAGTCAGCAAAACAATCATTTCTTTGAAACTTAAAACACCAGCCAACGTCCTTGTTACATCATTTTCTAGGCGCCACTCATCTTTCAACTTCAAGAGCTAGGATGCTATATCACTTGGTTCCGAAAATAAAATACTAATAAATACCACACCTTGAAGATTCATTTTAATCAGCCCTATCTTGAAATAGCTGTTTACTAATTTTGCATAAGATAATTAAATGCCCAAACACTATATTTAAGAAACATTAAAGGTAACACTTATCCTAATGGGAGTTGGGAAATTCCAAATTTAGAAGGTCTACAACTGCTGGTGTTATGAAAATAAGATTCTCCATGAGGACAGCAAATTGGAATGGGAATTAGATAGCACAGCTCCCCTTCTATTAAATACTATGATACATGAAGAACACAAAAGGCAGGAGCTCAGGAAGGCTTAGAACCTGCTTCAACATTTCCTCTCTTAGTGATTCCAGTCCACAGAGACTGAATTTAATATTTGGCTTCAGAAGCTCCTAGCCATGAGGGTTTGCAGAAAAAGGAAGAGAGGCATGGTAAAGCAAGTTAATTATTTATACCAATTTCTAGACTATTCCTTCTCCATAATTTGTTGTCTCCCCACTTCCTCTAACACCAGGTAGGAAACCTTGAGGTCATCCTTGATTTCTCCTTCTTCCCTAATGCATAGCCTTGACAGTCTCATCGCCTACCATTCCTACCCATTCCACACAGCACTTACCCTAGTGAGGCTAGGTCCTCTCATATCCTATCTGGCATATTGCAAGGATCCTTTGATTGGTCTTCTATCCTCCAATATAACTGTACTCTTGTCTTTGTTCCTCATGCTACCTAATTAGCTCCTAAAATGGTGTATGTTTCACTCCCCTACTCAAATCCCACCAATATACCTCAAACTCTTATTGCAGGAATTCATACTTCCACACCATGTTCTTCTTAATGTTTTGAATGCTCCTTGACTCAAATACTCTATTTCAATCAAATCAATCTACTTCTCCTCTAATAGAGTAGATAAAGAACCTAGCACAGTGCTTGGCACATATAAGGGAGGATAGGAAATACTAGTTTTACCTACTTGGAATAAAATAAAGCTACTATATTCCTTTTGACTTTTGCTCATGCCATTCAACATATTTAATGCTTTCCCTTCTCTTTGCCACTTCTCAAAATCCAATCTTTCTTTTAGGAGGTCAAGTTCCAACCTCTTCCTTGAAGCCTTTTCTGTCCAGCCCACTTTGGTCATTCCCTCTCTAAATTTCTGCAGCAGTTGCCCATCAAAAGTAATATTTGTTTTCTGTTGGACAGAAAGCTGGAGTATTTATCCACCAGTCCCCATCCATCACAGCTTGAGATCTGTCTCCAGGAACACTGACTCTCTGGCATTTTGGCCTGCCCCATGCATGGACCAAGAATGTTTTCACCAAGGAAAACCCTCAGCAGAAATGAGCAGGTCTTGCAGTCGAAAGCTGCAGGACTATAAGGGAAAGCTGAGTACCTGGGGATATGGCAGGGAACATCCTTTCACTGAGTCACAGTGCAGGACAGCAGTGAAGGGCTTCCCCAGTCAATCTCTCATGTTGCAAATATACTTCTCCCTGCCCTCCTGTTATAGCAGTAACCCTATCCTCTCAAGATATCAGCATCAGAAATTCTACTAACTCCTTTTCTCTAATGGCTAGACTATTGGCATGATTGGTGTCATACCAGAATTGATCATTAATTCATGCAAATAATAGATACCATTATTAGAAATAAGGGTTTTGAGAGTCTCTGACTATACATTTTTGCTAAACCATTAAAATGTTACCTCTGTTGGAATCGTTGGGATCAGAGAACACCGAAGAGATACGGGGCTGAGACCTCAAGATGTGAAATGAGGATAGTACAAGCCTAGATCCTAATCTCACTTGGAAGGAGTAATGGTGGTCACCTCTGGACCAGGCTGAATAAAGCTCAATTTTGACTGTCGATGTCCTATACATGGTGTTAAGACTGAATACCTCAGACTTTGGAGAATATAGTTATGGGTTCTGATATTTTCTTGGTGAAGACAAAAAGCCAGGATCAGGGCTTTCCTTGGGAAGAATTGGCCACTTTTACTCTCAGTGGTCCTGGGAAGAGCCAGCTTTAGGACAAGATAAAAACTAAAGAGACAGGCTTTCAAGGAACTAATACTTTGAAAGGAGATAAGCATATAAACAAATGATTAGTAAAATAAACAATTATAAGTAAGAACAGGAGAACTGGGTTATCATTATTTTCATTACAATTTAGCTGCCCAAACAGGTTTAGTCTGAAATCCTATGGACCAGTTTCACAAAAGGGAAACACACAACCCATATCAAGGACCCACACAACTAGAAAGCAACCATTTTGTCCTGCAAAATAATTTCCAAAGTGACAGAAACTATGCCAGGAAGAAATGGGCTAGGAAAAAAAGAATGAGTAAAAGAATTCAAAACAGAAGCAGTGGTTCTATTCGGTTTATTCCTCTCAAAATCTTTGATAAGACCAATTCTCATCTCCTGTCATGTGTTTATACTGATGCTGCTGGGGGTTTCCTAAAGTACTAAACAATAAGTTACTACCTGATGAGCCTGGGCCCTTGTTTGGAAGGACACGTGTATGACTGGTGCTCCCCTAGTCATAACCTTCTTCTACTGCTTACAAGATCCAGTGGGGACCTCTATAGTCCCAACACCAGGATGGGAAGATTTCTCTCCATGCCTCTTAGGGAATTTTATTTTGCGACATTTTTTTGATCTGCTGTATCCCAGATCCATTGATTTCCAAGGCAAATACATCTACTAAACTAGATAGAAAAAGCTAGTTATGTCATTCAGTGACATAGTCACCCCTAACCTACAGAGCATATGCTCTTTAGCGCAAAAGACACTCTTATTGTTCTATCTCCCACTGGACAGATCCTAATTATTGCCAAGTCTGTAATAGTAAAAAGTAGGTATATTGGTCCAGTCCTCATACCACATAAAAAAATACTAAACATCACACCTGGGAATTTGGTACCTTCTTTTCACAAATGTGTCCCTTTTTCCCTTTGCTCACAGTGCTGCTAAATGTTATCCTTTAGTCTGAAGCTAATGGATGAAGCCTCTACTTTGTCTACTCTCAGCAGCTGTGGCCATCATCTAAATGAATATATGAATTAAATTAATGGGCAGTGAGTGCCTACAGTGTCCCAAACTATATTAAAAATGAGGAGTGATGGCCCCAAGGAATAAGGTCCTATTTTCTTTGAAGTTCAGAATCTGTGTAAGGAATAGATTAAAACTGAGTACATAGTTCACATATCAGCTGTGAACTAGAAAGATGGATAACTCATAAGAGTACTTTACTTTGGTTCTGGGATTTATTTCTGTACTAACCTGCACAGGTGTGGATAAAATTCCGAGAATTTGTAAAACTTCAATCAAAATAACAAAATCACAATGTGAAACTCTGCCTCTGCCAAGAAGGTGTTCCATTTCCTCTTGGCAGTCCATTCCAGACTCAAGAGGTTGTCACTGTAGCAGTCAGGGGCTCACAGAAAAGTGAAGGCTTGCTCTGGGTAGATTCTGGAAAATCTATAGTGAAAGGACTCTTTACCGATGCTTGGGTGTGATTAAGGAAACCTAAATGCAAAGTTGAGGATCCCAAGCACGTCACTAGGGGAAGTCATTACCACCCTGAGACCTGAGAGGAGGAGAGAAGAAACATGGTACTGGAGGCTGGGTGAGCTGAAAGAATGGAAGGGAGTCCACAGGGAAGGAGCAATCTTCATGGAGGGATGTATCCCCAACAGAACCACAGTGCCAAAGTAGAGGAAGTTGGGGAAAAAACTCTCACCTCCCCCTCTTCCTGCCCTTTGACCTCTTGCATTGCCTCCCATTGGCCAAATCTAACCAGAAACCGAGGTCAATGGAGACCAGATGGTATAGTCTGTAGGGGTCAGGATAGAGAAGGGTGGAAAATGGATTTGGGGCAGGACAATAAGTGAATGACCAGCACAATCACCGTCCAGATCCAGACCAAAAACCAACCTCTACTGAGTTGTCTTTTCTTGGTCTAAGATAATACGTCCCCAAATGTAGTCCAGATGGGGGCTAGGTGTGTGTGTGTGTGGCGGGGGGAGGTCTGTGCATAAATTTGGGAAACACTGGATTAACACATTTAAACAGGCTTTACTACTCCAGGACTTTTCAGTATACTATGTTTTCAGTATACTAAGGTCTATCATGTTATTCAATAAATAATTGTTGAGAGCTATGATGGGCCAGGTACCAGGCTGGGTGTTGGGGATACATCGACACTTGGATTACTTACATTCAAGTGGAGAGCAGACAATAAACATTAAATGAAAAGCTAATTAAGTACAAAGTGTTTATAATGAAGTTCCCAGATGAGGATAAAATGAGCAACATGTCTCAAACAGAAGTATTTAGCTTCAGGAATCTTTGTTTCTAGAAATTTTTTAGAGAGTGAAAGGCTCTCTTTTAGAGAGTCAACTCTAAGTTTTTCTTGACTATCAGTTACATATTTTTATCTGAAATTTACATAATTAAATGCCTAATCCCTAGTTTTTGATGACAGCTTTCACCCTGCCAGCCCTGGGCAGTCAATTGGAGAGTAAATCTGATATTTATGAAAATTGGGTAATGAGAAGATAACATGAAAAAGGAGAAGCAATATCTTAGTTGTCAAAGCCACTTAAATCAACTTAGCATTTTTCTTGCCATGTAGACTTTTCTTGGAATCTACCCCATAAGACGAGATGATACTGAAATGGCCATGGGTAGATGTGTTGAGGAAGATAAACATACTTACCAGGTTTTAAGGCAAAGTCTATAGTGGTTTGACAAACATGAGACAGAAATCAGAAAGTCACTTTCAGGAAGAATTTATTCATAATAGACATTTACTTGACTTTCTGTTAGAGGAAAAAAGCTTTTTATTAAGAAACTGTGTGGCCAATTGTCCTAGATGCTGTTTGGTGCCCCACCTTGATGCCCTACTGGGCTGGTACACACCACCACAGCTGCTTTAAGTGGTTGTTGCCTACTAGGGGCTCCCAGCTGCTCCTTCTCACACCTCCCCAAACCCCTCCCCCATGGTGTAATGGTTTACACCAGAGACATGAGGCCGAGGCTCAACTCTACCAAAGACTGCATCCTGGCTGATTTTCCCCTCTTCACTTTCTTCCTAGTAAATTTTTCCTAAAGAGCACCTCCCTAGCCCTGACCCCCTGTCTTGATCAAGGTTCACAGGCAACTGAGAATCAGAAGGGATTTAGCAGAAATCACAGAGCAAGTTAATGCAGCAAGAAAGACGTTAGTAGCCTCTTTACTACCCTAAGGTTACAATCTGAACAAAATGTGGCCACATGATATTAACTACTGTTACAATAACATTTGCATTGCACATAATGGTTTATAATTCACTATCATAAAATATTTTATTCATCTTCACAGTAACCCAGTGACCTGAGTAAAATATTGGGATCCCTGTTTTATAAATGAAGAAACTGAAGTTCAGGGATATTAAGAAACTTGCTCAATGTCTAATAGTTATTAAATTGCATAGTGAAGATCTGACAGTTTTTTTTTATTAGCACTTTTGCAGCTTTTCTGCTTTATTGCCTGTTTTATCCACTTTATCATGTTTTGTCATTTCCTAAATTATTAGAGTTTATACCATCAGTTTATGGTTTAGTCATCCTAAAACTCTGTAGTACGATTTGTATTTTAGAATACAAGACCTTCTAGAATTTCTACAATGTACCAAACAAAATAGGCTGCATAATTAAACATTACCTAATTTCTATGAAGTTATGTCAAGATTTTTATGTCTCTCCACTGTTCTAAATTTGACATGTGGTTCTGCAAAATTAATGTCCATTGACTTCTCAGAAAACTGTGCATTCGCTACACAGAGTTTGGTTTTTGCAAAAACCAAACAGTACATCATTATTGATTATGTATTGTCTTTCCTTAAGAGCTATTGAGAATGTGAATACTCTTCTAAATGGATACTCACACATAACACTTTATTTAACTCATTTCCCAAACCCAGCCTGTCTCCTAGCCAGCTACAGCATAGTTTACTTTAAAAATATCAATATGTTTTTCTCAGCCAAAAAAAAAAAAAAAAAAAAAGGTCAAAAAAGAAAACATTGCCCTAAGGCTTAGCTTTTCTACTTGGAGCAAATATATGATTTCAGCTTAGTGGGAGAGAATAGAAACCATCTCTTCTCTGTGGCTTAAAAGAATATACCCTCCATTTGCCTTATCTCTTTGAGTTTGTGCAGTTAGAAGTGACAATGAGAATATTGATGAGCCAGAGAGGGAACACAGAGCTATTGACGGGCTCAGGCATATCTTGGAAATTATCATTCCAAATGCCTTATGCATTTATTTCTAACTCTTGGCATGCATGAAAGAGTCAAGCAAATTTCATATAATTGCCATTCTCTAAGGGCTCCAGAGGGAAATTACTGATCCCAATTATTTACTTAAACACAAATAGAAAACTCAAGTAACCTCAGGGTCACACTGAAGCAGCTCCAGACTTGGGTTACAACTTCTAAATTAATGGGAAAGAGCAAGCAGTAAGGCCGTTGGGGTGCATTGAGCAGTCTCACCATAATTAAAGATCCACTTGCAGCCAAATGACATTACCCCCTGCTCTGGGAAGGGAGAGGGTTTAGCTATTCCAGCAAATCTCTAAACATCAGGTGGTTTGCATGCTCTCGCCGCACAGTTCTATGCCTATAAGAAGGCAGGGTTCCTTCAGTGTTTGGTGTTGTCGATGAACTGATTGTTATGCGCTCTCATTTTAATTACTTTTTAATCCTCAATAATCGTGTTATCAAAGGATTTAAATAATATTCCATGCCTGGCATGGGGCTGCAGGCACCACACACGTAAAGTATCAGTATAAAATTAGCTCTAATGAGGGTAGAGAGCTTAACTCTGCAAGCTTCAAACAAACATAATTTGCAAGTCGATCAAAAGTCACTCAGAGTTGGAGATCTAACTGTTAGATTGTTGAAAGGTACAATCTTTGTGGAAGGTTATTACAATAGCAAGATGAAGAAAGATTTGGAACGGAACAAGAAACACACATGGAGCCCCAGACGACGAAAGTTTACTACTGCCAATTGGACACATATGTTCAAGCAATGATTTAGTCTGTAGATGGACTGAGACCAGAGTCATTGTCCAGGCATTTCATGAGAGCTGGGTTTGGATCACTGTGTTGGCCACGTCTTTCCCTAGAGATGGGTCTTTAACACAGGAAACAGCTCCGCTCAGCAGCCTCCATAAAACTCTACTTTGGCTACTGACCCTTAAAAGATGGACACTCCACAGAGCTTACTTTTGTGAAAATTGTAAAAAAATAAGTAAAGAAGAGAACTGATGCAATACAGCAATAGTGGAGAAAAAAACTTTTCAATATTTCCTTTCAAGATATCTGATGAAATTAACTGGCAAGAATGAGGAGTGGGGTTTTTTGTCTGTTTTATTTATTATTTTTAGCTTTATCTGCATAATTGCTTCTGATTACATCTGCCAGGTTTTGGTGGTGACAGACCAGACATCTGGGTCCCTTTTTAGGGTCCAGAGGGAACTCATTAGAACCCAAGGTTGATATGGCAGCAACTAGTTTGACCATGACCAAATCCACACATCCCTCAGCTATTCTGGCTTACAGGGAGTGACAGTCCCCTAGAAAGCCATTATAACAAGAGATTTCATTCTCACTGCACTTCCCCACATGACATTTGAAAAATATAACTGCTCCTAGAAGTTGGACAATGGGGAAACTAAGGCAGAGTTGAAGAATTATTTGCCCCAAATCAGAGAACTGGTAGAGCCAACTACCCCAGGTGCCATGTCACATCTTTGTCAGCAGAGGAGTTTGGGATTAGCCAGTCAGAAAGATGTTCACTGTGTAATCCAATGGATTCTCAGCAAACACCTGAAAATGACAACCAATGTTTGTGAGTCTTTCTATGACTTACCGATACCTTCCTTTGTTGTGGATTTCTATTTCAGACTTGGTATGTATACAGTATCAAACTGGTTTAAAATACATAGAGAATTCTGGATGGAATATCTGGAAGATGTAAATTTTTAAAGTTTCCCATTCTCAAGCATTTAATGTTAAATCTATCTTCCCAGTATAATTCAGTCAGACTCACAGATAGATAACACTAGGATCCAAATACCCATATTATTGGCAGACTACAGCAAAATTTGTTTTTTCTGATATAACAAATATTTTACATTCTTGCTCTCCAGTTATCAGGCATCGTATTATTTAATTTAAGAAATATTTAAAATCTGTCAAACTGTTAAACATGCAATGCTAGCCTACTTGCTGCTAAGAAGAAATGCGATTTTATGGCACCATCTTAGTTGGTTAAGCCATGTGTACACGAGACAGTGCATGACATACATTCATGATAAGTTGCCTCAAGCTTGGGGTCTGTAACCACCTCCCTAGACAATAGGATCAGATGCCTCTAATTCCTTTCAAAATCTGAGGCTCTTTTAATCAAAGCTTTAAAGAGTATACAAATTAAGCTACATGCAGAGAGAGGCATTTAAAGAAGTTGAAGATCTACCCTAATATTATTTTGCCATTCCTGTTCTAAAGAAATCCCTCATTTCCTTTTATAGTTAAAAAAAAAAAAAGAAATTACTCCTTTCAGAAAAGTAAAGTTAGATCATTTGTATTTGTCTTCATGTTTTCAATGACTGATAGGCAGGTTTGTTTGCTTGTTCTAATGAATGTCCCTTTTGTTTTTTTGAAATCAATTCATCTATTCTAAATGTAATGATTTATTTTCAATTATTTCAAGAACTGAGAGCATTAATTATCCCAGCAGCAAGTCAAACCAAAACACTGGTTACAGACATTTAAACTCTGACCCTAAGTAGTAGTTGCCCTTCAAGATGATTCATTTTATTTTTTCCCTGTAGAGGTCTAATCTTTCAACCCTTCCCAGACAACCTATAATTCTGCTCCTTTGCCCTCTCGAAAATTACCCAAGTGCTGTCTACCTTCAAGGGAGATTTACTGCTCTAATGGCAGAAGCAATCAAGGTCAGCTGAAATCTTCAGGTCTATCTGCCCGGGGACAGGGGATTCCTCAATAATTTCAGCAGTCCCCCAAAATAATGACTGATTTCGGGAACCTGATGACAGGCAAAACTACTCCGGCATCATAGGAAGAAGTTTGTTTCTTCGCTGAGAAGAACGCATTTGCGGAGTTTCTGTACATAATGATAAGGAACTGAGTAACACCATAAACAAGCCATTAGAAACGACACCTGTGGAGTTTGGGGGGCAGGGGGTGGTTGTTGCCATGACCCCTCAGGGGCGCACAATGTTCGATTCTCATTCCACATCTTTCACGGGCTTTCCTCAGGGGCATGCAGTGCAGGTACCTGTGTTTTACCGTTCCTCATGAAACCTCTTCAGACCTGGCTTCCTAACTTATCTTAAAAGATTTATGAGATGATTTCAGCTAAGTTCTTTGGAGGGTTTGGTCTCAAGCTAAGTTAATGTCCATAAACTTGTGAGCTAGAAATGGACTCTGATTGTGAAAGTCAATTCTCCATTGCCTGCGAGGGGCTTACCTGCGGCTGCCCCCCACTCCCTACCTGCCTGTGGGGTCAGCCCATCAAACAGCAGAAGGAGACCAGATGCGGGGTGGGGGAGGAGAGCGGGAAGGTACAGAGGTTGGTGTGTGAGCCAGCACCGAAGCAGCTATTGCCGGTCATCGTTCAATATTCACTAAGTCCATTGACGATGAACTCCTTAGTATTTTCCAGATCTCATCCCCTACTAATCACATGTTTAAATTCTAAAAATAAAATCTGTCACAGATAGGACACTGTATGTGTGGGCAAACCCACAGCTATTTTACTGCTTAGCACTCCTATTAATCCACTTATAGTCTCAAGTGGACAAAAAGGAGGAAGAAAACATATCCATAGCACGGGGCAAGGCTCTGGAATATGAGGGTTGAGTTCCTCAGACTTGGCTTAATTTTGTCTTTTGCATCTTAAAAAGCATTATCTTAAATAGAGAACTGGAATTGCTTCAAATCCATACCATCTCCTCTCAGGTTATAATTTCTGTAATTACGATCATTCAAAAAGCACCAAATGAGTACCCCAAATGTATCACTGATGCATAGTAAAGAGACATGATTTCTACTCTCAAGGAACACATAATTGGACAATTTTCTATAAAACAGTCTTCAAAAATCATTCTCTTCCATTCCTTAGCCCTCATTTGCCATTCTCAAAGGGTGATATTGGCTTCCTCCCTCAATTTGAATGAAGTCAGAGATTCTCTTAAAATGTCTTCAAAGAATTGCTCCCTCTTAAATCTCTTTACAGTCTTCACTGTTCCTTTTATGTGCTTCTTCTTTTTCTACAAACTTCCATAATGATTTGGTATTGCTCCTTCCTTCCTTTCTCTTAAACTAGATTCATGAACAAATTAAATGGTACAAACTAGATATATTCATAAGCTATTTGGCTTTTGTCTGCATTTTAAGGTAAAACTCATTCAGTTTTAACAGCTATTTTTTATCCTAGCGCTGGTATGTGTACACTCAGAAAACATACAGAAAAAAAGTTATTGGTTTTCTAAATACTAGGCCATTACCTCACTAATTGCTATTCTTGTTTGGACCAACTTATACAGGCTTGAAGGACATAATTTAGTCTAGCTTCCTTAAATAAGTTTCTGCCTCATTTTTCTTCCTGTATTCAAACTTGCTTTGTCCCTTTTTCATCCTTCAGTTTGATTATTAATCACTTGTCCTTGTTTTCCACCAAACTTAGATTAAATTTCTTAATAAAAATCTCCCAAATACTAAATCAGCATTTCCTGAGCTGCAAAAGACACAATTATTCACATTGTGCTGAGAATTTGCCATCTATCCACAATAACATCTGTCTCCAAAAACAAAGGCAGACATACTACTTTTGTTGATTTTTATATTTTAGTTTTTGGCTTCCTCAGAAGCTCTGGATTTATTGCTCCATTACTATGATTTGGTCCCTTCTTCATCTTTGTGTTATTGACCCTTCCATGTACTCACTGATACAATTACTTTCCTTCAGAAATGGAAATAAATCTGCTCAAACTTGGGATGGAATTATAATTTATTCCTTTGGCTGACTTCCTTGATTAGTTTCTCACTTTTCTTTAAGAGTAGAGGATGACCGTACACACTATCTCTTTGTCCTTTCTTATCCACTAGAGTCAACACCCTAGAGCAATTCGGTAAGGGTCAGGAAGCATTGGTTAGACATACATTTTTCCAGCCCCCCAAAATTCTGCACTACTTCTCTAAAGTTTCATCAACATAACCTGTCTAGTCCTTGGCTAAGCCAATGGGCCCACCTTGAAGTTTTTCAAGGAAGGAAACTAACATTTCCTGAGTGCCTTTCATGAAGCTGTCATTATTACCACATTAACTCATTTAAGTGTTGCAAACAGTCTCATGAATTATGTACTATTATCCCTATTTTGCAATTAAGAAATCAGTCATCTCACGGGTGAAGTGACTTTGCCCAAACTACATAGCTGTTAAACAGCAGAGGTGAAATTATTGCCCAAGTCGGCCCGTCTTCAAAATCACTGTTTTGTCTACCATATACCATATCATTCAGTCTCTAAACAAACCCTACCCTTTCAAAAAACAGAAGAACAAGACCTACCAACCCATTTTCTCTGCCAGTTGGAATAATAAAATAAAATTCACATTCTGTGTTAATGTCCTACCATGTTATTTCCAGGTGAGTGGGGGCTAGTAAGCCAATCCATGAGGGTTCACGATAGAAAGACTTTAAAAAGTCATTTTCTATCTTTAATTTGTAAGGTTTATTTACACCTCTGTCCAAACTATCCCCTTACAATTTAGTATCACCCCTAACTAGCTGTCAAATCTAATAAAAATTTATTAGCTTGTTCTTGACCGCTGTTGACTTTGAGCGTACACAGCATGTTTGTGTCTACAAAATAGTCAGCAATCATCAGAATAAAAAAAAAAAAAACTTTCTACAAATTAGATGTATGGCTCATCTAACATTAAATAATTGAACATGTATTTGAGAACATCTGGATTTTCAACCATATGTCTTCATTTTCTCCCAGCTATTTAACATTGTGAATATGAATGCTGTCTGTCATCATCTATCGTTTGTTCTTCCTTCAAAGAATTCCTTGGTTTTGCTTCTCTCTGTCCATTCTCATAAACCTAGTCCATGGCTTGTCATTTTTTTGTTGCTCTAAAACCTTCCTAATGCATTTTCTCTGTCTCTGATTCATCCAACACACCCTAATAGCCAGACTAATCTTTTTTAAAAGCTTTGCTTTCATCCTTTTACCCCGCTTGCACAAGCATTTCTGAGAGTTCTGTCTATTCCATCAGATACAAAATTCCTCAGTCTAACTGCCGAGTTTCTCTGAAATTGAGCTCTGCTTCCATCAAAGACCTTTCTCACTATTCTCCAGCAAATAACACAACCCCAGGAAGGTCTGTTCTTTCTTTGGTCTCCATCCCACTCACATTTCATAACTGAATGTGTGAGTGATGGGATGATCAGTTGGTGGGCAGCCAGAACCTCAGGACCAGACACCTGGAGACCTGAAGAAAGCCCAAGAAAAACCATGGGACCTGTGATGCCATAGGAAGTGATAAGCCCAGGAGGGATGAGGAGTGGAAAGGGGTAAGAAATTGATACAAAAGGGTTAAACCAGTGTTAGAATTGTTGAAACAAGGGTGAGAGACAGACTAGGTCCTGGGGAAATAAAGCATAAGCCTATTTCTGGGACTTTGAGAAGTAACTAGAGATCATCAGAAGTCACTGAACCAGCTGGAGAGATTTCTATTCTCCTCTTGTGAAAGTAGATTTACAGATGCTGAGGAGTGGCCTACCGGTACCTGTGGGTGAAATAACTCAGGCTGCAAAGTTCAGAAAATGCACTGAAACTCCCAGGGGTGGTTTGGCAGCTTTCAAGAAGACCAGAACATGAGACTAATTCCTCCTTTCACAGAGGGCACATCTGCTCAAACTCACGATGCCCGGCATCTTTTTGTAACTTCAGGAACTGTTTCTAGGCTTCTGTGCAACTTACCTCTACTTATGTGTATGTGTGGTGTGGTGGGGGTGGTAATGGTGGGCTCTTTATTACAAACCCTAAAGGTAGCACAGATAGGCTAGACCCATGTCTTGAGAATATTTCCCTCTCTTTTTCTTGAAGCCCATGCATCTTTCATTCAATTTGATGTGAGTCTGGAGATCTATGGGTGGAAATTAATCTTCCAATGGGCTCCAAAGTGCCAAGAGTATTTTCCTTTAGGAGTAGTTGGACGGTAGCAAGGCAATCCTAAAGTTACTATTTATAGTATTATGCAACATTTCTATGGTAGGGGAATTGGGGTCAGAAGTTTGTCAGCAATACTATATCTTAACTGCTATAGGTATGGCCACGTTCTAACCTGGAACAGGAGGTTTGAAGAGCCGCTGGACTCTGTGACCAGCACTGAGAATTCAGCACAAATTTATTGTCAGTGTGATGCCCCTGAGAAGACATACAGACATAGCTGTCAAATTATTTAACCTCCTTAAGCTTCAAGTTCCTTAACTCTAAAGTGTATGTACTTACAGTCATAGTCTGCCTTACAATTTTCTTGTGAGGATTAAATAAGATCATTCATGCAAAGTCCTAAGCATATTGCCTGGCATCCAGCGAGTGTTTTAATGTTAGCAGCTATATATTGTTAACGTATATAATAACTCCTTTTTTTGCAACGTTGTTTGGAAATAATAGAGTATTTTACAAGTAACTGAAGCCTAATTCTGTATTAAAACTCTAATTTTTTTATTGTTTTTATTGAAAATATTTCTAAAATGTGCTCCATGCATTTCTGTTTTCTTCTTAATTCCCTAAAGTCAGTGAAGTTCTCTTCTAGGAACAGAGCACACGAAGCTCTGTGGAAAGGACGTTGCTCTTGCACTTTAAGCTCTGGATTTTCAGTTGCTGTATGTTTTTAGAAATTAGATCCCAAAAGGGCTCAGATAAGAACTAAGCATCTCAAAATTAATACCACATTTGTTTCAGTCTGAGTCTTTGTTTCCATATCCCTAAAACACCTTGCAAGCCCTGGAGGGAAGGAATTAATTTGTCCATTTAACAAGTATCTACCAGGTGTCTACTAAGGTCCCAAATTTCTTTAGATGCTAAATAAACAGGAGGGACACAAAATAGACAAGATCTCTGCTCTCATAAAGTTTACATTCTGGTTGAAGCTAAATTCAGGAAATAGACAAAATAACTTTTAGATAAGATACTAGAAGGTGATAAGTGCTGGGGGGATTATGCTTTCAAATATATAGTCAGCTGAGCTCTCACTGGTAGGTGGCATTTGATCAATGACGTGAAGGCACTGCAGGAGGGGAACCATGTAGAATTATTGGGAAAGAGCATTTTGGGCAGACAGGACAGTGCTATAAGGCCATGAGTTAGGGCCTCACCTGCAGACAAGGAAGAGCTATAGGGCAGGAGGCTGTTGATGAGTAGAGGAGAAGGGAGTAGCTGGAAATGAGGCCAGAAAGGGTTTGGAGAATAGGAAGGTCATTTTCAGGACTGTGCCTTATCTTCTGCACAAAGGGAAAGCCCTTAGAGTGTTTTGAGCAGAAGAGTAATTTGACCTAAGTTTTCAAAATTTCTTGAAACTCCAACTCTTCGAAAGTTGACTCTAGCGGGCAAGGGTGGAAGCAGAGATCAGTATTGTCATGATGGTAGATAGAGAAGTGGTCAGATTCTAGATGTATTTTGGAAGTAGACTTGAACACTTTGGAAGTGTAAGTTGCAAGAGAGAGTATCCATAATGACTCCAAGATTTTTGGACTGCGTGATTAAAAGAATGAAGTTATAATAAACTGAGATGAGGAAAGCTTATGTAGAACAGGTCTGAAGGGGGAATAAGGAGTTCAATTTGGGGATATGTTGAGCTTGACATGTCTATTAGACATCCAAATGGCAATGTCAAGTAAGGCATTTGAATATCTGAGCCTGGAGTTCTGGAGAAAGATCTCAGAAACAGCTCCTCACATTAACAGTCAATTCTTACAAAGGTACCAAGATAATTCAATGGAGAAATTAAAATCTTTTCAGTAAATGCTCCTGGAAATAGCTATCTATGTGGAAAAAAGTAAACCCTAACAAGTACCATTCCCATACATTAATCTGAGGTGCATCATACAACTAATTGTAAAAATTAAAACTGAAACCTTTTAGAAGAAACATAGCAGAATATCTACACCACCTTTAAGTAGGTAAAGATTTCTTAACCGGACACACATAAAAAAATAAAAATAAAATAAAAACAGACAAAACACCTATGGCAGCAAGAAGAGATTGATCTGTTAAACTTCATCAAATTTTAAGTTCTGCTCCTAAAATAACCATTAAGAAAGGTTTAAAAACAAGTCTCAGAATGGAAGAAACTATTTGCAATCAATAATAGAATGATAACCCATTTTTTAAAAGATTTTATTATTTATTTGAGAGACAGAGATAGTGAGAGAGAGCATGAGTGCATGGTGGGCAGGAGTGGGAGAAGCAGGCTCCCCACTGAGCAGGCAGCCCGATGCAGGGCTGGATTCCACTACCCCAGGACCCTGACCTCAGCCAAGCCAGATGCTTAACCAAACTGAGCCACCCAGGTGTGCCCCCCCATTTGTTAAAAATGGACCACAGTCTTGAACAATCACTTCATAAAAGAAGACATAAAAATAACCAGTAAGCACCGGAAAATGTTGTTAACAGTATTAGTCATCAGGAAAGTGCAATAAGACCATGAGACTTATTTCAAACCCAGTAGAATGGTTAATATTAAATTAATTTGGTAATACCAAATACTGGGAAGGATGTGCAATAACATGAACTCTCACAACATTCCCCACTGAGACATGAAGATGGGACAACCACTATAAGAAATCATGATGGCAGTTTATTAAGTTGATAATACATCTTCCCTTTGACCTAGAAATTCCATATCTCAGATATTTACTCAGAGAGAAGTGAAAATATATGTCCACAAAAGACATGTATAAAGATATTCATAACAGCCTGATTTAACAATAGCCAAAACTTAGAAACAACTCAAAATTGCACGAACATGTGAATGGATAAAATAAGGGTGGTATACTTATACACTGAAATACTACTTGGTGATAGACAGGAACAAATGGATACACCACAACCAGGCAAAGGCATATCAGAAAACATCTTGTGAACTGAGAGAAGCCAGATTGCTTCCCAAAAAAGTACATACTATGATCCCACTTACAATGAATTACAAAAACTGGCAAAATTAATCGTATGATGTTAGAGAATCAGAGTGGTTGCCTGTCTAGTGATGTAGAGGTCACCGCATATGATGAGGGAATTCTCTGAGGTGACAGAAATGTTCTATATCCTGATTTGGGTGTTGGTTACATGAGTATATGTACTTGTCAAAGCCCATCAAATTCTTCACTTGAGATCTGTATGTTTTCTGGAATTTTGAAATAGAACTATAAAACTGGCCAGGGTCAGCCTCTTCCTCTTCCCCAGGAACAGAAAGTTTTCTATTCTTTCAGCACTATCACAAGATTATCCTCAGAGCCATCAAAAAGTATACAAGCTGAGTGTGAACCTCCCAAGCCCTTAACTGGGTGTTGCTACTTGTTCTTCGGCTTTGCACTGATGCGGGGAGAGGAGGAAGAATTTTTAGAAAAGGTAGAGTGAGTTGTTATGGACACACCATGGCTGAGTTATTTCTTCCAGAACTCCGGCTGTACCAATTGTACCCAAGGTTAAAATAACCTAGTTTAGGTCATTATGCATTGTCTAATCTGTACAAAATTTGAATGTTCACACAAGTAGTTCCCAAAGAGAAAAATACACACTTGCCAAATCATTGATTCAAGCATTTTGTGAGCTGATTTAAATTTTAATTCCCATTTATTTCTTTATATTTTGCACAGATCCTAAGTAGGGACTGAAATCTATTACATGACATGCAGCTGGCAGAGCAGGATCTGAGTTTTCTCCATACTTCACCATGACCCAGTTCAGTCCAAGAGATTGGCTCTGAGTCTATGAATATGTGACTATTTATTTCTTATCACTTGAGTTCTTTCCTGGATATCAATCACTTAGTGAAAGTCTCAGAGGTTATTGAGATCTTTAAAGAATTTTGACTTACATTAAGTATTCCCAAATAACTTTGATTAGGTTTTCAAGACTACTTCGCAGTGTTTTCTACCTCCCACCTTTGAGTCAGGCTGATCACAGTCATTTCTTAATGTGCCCAGGCTCCCTTTAAGAGCCTTGAGGTTGCATCTTACAATTTGCCAAGGGCCAGGAAACTAGAAACTGAGTCCAGTATTGCATGAATGAGTGTAAATTAAGTTCATACCCAATAATAATCAAAACTAGTATAATACCGATGCAAAAATATATCGATGAAATCACAGAAATCACAGAAGAAATTTGTAATATCAGAAATTAGGATATTTCAAGTAAATGGAAAATGGGTAAATTTTCACCAAATGGGTAGGTTAAAAGACTAAAAATTTGGAGGGAATGAGGAAGTCCTCCTATTCCACACAAACACCAAAATAATTCCGATTTGATTTAAAGTTTTAAAAGTACAAAAGGGGGGGGCGGAGCAAAGATGGCGGAGGAGTAGGAGACCTGGATTTCCTCTGGTCCCAGGAATTCAGCTGAATAGGGATCAAACCATTCTGAACACCTACGAACTCAACAGGAGATCGAAGAGGAGAGTAGCAACAACTCTCTTAACAGAAAAGTGACCACTTACTGGAAGGTAGGATGTGCGGAGAAGTGAATCTGAGGCAATATTTGGAAGGGTAGATGGCGGGGGAGGGAGGGGGCCTTCATGGGCTGCTTCTGGCAAGTGATAGAGCAGCAGAGCACAAAATCGGAACTTTTAGAAGTCGGCTCCGCTGGGGGACGTCACTCCAGTGGCTAAAACGGGTGGTGGAACCCTCACTGGGACAGTGTGGTCTCAGGACCCTAGGGGGTCACAGAATGACCGGGGGTGCCTGAGTGCGCCAGAGCTCCCAGGTATCGGAGCGGGGAAGCCGCTGCAGAGACAGAGCCGAGGAGTGGGTTCTCAGCTTGGGGTTGCCATAAAACCATGATCTGTGGCACAGTCGGGCCACTGCTCCTCCAGCAGGGACCCCAACAAGTGGCAGATCTGGGAGACTCCCCTTCCTCCACTGGGAGGAGTGACGCAGGAGTGCACTGCAAGGATCTGCTGGGTCGGGGTCGGGTGCCAGAGATAGAAACGCTCGGTCACAGGCCGGGTGAGCACGGAGTGCAGCCGGAGACCAGGGAGACAGGAGTGATTGACTGCTTTTCTCTGGGGGCAAACTGAGGAGTGGGGCCCCAAGTTCTCGGCTCCTTCGGGGCAGAGATTGGGAGGCTGCCATTTTCACTCTCGTCCTCCAAAGCTGTACAGAAAGCTTGCAGGGAACGCCCGGACGGGCAAGGGCAGGGCAATTCCGCCTCCAGCAAAGACATTTGGGAACCACAGCAACAGGCCCCTCCCCGAGAAGATCAGCAAGAGCAGCCAGCCAAGACCAAGTCTACCGATCAATGAGAACGGCAGAACTCCAGCGCTGGGTGGAATACAGAACATAGAATTCATGGCTTTTTTAACGTGATTCTTTAGTCTTTCAAAGTTAATTTTTTTTAACTGTCTTTTTCTTTTGAATTTTATTTTTCCCTCTTTCAACCAACATCTTATCAATCCCTTTTTTAAAAAACATTTTTATTTTTCATTTTTAGAGTCATATTCTATCCCTTCATAGTAGTTACCCCTTATTTTTGGCATATATATATATATATATATATATATGTTGTTCTCGCTTTAAAATTTTGAGATACAGTTTCTTCCAACAGATCAAAATATACCCTAAATCTCTAGTGTATGGCTTTTGTTCTAGTCTCCTGCCTGATCACATTCTCTCCCTTTTTTTTTTCTTTTTTTTTTAATCCTCTTCTTTCTTTTTCCAAACAACTTATCTTATCAATTCCTTTTATAAAATCTTTTATAATTTTCATCTTTACAGTTGTATTCCATCCCTTCACTGTATTAACCCTTATTTTTGTACATATATAAGTTTTTCTTTCTTTAACATTTTGGGAGGCACTTTCTTCTAACAGACCAAAATACACCCAAAAATCTAGTGTGTGGCACTGATCTAAGCACCAGCCTGATCATATTTGATCATATTCTGTTTTTTTGTTTGTTTTGTTCTGGTTTTTCTGTTTTGTTTTGTTTTGTTTTTATCTTTTTTTCTTTTTTCTTTCTCTCCCTTTCTTTTGCCCCGGTTTCAGGGCTTTTCTGATTTGTTTAGAGTATATTTTCTGGGGACATTGTTACCCCGTTAGTATTTTCTTCTCTCATTTATCTGTTCTCCTCTGGATAAAATAAGACAGAAAAAATCACCTCAACAAAAAGAACAAGAGGCAGTACCGACTGCCAGGGACCTACTCAATACGGACATTAGTATGATGTCAGAACTAGAGTTCAGAACGATGATTTTAAAGATACTAGCTGGGCTTGAGAAAAGCATGGAAGTTATTAGAGAAACCCTTTCTGGAGAAATAAAAGAACTAAAATCTAACCAAGTCGAAATCAAAAAGGCTATTAATGAGGTGCAATAAAAAATGGGGGCTCTAACTGCTACGATAAATGAGGCAGATGAGAGAATTAGCTATATAGAAGACCAAATGATGAAAAATAAAGAAGCTGAGAAAAAGAGAGATAAACAACTCTTGGATCACGAGGGCAGAATTTGAGAGATAAGCGATACCATAACACGAAACAACATTAAAATATCAGGAAACCCAGAAGAAGAAGAAAGAGAGAGGGGGGGCAGAAGGTATATTGGAGCAAATTATAGCAGAGAACTTCCCTAATTTGGGGAAGGAAACAGTCATCAAAATCCAGGAGGCACAGAGAAACCCTCTCAAAATCAATAAAAATATACCCCGACGTCTAATAGTAAAACTTAGGAGACTCAGAGACAAAAAGAAAATCCTGAAAGCAGCTTGGGAGAAGAGATATGTAACCTACAATGTAGAAACATTAGATTGGCAACAGACCGATCCACAGAGACCTGGCAGGCCAGAAAGAACTGGCATGATATATTCAGAGCACTAATGAGAAAAATATGCAGCCAAGAATACTATATCCAGCTAGGCTGTCAGTGAAAATAGAAAGAGAGATAAAAATCTTCCAGGACAAACAAAAACTAAAGGAATTTGCAAACACGAAACCAGCCCTCCAAGAAATATTGAAAGGGGTCCTCGTAGCAAAGAGAGAGCCTAAAAGCAACATAGACCAGAAAGGAACACAGACAATATACAGTAACAGTCACCTAACAGGCAATACAATGGCACTAAATTCATATCTTTCAATGTTACCCTGAATGTAAATGGGCTCAATGCCCCAATCAAAAGACACAGGCTATCAGATTGAATAAAAAGACAAGACCTATCGATATGCTGTCTGCAAGAGACTCATTTTAGACCCAAAGACACCCCCAGATTGAAAGTGAAGGGGTGGAAAACCATTTACCATGCTAATGGACACCAAAAGAAAGCTGGAGTGGCAATCCTTATATCAGACAAATTAGCTTTTAAACCAAAGACTGTAATAAGAGATGAGGAAGGACACTATATCCTACTTAAAGGGTCTGTCCAACAAGAAGATCTAACTATTGTAAATATCTATGCCCCTAACATGGGAGCAGCCAATTATACAAGCCAATTAATAACAAAAGCAAAGAAACAAATTGACAACAATACAATAATAGTGGGGGACTTTAACACCCCCCTGACTGAAATGGACAACTCATCTAAGCAAAAGATCAACAAGGAATTAAAGACTTTAAATGACACACTGGACCAAATGGACTTCACAGATATAGTCAGAACATTCCATCCCAAAGCACAGAATACACATTCTTCTCTAGTGCCCATGGAACATTCTCCAGAATAGATCACATCCCAGGTCACAAATCAGGTCGCAACCGGTACCAAAAGATTGGGATCATTCCCTGCATATTTTCAGACCACAATGCTTTGAAACTAGAACTCAGTGACAAGAGGAAAGTAAGAAAGAACTCAAATACATGGAGGCTACGCTTTGAAACTAAAACTCAATCACAAGAGGAAAGTCAGAAAGAACTCAAATACATGGAGGCTAAAGAGCATCCTACTAAAGAATGAATGGGTCAACCAGGAAATTAAAGAAGAATTAAAAATATTCATGGAAACAAATGAAAATGAAAACACAGCTGTTCAAAATCTTTGAGACGCAGCAAAGGCTGTCCTAAGAGGAAAATATATAGCAATACAAGCCTTTCTCAAGAAACAAGAAAGGTCTCAAATACACAACCTAACCCCACACCTAAAGGAGCTGGAGAGAGAACAGCAAATAAAGCCTAAACCCAGCAGGAGAAGAGAAAAAATAAAGATCAGAGCCGAAATCAATGAAATAGAAACCAAAAGAACAGTAGAACAGATCAACAAAACAAGGAGCTTGTTTTTTGAAAGAATTAACAAGATTGGTAAACCCCTGGTCAGACTTATCAAAAAGAAAAGAGCAATGACCCAAATCAACAAAATCATGAATGAAAGAGGAGAGACCACAACCAACACCAAAGAAATGCAAACAATTATAAGAACATATTATGAGCAACTCTATTCCAGCAAATTAGATAATCTGGAAGAAATGGATGCATTCCTAGAGATGTATCAACTACCAAACCTGAACCAGGAAGAAATAGAAAACCTGAACAGACCTATAACCACTAAGAAAATTGAAGCACTAATCAAAAATATCCCAAAAAACAAAAGCCCAGGGCCAGATGGCTTCCCAGGGGAATTCTACCAAACATTTAAAGAAGAATTAATACCTATTCTTCTGAAACTGTTCCAAAAAATAGAAACGGAAGGAAAACTTCCAAACTCGTTTTATGAGGCATTACCTTGATCCCCAAACCAGACAAAGACCCCATCAAAAAGGAAAATTACAGACCAATATCCTTGATGAACACGGATGCAAAAATTCTCACCAAAATACTAGCCAATAGTATCCAACAGTACATTAAAAGGATTATTCACCATGACCAAGTGGGATTTAACCCTGGGCTGCAAGGTTCGTTCAACATCCGCAAATCAATCAATGTGATACAATACATTAATAAAAGAAAGAACAAGAACCATATGATCCTCTCAATAGATGCAGAAAAAGCATTTGACAAAGTACAGCATCCTTTCTTGATCAAAACTCTTCAGAGTATAGGGATAGAGGGTACATGCCTCATATCATAGAAGCCATCTATGAAAAACCCACAGCGAATATCATTCTCAATGGGGAAAACCTGAGAGCTTTCCCCCTAAGGTCAGGAACACGGCAGGGATGTCCACTATCACCACTGCTATTCAACATAGTGTTAGAAGTCCTAGCCACAGCAATCAGACAACAAAAAGAAATCAAAGGGATCCAAATTGGCAAAGAAGGAGTCAAACTCTCACTCTTTGCAGATGATATGATACTTTATGTGGAAAACCCAAAAGACTCCACCCCAAGACTGCTAGACCTCTTACAGGAATTCAGTCAAGTGGCAGGATATAAAATCAATGCACAGAAATCAGTGACATTCCTATACAACAATAACAAGACAGAAGAAAGAGAAATTAAGGAGTCGATCCCATTTACAATTGCACCCAAAACCATAAGATACCTAGGAATAAATCTAACCAAAGAGGCAAGAAGCTGTACTTAGAAAACTATCAAATACTCATGAAAGAAATTGAGGAAGACACAAAAAATGGAAAAATATTCCCTGCTCATGGATTGGAAGAACAAACATTGTGAAGATGTCAATGCTACCTAAAGCAATCTACACATTCAATGCAATCCCCATCAAAATACCATCAACTTTTTTCAAAGAAATGGAAGAAATAATCCTAAAATTTGTATGGAACCAGAAAAGACCTCAAATAGCCAGAGGATTGTTGAAAAAAAACAAAGCTGGCAGCATCAAGACAGTATGGTACTGGCACAAAAACAGACACATAGATCAATGGAACAGAATAGAGAGCCCAGAAATGGACCCTCAACTCTATGGTCAACTAATCTTCGACAAAGCAGGAAAGAATGTCCAATGAAAAAAAGACAGTCTCTTCAACAAATGGTGTTGGGAAAATTGGACAGCCACATGCAGAAGAATGAAACCGGACCATTTCCTTACACCACAAAAATAGACTCCAAATGGTTGAAAGACCTCAATGTGAGACAGGAGTCCATCAAAATCCTAAAGGAAAACACAGGCAGCAACCCCTTCGACCTCAGCCGCAGCAACTTCTTCCTAGAAACATCACCAAAGGCAAGGGAAGCAAGGGCAAAAATGAACTATTGAGACCTCATCAAAATAAAAAGCTTTTACACAGCAAGAGAAACAGTCAACAAAACCAAAAGACAACTGACAGAATGGGAGAAGATATTTGCAAATGACATATCAGATAAAGGGCTAGTATCCAAAATCTATTAAAAACTTCTTAAACTCAACACCCAAAGAACAAAGATCCAATCAAGAAATGGGCAGAAGACATGAACAGATATTTTTCCAAAGAAGACATCCAAATGGCCAACAGACACATGAAAAAGTGCTCAACATCGCTCGGCATCAGGGAAATCCAAATCAAAACCTCAATGAGATATCACCTCACACCAGTCAGAATAGCTAAAATTAACAAGTCAGGAAATGACAGATGTTGGCAGGGATGCGGAGAAAGGGGAACCCTCTACACTGTTGGTGGGAATGCAAGCTGGTGCAGCCACTCTGGAAAACAGTACAGAGGTTCCTCAAAAAGTTGAAAATAGAGCTATCATACGATCCAGCAATTGCACTACTGGGTATTTACCCCAAAGATACAAATGTAGGGATTCGAAGGGGTAC
This sequence comes from Zalophus californianus, assembly GCF_009762305.2. NCBI lineage: Eukaryota > Metazoa > Chordata > Mammalia > Carnivora > Otariidae > Zalophus > Zalophus californianus. The sequence goes on along the minus strand of NC_045597.1, from coordinate 115,405,271 downwards.
GTGCACCCCGATATTTATAGCAGCAATATCCACAATAGCCAAACTGTGGAAAGAGCCCCGATGTCCAACAACAGATGAATGGATAAAGAAGATCTAGTATATATATATACAATGGAATATTATGCTGCCATCAAAAAGAATAAAATCTTGCCATTTGCAACAACGTGGATGGAACTGGAGGGTATTATGATGAGCGAAATAAGTCAGTCAGAGAAAGACATGACCTCACTGATATGAGGAATTCTTAATCTCAGGAAACAAACTGAGGGTTGTGGGAGGGATGGGGTGGCTGGGTGATAGACATTGGGGAGGGTATATGCTATGGTGAGTGCTGTGAAGTGTGCAAGACTGTTGATCACAGATCTGTACCTCTGAAGCAAATAATACATCATATGTTAAAAAAAAAAAAAAAGAAGATAGCAGGAGGGGAAGAATGAAGGGGGGGAAATCGGAAGGGGAGACGAACCATGAGAGACTATGGACTCTGAAAACCAAACTGAGGGTTCTAGAGGGGAGGGGGTGGGAGGATGGGTTAGTCTGGTGATGGGTATTAAAGACAGCAGGTATTGAATAGAGCTCTAGGTGTTATACGCAAACAATGAGTCATGGAACACTACATCAAAAACTAATGATGTAATGTATGGTGATTAACATAACATAATAAAAAAATAGAAAAAAATAAAAAGGCCAACTTTAAAAAAAGTACATAAAAGACACTATAAAAAAAGAATAGATGTGAATATCAATATATTCTTGGGACGGGAGAGCACTTACTATCATACTATCATATAAGCAGAAATAATAAAGAAAAAGATTGATTTTACTAGATAAAACTATAACAATTTTACATGCAAAGAATGAATGAAATTATAAAGCCATCAACAGATAGAAAAATAGCTGTGTATTTATGCCAGTCAAAAGATTGATAGGCTTGGTATGTAAAGGGATCCTGCAAACCAATTTAAAATCACAAAAATGAAAAATGGACAAAGAACCTGCAAAAACAATTCACAAAGGAAATGTGTCTGCCAAGAGTAAAGTATTAGAGGGACTCTCCTAAAGGAGACATAATGGACACAAGCTTTATAATCGCTATTTGGGCCATTTTATGGTCTTCCCAGTTTCGCTTCTTGCTTCTTGAATGGTTGAGTTTGCCAGCTATATGCTCCTGAATATAGAATGATTTTCACTGATGGAGCCACATTTTCACTGGGCTTCCATTAAGCCAAAACTACACTTAGAAAGCAAATAGCTTGGGCTAAGAATGTAGACTATGCACATAAGATAGATAAAAGTTTCTTGGCTTTGCCATCCTGGAAACCATGGTTTTGTCTTCATTTACATAATTGTCCTAAGTTCCTGAGGTAAGCAGCCACAGACACCAAACACTGTCTTCCACCTCTCCGGTGCAGAGATCAGATGTGTGGAGGTAGTTCAGTGAAATGGTCAAAGAAGAGGACCTAGACTATTCTAGAGTTATGGCTACCTCATCCTGGCTCCCAATTTACAATCTGAGTTCTTACCTTCTGTGAGGCTTACTTTCCCAACTGTGAAATAGGGATAACAATAGTACCTACCTTATAAAGTTGCTATGAATATTTAATGAGAGTATACCTACAAAGCACTTAGTATTGTGACTGATCTTTAGGCATTGCTGAGTAATTGTCGGCTATTATCACCATTATGGGTAAAGGACCTTATTTCCCTTCCTTCTGGATAAAAATGTGCAAACACATCAAAGGATGATTTAGTTTCCCTTTATGTGGACATTCGTGTGGTACACTGGGAAAAGCATAGCACTTGGCACTAGGAGATCTGGTCCTGGTCCCAATTCTGCCCCTAACTAATGTTAGAAACCACATGCCCCCTCTAGGCCTACTTGGTCATCTGTTAAATAAAGTAGGTGAACTGCTGATTGCTACACCCATTACAGTCCAACACTCTGCCCTAGAGAAATATAAAACAACAGATAAATCAGGGTCTTTAAAGATGGCTATAATCTACAGTAGGTAAAAATGAAGGTCTTTGAGCTAGTAAGTCATAGTTTTTAAAGCCTAAAAGAAAGTATAGATTAATTTGCTAAGCAGCTGGAATTATACCAATCCATGATAGCACTGATTATGTCACATCAATCAGAAGCTCCAATTGGCAGTTAAACATGTTTAATTTTTTTTTAATTACTTATTAAAGGAGTTCTTTAGTGTACTGCACTTGGAGAACTCCTCAGTGATGAAAAGTTTGCAAACCACTAGCCTGGGTGCTTACTATCAATGAAGACATCCCAACCACTTACAGTTTCATAGGGAAGCCAAAGTCGGTGCTCATTTGTTCCCCAGAGCAGGTAGAGGTAGTAATAATGAAGATACCCAATAGTGTTGGGCATTTGTAGTGAGCCACGAACTGTCCAAATCTTCTTATGTGGATTATCTCTTTTAGTCCTCCCAATTTCCATTTTACACATAAGAGAACAGAAGCTCAAGAATGAGACCTATTGTCATCTAAAAAGATGAAGCTCCAGAACTGTGGTTGTTCCAAGAATAAAGAAGTCTACAAAAAAATTGTTTGAAAACACTTGAAATTAAATGTCTCCTTTTTTCCGGCCAAGCACTGACAGTGTGCAAGCCATATATATGAAGCAGTTCCTTCCATTGGAGTCCAAACATTTCAGAGCGGCAGCAACATGGTAGAACACACAGGTAACATATGCTGGCATTGAGAAAACTTCACTGGATTACCCACTTAAGAATTATCACTGGAAGATTTTCATTTACTCTTGATGCCTCCTTGCTATTCAGCACCCTCTAGGCTTGGAAAGTCACATAATTAGTGTGAAAGCACTAAAAAAAACCCATGAATTTTAGTATCAACTCAAGCAAAAGGTAACTAAGGAAGTAAATCTACAACAGAAAAAAAAATCATATAATGCTTTGCAATGTTCAAGAAAATGGCTTTTAGATTATCTGCTATTAGGAAGTATTTCATTCCTATTCCCTTTTCTTCTGCTCATTCATTTATTCACTCCTTAAATATACAGAACCTGCTAAATACCTGGGAATTGGGTCCTCAACAGAGGCAGATCATGGAAAACTGTGATGCTGAATTAATATTGAGCAATTATTTTCACCATTCACCTCAGGGTCTTCTTCCAGAGCCGTCCTTTGATCTTTAAGTACAGACACAGAAAGTGACAAAGAAGGACAAAAGTCAACACTGGCCACACTTAGGGCTTTGTCTTCTGGCCAGAGAATCCAAGGTGGATTCACAGACCAATCTTTCACATCCGATGCCAGTTATCCATCAGAGTCTTACCCCCATGGGTGTTGTCCTAATCTCCCCCTATACAGAGGGGTCACTTTGAAAGTGCCTCAAACAAACTCTAAATTGCCAGGATTACTTGCTGTTTCTTTGAAAATGACTTTCATGTGAAAAGGCTTCAGAAACATAAAAGTTAATCACTCCCTATCATGACTTGCATCTAGCAGCAGGGTAAAGAGGTAATTAAATTCTTCTTCATTCTTTCTTTCAAAATGCATTAGGACCTCACTCAATCTTCCCCACGTTTTATGTAGAAATAGAGCAAAACCCACCACTTCTCTCTCTCTCTCTCTCTCTCTGTCTCTCAAAAAGGAAAAGGTAAAACACGGACTACTCTAAAACTCAAAGTTGGAGAGGAATTCAGGGACAGCTACTTCCTACCACCCATGTATTGTGAAGGTCTGAAAATACAAGTTCATAAGAGGTTAGGTCTCTAGCAAAAAAGACGTAACTTACTGACATAGCCCACATGAACCATCGAAGCCTTCATAATAAATAATGTGATCCTACATACGCTATTATCAATGTTCAGCAAATCCTTTATGTTCATTTTTAATGAAGATGCCCAACCCCAAATTTCCCTTCTATTTCAAACTTTTTCATCAGATGGCCTGAGAGTAAAATGGCAGCCTTGTGTTTGGCTAACTCCAGGGTGCTCAGCTTGAGCTCTATGAATAAATTATACTCTGATCATTAAAATGTAATAAAAGCGAGTACTTTGAAACCTTAACCTAAACAAGCCTGCTCTCTGATCTTGGGGGCCGACTTCAGCTGTTCTCCCAGCAGGGCCTCCCCTGCCCAAAGCCCAGGCCTCACAGACACCACTGAAGCCTGCTCAACACCCAGAGCCACTGCCATCACGGGAGCTCCCAGTGGCTCTCAGGGCTGTCATTTTCAGATTGCCAGAGCCATCCCACTCCCTCTCCCCCCAAAAGAATGATGGGAGAGGCAGGAGTCAGGCTTAGGCTGTAAAAAGGTTAAGTTGGCAGTTGAGGGTCCCTCAATGTGACACTTCAAAAATCTCCTTGCCAGAGAACAGAACAAGATGATTTCTCAGTCCTCTCATTCTTTTTTTTTTTTTTAAGATTTTATTTATTTATTTGAGAGAGAAAGAATGAGAGACAGAAAGCACGAGAGGGAAGAGGGTCAGAGGAGAAGCACACTCCCTGCTGAGCAGGGAGCCCGATGTGGGACTCGATCCCGGGACTCCAGGATCATGACCTGAGCCGAAGGCAGTCGCTTAACCAACTGAGCCACCCAGGTGCCCTCAGTCCACTCATTCTTTAAGGGAAGACTGTCAACCCAGAGCCCTGTCTGAAGCAGACAAGTAGGGGAGAGACAGTCCAAGGCAGAAAAGAACAGGAAGAAACACACTGGTTTTTCCCTTCCTCCAGCCAGTGTCTCTCATCAGCTGAAGCTCGCCAGAAGCCAACCGGTCTGGGAACCTGGAAAACAACAGAGGGAAGGGGGGCGTGAATCAAAGACAAACAGACCGAGGAAGGCAAGGTATATTTGGGGACGATAACACCTCTTCTCTATTTCCTAGTGTTGCTAGTATTGTTATAAACTCAAATATAAATATAATATATATATATGCAAATACATGTCAGAAACTGTAAAATATGATCAAAAAAGGTGTTTAGTGTAATTCCCAGTTATGATGCTTGGTTTATGTTGCCTTCAATTATTTTTACATTACTTGTCCAAGTCAGTCTGTTATGTAGTAGTTCTATTAACTTAAGCAACTTAGCACACAGCACAGAATATAATAAACAATATCAATCTTATGCAAGTTATCTTCCAGTCTTGACTAATACACGCATGGCTCTGTACTGGAATTAGCTAGTGCATACCACTTGATGTTCTGCTTTTTTCACTTCACATCATACTCCATTCTCAGGCACTGACATGCCATGTAAAATAACTGTGTTACCACAAACTGCTAACATGCTGTAGTTTGCAACATCATTCCTCAGTGGGCCCTGGTCTTTAAATATTGACCAAGACACAGAAGCCTTTCAAGATGAACGTGTGTACTAGATAGGCCCTTGCACAAAGGCAGCGGACTACAATCTGATGCAAGTGGGAACAGAAGCAGAGTGAACCTTCTGGCTGAGAGAATCCTGAGGCAATACCGGAGGAAGACAAAATGTTGGATGTAGTGAACGACAGTCCTGCAGAGAGAGACCTCAACATTGCCAAGTTATTAAGAAGAAGCAAGGCTAAATTGACCATGAGTGAAAAACCAAAAGAGTCAAGTAGGGAACAAGGGGTAGGAGATGGTTCACAGAGTGACTCACGACTTCAGCAATCTCTGAAACGTGGGTCTGAGTTCTGATTCCACCACCAGCTAGTGCTGCTTCCATATCATTGGGAAGGATGCTTGACTGCCACAAGTCTCTTTTCCATCTATAAGAAGCGATGGTAGTAGTCTCTAACTCATAAGGTTGCTTGAGAAATTAAATGAGATAATACACATAAAGCACTTAGCAAGTGCTCAGAAATCATACCTATAAAATTAAATTTGGCAGTGTTTCTCTACCTTAAACATGCACAGTGGTAAAGCTAAATGAAATCTCTGTAGAGTGCTCAAGGCATAGCACCCTGTGAGAGCCAGACCTCAGCAACTGGGGAGTGGCAACTCAGTTTCTTTTTAAGAACATTGACTGTTTTTAAAAAACAAAGCCACATTCAGCCAGTAGCAAGATGGCACCCATCTCTCCTACTCTAAACCCTTGACTGACTCCTGGGTGCAAGGTAAAAGATGTAGTATTTCCAAAAGCCTGATCTTCTAGCATTAATAAAGCAGTATAGCAGCCAACCCTATTTCAAGTCTCTCAGGTCCTTGAAATTTATCTTTAATTACATAGCAGTATCTATTAGCAATGGAAAATACTAAAGTCCACATCCAGACATTACAAATTTGAGACAAATGGAAAATATTTCTAAAGCTGTTAACGAGAAGCTTTATCCAAGTGTGAAAGCAAATCTCGTGGTCTGAGGAAGGCAAGTGGCATGAAAACAGCAGGAGACCCACAGTTACTAAATTCTACTCCTCAACATGCCTCACACCTGGCAGCTTCAAAATATGGGTTCCTCTTCTTAGTATTGACCCATCGCCACAGTTCGCTCCTTGTTTCATTTGCACAAAAGTTAGTTTCTAACAGATAGAAAACATCAAGGAGTCAATGTCAGAAGGAAGCTTATGCAATTTTCCTGTTTTTCCAAAATTTGAATTTACAGGCATAATTTATGCCCCAGCAATTTAAACCCTAGGTGTATCCTCAATACAGTTATCCATGTGTGCACCAAAATCACGTACCAGATAGTGAGAGCAGCTTCATTCTTAAGAGCCCCAAAGTGGAAACAACCCAAATGTCCATAATTGGAATGGAAAAATAAATTGTGGTATATTCATATAAAGGAATAATAATCAGCAATGAAAATGATTGAACTACCACTGCACGCAATAATATAATGAATCTCACAAATATAGTAAAAAGCCAGATGTCAAAGAATATATACAGTATGATTGCTTTTATTAAAAGCTCAAAACCTGGCAAGCTTAATCTATGATGTTATATTATGAGAGTGATCACCTTTGTGGGGAAAGTCATTGGAAGAGTGCCCAGCTGGTAATGTTCTATTTCTTGACCTAGGATGTAGTTACATGAGTGGGTTAACTTTGTGCTAATTCATCAAACTGTCACTCTTATTTGGGCATTTTTCTAGATACATATTGTACTTCAATTAAAAAATATATTAAAATAGATTTTTCCCAAATTGATGAATATGAAAAATGGAGAATTGCCTACTGGATCAGACTGATGGATAATTCAACCTAACTTTCTTAAATAAAATTAAGAGATAAGGGTTGGAATTGCTAACTATGGTGTCATCAGTAAGTTAAACTTCCTCCTTTTGTCCAAATAACCTATCCTGAAGCTCTAATATAATGATCTAATATTACTTCTTAAAGTTATATTATTTTTATCTTATTTAATAAGCTTCATGTATTTGTCGCTATGAAAAATATTTCCTTCTATGTATTAAATGATGTCTTTTAAGCCTCAAGTGGTATCCCACCCTCCTAGCAGGCCAAAATTTGATCAATTATGTTCACTTTCATATTTCATAATTTTATCAATGTGTTTGGTATATATTCATATTTTCAGAGTCAACGGTTCTAAGGTTTTAGTCTCTGTTGGTAGAACCTCATATTTGGAGTTTCTTTTTACACATGTCCTTCTGGCTCCCTGAGCATTTCAGCTGCCCTCTTTGGACCTGTTCCAGTTTATTATGTCTTTCCTAAGGTTTCAATATGCAGTGATCCTTTAGGAGGTGGGTGAGCCCTGGAGTCTGTAAGCATCCCCCCTTCTTCCTTATACCCAGCTTCCTGGTCCTTTTTGGCAGCTTTAAGGAAGATAACAGCCATCAGCCTCACTGGCCTGTTAGCTCACCTTCCACATATGTTATGGAGAAATGTATTATTTGTATTTGCCACATTGAAGCTCATCTGTCTATCTCATTTTGGAACACTCACAGAGCCTTCCATTAGCTTTCTAAAATAAATACTACTAGAGATTCCTAGAGTTTCTTAACTCGTTTTGCAAAGTTGACAACATCAGTGTGTATCCCTACCTTCAAAATCATCATAAAGCACTTTCAAATGCATGGGCCCAGCATTGACTCCTACATGACCCCACATTCAGCCCTGTTGATCCAGAGACATATTTCTATAATTCTTAGTTCACATTTCCTGGCATTAGTCTGGCTTCTTCTCCTTGAGAACATAATTTCCAAAGTCTGTAATAATATTTTTCTTAAAGATTTTTTAAATTTAGATTATGTTTTTATGCATAGGAAATGTGCTAGGAAAATATGCAGCAAGATGTTTTTTTGTTTGTTTGTTTGTTGGGTTTCTTTTTATGTTCAGTTAGCCACTGTGTAGAACATCATTAGTTTTGATGTAGTGTTCAATGATTCATTAGTTGCGTATAAAACACAGTGTACATGAAACCTAGTCTATGGCCTTCGAAAATCCAATACATATACCCAATAGTTGGCACTTATCCAAATAATAACAACAATAATAACTAACATCTGGGGCTTACCACGTATTAAGGACCATGCTAAGTGATCACATTTCACGACTTGGCTGAGTTCACCTACCTCTCCCATGGCAGAGACTTGATATGAATTCAGGTGTGCTTGATACTGTCCACATTGTTAACATATTACTACCCCCCTTTAGCCTATTTAATTTCCTTAAATAATTAAACTAGATTCACCGTGTTGTGTGAAATATTATGAATCTTAGTTATCTTATATTAAAATGAAAGCACCAAAATGTATGTTGAAGCTAAATTTAACTTATTTTTGGATTGGGAGCTACTCTTCAATTAATCTTCCACCATTAGTATTTGTAATCAAGGTTTGGATATAAGCAGTAACAATTTAAAGAGTAGTTGGAAAATATACTTGGCCCAAAGTTTTGGTGCAAAGAAAAGAACAGAAAAGATTCCCCTTTCGTCTGACTTCACTGTTGCAAGCTCACATGATCCTGTTGCTCTGGAGTTACTTCTTGTAAACAAATATGCAGGCAGACATATTAGGTACCTTCCATTATGTTTTTACTTTATTTTTTCCTATTATCCTCTGGTCTCAAGTAAGAAGACAATAGGAGTAGTGTGCCAGCCACATTTTTTTAATGTTAATAGTATCGATTGTTCTTTAATTTGAAAGCACTATGATAAATTCCCAGATAGATAGGACTCTGGGCAATCTCAAAAAGTAACTTAAACTTTCAGAGAAAAAGTTAAGGGCCAAGGAGTCACTGAGAACATTATTCTAATATATATATGTACATATAAACAGAGTCTACTAAACAGGAAGCTTTAAACTTCACAGGTAGGGTAAGTTAGGGTCACTGCAAAAGTGGCTACGATTTGCTCCTTTGAAACACAGGCTCAAATGAGGACAAGGAGATTTTAAATGGCTTCATCTGAAATGAGCTGCAAGAAGTCTGATTGTGAGGAACTACTGTACAGAAGTGAACTGGCGGGACTTTCATTTTAGGAGAAATATTTTTATCCTCAACATCATTAGCCCTGTGACTGAATCAAGAACACTTGAGGGGTGCCTGGGTGGCTCAGTCGTTAAGTGTCTGCCTTCAGCTCAGGTCGTGATCCCAGGGTCCTGAGATTGAGCCCTGCATCGGGCTCCCTGCTCGGCGGAAGCCTTCTTCTCCCTCTCCTGCTCCCCCTGCTTGTGTTCCCTCTCTTGCTGTGTCTCTCTCTGTCAAATAAACAAATAAAAATCTTTAAAAAAAGAACACTTGAAAATTAATTACACATATATTAAAAAATGGAGATGAGCCGATACATGCAGGCCAGGAAAAGCTTTTTAGCTGAGTGTGTTGATGCAAAAGCACTGAGGTCATTTAATATTCATGAAGACTTCACTCACCTTGGGAATTGGGCAATGAAGGAAGAGGGCTGATGGACCTTAAGGATATTTATTCACGTATACGCCAATTTCACCAAGGTTGAACTATCTCATTGGAAGTGATAATAAAATACTCACTAGAAATAAGCTTTTCCATGAAGGAAAAGAAAAACATAATCCTAGAAGTCCTCACTCAGTCTGCCTTGTCTGTCCTAACTGCAGTTGCAAAAGAGAGAAAAGGGAGGGAAGAAGGAAGGGAGCAGGGAGGGAGAGAGGAGGAGGAGGGAAGAGGGAAGGGAGGAAGAGAGGAGGAGGAGGAAGGAAGGGAAGGAAGGAAGGAAGGAAGGAGAAGGAAAGGAGGAAGGGAGGAAGAGAGAGGGAGGAAGAGGGAGGAATGACAATCCTTCCTTCTTTGTCCAAAAGACACTATGATGTTTGCAGTGAGGCTAAGAGTGTGGTGTCTATCACATGCCCACCACTGTCACATTTTATCCTCTTACCCTGCTCGATTTTTCTTCACAGTGCTCATCAATACTAGAAACTAGCTTATTGCATTTATCTATTTGCTGGATGTCATGTATCTTCTCCACTGCAATGCAGGCAGGGGTGTCATCTTACAGTAGCTATGCCCTCGGCTCCTAAAATGGCGCCTAGAACAGTAGGCACTCAAAGTAGATTTGTAGAATGACAAAGGGGTAAATTGATTGGTTCAATAATTAATTAATTAGCTGGGGTATCAAAATATCTTGCTTTTTCAAAATGTGAATATCTGGGCTTTCTTTCCCCCATCAGATATACTGCCATGGAGATGGGGTGATGCTTACATTACTTCCCTGTGCCTAAGACCAATTTAGGACCACGGTCTTAGGCGCGCACACACACGTACACACACATACACACAAGTTTGCTTATGCAAAGAAATTCAAGCTAAAAAGAGAAATATACTCTGATTGCAAGTGAGAAGACAGGAACAGGAAATTAAAAGGAAAGATAACAAATAGCAAACTTATATCCTCTGTGGTGATTAAAGAAATAAATCTAAAATAGTCATGAGATACCAGTTTTTTAAAATCTTTGCCACTTGGATATGAAGAGGCGATAACTATTTTGGGGGGCATGCAGTGACATGAGCACTTTTATGTGCTGCTAGTGGGACTATCATGTGTTAGACATTCTTTTCACTCCATCTCATCTCTGGAGTGGATGGTCAGTTGTGAGGTCTGTCCTGCCATAGCAGTAAGCCCAAGATGACCACGGCACCCAGCAAAAGATAGGAAATTGTTCTGGGAAGATTAATTCTTTAGCTGCTGCAGATCACTACAGATATTTAAGATGTGGAACTCATTCAGACAAATCAGTAGCCTAAGAATGACCCACTACAGCACTCTTCCAGTGACTGTAAGTGTAGCATCCTCTGTGGCCTTCTGGAGAAGGAGAAACAAAAAGAACACTGTCCTCTTTAAGAAGGATGCAAAGAAAACCAGCCTGTAAGTATCCAGGTCCCACCAGCCAAACCCTGTGGAATCACACCACTATCTAATACTACAGTAAGGGAGAGAGTAAGATAGGAATGCCCCCTTTAAACTACAGACCAGCCACAGTGCCAGACACTGTATATGGAGGGGTCTTCTCCCTGCATGTTTCTCCCTTGAAAGTCAGCAACTTTGCTTTATAAGTTATAATAGACGTTTACCTACATATATATTGGAGAAGAGCTGAACAATTTGGTGTTTGGTATCAACACCAAAGCAATTTTTAAATGGGATTTTGGTTTGCTTTGTGTGAGCACAGGTTGGTTAGACAATGAATCAGTTTTCAATCTAAGCCATATGGAATTCTTGTGATTCAGTCATCATTTGCCTGAGGTAATCTCAAGTAAGTGAATGGAAATCGGTTCTCTTTTCTATATAGTTTAAAGAGAATCAAGAGTAGTTTTCAGAGTTCCTCAACAAATATCTTCCTCTGAAATAGTGCACAAGGAATGTCATATCCATAAAGTAAATATAAATTCTGCATATAGCCATTTTGGTGATGTGCGAGTCAAATTATTGAGTCCCCAGATCTAGTTGGTGATATTTGGGGCAGGGTTGATGGTGGCTCAATCATGTAAGAACCTTTATCCTAGACATACTGCTACCAATTTCTAGTGGTCCCAAGACGGGCCCACCACAGGGGTGAGAAAAACAGTTACTCTTTTTCAATTTCCACTCCTCTTCACTCAGCAGATCATGGGAATACTCTCTACCATTCTATTCAACCAAACATAATTTCCAGAATTCTTAAGGAGGAATGGAGAAAATAATACTAACTGTAACTCAGAAATCTTATCCAAAATTATTCAAAATCCTTTTCATGGAAAGGCTTCATTCCTGTTTCTCCCTTCCTCCATACTCTCCTCTGCAGGTAACAGAATGTTTTTCTAGGTGTCCTAAGTGAGAAAAACAAGCCTTCACTTATACTGCCAAATCCAGAGGCACTGGAGTTCCAGCATCAGTTGTGGTTTTGGATCTGATTCTCTGATTCTATCTTGGCTCTCATCCTCATAGTCATAAAATGGCTGCCTCACCTCCAAGCATCACGCCCTCAGTTTATGTTGCCAGAGACAGGAGGAAAGTAGAGCAGCGATTTCTCTCATATTCATAGGTAGACCATATCATTTATCACAGGAACCAGAATTTTTCAAAGTGAAAGAGGACACTATTAATAATTTTACTAGGACAATACACATATTCCATCACCATCAAAAAAACTGGGATATAAACCTGTCCTACTTAATTAGAAACCACAGCATTTCCCAGAAGTCCCAGCAGTTTGGAAGGGGCTCCCCTTTACTGAGCATGTTGCCACCCACACAGACTTTTGTTATGGGAGCAAGGAAGAAGGTGGGTTAGCTGTTGGGTAGGCAACAAAGTATATCTGCCATCAATCCAGGTATATGACAATAAAACTGAATTTCTTCTTCATGTCTTAGAAATGGAGAAGGAGGCCTGCTTTTCTGAGAACACAGCTACAGTAGAAAGTAGAGCTGTTCTGGTGGTTGCCACTCTTCCTGCAGACTTACATCCTCACAAATCCTATTATTAGACACAAAACTGTCCCACTTGAGCTAGTATTCCCAAATCACACAGAGCAGTGCCCCATACTGGGCACAAGTATCGAGTTGGTTTTCATTAAGTGGACATCCCTTAGTCCAAAGCATAGGCATCCACATGCAGGCAAGGATCCTCATGCCAAGAGACATATTTTAACCTGAGTGTCGAGTTGCCTGGCATTTATATTCTCAAAGTTGAGAATTCCAGAATAAATAACCTTGAGACTTTATTCTAGTTTCATTCTCCAGGTCACAACAATGAGGTATTGCCTCTTATATAATCTCTAGCCATTCCATTTTTTTAAATCATTTGATGCACTTTTTACCAAAATGCCTCAAAGTCCTGAAAGGTTATTCAGAAGATTGGCAAAGAGTCAAAGAGATGTGCAATTAAAATCTTTGTCATCCTTTTTTGATGGCACCTGAAACATCTAAAAACAAAATCAACATTCTGTTCCAAGACTTTCGGTGTTATGGTGAGAACACATATAAAACCTGCCCTAAAAACTCTAAATGCTGGGGGGCACTGACCTAGTTCAAGTTCAATATGTTCACAACCAAAAAAGAAATACTCACTGTCAGATTTTGACAATGATGGCTAAGGTCCAAAAACCAAGGCTTTGACATTCAGAATGAAAAAAATCCTTTAAACTCTTATTATATTTCCTTTATTTAATTTTCATTTCTATCTGGAATAATTGACAATGAAAAGTATGGATGAGGAGAAATTTTTTATAGTTGCATAAGTCTTATGCCTGACTTTTATAGTTGCCTAAGCCTTATGCCTGACATCAGGAAGTTGAGACAGCAAAAACCAGTTGCTGGGGCAAATGGAGAGGAGAATGGTGTAGGCTCTGTTGCTTGCACATGCATGTGTTGGTGGGAGGATGATGATGGCCACTCAGGGAGAATTAGACCCAATCTTCACACCTCCAGGAGCATCCTTTCCAAAGTCTCCCAGGAGAGGAAATTAACCTATATGTCAACTGCCGGAGCCTCTCCCCTTATGAAATATCGAAAACCTCTAATGAAGTAGAAGACAATGTAAATCAGACAGGAGTCTCGGTTTGGGGGCAGAATTATAATCCCGTTATTCTAAGGTGATGTGTTAGAGAGGCACATCCCTTTCCACGAATGTATAACATGTCCAGGAAAAGAGAGACCTAGCTATATTTTAGACTTTGACTCCTGTGACCATTTACCAAGAGGGATTGGTACTCTCATAAATGTGCTTCCCAAATGATAGTGTATATACTCTAATTAATCTAGTATATTTTTAACCAAAGCTGTACTACTTCATTATTATTTTGGTCCATATTGCATCGCTCAGAAACAACAAAAAATCAACTCAAACATTAAAAGCCATTATATTCCTCGTGAAAGGAGGAAAAGGGCAGCTGTACCTTTATGGTGATCCCCTTTGTGACTGATTTTTTCCATGGGACAACAAAGACATGATATCATAGGGAAAGATAATAATTTGGAAAGTGCTTTTCAGGAAAAGTGATTTTCTGGACTTAAATCATTGCCGATGAGGAAAAAAAAAAAAAAAGCAACTTTGTACCTGTCAGACAAAAGGAGTTTCATTCCACGTATTACAAAGTGAACTCGTTATGGTCTCTTGCTAAGGTCTCAGAGAGAACCCTAATCTTACCACCTAAAGTCCACTGTCCACCTTGGAAAAGCTTGTCGATTTCTGCGCTTTGTAGTTCCTCATGCAAAGATTGCACATCAAATGTGTCATCCCAAGAAAGGCACAGAAGTAAAAAGCAGTCTTAGGATCCTGTTCAAGAGTACTAGAGGGGTTGACAAACAGTCAAACAGATTTGCAGGTAAAATCTTTCCTCTTCCTCAATAATGATCTCAAAAAGCCACAGGAACATGCTCTGTGTGTGTGCTTTTAACATGCCCCATTTACCTACCCTAAAATTGTGCATTGCTTGGCAAACAGGCATATTATTTTAGCCCGAGGACAAATTTCACCAGACACTGGATGATTTGCCTCAAGCTTTGCAGGTGGCAGTTAGCTCTATGGGGTTCTCCATACAGGCGCTCCTGACTCAGGAAGGCACCTTAGGAGGAAGGGATTAGAAGACAAAACAATTCCAATAATGAGGAAGGTTAGCGTTCCTGAGCTACTTCCACACCCGTATATTAAAAACTAAAATCCCTAAATAACTTGTTCTCAGTACACAACTTCACTTGGTCCTCTTCTTCATCAAGTCTCCTCCAGGATTACAGACTAAACATAGATTGGGGTGTCCTGAGCTAGCAATGCCAAAACTTAGGAGCTTCACAGCCAAGTTACACTCCAAACGCACAACTCCTCTGCTACTATGTGACACTCCCATTCTGGAACTTGAGTTCCTTTTTCCCGTCTCCATTACATAGTGAAAAAAAAATTAGTTTTTTTAATTAAATGAAAAATATGATACCTAGAAATAACACTATAAGAGCAGCTATTCTTGGCTGTAGAACTATGGGTGGTATTGATATTTCCTCTTATTTTTCAAATATTCTTAGAGTTCTTCAATAAGTGTATTATTTGCATAAAACAGGCACAGAAAACTAGCGCACCTGGGTGGCTCAGTCAGTTGAGTGTCCGACTCTTCATTTCGGCTCAGGCCATGATTTCAGGGTCATGAGATTGAGCCCCACCATGGGCTCTGTGCTCAGTGGGGAGTCTGCTTGGGATTTTCTCTCTCCCTCTCCCTCTTCTCCCCCCGCTTGCACACACATGCTCTCTCTCTCAAAGAAATAAATCTTTTTTAAGAAATGCACAGAACACTAATAGTCACAGTAATTATATTGTTGATATATTCTCTTTCTAAAATAAAGTTTCTAGATGTTTCTTAATGCAAATTTTATGTAGTTCCCTTCAGGACATTAATTTTCTACTCAACTCCTTATTTCACTGTTTCTCTTTAGATTTTCCAGATTAATTTTATTTTAGGTTGGGAAGAGCTGTCTCCTTGGGCCTCTTTAACAGAACTCTTAGACATTAGCTGCATACAAATAGATTATATACACTGTGTTGTAACATACAAGTATCTTCCAAGTACCTGTGCATTGCTCCTTTACAGAAGAATGCCTTGAGAGTAGGGGAATTTTTTGTCTATGCATTGTCTGCAGCTATGAGGGCTTAGGTGGAAAAATAGTACAGGTCCTATTCTCGTCCCTGAAAGTTTTACTTATTATCTGTCCAAATGTTCCAAAAACTAATCAGCTGAAGCCCCAGAGTCCTGAATGATAAAGTGTGGAAGAGATGTTCTAGATCTGTGAGATTCCGAGGGCAGGGATTATCAACTTTCTGCCTCTTCCAAAATAGAACTTTAATATTGTTCCCATAGAATACTTGATTTCTGAGGAGGGTTGCGTACCAATGAGGCTGCCAGGTCAGTTAGCTACAGAATGTACTTCCAGGTAAATCATTTAACCAATGATTTGCCTTTCAGTGCAATTCCAAGAGCCTCCTTTAAATACAGTTTCCATGCTGAATTGAAATTATTCAGAGATGTCTATTCCTTGGGACATGAGGGCTCCATGAGGGCCCAGCGCTTGCTTCTCCTTCCCATCCAGTCCTCATCAGAGTGCTTAGTGCACAGCTGATATTTCTTAGATATGTGTTCAATCACTCACTTCACATTGTATTGATTATTTGAATTTGGGGATGAACAAAGCTGTAACAAGAAAAGCCTTTTTTATTTTATTTTTTTAAGATTTCATTTATTTGAGAGAGAGAGAGCACAAGCAGGGGGAGGAGCAGAGGGAGGGGGAGCAGACTCCCCGCTGAGCAGGGAGCCCAATGTGGGGCTCGATCCCAGGACCCCCAGATCATGACCCGAGCCGAAGGCACATGCTGAACTGGCTGAGCCACCCAGGCTTCCTGAAAAGCATTTTTTAAAAAGCACCGTTTGCCAGACACAGGTTAGTCGTGGTTTGACACTCCAATATCTCCCTATGCCCCAGTCCTGCTCCCCTCTTCCTTTCACAGGTGCTGATCCCAAATTAACATCATGTACCCAAAGCCTGTTTTGGCACCTGCTTCCAGAGAATTCAACCCATGACTGCCTGGAACTAAAATCTAAGACAAAACAGACTTCAAGGCCAAATACTATAATGGCTTCTGCAGAAATGTCAGGTCTTCAAAGAGGCCTTTGCTGATACCCCCCTCCCCAAAATAGGTTCCCCTGATCCCTCACACCTACTCCGCCCCTCTTCATCTCCCTTAGGTTACTTTAGTTTTCTTCATAACAATCTCTCTTCCTGGATTGTTCGCTTGCTTACCGTCTCCCTGCACTAGAAGATAAATTCCATAAAACAAAGACTATGACTCATTCATTGCTGTATGCCCAGCACCTGAGAGCATGTCTGGAATATAGTAGGCATTCAATAAATATTTATTGAATGAATAAACCATTGCTAGATTTATTATCTTAGAAACATAAAGGGAAAACCTAAAAGCCAGTTTCCATACATTGAAATTTTAATAAGAGTTTCTTTCTATGGTTAAATTAAAAAAAAAAATCATTGAATGTACCAAATAGTCTCAGCAGTTAATTGGATTCAACAGTTATGACTATAAGCCTTTGTGCAATCATGGGAATAATTACTAATTCATAAATCCAGAACAAATAAAAGTCTGAGGCAGACCTAAGAGGATCATCATCTACCTACCCTTCTGTAGTTTGGTTTGGTTTCCATGTAAACTCTTCTGTATTTTGTTTTGTTTTGTTTTTAGAGAAAACTCCACAGGTATTTGTTTCAGGAAGATCTCATTCTCTCATAGGCTAGCAAGGGAGATCATAATAGAGAAGAAAAGCAATGGACAAGAGAGAAGGGTGGAATGTTATTCAATGTGGACTCGGCCTATTCATTAATTCATTTTAAAAATACATATTTAATAGATGGCTTTTATGCTACTGAAGTATGTACCCTCTATCCCTACACTCCAAAGAGTTTTGATCAAGAAAGGATGTTGTACTTTGTCAAAAGCTTTTCTGCATCTATTGAGAGGATCATATGATTCTTGTTCTTTCTTTTATTAATGTATTATATCACATTGATTGATTTACAGATGTTGAACCAACCTTGCAGCCCAGGGATAAATCCCACCTGGTCATGGTGAATAATCCTTTTAATGTACTGCTGGATACTATTGGCTAGTATTTTGGTGAGAATTTTTGCGTCTGTGTTCATCAAGGATATTGGTCTGTAATTCTCCTTTTTGATGGGGTCTTTGGTTTGGGGATCAAGGTAATGCTGGCCTCATAAAACAAGTTTGGAAGTTTTCCTTCCATTTCTATTTTTTGGAACAGTTTCAGAAGAATAGGTATTAATTCTTCTTTAAATGTTTGGTAGAATTCCCCTGGGAAGCCATCTGGCCCTGGGCTTTTGTTTGTTGGGATATTTTTGATTAGTGCTTCAATTTTCTTAGTGGTTATAGGTCTGTTCAGGTTTTCTATTTCTTCCTGATTCAGGTTTGGTAGTTGATACATCTCTAGGAATGCATCCATTTCTTCCAGATTATCTAATTTGCTGGCATAGAGTTGCTCATAATATGTTCTTATAATTGTTTGCATTTCTTTGGTGTTGGTTGTGGTCTCTCCTCTTTCATTCATGATTTTGTTGATTTGGGTCATTGCTCTTTTCTTTTTGATCAGTCTGGCCAGGGGTTTACCAATCTTGTTAATTCTTTCAAAGAACAAGCTCCTTGTTTTGTTGATCTGTTCTACTGTTCTTTGGTTTCTATTTCATTGATTTCGGCTCTGATCTTTATTTTTTCTCTTCTCCTGCTGGGTTTAGACTTTATTTGCTGTTCTCTCTCCAGCTCCTTTAGGTGTGGGGTTAGGTTGTGTATTTGAGACCTTTCTTGTTTCTTGAGAAAGGCTTGTATTGCTATATACTTTCCTCTTAGGACGGCCTTTGCTGCGTCCCAAAGATTTTGAACAGCTGTGTTTTCATTTTCATTTGTTTCTATGAATATTTTTAATTCTTCTTTAATTTCCTGGTTGACCCATTCATTCTTTAGTAGGATGCTCTTTAGCCTCCATGTATTTGAGTTCTTTCTGACTTTCCTCTTGTGATTGAGTTCTAGTTTCAAAGCATTGTGGTCTGAAAATATGCAGGGAATGATCCCAATCTTTTGGTACCGGTTGCGACTTGATTTGTGACCTGGGATGTGATCTATTCTGGAGAATGTTCCATGGGCCCTAGAGAAGAATGTGTATTCTGGTGCTTTGGGATGGAATGTTCTGACTATATCTGTGAAGTCCATTTGGTCCAGTGTGTCATTTAAAGTCTTTATTTCCTTAACACTACATCAAAAACTAATGATGTAATGTATGGTGATTAACATAACATAATAAAAAAATAAATAAAATAAAAATATGTATTTAAAAGAATGCATTGGAGGCTCCTAGGGTCTGAGCATAATGCTGGACTCCTTACCTCATATGGAGTATATGCTAGTCAGGGAGACAGATAACAGACAGGCTAACAGGTCAGCAAAGCAAATTGTTAGAGTGTGAAAAACCCTTTAAAGAAAAAAATTAGAATGCTATCTATGCTAAAGAGTAAATGGGGGCAGGGTGGGATTAGTGTTAACACAAGATGATCACTTTCCCCAAGGAGGTGTAGACCTGAAGAACAGAAAGGAACCACCCATGCAATGAGCTGGTGGAAGGCAGATTCCATGTAGAGGGAAAAGAATAAACAAAGATTGTGAAGCAGGAATTGAACTTGGTGATTTGAGCAAGGCAAGGACGAGCATGAGACACTCATCTCGTTACAAAATTAAAGGGGGTGCCAAAAACCTCAGTATCAAAATACATGATATTTTCATGCACTATTTTCCAAATCAAAATTAATGCAAAAAAATAAAAACTCACGATGAACAAAGTATCAGTATGTTAAACAAAGACAGGTTGAGTATTACTGACTTCCCTTTGCCTCGAGTTCTAATAGAACTTGGCATAACACTGGTACT
This sequence comes from Zalophus californianus, assembly GCF_009762305.2. Taxonomy (NCBI): domain Eukaryota; kingdom Metazoa; phylum Chordata; class Mammalia; order Carnivora; family Otariidae; genus Zalophus; species Zalophus californianus. The sequence goes on along the minus strand of NC_045597.1, from coordinate 115,385,430 downwards.
GATCCTACCTTTAAATTTTTGATATTTTGTGAGTCATTCACCTCACACTAGTCCCAGCCCTGGGAGTGAGAAATAAAAGCAAGGCAGTGTGGCTGGGGTATAGTAAGAGAGACAGGAGGGAAGCAGGGGCCACAAGCTCCAGGCCCTTGAAGATATATGGATTTTACTCCTGGCGCCATGGGAAATCAAGGAAGTGATTTAAGCAAAGGGATGTCAAGCTTCTGTTGGTATTTTAAAAGAGTAGACGTGTTGTGGGCATAAGAGCAGAAGTGGAGGGGTGCCTGGGTGGCTCAGTCATTAGGCATCTGCCTTTGGCTCAGGGCATGATCCCAGGGTCCTGGGATCGAGTCCCACATCGGGCTCACTGCTCAGCCGGAAGCCTGCTTCTCCCTCTCCCACTCCCCCTGCTTGTGTTCCCTCTCTTGCTGTTCTCTCTCTCTCTGTCAAAATAAATAAATAAATAAAATCTTTACAAAAAGAGCAGAAATGGAGTGAGTAGAGAGGAGCTTACATAGGGGTTGCCCTAGCTAGATGGGGGGGAAGTGTATATTTAGAGGTAGAGGGCTTCCTGGTGTAGTAGATTGGAGAGAATGAGGAACAAGGCAGAACCCACAAAAACTCCTCCTTTCTGGCTCAAGCTGGGGAGGTGGTGGCATCATTTACAAAGGTAGATAAGACTGAGGAGCGAGCAAAAGGAAGTGAATCAAGAATTCCATTTTGGTTTGTTTACATTTGAAATGCCATTGAGCCATATACTATGTCAAGTACACAACTGGAAATGCAAGTTTAGATTTCAGAGGAGAGATCTGAAGCAGATTTAGAAATCTCGGATTAAAACAACATGGAGATGACTGTCAGAGCTTTGGAAACAGATCAAACCAAGAAGGAGAGAGTTTAGAACAGCACTTTTCAACCTTAACCACTCATTAGAGTTAATATTGCATCATTCCACATCTCAGGTCTGATACTTCACACTTGACACTTGAAACTTCCCATTTCCCACTCACATGTGTAGAACTTTTTATCAGTACAATTGTATTTGCCTGCCCCCGCATCCTTTGTGCCATTGTTGACACATCCTTTACTTCTACATTCTTCATAAATTCTACCTTAAAATGTTATTATTTTTTGCTTTGAAGAGTCAAATATCCTTTAAGAAAATTAGAAAAGTCATATTCTTTTATATGTACACATTTACCATTTTACGTGCTTCTCATTCCTTTCTATACACAAGTTTCCAAATGGTTCCATTTCTCTTCAATCAGAAGCATTTAGCTGTTCTTATTGTACAACTTACTGGCTACATGTTCTCTCAGCTTTCATTTACCTGAGAATGTCTTTATTCCATTCACATTTTTAAGAAATATATTCACTAGATATAGGATACAGAGTAGGAAATTTGGATTGTGGGCACCTGGGTGGCTCAGTCAGTTGGGTTTCCAACTCTTGGCTTCAGCTCAGGTCATGATCTCGGGGTCCTAGGATTGAGCCCCAAGTCAGACTCTGCACTCAGTGGGGAGTCTGCTTCTCTCTCCTTCTCCCTCTGCCCACTCACTCACTCTAAAATAAATAAATAAATCTTTTAAAAAAGAGAGAGAAAAAAAAAGTTTGCAGCTTCCCCCCCCTCCCCATTTTCAGAACTTCTAAGATGGCATTTCATCATATATTGGTCTGCATTGTTTTTGATAGAGACCAGCTGTCATTTAGCTCATTTTCCTCTGGAATGTGACATTTCTCTATGGCTGCTCTCAAGATTATCTCTTTGTCTTCAGGTTTCAGCAGTTTGACCATGACATGCCTATGTGTGATTTTCTTTGTATTTATCTGCTTGGAGATCATGGTGTTTCTTGAATACCTCAGTTGATGTTTTTCATCAAATCTGAGAAATTTAGACCATTACTTAAAAATTTTTTTCTACCATACACTCTTCCCCTTTTTGGACTCTGATTACACATATATTAGACCATTTGATATGTTTTATGGACTCCCAAGGCTGTGTTCATTTGACTTCAATCTTTTTTTCTCTGTGTTCTCCAGATTGAATACTTTTTATTGATCTGTCTTTAATCTCCCTGACTCTCTTCTCTATTCTGCCATCTTCAATCTGATATTAATTCTACCCAATGAATTTTTTATTTAAGCTATTATAACTTTTCAGTTCTAGATTTTCAAAAATTATATAATATAGAAGGCGAGATGGAAGGTGCAGAAGAGAAGGGAAGTGGGATCTAGTGAAAAAGAAGAGAGATTTACCTTAGGCAATTCCATAATGAAAGAGAGTAAGAAGAGAAGACAGGTGCAGATGAAGACTGACTTTTAGATTCTGTCATGAGGATATTTCAGAACTCTGTTCAATAGCTTCTGATTTTTCAATGAAATATGAAGCACGTTGTCAACTGGAAAGGAAGGAAGAAGCTTGAGATGGAAGACAGTAATGAATTGCTATCTTCAAAAGTAGAGTTTTCTTTATTAGGCACTTGAGCACAGTTTGCTGCATGAAGATTGTTTTCATGATTTTTCTCACAATATTGAGCTACATGAATGGAGAGAATTGAAAGTTTTGCAAGCAGGTGTGACAGAGAGAGCAGCAACAGGCTTGAGTGCACTTGATAAACTAAAAAATGGATAGAGAGCAAAGTGAAGACACAAAGGAAGTGACCATTTGTCGGAAGGTGCTAGGATCACTGAAGTGAAAGTCATGATGGGTTCGAAGACCTGTGGCAGTGAGGATGGAGGCACAAGGAAGCCTTGGGAGCGATCAAAGGGTGGGGTGTTTAAAGCTGAGAATTTTAATTTGGTACAGTTTCTAGTGAAGAGACATTTAAGCTATGAGCATGAAAGGTGTTTGTGGTGGAATAAGTCAAGGAACTGAGATGTTAGGGTGTCATGTGGATAATAGGGCTCAGGGAGGTAGAAATTCTATGAGGCAAAATGTAAACTGGGTACCAGGAAAAGACGCTGGATGGAGGAGAGAAACTGGATGTACTGAGCAGTCTGTAGAAGAGTCCAGGTGATGATGGATACTCGGAAGAGAGAACGGGACTTCTGGAAAAATCTGAAATAAATAGGGATGAAACATGATAGGACAGGTTTTGAAGTTCCCTAAGAAGGTGAGAACTCACTTCTAGAGTTATAGATCTAATTATTTCGTTCCTTTTGTTCAAAAGCATTCTGGCAGTAAAATGATTTGTGAAAACTATAAGCAATTCTTCTGAAGGTCTCTGACACAGGCTTGGGTAAGCTGATGATAAACACTACCTCAGTGGTGATATCTAATCTACCAAAAGTTGTTGTTATTGTTGTTGTTGTTGTTTTTAACTCATGGCATATATCTAGCTCTGAGGTTCCCCTACTATCCCTAAACCAGGTAACATAACAAATTTAATAAATGTACAGATGGAGATTTTTCCATTTAAAGAAGAAATTAGGGGTGCCTGAGTGGCTCAGCCAGTTAAGCGTCTGCCTTCAGCTCAGATCATGAGCCCAGGGTCCCAGGATGGAGCCCTGCATTGGACTCCCTGCTCAGCGGGGGCCTGCTTCTCCCCCTCCTTCTGCCTGCAGCTCCCCCTGCTTGTGCTCCCTCTGTCAAATAAATAAATAAATCTTAAAAAAACAAAGGCGAAATTAGTCTTAGAACTATTTTTATCAATCAGCACACATTTGGGTTTATTCAGGAACAAAGCAGCAGCATGTACCCAGAAGCCCTATTACAATAAGATTATTGCACTCAGACATAGTCTGGAGAAACTTACTGTACTCTTCCTATTTTGGACCAGTGACGTAATATCGAAGAGGAACATATATGTTGGAACTTGAACTCAACATGTCCAGGGCAGCTCCTTAAGAAAGCAGCCCAACTTCCTTCATGCTTGCATGCTAAACAAGCAAACTACAGTATGTTGTTTTTTTAAATCTCTTTATTATACAAAGGAAGAGCAATAAATTGATCATCTCATTTGCCCTAAAGGATGCTCTGAAAGTGAAGCCAGTCACATTTATAATAAAATAGGTGCTCATTCCATGTACTCCAACTTTTTTGACAATTTGTATTTGGATATCTTTCTTTCTTTCTTTCTTTCTTTTCTTTTCTTTCTTTCTTTCTTTCTTTCTTTCTTTCTTTCTTTTCTTTTCTTTCTTTCTTTCTTTCTTTCTTTCTTTCTTTTCTTTCTTTTCTTTCTTTCTTTCTTTCTTTCTTTCTTTCTTTCTTTTTCTTTCTTTCTTTCTTTCTTTCTTCTTTCTTCTTCTTCCTTCCTTCCTTCCTTCCTTCCTTCCTTCCTTCCTTCCTTCCTTCCTTCCTTCCTTCCTTTCTTCCTTTCTTCCTTTCTTTCTTTCTTTCTTCTTTCTTTCTTTCTTTCTTTCTTTCTTTCTTTCTTCTTTCTCTCTCTCTCTCTTTCTTTCGTCTTCCCTGCCACCTTAGAGCAGAACCTGTTGTTAAAAAGACCATTAAAACCTTGTTTATGTCCTCAGTGTCTCATATATAGTATGTATTTAAGAATGTATTTTTAAGCACATATTTGTTGACTGAATGGATGTAGATAAGCAAAGAAGACAACTAATGTCTGGTAAGGAAATTAAAGCTGTAACCTCTTAAATCCAAGATCTCTGCTAGAATGACAGTTCATCTCCTCCATCTGTTTTCCATAAAAAGTATGAGTCAAAATAATGCCTTGTGAGGAGAAAAATGGTCAGCTCCACTCTTAAAACTAAGTTTTGGATAGCACTGCCCTGAAAAAGAGTCTTACAGCTTCCAGGACAAAGAAAATGAAGAGAATTTACTGACTCCCAAAAATGTGCCAAGGAGTTGACTAGATCAAAATGTTTTAAGAATTCTTGCAGGACTTGTAGAAATACTGAGACATTTGCTAGTTGGTCTCTGTCTTGGCTCAGGCTCCTATAACAAAATGCCACAGACTAGGTGGCTTATAAACCATAGACATTTATTTCTCACAGTTCTGGAGCCTAGAAGTCCAAGATCAGGGTGCCCCAGCATGGTCCGGTTCTGGTAATGGCCCTTCAGATTGGGGTTGTATCCTCATTATAGCCTCACATGGCAGAAAAAGTGTGAGAGAACCTTCTGGTGTCCCTCTTACTGGTTTATAACTAATTATAACTAATTAATTATAACTAATCCCATTCATGAGGATTCTACCCTCATGACCAATCACCTTCCAAAGGCCCGCCCTCCAAATACCATCACATTGGCCATCAGGATTTCAACATATGAATCTGGGGGGAGGGGGGGAAACACATGCAGTCCATAACTGTCTCTAGTGACACTACACTGAGCATAGCATGTTTTGGCATATTGTAGAGACTCACTCTAGGGTGACAAATAAAATGGAGATGTCCCATTTGGCACCAGCTGTGCCATTGGGAGTTTCTGGTTCAATCCTCTCCTCCTGGCTGCTATTTCATGTGGCTGCATGAACTAACGGCTTTTCCACTTCAACAGAAAACAAAAAGGGACACCTTGTTTCTCAGTTCAAGGGGAAGGAGGAAGTTGGGGTATGAACATACACTTTTAAAGGAAAAAATGTTGTGAACTGGCAATATATTCAACATACAGAAATCACTGTATCAAAATAGTAAAGGACAAAATCCAGATTTTGCCTCCAAAAATGATACAGCGAGGTTGCCTAAATAGTAGTAGTGGTAAAATTACCTCCTGTGCACCCCCCCCCCCAATCTGTGATCACGGAGTAGTTCCCTGCACGGCCCTTGGCAGCCCTAGCACTTCACACTGATTTGTGTACTTCCTTTGTGGATATCACAATATTTTCATAGACATGAGTCCTGTTTTTCTCATTATCATAACGATTTGCAAAAGGAGGAGATGTGCTTCCTCCTTTTCTTTTCTTTCCTTCTGTGTCTCTGCCTTTCCTTTGTCTTTCCAGCCTTCTTTCCAACTTGCCCTTTATTTAGTTTCCAAAGGACTTGTCTTAATTCCTCCGTCTCTATTTACTACCACAGCTTCTTCCTCACCCTGAACTTCCAGGTGCTCTCAGAATCTGAAAACTTTATTGGGCAAAGGGAAAAAGCATTCCACGCAGAAGGAACAGCAAGAATTGATCTTGAAGGAGGGTAGGAGTTCCTTAATGCTAGCTCTTCTTCAGTGTCTCCCTGTGAGGAAATGGTGGCTTTGTTTTAAAGTGCCATTCACCCCCGGGCAGGAAAAGAGTGTCAGGCCTTGGACTGAAAAGCTAAAGATCACACCTGCTCTCAAGAAGGTGGGAAAAGAAGGGCTCATGCTAGATGTTGCATGTAGCCAAGACTAGAAACCGTAGGACCCATCTACCTGCCATGGCACCTTAGCAACGCCTGGGGAAACACGTGTACTTAAAACCCGAAAGAGCTGGTAACTTTAGGAGCCCAGTCCTGGGGAGGCTTGGAATGACTTTAAATGAGCAAAACAACTGAAAATAAAGACTTCAGATAAAAATATGGTAGAAGATGAAGATATGGTCAGAGGCCCTAGATCACCAAAACTCTCTTCTTTAGTGGGCAATTATCACCCCAGGCTGCCAGGTGACTGGACTCTGGTTCTGCACCCGTCTCCCCATCACTGTGATTTTGAGCAATGGCTGACACGGCAACAAATGGCCCGATCTTCAGTGTTTCAACAACGTAAAGGCCACCACAACTACCCCCAAAATAAGAGGCCCATTAGTGGACTGAACAGGTTCCTGGATTTCTATGAAATAGAAGATTATCCAAAAAAGAAAAAAGAGAGAGAGAGAGAGATTATCAAATTAGACCTACATCCTGGACAGAGTGATCACTGCTGGAGTTTTTGGAGAGATCCCAGGAAGGAGAGCATGTGGGAGAGAACAATATTATTTGTGATAGACAGAATGAGACTTCATGGCATTTAATATGAATATTTAAAGTGATGAGCTGCTATTCCATGTCCTGAGCTGAAGCTCTGGCTGCCCAGCCCATAGCCCCTAGCGACCCAGAGGTCACGTGCCAATAATTCTTGCCCACAGCAGAGCTCCGGGAAGCTCTCTCTGGAAGGAGAAGGAGCATGTTCAGTCAGTGCTCACGCCAGTCCAGAAGGGCTGGAGTTCACACCCAAGAGTGACCTCAGCCAACAAAGGGTGGGAATTGTTGGAAAAGTGCCTCAGGTTCCGTACCTCTTAAGGAGACCATTCTGAGGTGTGATCCACACAGTTTATCATAAAGTCCCAGGAGATCGTGCCCCAATCGCCCAAGTGGTAAGCTGCTTTTATGTTCTCCTGGGTGGCCTTGCCCTCTTCCTGTCCTGCTTCCCCACCCCTTCAGTGCTCCTGGGACTAGCTGGGAGAGGAGAGGCTCCCACCGAAATTCCATTTTCAGGGCTGCTTTGGGAAAACAATTAAAACCTGGGAAACAAATTTAAAACAAGTGTAAACATGGAAAGGACGTATCTGTTTAATCTCTCTATACATCTAGCTCTCTACTAGACTCCACTCTTTGGAAGGAACCATGTTTGTATTTCTGCACCTTCCATATCCTCATACTTGTCATTCTTAAATATTGCAATAATGAATGAACCGGAAAATGTCCATTTAAGCTATCACAAATTCATGTTCCGTTCAAGAAGGCAAAATTGAAGCCTGACTCACCTCTTCCACAGATAAACAGTGATCGATAGCTACAGATGAAGTTTCCTCTGGGGGGGGAACCCTAAAGGCCACTGAGAAGGGAGAAGAGGCGGGACATAATCTTGCATAAATCCCACTCCCACAGCAACCTTCAGTCGAAGGAACTCAAAACCTGGAGCTTCTCCTTGAGGAGCCATTTCAAGCACCCCAACTTTTAAGACTTGCACCAGAGAGATGAACCCACAAAACATCTACCTTGCAAACCAACAAGGCTCTCATCCACAAGACCCACAAGGCCCACAAGACTGTAGCCACTGAAACCTGCCCCAGGCCCAACTCGACAACGTAGTCAGCCCAACTTACACTGAAAGAGGCTCATTTGCTTTTTAACACAAGGCCCAGAGGCAGCAACTAAATTAACTCACATTTATAGGAGCCTGCTGGAACACTCTCGGGGGTCAGAGACTGATGGCGCCATCTTTTTTCCCTTAATTCTTTCTTTTTCTTTTTCATTTCTCTCCTTTTTCTTTTTCTCTTATCCATGGTGCCATCTTCACACTCTCCCTCTGCCGTGCAGCACCATATCTCCCAGAAGAAAGCTCTTACACAATCCAGTTCCCAATATTTGCAGCTGCAGCCTGGGGACAGCCCTACATCACCTGGCTGTGGAGGCCAGGGAAGCGGGTGTCCTGTCCTTGGACTATAACAATTGGTATCACCCAAAAGAAGCTTCCACCCTTGTCTGCACCAGACTTTTGCAGCTGCCGCCAGGGAACCCTCCACCTGCCTGCTCCAGAGGCACAGCAGTTACTTGCAGTCCCACAAACTATAACCACGGGAAAAAGAGTTCACTCACACAGCTATCACTCCAGGACGCAGCAGAGGCAGCAGGCCCAGGGCTTGGCCTTCCTGTGAAGGAGGCCTATTAGCTGATCCTCAAGGCTTCAGCTTCCACCTGTTGGGCAGGCTTCTAATTAACCGTGCATCTAAGGGCTGGCGTCAGTCCTTTCCAGAGACCTCGGAGAGGGGAGTTAATGCCAGGCTCTCCCTCATGGCCCCTCCTCCTCGGTACTCCAAGTGCCGTGTCTCATGGAGAGGACTCTTATACATGTCTGGTACCCTGTTTTTTGTGGCACCACCCAGGACACCCCTTCACTGCAGCTCTCTGGGGCCTGGTGGACTTGCTTTCTGGCTCCCAAGGGGCTGTATCAATCACAGACTGTTCTTGTCTGGCTACCACCCCCAGGGCACTGGGCGAGAGAGGAGATTGAAACACCCTCGGTCTTTCTGTGAAAGCATTCCATTTGCTTGTCCAGGAGCTTCAGCCTACGGGCAGGCCTCCGGCATAGCTCACATCTGAGGGCCTAATTCTCTGCTCTGGGAACTTGGGCTGGTGGACGCCACCTTTGCATGATCCTTTGCCTTGCTACAGCTCACCAGTATCTCCCAGAGAAAAGTTTATACACTCATCCACAGCCCCGATTTCTGCGACTGCCACCCAAGGGGACACCTCCAGATCACCTGGCTCTGGTAGCTAAGGGGATTTATGCTTGCAGCCCCACAAGACTGTATATATTTGCATACTTTAAAAGCTGCTTCCTGAGATCTGGCTTCTAACTAGCCTGAATCTAGGTGCTGAGATCCTCCCCTCGGCGATACCGACAGGTCTTAGCACATCCTCAGCTACTGGGAATGTGCTATTAAAAAATAAAGTAGGCTGCCTGGACAATCACAAAAATTCAACAGACAACCAAGAGCTGATGCAGGTTGAACGACAAGGTTTGCCTCTGACACGAGACCAGCCCTTCAAGACTTCAAGACTGGAGAGTGGTTGTTTCATCTACTGTGTAGAAACCAGCAAAGGGCCAAGCAAAATTAAAAAACAACCAACCAAACAAACAAAAACAGACATATGTTCCAAATGAAAAAACAAGATAAAACTCAGGAAAAACTTAATGAAATGAAGATAAGTAGTTTACCTGATAAAAAGTTTAAAGTAATGTCTAAAGATTCCTCCAAACTTGGGAGAAGAAAGGATAAGCTATCATACTTTCCTTCTGATAAGCACAATGCTCAGTTTATTGGGTAAAAGCAAACTGGTGATAATTATTGCAGCCAATGAAAAGTGGTAGCTACTTCGAAAAAAGACATCCACTTAGTTTTTTGTAATGAGAAGCAAAGATGACCTCAGAGTCTAGGCGTACCAAGAGTTCCCTGAGGGATTATTCAACACACACACACACACACACACACACACACACACGACCTCCCAGTGCTATACAAGGCAACACCAAAACCATGCATGAAATAAAGGCATACAACACAGCTAAGGTAAAATGCCTTTTCATTTCATACAAAAATTCAGCAAAGCCCATGCTGGCTGGTGGAAGGCACTCAGAGAGAATGCTCTAGCAGGTAATACCTGCCCTCTCAATTGACTGGCAGCTATCAGAGTGGAGAAATGTCTCAGACCCAATGTTGAAAGACAATAAATAGCTCCAAAGATAATTTCTATCCCTTCCTGCTCTCCTAATTTTTGCATCTCTTTTTACCACTCCCCAAATTAACAGCTGAATAGGTCAAAGAATGGTCCAATATCAATACATTCTTAGTTTTTCAGTCTTAACTAATGCTATGTTTCATATAATTATTTTTGAGGTCAACAGATGAAATGTGCCATAGGAGGTGGGTGGCATCTCTCAAATGAAGTAGGCATGGAGGCCTGGAAACAGATTATATAAACCAAAGAGAAGAAAAGACTCCATCCCTTCTCTGTGCCAGGTACAAAGTGGTCCTCAAATAATTAAAGCATGAATATGTCCTGTGGAGTTCTGGAGGTTGAGATATTGTGCACCAGGCAGAGAATGGGCAGTGGCCCGTGAGCTGGCTGCTGGCACAGGGAAGCAAGCCAGGGCCATGTCAGGACCCTGTGGTGTGCCCCTGTACAGCCACTTTGAGTATCAGTGGTCAATTACTCTGTGTTATACGTCTTCCCCGAGCTCATCCAACTTTCAATGAATTTTTGTTCACACCTGGCAGTATGGTCTTAGCTCTGGAGGATTAAGGGAGAGGATTCATGTCGGGGAGCCATGCCCTGCTCTCTAAGTCCTGAGTGGTGTTAAGAGGATCAAGCAGCAGAGCAGACTGCTTTGGGGGCGGGGGGCAAAGGGGAGGTAGAGCAGAAGGACTTAGAGAACCAGTTCCTATAGAAAACAGTGCTTTGGGAGAGTTTTTAGAAATAGCTAAAATCACTCATTGTTGGTCCCCAAGTCCCCTCCAAGTGGGTGTGCTGAGCATTTCACAGATGTCTTCGGTTACATGCAGTGACAGCTATTTGTTTTGAATGGTGATGTGCACATTATATTACTCAAGAGAAACCCTCAGTAGCAGGCCAGCTAGAAGTGATTGTTCCCTCTCTTGTGTGTCCATTGCAAATATTGTCTAGACACTTCTCATCTCCTATTTGGTGGGAAAGAACAAATATCATTTATTGATTATGGTGCTGGTTCATTCAATGACTAAGGTTAATGATTTGTTCATTTAAACTAGTATGATGTGTTTCTATTAATCATTATGGTCCAGGAGCAAATATTAAGGAATTTGAACTTTCAAACATCTACTTGAATTTCTCCTTGACCTTGGCATTTGAAAATGTAATTCATCAATCTGTGAATTCTTTACTGCCATTTGGACATCAGCTTGTTGGACTTTGCCTTTTATTCAAATCTGTTAAGGTTAATCAGTGGGTGTTAAATTCTAATTTTCTTGACCATTTTCTAGAGCCTCTATCTCTACAGCATCCACAACAAAACCTACACATAGATTTTTGAAATGCAAATATCTTGTCCCAATCTGCAGTTTGTCTTTTAGTTTGTGGATTATTTCCATTGCTGTGCAGAAGCTTTTATTTTGGATGTAGTCCCAATAGTTTATTTTTGCTTTTGTTTCCTTTGTTTTTCTTTAAATTTTTTATTGTTATGTTAATCACCATACATTACATCATTAGTTTTTGATGTAGTGTTCCATGATTCATTGTTTGTGCATAACACCCAGTGCTCCACGCAGAACGTGCCCTCTTTAATACCCATCACTAGGCTAACCCAGCCCCCCCCCCCCCCCCCCTAGAACCCTCGGTTTGTTTTTCAGAGTCCATCGTCTCTCATGGTTCGTCTCCCCCTCCGATTCCCCCCCTTCATTCTTCCCCTCCTGCTATCTTCTTCTTTTTTTTCTTCCTTAACATATATTGCATTATTTGTTTCAGAGGTACAGATCTGTGATTCAACAGTCTTGCACAATTCACAGTGCTCACCATAGCACATACCCTCCCCAATGTCTATCACCCAGCCACCCATCCCTCCCACACACCCCACTCCAGCAACAACCCTCAGTTTGTTTCCTGAGATTAAGAATTCCTCGTATCAGTGAGGTCAGATGATACACGTCTTTCTCTGATTGACTTATTTCACTCAGCATAACATTTTGATCTTTAAATGCTTTTCTGAAAAAGGTCTTATACACTGATAGTCCAAATCTCTTAACCTTCAGAGAGCAGAAGAGACAACCCTTTAGCCAGCCCTTGGCCTAATTCAGTTGAGTCCCAGAGCTGACATTATTTATTGAAACATAAGCAGTTGGTTGGATGAATGCCCAGGGGCCTTGGCATCCTAATAAATCAAATGATCCAGAAAACTGGTATTATATAAGACCTCCACTTGAACTGTCACTCCCCCCATACCCACTGGTAAATCCAAAAGACAAGGAGGTCCCTCATCCATTATAATGGAGAGCAAGGCCAGGCAGAATGAGGGGAGAGGGCCAGCCAGGCATGTCCAGTGGTAAGTGACATGGAGACCTTGTAATAATATCATGGTGGGAGTAGAAAAGACCCTCCCTCTGAAATGAGAAATGCTACTTAGATTACTTTTGGTGCAAACTTAACTTCTAGAATCCAGGCTGTTCCTTGGGTCCTTGCTCTGAAGCTTTAACAAAGCATATACCGTGGGGTCTGGCAGAGACAAGAATTTACATTTTTAATCAGGTTTTTATTTTCATTAGTTCTATCATTTTACTGAATGCCTTTATCCCTGTGGTTTGTTTTTCAAAAATCTGGTTATCTTACAGCCAGATATTTCTCAGAAATTTCCTCCTAGGAAAACTAAATCCTACTCGAGCATAATAAAGACATACAACCCCACCATCGAAAAATTCAGAATAAAGACAAAAACGCCTAATTGAATATTGACCAAACAAAGCTATCTTGTTTGTTCCTTACTTTAATATTCTTTCTTAAAGCAAACCTTTTCAGTCTGGCTTTTGTTCTCAGTTAGAAAGACCCACCAGCAAGATCAACAGGAAACTGGAAATGCTGCATTAAAATACTTAGATCATAAGGCTCCAAAAGTGAAACCACATCTGTCTCCCGATTTAGTATGGATACTTGGAGAGACCAATGGATGTTATAATCAATTATCACAATAGCAACACCAGCAAACAGCCAGTGAGTTACAGCTTGAATACATTCAAGATGGACTTCACCTCCATGATATTTAATTAAATGCTATGCATATAAATAATCTCACACATTCTAATTCCCTATTGCAGTCAGAGTAACCCTAGGCTTGCAGCCTCTTGCTCTGCTGCATGACTAGGTGTTGAACTGAAAACTGAGAGCACCTAATGAAAGGGTCAGGCCCAAAGGAAAAGCAAGCATTCTGAGCTGTCACTTCTATCATCTTCCTTGTGTCTCTGTGGATTTTATCCTTTTATAAACATAACGCTCCCTGTGCAGAACATTAGGACACAGAATGTTTCCCACACCATTTCAAAATTTTAAGCCACTGAAAATGCAATAGCTGGCAAGTTATGGTCTTCTTGATTGAAATTCAAATGCTGGTGGAATAAATTTGATGTTGGGAAAGGTTGGGATATGGAGGTAAGAAGAGAGACCAAGAGAGAAAGAGGTCCCTGTATTGTCATATTTGGCTTTAAAAAGATCCTCCAAGGTGTGTCCTCACATATTATTGGGGGTCCTGACCAGAATACCTAGCCTACCCATCACCACTTAAAAGGGAAACTGCCCTGCCTTGCTGCCTTGCATTGAGAGCACCAGGGAGGCTGCTCTCACACCTGTGATCCATGCTCCCCGCTGCCCACACTTGGACTGTGGTTCCTGGACCAGGGTAGCCAACCTCTAAAAGGACAAGGGCCTGTGTGGGAGCCTAGCGTAGAAATGACTTCCAGAGCATGGAAGTGCTGAGCAACTCAGATTGTGCAGTAGAAGTAAATGCAGAAAGGTCATGAGGTCAAGAAGCGATAAGGGTCCAGAGAGCCAGAGTCATGAAGGATTCAAATGTCTGAGTAAGCAGAAGCTACACAACAGAGCAGGTCAGAGAGCCAGTCCTTAGGATGAGGGACAGAATGAGAAGACACCAAAATGTGGTAATAATTGGAAAGGCACATTAAAGGCAGCGTAGTAGAGAGAAGATCCAAATTCTCCTGCTTTACAAGGGGCTGGAATCCCAGTAGGCCTTAGTTCCAGTCTCAAAGAGACCTGGTTAAATCAAGTTCTGTTCTGCCAGGAGGCCTGCTTTCTACACTGTCTGATAGCTGAGAAGCTTTCTTTTACCCATGTATAAAAGCTAAGACACAGATAAGTTAGGCTAATGTTCTTCTGGTGGGCATATTAAAGTCTCCTTATGTGACAAGCATCAAGGACAGTACAGGAACACTTGAGATGAATTTACTTTCAACCGTCAAGTGCAATAGAACTGTTACCCATCAGCATCTTGAGATGAAGGCAAAAAAAAAAAATTAAAAAAGGATAATTAAAACCAGCCTTTCAAATAAGCATCATTGCAAATGATGCATCTAAAAAACACTGCAGTATTGCCAAACTTGGTGAAATCCATTTCCATTTTGTTGCAGTGTGTGTCACGCAGAGATTGCTGAAACCAACAAAATGAAGAGCATTAATAATTGGTATTAATAGCTTGTATAAATTAATTTGCTCATTTGCCTAAAAGAAAATTAGCCAAACAATTAATTTATATGGAAGCCCCACACGCTGCATAATATACAGCATATACTGCTTATTGTTTTCAAAAATGAAAACAAGCATTTGAAGTTTGAGGAAATCTAACCAGTCAATGAAAACTGAGAATCCCTTTGCCAATAAAATGAAACCAAAACCAATCTGATGGGGGAACAGAAAGAACATCTTAGTGACTTAAAAACCACAGAAAATATAAAGAGTAGTGTATAGAATATAACTGAATAACTTAAAATGGAGATAACTAAGTCCATATTTGTTTGCAGCACTTGCTGCCTACCAATACTTAAGAGTCATAACTTGATCCCCCTGCCATGCCTAGCAGGAGGAGGGATAAGTAATAAGCACAAATGGGACATCAAATGCTGGTAATATGAAGTACTTTGTGAAAAGTATTTCATGGATTCATTTCAACAGGTATTTATTGTTGGGCCAACCATGGTTAGCCTGCCGTTGGCCCTAGTATAGGAATCAACGTTGGGCATGGTGAGAGGGGCAGGAAGCTGAGGACCTTCTGTGTCCATTTTTTAAAAATTTTTTTATTGTTATGTTAATCACCATACATTACATCATTAGTTGTGGATGTAGTGTTCCATGATTCATTGTTTACATATTAACACTCAGTGCTCCATTCAGTACGTGCCCTCTTTAACGCCCATCACCAGGCTAACCCATCCCCCCACCCCCCTCCCCTCTAGAACACTCAGTTTGTTTCTCAGAGTCCATCGTCTCTCATGGTTCGTCTCCCCGTCCGACTTACTTCCCTTCATTCTTCCCCTCCTGCTATCTTCTTCTTTTTCTTTTTTCTTAACATATGTTGCATTATTTGTTTCAGAGGTACAGATCTGTGATCCATTTTTTTGCTTATAATCATATCTCTTGTCACACACCCAGGCCACATTCAGTTCTTTTAAGAGCTAAGTTAGAAGCTTTGAGGAGTGCTGGGCTCTAGGTTTCTTTCTCTATTCCTCCTCTCTTCTTACCTGTTCATTTTTATTAAGGATTCTACCAGAGGTTGGTTTCCACCTGCTCCCAACAAAGGACAAATACATCAAAAGTTGGATATGATATCAGAGTCTTAGAAATTTATCATAAAAATCTAGCAGGACTTTAGTCTCATGGAGCAAAACAAGGGGTGGGAAGAATCTGATTCTTAAATGGGATAACATATTAGATTGCAATGCCATTTCCTACTCCTGTCTTATAATAAATAACTCACCTTCACACCTATTGACCCACACAATATCACCCACTCATCCTCGGTCAGAGAGAACCACAGGGAGTAAGAGCCATCCTCACTCAACCACCTGATCCCAAGTATGTTTAGGATGTCAGGGCCCACATCATTCAGACTCTGACGCTCCTCGAGCTGAACTCTCCAAACAGAGCTGCAATGGCTAAAGCTCCCCAAGTGTATGTACCCTGTCAGGTCAGGTGCCACTGAACCCCAGCACAGATTCCAAGAGAGCAAGTACTGTGAATCCCCTCCACACATGGGGTTTTCTGTGCAAATCTCAGATTGCATTTCCCTCAAGGTACTGCAGGCTGCTCTGAGTAAAAGAGGTAAGTGCTTATTAGGATTCTGCACATGCGCCCCAAGAGCTGCACGCCACATTCCCCAGTGCTGTCCTTGCATCGTTAGCACATACACGCATCCACGTCTGACAAGGGACACCCAAGCACTTCAGGTAATTTTGTTTCCCGAGCAAGTGATATTGAAATGGGGAAGGCTTGGCCTTGCCCCTTGCCTTGCTCCAAAAGTAGATAAAATCTAGCATTCTTGCCTTTAAAAAAAAAAAAAATCAGTCGAGAAAGCTTTACCTCAAACTACTTGACTGTTTTCTCCCTAACCATGAACTCTTAAGTTTTTACCATGTTCCTTTGTTTGCACTATGTGCTTCATTATCTTAATCATGGATTATCTTTCCACTTAATTAAACTCGCTTTTCACTTTGAAACTTTGCATTAAAAAGAAAAATACAGATGTCATGTAGTATTATTTTACTAATCTATTATATCAATCAAATAATTACTCCTGCCCCCAGGTAGTTAAAGATGAGACATTGTTGATCAAAATCTCTCTCTTATCTTTCTTCAGATTCCATTTTAAAGCCAAGTAAGTATAAAAGACCCAGATTGCGAACATTGCTGAAAAACATCTTCCAAAATCAATGTCGGACATTTGCATTTCTGATTAATTGCAAGAAAAGATCCACCAAAAGAAATGCAGGCTTATATAAGGGAGGCAAAGCACTGTGTTCTTCCTTTACTTTTCAACTCAGTTATATCTTCATGTTCCTTTGTTGGATAACATATGGAAGGACTTTCCTTGAGAATCTGACCACATCCTGACAAAAGGCCTCTTCAGTCCACTAATGAATTCTAGTTTAATTAGTTAACATGAAGATAAATTAATATTCAAGACCATCTCTAACTCAAGATTGATTTCATAATAAGTCTTAAAAATTTAGAAATAACAAATGACTACTTCACATAATTCTTCACAGGGCATAAAGAAAGAGAAAAAAACAAGAAAACATGATCCTCAGAAAACACTGTCTTCTTGATTGATTTAGAGTTGAGTCCTGAGGAGCAAGGAGCAGTAGGCCCCCCAGACCTAAAGGAAAATGCCATGAGTGGGATTAAAATTCATTCAGGACACTGAGTAGGTCAACAAACATAAGAACAATACCAAAGAAAAAGTATTTGAAGCTACACCCTTTTAAGGTGGGTTTCTCAATTTTCTGCTTCTGCTCACCAAAGGATATTGGAAAGAGATCTGTACAGGACAGAGCCCAAAATCTTGGAGAAATGGGTGTTTCTGAAGGGTTCAAGGTTCTTGCACTGAAAACACATTCATTAAGTCCCGAGGATAATCCACACATTTTAGAAGTCTTGGCTTACCCATTCCCATGTTCTGCAGCTTTCCCCCTCATATTTCTCTACATTTGCAAAGTACCATTGACTAAACAAAGTGTGTTCTATGGAGCCCAGATGCTCAAGGAAGAAAAGCTTCTCTCATAAAACAGTTCAGGATGTGTTGCAAACCCTCTCCACTACTTGCAGATTTACAATGTACATTAATCAAAACTGCGATGAAAATTGCAGTAGGTAGGGAAGCTTCTCTGTCTGACCTTCTTCTAGCTGGCCGTGCGGTTAGGACAAGTCTGCACAGCTCTGGAGGCTCAGCTCTCTCATCTCTGACATGATAGCATTTTCTCAACCACCTTAACAGCTGCCTCCAGACATAGGCTGATTGTGGGACTCCGGAGCAGACATTTCTGGCTGCCCACCCAGATCCATTTCTTCCTTCCTCCTTTTAAGCTCCTATTTTGTTTAGATAGCTACCCTCTGCCATGCACTACACAGGCCTCAGGGGCCACTGAGCTCCCTTTAGCTGAACTAAGCCAAGAGTGACCATATCTTGCTTGTGATTTGCTGGCAGCCTGGGTGAAGACCATCTTCTCTTCTTGGAAGGTGTCTAGTAGTATCCCTCTGTCTGTTCCCCTGGACACTAGGTGGGCTGTATGGAACAGTTAGAGGACAGGAGGGAGGTGAGAGTTAAAACAACAGCAGATAATGGAGCTAGAACTGTTGGCTTAAGTCCACTCTGAAACCCCACTCTTCCTCTAAACTTCAGTTGTGTGAGCCAATACATTTATTTATGACCATTTGATTGGGACTCTCTGTCAGTTGTAGTTAAAGTCATCCTGATGGATATGGCATTCTATAAAAGCTACACACTTTGGGGACCCTCAACATCCTTATCAGAATCTGTCTCTAGGACTCACTTACCCTGTGTTGCTTATCCTCTTTTGAAGAATGCTTGCACTGGATTTGATTTTTAATCTTTAGCCACTGTGGATGAGCTCACCTTGCCCTTTACTTTGCATTGCTTCTTCCTGCCTCATTCAACGGTCAGAAGCCTGGACACCCTGCTTGCATGAAAGAGGCCCCAGGTTTCCCAGAGCTCCCACTCATCCCAGCCTCCCAGGACCATTCCCAGCATGGCAGCTCTGCCAAACCACAGTGTCTTCCAAGTACTACCAGCCCCTGGGCTGAGACCAATTTTCCTAGATCAAAAAAGTGCAAGTATGGAGGTTTTTAGGAGTTGTGCTGTGCTCTCAGCTTAAGCCTTAGTTATTGTTTCTAAAATGATGCCCTCAGATGACCAGTATCCGAATCACCAGTCTCATGATCAAATGCTTGTTAGAAATGCAGGTTCCCAGACTTGCTGAGTAGTATTCCTGGGTTCACACCCTAACCCATGGTTATCTCCCACATTCTGCATTAGTCAGCTTGCAGCCTCAGCATCTGATGAAACAGAGGCCACAGCAGTGAGAGCAGGGGTGGGGGAAGGAGACAGAATTAGGAGTTGAAGGGAGAACCCGGAAGTGTGATGGGAAGGTGCTGAATGGTTTTGGATGCACAGAGTGGAACTGTGCCTGGAGAAGATGCAAATTACAACAGCCATTTGCCTCCCAGCTTCCATAACTTTAACCTTCCTGTATGCTCTACCAGCTTTTGCTTCTGGCGTGATTTGCACCCAGACATACCCAGCGTCACAATGTATCCCTCCATAAATCATAGAGTTGATGGCAAAGAACTAGGTGAAGAATAAAATGTCCAAGACCGAAAGGTCAGAGCAAAGTTTTATAAAATGGCAATCTACATGTCACAAAAGTTTTGCATAAGAGTTAGTACTTTCACAAATGTGAAATATATTTTCCCAGTCCACAGCACACCTCATTTCCCAAGTCCGTGCCATTTCATAGTGCTCATTTCATGCTTTGTGTGGCTTTATGAGTTCTTTCCCAGTGAAAAAGAGAAGATCACCCACTTCCTTCCCTTTTCTTATGAAATATATTTACACAGTGACTGACACAACAGAATGCAGATTATATGGAGAATGAACCTATAACTTCTGACTGCCAACTTCACTCAGAATTGGCTTTAGGAATACTTTAGACACAGCTGGAAAAAGTGTTCAGCACCATTTTTTCTTTTCAGAAAATGATGGAAGGGAATTTGAAGCTTATTCTAGACTCTATTTATTCTGGAATCTATTCAAAATAGACCTTTGGCAGTTCACTCTCTCAGACCCTCTGCATACTTAGAATTAATCCTCTTTTCTCTTTTATAACAAACCTACATCCTCTCTCCTGCCCCTACTACTCAAATTCTCACTGGATATTTTTTGTTTTAAAGATTTTTTGAGAGAGAGGGGGAGGAAGAGAGAGAGAGGAATGAGCCGAGGAGGGGCGGGGAGGAAGGGGCAGAGGGAAAGAATCTCAGGCAAACTCACCACTAAGCAGGGAGCCCTATACGGGGGTTCAATCTCATGACCCTGAGATCATGACCTGAGCTAAAATCAAGAGTTGGTGGTGAACCAACTGAGCCACCCAGGTGCCCCCTCATTGGATATTTTGACACCAAAGTCTTTTTCAATTTCTTTTTCTTTTTTTTTTTTTTTAATTTATTTATTTGAGAGAGAGACAGACAGAGACAGCAAGCAAGGAGGAGAGTGAGAAGCCGGCTCTCCGCTGAGCAGGGAGCCCAGTGTGGGACTCGATCCCAGGACCCTGGGATCATGACTGGAGCTGAAGGCAGATGCGCAACCGACTGAGCCACCCAGGCGTCCCTCTTTTTCAATTTCTTGATCACAAGGGGCAAATCAGTCCGAGGTCTGGGACACTTAGCCACCATTCCAGAGCCCTTTGCAATGGTCTAAAAAATTCATGTAATGGACTCCAATGCCGGACTGATTTCTTGGATTCTAGTTTTTAAATTACATTGGAAACACCAGAGTCAATTTATAATACACAGGGCTTTCATGTTGGAACTCAAAAGTCAGGTGTTAGCATCTGGGCCTTCTGATCACCCATGTCACTTCTGTTTCTATTCTCTAGGTTAGTAGTTCTCAAAGTGGCTGTGTATCAGAATCACTGGAGGAGTTTTTTCAAAATAGATTTTCTGACTCAAGTATAACATAAAAAATCAGGTGTTTGTTTGTTTGTTTGTTTTGTTTTGTTTTGCAAGCTCCCTGAGTGAATTTCATGCAACCACCCAAGTACCCATTACTGAAGACATTTAGGAAGCACTTTTCTGGCCCTAGTGGTTCTTGTATGTGCATCAGAAACACCTGGAGGCCTAATTAAACTACAGACTGAACCCTCAGAGTTTCTGATTCAATAGGTCTGGGATGGAGTCTGAGAATTGTGCATTTCTTTCAAGTTTCAGGTGATACTGATGCCGGTCTGGGGACCACACTTCGAGAACCACAGCTCTAACCCAGGTTACTTGTACATGTGTTTATTATTCATTAGGTTTTTTATTATGTAGCCAAGAACTGGGCTTCACAGGAAGGAATTATCCTTTCAGATCAAGGGTAACACACCCAGCTGAACATCATAATCACCCAGGAGCTTTTATTTTCTTTAATTTAACATTCAATTATTGGGATTAGGCTTATGCTTCACCTCAGATCTACTGAATCAACATCTCCAGGATGCCCTGGTAATTTGTATTGTTTTGAAGTTACCCAGAAGGTTCTGATTACAAGGATTTGAAAACATTGCCTTAGATGAGACAGACTTGTGAGTTTATGAATAACTTATACTAAAAATTATCTGAAATTCAATTTTAATAGGGCATCCCATATTTTCAGTTGTGCATCTGGCACCCCTACTCAGCTGTATTTGTGAACAGTTTATTTCCTCTGTGTGTTCCCTCTTTTGCTCAACACAGCCCTATTTTAAATGCTCAAGGGGGTTGTGGTAAGGAGTGAAATCCATGCAAACATGATGTCAGGGTGAAGAAGAGAAAATTAAGATGTTTCCTCAGGAAAGAAACACACACACACACACACACACACACACACACACACACACGAAATTTCATTAATCTAGACAGCAGAAACAAAATCAGAAAGAAAAAAAACTACTGTCTGCTAATGTTTTTTTACCAGACGATTCATCAGTTATATGGTCAAAAGAAACCCATGGGGAATAAAAAGACACCAAAGTTGCTATTAAAATGTTTCAAGTGAAGCCATATATAATTAATTTCAAACAAGCATAAGCTATGAGAACTCAAATACTTCAAGGTGCTGAGTGAAAGGAGGGATAAATCTACATCAAGCTTCAAAACTGTTGCTTCCAGGTGAGTCTAAGATTAAGACAGAGACAGGGAGATAATGATGTCTGCTCCCTCCCTGTTTTATTGGAAGCTAAAGAACCTTAAGAGGAGATGCTCCCAGGGCATCAAGGACGAGAAGAAACAAATATACAGCCCAGCACCTGACATCAGCACATAACAACTAAGAAACTGAATCGAATGAGTGGAACAAAATCAAAACAGAGAAGAAAAATTCACTGATGCAGAAGACAAAGAATATAAAGGAAGTTATTTGGCAAACCACCACACAGGGTGCATAACCACTGAGTACCACAGTCCCTCCAAAGCAAGCAGGTTTCTCTTAATGTTCTTCTGCCATTTCATAGGTTAGGCACCAGCAAACTTCCACTGTAAAGGACAAGATGAATCTTTCAGACTTTATAGACCATACACTCTCTGTCGCATCTTCTCATCCTTGCTGTTGTGGGAAAGCAGCCATAGACACTCTGTAAATGAAGACATGGCTGTGTTCCAATAAAACCTTATTCACAAAAATACATGGTTGCTGTGGACTGAATGCTCGTGTCCCTTCAAAATTCATATGTTGAAACTTCAATTCCCAATTTGATGGTATTTGTATGTGTGGTCTTTGGGAGTTAATTAAATCATGAAGGTGGAGTGGTCATGAATGGGACCAGAGCCCTTATAAGGGAGTAAAGAGACCAGTCTCTCTCTGCCCTGTATAAATATAAGTAGATGGTGGTCTGCAAACCAGGAGGGCCCTCACCAGATCTCTGATCTGCTGGCACCTTAATCTTGGACTTCTCAACCCCTAGAACTGTAAGGATTAAATGTTTTTAAGCCACATAATCAATAGTGTATTTGTTACAGAAATCCAGCAGACTAAAAGTGGTAGGACATGTTTGGTTCATGGACCATAGTTTGCTGACTCCCACCATAGGTGAGCCCACATAGCAAGGATAGCATCATTAATGGATTCTATGGAGCACCCAGTGTTCTGATGGTGGATGCTCAGTTAAAAAACAAAAAACTCCATCTACTCATCACCATACATAAAAGGGCAGAGTGTTTGAAGGTCACCCTATCTGTAAAGGCAGGAAATCAGGATTCTGGAAACAGAAAGAAGTTGCTGAGACTGTTAAAAAAGGCAAAGACGAGACAAAGGAACCAAACATTTTAGCATGTTTTTAGAAAGGTCACTTGGTGGCCCTGACATTCAGAGAAAACTTGACCGTATGGGGGAGGGGCCCTCTTGCCAGTTTCTTTGAAGTTAAGCTGCTACTGGGGAGGGTGCATCATAGGAGGAGGTGTCATCCTTCTGCATCAGGAAGGCTTCCTGATCTTCTCAATTCACTAATTTGCATTTAACATCCCAAGAAGTGTCCTTTCCAAAAAGAGAAAGCTAGGTCACTTTGGGCATGGAAGTTTATAATTTAAGCCAGAACATATCACCTATGGTGCATGGAAACATAACTTCAGTGACCTCCTTTATGACACTGGTAAATGTTTTATCCAAGGTCGCCAGGTCAATCAAGAAACACATACAAGCATGGATTCTACACTGTATAATTTAAAAGCTTTATTTCCCCCCACATGAGCAAATGGGTTTCATATTAGTTCAACTGGAAGTTTTCTTCCTATAGCTAGTGGCCTTT
The DNA here is from genome assembly GCF_009762305.2 of Zalophus californianus. NCBI lineage: Eukaryota > Metazoa > Chordata > Mammalia > Carnivora > Otariidae > Zalophus > Zalophus californianus. The sequence continues at coordinate 115,362,007 of NC_045597.1, read as the reverse complement.
CTCATTGACTATGTCATTGGTGGGGAAATTGCTTTCTCACAGGGGAAGGGTAAGATTTCATAGAGACACTGAGCTAATCACACACAGCAACGTGAGGGTCTGACCCAGCAGCTTCCGAAAGAGTCTTGAGGTCGACGTGTCCCTTCAGCTAACGGCCTGGGCAGTCAGAAACACCACAGGCTTACCGCCACGCGCCCGTTGCAGATGCTGGGCAGGCTCCTCCCTGCGGAAGTGACAAAATGCAGGCCCTCTGGCCAGGAAGCCTGTGGCGATCCTCTCAGTTCCTGCCATGTCCCCTTCCCTCAATCCTGTGGCCTGATGCAGGAGTGTTTTAGCTCAGCAAACAACTGGCTTCTGCTTTGGGGTCCAAGGTGCACTCTCCAAGTGCGAGACTGGTCTTCGCTCAAATGTTGTGTTCACACAGTTCGTGGCCGGTGCTTCATGGGGCAGTTTCTCCCTCTCCTAGGAACAGTGGCCTCATATCAGCAGAAGCACGAAGACCCAGGCAAGCACTGGTAGGCAGAGTGTGGGGGCACCACTGCCAGATGTTCTCTGCGCGTGCATCACGGCGAAGACCGCATTCGTGTGGTTGGTGGGTAACTCTACATTACAGATCATACCTTCACAGCAAGACCTACACTCCTGTCACAAAGGCAAGAGGAGAGGGGAAAGAGGGTGAGTGATGGGAAGGAGAGGGAAGGGTGAAGCAAAGAGCCACAAAATCAAGCTTCTTCAGCACTGAGATTAGGTAGAATTAGAGTTAACCAACTCAGGGTGCCTGGGTGGCTCAGATGGTTGAGCGTCTGCTTTTGGCTCAGGTCGTGGTCCCGGGGTCCTGGGATCGAGCCCCACATCGGGCTCCTGGCTCAGTGGGGAGCCTGCTTCCCCCCTCCCTCTGCTTCTCCCCCTGCTCATGCTCTCTATGACTGTGTCTCAAATGAATAAATAAATAAATAAAAATCTTTAGAGTTAACCAGCTCATCCAGTCTACGAGACACTCAGGCCCCCTGAGTACCTTCTCCCCCACCCCCGACTGACCCGGAAGTAAGGACTATCTTGACAGTCTTTTCATTTAACAGTGATTTATCTGCAGCAAGCCAAGTATAAGCAAGGAAAAGAAGAGGAAGGGAAACTGAATAAGACTGCTTGATTGAGTCAACAAATCTAAGGTTTGTAAGGAGAAACACTGAAACAAAAATGAAAGCTAGGAACCTTTTGGATTGCTCATTGATTTTCTTTCTCGGTACTACTTGTTAGGGGATAATAATGACTCTCTATTGTCTATCCTAGCACCTGATTCCTATTGTTACAGCAGCAATGGCTTGCTAATTATGGCTGCTGGGTGGTTGAAAAAGGCTTGTCCCCTCACAGCACAAGATGTTTTTCAGGGGAGGCAATCTCCTGTCATAATACCTGGAACAATGCTTCAACCTGATAAACCTAGCTAGCCATTCATAGAGGCGTCCAGGCTGGCTAGCTAAGAAAAGGGCAGCGACTCAGAAGTACCTTTATTGGCAGCTTTCAACCCTGGCTGCACGTGAGAATCTCCTTGGGGAGCTTTAAAAAAAGGAAAGATGCTGATGCCTAAGACTCCACCCTGAAGTTCTGTTTCAGCTGATCTGGGATGTTCCCCCCCCACCCCACCCCCGACAATGAACATAGCTATGAAAGCTCCCCAGGTGACTCTCCTATGGAGCCAGAGCAGAAAGCCACTGGTGTCAGAACCACTTTCTGTACACATAAACTAAATCAAATTCTTAAAATCTCATGTAATTCACACACTTTTCAAGTAATTTTTTTTCACAAACACTTCAGAATTCCAGGCATATAAAAGAGGAAAACGGCTCATTTAGAATGAGAAAATCGAGATCAGGTGATCTAAAATCTATCCATAGTTCATCCTATTAAACAGATTCTTTCAGACTCTCACTTTCTCATCTAAGCAGAGGTGGGGGTGACACCAGGACTCCCCCATTTCCCTCTTTCCACCTTCCAGCTTCACCGGCCAGTGTGCCCCGTGATACCTGGCCATAGAGAAAATACATGAGCTGGGCTCTGTAGTGTTTGCCATTCTCTCATGGGTGGTTTGGTCTTGGGCTTCCAGAGCCGACTTCAATCTACCTGAAGTCTGAGGTCCAGGGTGTAGCTGTGTGGTTTGGGAATTAGTATTTGTTTCCAGTGACATTATTTTTTTCTTGAAGGACGAAGAGTCTTCCACTTCTCTGTGGTCTCCGTTGCATCCCTGTCAGGGAGTGTTTCCGCAAAGAGTAAACATGTACACAAATCTCACTTATCCTTCCTGCCTTTCCATAATGTATAACTACCCATCAGTAACAAACCTCAGGAGAGTAACTTTATACACACACACACACTCCTTACTGTATGTTCAGAATCTCGGCTGTGGTGGCAGCCAACAAAATGACATTCACTTCTGGAGGCACATTTTTTGGTAATGGATGTACTTCTTCCATGACTGGTAAAGTGGTGAACTGTCAGACAGTACTGTGTATCTAGGCAGGAAGAAAAAAAAAAAAAAAAGGCAACCACACGTTTCACATTGCAAAAGAGAGGCTCAACATTCACTTCAGACAGGACTAAAATTCAGGACAATCCTTAGGTTTCTAGGCAAGAGGTTTAATGGCAGGAGTGGACACCTATCCTTTGGTGCCCTCTAAAGCTGACCTTAGGTCTGCTATTTCATATCAAAGTGCCTGTATCTCTGTCTCCCTCCCTCTGAAGCATGGGTTCTAGGACTCTATGGAATGAAAGGTGTAAATGTAAAATGCAATGGGTTAGAGCACTTCTTGGTGTATTATTCAGCATTTGTTTCTTGTCTACTAAGAGATATGTGGTAAATGAAAAGCAGGTGCTTTAAAGTATACATCAAGACCACCTTCCTGATGCACGCAGTTCTTACGCACGCTCTAATCCTCCCATAGTGTTTGACTTTTCCTGAGTATTCCCATTTTTCTCCCCTTTCTTAACTCTAACTGTCTCTGTCCCCTCCCTGCCACACAGCTCGCTCATTTCTACAACTTTCCATATGGCTTTAAGCACTCACGTTTTACTACTTTTAAAGAAAGTGATTTCATTCAATATCCAAGGAACTTCTGCTTTAGTTTTGCATCTCTCTATAGTGATCTCAGGCCAGTGCAATGCTCCTTAGTTTATTGAGAATGGACTAGAGCAGCAATCCCATAAAATGGGAGGAAAACTTATTTAATACGGAGAACCCTTGGCTTCACAGAACTGCCTCAGTTACAAGTGAGCCCCATTAGGTCCTTTAAGCTCACTTACTTTTGAATAAAATGATGTTGACAAGTATGCTGACATTTTGATAAGGTTGTTGTAAACTTCAAATAATATTAACACATACTGAGGGGATACCACCAGCTAGGCACTCTAGCATGTATTCACTCAGTCAACCCTTACAATAAGGCTTAAGACAAGTCTTATTAATATCATTTTACAGATCAAGAAAAACAAAGGCACAGTGTCTTGCCCATGGTTACATTAGGTAGAAGGTGGTGGAAGGTAGGATTCTAACCTGGGCAGTTTTCTAGGGTTTGTACTCTTCACCAGAACACTATTCTGCCTCTCGGCATACTTAGTACTAAATCAGATGATGGTGTAGGGCACTTGACACAAGTAGTTGACTTCCACATTCGGAAGGAAAAGGAACGACTATAATGTTTTGGAAAGGCATTTCAACTTAGACTTCAAACAAAGGGGAGCTGAAAACTGGTAGCTGTGTGTGTTCCTATAAAATGTCACCCGTGCTAAAGCAGCCCTGGAAAGTCAGAACAGAAGCCAGGGTAAATAAAACAAGACATGTCATTCTTGTCATATCCTGTTACACAGAGAACCGCTCTTCACAACACTGACAGACCACAGAAGGAAAACTCGAAGGGGAAAGGAAACCTGAGATGACAAAGAACAATAGCTGTGAGCCTGTTCACCCTAAGAAATGGTTGACTATCACTCTCCTAAATAGTGGCAAATTGTACAAAATTACACCCTCAGTTAGAATTCCAGATGGTTAGTATCTTTGGGGCTTGACTGGAGTACAGTCAAGAATGTTCCATCATGCACACTGGAATGAGGGGGTTATTCCATGGCAAGCTCTTAAAGAGTCAGGTGTGCAGGGGGGACCTGGAAGAGCTCGCGGGCTTCACCTCTCCCATCTCTGACATTTTCTTGGTGGTAGAAAGCTGCAGGATTCCTCTTTTGTCCATCCGTTTCAACAGACGTGAAATTCTAAAACCCCAAATATCCATGCACGTTCCCATTAAAAATGGCTTTGATTAATAAATGACAATTTGAAGTGTTACACACAGACCTAGTGGGAACAGTGTTTTGATGTAATTCAAAATAATATAGTCTGTGAAGTTAAAACACAAGAATGGACATCAATGCCCCAATTGACTATGGTCTTAATTCTTAGCACCGAATGTTTCAGAGGAATTTAAAGCAAACAGGGAAAGAACGATACCCACCCTTCTGAAGTAAGGTAATAAAGAAAGCATTGGCCAACTTTGAAAACTATGAAGTAACGAAGATATATTTCTGTGCAAAATGTAGAAACACATCTCCAAATGCATAACATATGTACATGTACGCAGAAGCACATACCCAATTTAGGGTCACTTTACAGAAATGTAAAAGAACGTCAAGAAAAAATTATAATAATTACTTTTGAAAAGAAATCATGACAAATACTGCCAAGTAGATGTCACAACCATTTGTGCTAATTTACAGCATCAGATTCGCAGGCCCCATAGAGGTCTGCCGTGTGGACTATTTATTGGTGTCACACACTGGCTTTCTCTGGAAGAAGTAAGGCTATTTCACTGCTTTATAGAATATGATACAGACATTTCCAAAAGAGTCAAGGTAATAGTAGACCAAAACTGGTAATCTTTAACTCTGGAAAAGATGGTTGGTTTGATGGCTTTTCTTGGCCTTTTAAGTCTGAAAACCTAAAAAAAAACCAGTACCTCCTAAAATCTGAATAGCCTGGTCTTCTTACAGCTCTAAGTAGAGCTTTCCAATTCCAAGTCCCCCATCAGCACATCCTGTCTGCTTTACCGCCAAGTTTGTATATATTAAATCATTGAACTTCTTGTCCCTCGATTCTTACCACCCTAGGCCCAGTTGCCATTTCTCCTGCCTGAAGACAATGAAAGACCCCACCTGGTGTCCCCCCCTCTACTCTTGTCCCCAACCACCCATGCTCCACATGGCAGCAGAGCAGTATTTTAGAACACAACTAGAATCCTGTGCTCCCCTAGCATGTAACACCCTACCACCTTCCCATCACATTTATAATGAAATCCAAATTCTACCAGAAAAAAATCCAAAATCCTGTGTGCCCCGGTCCTTATTTCCATGAGATTCTTTCTCTATCTGCTACGAAGCCTCACTGGCCAGTCTTCTTCCTGTTGATTGAAGAGGCCAAATCTTGTCTCCTAGAGACTTTGTATTTGCTGTTCCCTCTTCCCGGCATGTTCTTTCTATATATCTCCACGTGGCTGCCCTGTTTTTGGTCAGTCAGGTCTTAGTTCCTCAGAGATTTCCCTGACCACCTAATCAAAGGCATGCATTCATTCTATCAACAAATATTTACTGAGTGCTTAGTATGGGCCAGGCAACTGGATTAGGCACTAGAGACGTGTCAGTGAACTAAGCAAACAAAAAAGATATTCAAATGTTTGTCAAATGAATGAATGAGTTACCAAAGCATCAATGTATCTCAAGAGTATAAAAACCTTTCTTTGCGTTAGCCAGTACGTATGACTTTTCTTGCTTGATGAGCAAGCATTTCTGAAATTCTTAGGATGCCTTAGACAATATTGTGGTCTATTTGTTCTGCCTGATAAATATTATTTAAGAGATTATCCTTGGAGGCACACACATCGACAAATTGAGGGTATGCCATCAGTTTCCAAATACTCTCAGAATAGTCTAAAATCTGCATAGTCTCGTAAAAAAAAATCTGATTTAGACAGAACATCGTCAGCCTGTTGATATGCTAATCCCATTATATAAAACATGTCTGCTCAGGGCCAGTTAAGAGAGAACTAAATGAGGTATGATCACAAGAGCGTCTTCCAAACTCAGCCCACTTACTTTGTGGACACCATTTGTCTTCTGCCCATCGATTGCAGTTATAATTATCTCCTGCATTTTCACAGGTAAAACACTTGAAGCTGTTTGGAAATGGCGTAGCTTTAAAGAAAAATGCACAGTGAAACAGAAAGGTTACAAAGGACAAAATTTCAAACATCAAAGATGGCACAAAATTAGCAACTTTTGTTAGATCAAACAAAATGTACACGCCATCATCCTGAGAATTGTTGTTGCTAGGGAGCTGGATGGAACTGCCAGACTTGGGGCATGTTCTTTATTCCCTTTTCTTTAAAATACTTTGTCTACTTACCTACTAGAGAGTAATGAAAATGATTCCACAAGCCACTTTGAAATATCGTTCCATTACAATTTATAACTGGGGAATAAGTGGGAGTTGAGAGAACGGGCAAGGGTGGGGATAGTATCAGAACCAAATATTGGTATAGTGTGGCCCCTGAGAAGAACTAGAGTCAGGTCAACATGGGCTTGAATTCTGCTCTTCCCACTAAGTAGTTGTGTGGTTTTTAGTTTCCAAGAAATAATAATATTTACAGTAATACTAACAATGTGGATCCCCATGACATGCAGAGAAATCATGAAGATTAAACAGGAGGTTGCAATAAAAATATCTAGTAGAGTCCCTGGCCCATCAAATCAGGCTAGTCTCCATCCACATGCACTTCCATTACAGCAATCTCACTTGATATTATGTCAATTATCCCAACATTGGACCTCAATCAGGAATGTAACATTTAATATAAGGATGGTAGTAATTCTCAGGCTCTTATGCTCAGGCTAGAGTGTTACAGAAAGCAGGAATTATGACTGCTGGCAATGTGGACTGAAAGCAATGAGAATGTCCTTTTTATCCTCATGCTTTTTTTTTTCTACCTTGTATCTTGTTTTAATGGGAAAGAAGTTGAAGGTATAATAAATTTGACATTTCTTTACAAGCCATGATACAAAACCTTGTGTAAAACTTTCAATTCTTCCATTTTTGGAGAATAAAACAGATAAAGATCAAGGAGAATCCCAAACCATCCTAGTAATCTGACCACACGTTGGTCAAATATATCTTTCTTCATTTTTTTAAATGATGTTTTTTTCTCGTCATAAAATTGTTTTAGTCTTAGAAAGTTGAAAATGTATAATTTAGATTTTATTAAAACTGTGTCTGTGCCATGTCATTAAGCTATTAGTATATAATCATTACCAATTTAGAAATGTATAATAAATGATAGTTCAAGATGTGCATGTGTGGTACACATGTGTAATGTGTGTGTGATATATATATATATATATATATATATATATATATATATATACATGTATGCACATGCACATACAATGTCCTAAATAATAAAAAAGCACAACGTAAAGAAGAGTCCCGATATAGGCTTCATTTAGAAGTAGTTAGGGGCATCTGTGTGGCTCAATCGGTTAGGTGTCTGACTCTTCATTTCGGCTCAGATCATATTCTCAGGGTCATGGGATCGAGCCCTACATCAGGTTCCACACTCAGTGGGGAGTTGGCTTGAGATTCTCTCCTTCTCCCTCTCTCTGCCCCTCTCCCTGCTTGCATGTGTGCACTCTCTCTCTCTAAAATAAATAAATAAATCTTAAAAAAAAAAAAAGTAGTATAAATACAGTGGTTCCTAAACCTGGATGTGCGTGCATCAATAGTATCAGGAAAACTTTTTTAAAAAGAAGAGGGGGTCGGGGAGAAAAAGGAAAGAAAAAAATAATCTGCATCCCACCCTTCTGACTATTGAATCTCTGCAGAAGGGACCAAGGAATATGTAGTTTCAAGTCTTATATCATGATTCTGCTGCTCTTCCAGGTGTGGGAACCACAGGCTTTGGTATTTCTACCAAACAACTGTTATCTATAACAACCTTTCTCTAATAAAGTGTATCACGGAAGTTTTACTTGTCTGAAGAGAAAGAAAGAGAGAGGATATATGTATATAAGGTCCAGAGTCTGCTTGAGATTCTCTCTCCCTCTCCCTCTGCCCCTCCCCATTTGTGCACTCTCACTCTAAAATAAATAAAATCTTTTTAAAAAATATATTTATTTTATCCTATAGATGATATTCACTGATACTTGCTTTTTTAAAATAATTAGTGGGAGGAAGTTTTCTTTCTAATGGCGACTGTGCATATTAATGAAAATCCAAGTAGTTATTTCCCTCCAAATTTCAAACTAATCTGTTCCAAAATTGTTAATGACCATTTGAAAGAATGTATCATTTATGGAGAAACTTCCTACAGCCAATATCCTTCTCCAACAAAGGGATCAACAAAGAACACTGAATTTTCTCTGCTAAGCCATTCCTAGGAACAGTGTTCAAGAGATTATTTTAAACAAGAACCCCTTTGAGACTTCGGCAGAAAGCCAAACCATTTTAAAGAAATGGAGCAAACTTCCGTCACCATGAATTACCCGCCCCAGGGAAGCAGTGAAGACTTCCTGGTTTATTCTAGGTATAACCCAAATGTTCCAGAGCGGGTGAAGTTAGGACAGGTGAAAAGAGGGACTTTGAATAGTCACCCTGACCCCACAGTCGCGAACTATGACTCAACGGGTACTTACGGTCCAGAGGAGGCCTCACGTTGTAGAAGTTGATATTCTTGGCCAATGCCCAGTTTTCTGACAAGATAAAGATCTGGACAACAGCTACGGCCAGAGCATGACGGAGGGGCAGCATTCTGACCTTCGTTGTGGGAAAATCCAAAACTCACATATCTACGATGAAGAGAGACACTGGTCGCATTTATTTGCATTTTGTGTATCAGTAGGAGTATGTTTTGCTTTCCTTTGGAAAGCCTGATTATTCAAATATATTCCACCATATACTTGCAGGGCCCATACCTGTGAGTAAATGGCATTCTTCCCACCCAGGTGAAAGTTAAGCGGTGACTGCCTTCTACTGGTTAGGCCTCGGCACTAGCCAGCCCAGCTGGAGCAGGACACCCAAAGGCCTTCTAGGCTCAGGAAGAACAAGCAAGCAGCGTGGGTGTGGCTGCACCCCATTCCCTCACTGCCTGAGGCTGGCCGGGGTGCTTTGTGCTGAATCACCCAATCTCTTAACAACCAGGGTTCAGAGGCATGGTTACCTGAAGTTACCAAGCCACCTTTCTGCAATGCCATTTTTCTGAGTAAACACTTGGGTTTGAGAAATTCTGCAACGTTTTTTTTTTTTTCATTTTATTATGTTATGTTAATCACCATACATTACATCATTAGTTTCTGATATAGTGTTCCATGATTTATTGTTTGTGTATAACACCCAGGGCTCCATGCAGAACGTGCCCTCTTTAATACCCACCACCAGGCTAACCCATCCCCCTACCCCCTCCCCTCTAGAACCCTCAGTTTGTTTCTCAGAGTCCATAGTCTCTCATGGTTCGTCTCCCCCTCCGATTTCCCCCCCTTCATTTTTCCCTTCCTGCTATCTTCTTCTTTTTTATTTTTTTTAACATATAATGTATTATTTGTTTCAGAGGTACAGGTAACAGTTTTCAAAACCTGGAAGAAACCATGAGAGTTGGAGCAGTGGGAAGCATGGTGCATAAAAGAACAATGAATTTGAGAAATAGAGTCTCATCAGGATCCCAGAGCACGGAGACAGGGAAAAACAGAATGGAGTCACTGTAAGAATGCCATCCGCACCTGTGTCTCTCATACCCTGTGCAAGAAGCTGCCAGGAGGTTCTAGAGGAAATCGAATAAAAGTTCTTTGAAAAGCTGAAAACCATGTAATGTTAGTCCTAGCTCACATATACTACTCACAGCTTTCAAAGACTTAAAGTAGGCAGGTTTGGTACCCAATGAAACAGATGTCCACAGAGCACTGAGTAAGATAGTTCATCTTAAGTCCCCATAGGTCCTACCCTCTAGAAGCAACCTGGTATTAAGAAAATCTTTAGGAGAGATGCTAAGAACCTACAGTGTCACCATAAACGGGTTCTCTTTGGCAAGGGAGAGGTGTGGGCAGCAGAAAAGGAGGTAACTTGGAGTCCAAAGACTTTGGTTCAGGTATTGGCTCTGCTATTTATTAGCTGCTTGACCTTGGGCAAGCTCTTTAAGCTCTATTAACCTCAATTTCCTCATCTGTAAAGTGACTTAATAACACCCGTTCTGCCCACACACTGGGGTAATTGTAAGCATCAAATATAGGCTCACGTAGACTCATTTAGGATTGTGTAGGTAACAGCACTTGTAATACAAGTCTGTGAAAATGCTAGAGTCTTAGAGTTCAATAACATTGCCTGAACTCATTTTCTTCTTGCTGAATCAGCTGGTCTCAGTAGGTTTAGGGAATTTTTCAAAGAAGAAAAGTTTGATCTCTGCACATATGAGCATAATCCTTCACATGGATATTTTGTTTGAAGCCAGGGTAATAACGCATGGAATCTAGGGATTTTACCTCCCCCTCTTGTGTTGTGAGTAGACTGGTTTTGCATGTGTGGCTAATAATGCCTATCTCTGGAGATGGAACTGGATAGCAGACAAAATATAGCCACAGCATCCCCATCCCTACAGATGGCTTCTGCCACTGAGAATGGAGTCTCTAAGGAAGTACTCAGTGTAAAGGAAAACCTGGTAAGTTTCAAAAATCAATAGTGCTAAACTTTATACACTGCATTTCAGCTCAGGACAGAATGAGACCTACTGTTTCTATATTATGTATATATTTTATATGAGATTATACACACACACACACACACACACTATATATATATATTTCTGTCCTGATTCATTTTAGAAACCAAAAATGACCTTTCAGAGTTATCAGATTTCTAAACCCTATTTTTACGCTCTTTCTGAAGAAAATGCCCGTTTCTTAAAGCTAACTGTATTATTCCTTACAGACAAGCAAGGAATGTATTATACTGGTACAAATTCTGCTTCTCTTGGGTGCCTGGGTGGCTCAGTTGGTTAAGCAACTGCTTCGGCTCAGGTCATGATCCTGGAGTCCCGGGATCGAGTCCTGCATCAGGCTCCCTGCTCGGCGGGGAGTCTGCTTCTCCCTCTGACCCTCTTCCCTCTCGTGCTCTCTCTCTATCTCATTCTCTCTCTCAAATAAATAAATAAAATCTTAAAAAAAAAAACAAATTCTGATTCTCTTATTCATTTCTCTGAGTTGGACTGTTCCATATTCATTGTGAATCTGGAACCCAGGAATGAAGACCCTGGCTTTACACCAGTAGGGAATCTCTTGAGTAGGGGAGACTAACCCCTCTCCCAAAAACCTCACATTCACTGTGCTCCAATAGCAATCCACATTCCTATATAATGGAGATGCCTACGATTATAGCTTTCCGAGTCATACTGTCTACATTCAGTCCCTTTTCCATCACTAAGCAAAGATGGGACTTCAGACAAGTTGCTTAAACTTTCCAAGCCTCAGCTTACCCATCTGTAGAAGAGGCATAACAACAGTCCCTACCCCAGGGTGTCAAAGCACGGACTAAATTACATCATGTATATGAAGCACTCAACCCAGTGCTGGGCACATGGGTGCTTTCTATCCAGTACTAAAGAGCATTCGCTCAAATACCTCCTTCCAAACGTACTGTCTGTGGAGCCTCGTGCAAGTTCCTTAACCTCCCCATACCACAACCTTTGCATCTATAAAATGGAAGTAATAATAATAACAACACTTACCTCATAGGGTTGTAGGAATTAAATTAGTTAGAACATGTGAAGCACTTGAACTATCTAATGAGCTATGTCCACCATTTTCTATTCCTCACTGGGTAAACATTTGCTGTGATGAACAAATCTCCAAATAGGAATCATAAGCCAGAACCCCTGGTTTGCCTCGTGTAATCTCTATGTGAGACAGAATCCCATTCCTTCATGCAACGTGGCATTATTGACATGTAGTACATAGAGAGACCTTGTTATTACTGGATCGCCAACGAGGTCTTTGCCCTCATGACGTCTGCATTTTAGAAGGAGAAGATAGGCAATGAAGACGGGAAAAACATAATTTCAGATAATCCTAATTCTGAGATAAGTACAATAAAGAGATGTGTTAGTGAATAGAAGAAGCTACTTTACATATATGTGGGCTTAAAGCATCCAAGCAAAGAACCAAGGGAAAAGATACCATGGTCCCAAAACAGGAAGGAGTATGCCTTGTTGGGGAACTCAGGAAGTGGCCAGCGTGACTGGCACATTCCCAGGAGGGGGGAAGTAGACAGAGTCAGAGGTGGTGGGCCCAGATCATAGAGGCACTCACAGGCCGTGGCAAGGATTTGGGATCTAACAAAAATCAAGGAATTGTTTGGTTTTAAATTTATCTAATTTTGAAAAAATTCTTTGTCTCTGTAGAGTGATAGGTCCCAAATCCTTAGCTTTATTTCTAACTCCCGGAATAAAGGGATGCCAATGATAGAAAATATAGAGGAATTTAGAATTCACCTATCTGGGAATCACAAAGGCTTCTCTGAATAAAAGAGTGAGTAGATGGCAGGTGACTTAAAACAACCGAATGAACAACACACCCAAGGATTAGGTTTGTGTTTTGGTTTCTCCATTCTTCAAAACAGCATGGTAGGGAAGGTGGCCTCACTGCCGTTGTACAAGAGAGGTTCAGAGACCACACGTAAAGATCCTAGCATGCTGCCCAGAACACAGCATCCCCTCAAAACATTCCCACATAGCTTGTTCTAGCCTGCTACCCTTGAACAGTAGTGAAAAGCAAACCGGAGGAATACTGTCTCCATATGCACTAGTGTCTTTTCATTTTGTTTTTAACTAAAACAGCACAGCCTTATTCTATCAAAATTCTCCAGAACTGCAAAGGTTTTACCTGTCAAATGAGGAAAACACTAAATAAAAATGTCTCTTATTTTCCAGAGCCGGCTTTATAATCTATTCCCCTACCCTGCTTTTCTCCTAAGTACCCAGATCTATCTCTATCTATTCTGCTGCGAATAGGTTTGTGTTAACATGACTGTTTTATCTTTCATAACCAAAAGACATAAGGATAATGAAAAAGCAAATGACTAACTATGGTATCTGAAAGTTGTTTTACATTTAGAATCATTTCACGGAGACTCTGAACTAAAAATCGTCTGCTGAGACTTTGCTGAATAGGCTTTCCCTGCAGTCTCGGTTACAGAACAAGATTACAGTAGAGCTTGTATTTTGCTCCAGAAGGAAAAAAAAAAAAAAAACTTCATTCAATTACTCTCTCCAGGACCATCACATACAGCAGAGTTCTTCATAGTGGGTAGGGGTGGCCTGTGAGCTTCTTAGGATTATTTGCAAAGTTTTGTGTCTACACATATTTTCCCCCCTGGGCTGAGTATATCAAAGGAATCTGAGACCCAAATGATAGTTAAGAATGGCTGCTTGCTGTTTCAGGATACAGCTGTTATGATTTGGTTTCCTTTGACTTAGACGTTTTTATATTTGACACGAAGAAAATTCCACACATACATTAGGTATGTGGTATACACTTCTCAAATTCAAGGGCAGCTCAAAAACATTCCTCCCCAGACAGAGCACATTACTTTTATACTTTTTTCCCAGCTGGTAGGCCTGGTCAGAAACCCTTCACCTGAGGTGCTGGCCTTCCATTTGTTTTATGATCCTCTCTTTGGAAAGTATAGTTCTTGCTCTAGAAGGCAGTGTGCTCCTTTGACAAAAGACAGGGGCGCTTTCTGCAAGGCACATTTGTAGGGATGCCACAGAGAGGGGCAACGCAAAGGCCTTCCAGGGATTGGCACGTAGCCAGATTTACAAATTTACAAAACCCACTTGAGACTTTGGCCTACCACTGCCCAGAGTAAAAGACCTACATGGCACTTGGTCCAGAAGCATGACTATGTCCCAGGTCTGAGTAATAATCATCATCAAATCCTTTTTGTGGCATTTTATGCATCCACAGAAAACATGCAAAGCTGATGGGGGCTTCAAGCAGCAGCACATCCTTGACATCATAAACACTTTTGGGGCAGGGACATGACCTACGTTATTTTTAAGTTCCCTAGGTCTAGGCTCAGTGCATGGTAAATACCCAATAAACACCTTTTTGAATAGAACCAACATCTTATCTATGACCTATAAGGAACACTTCTCTTAGCAAGTAAGACAGAGACTGTGGGCAGTAAGGAGCTGGTGGAGTGTCCAAAGTTAGAGAAATGGACTCACAAGGAGATAGGAAAAAGAACAGATAGATGTGGTAAATACTGGTACTTCCTGCACAGTTGCTAAAAATGAGTCAGCAAGCCAAGGCTAACTCCAACCGCCAATAAAACAAACGAAATGGATAATTTAAAGGAGGCAACTCTGCTAAGTCCAACATGCCCATCAACACTCACATTCACACCTTCCTGAAAGCATCACTTATCCCGCAGTAAGACACTTTAATGACAAACTTTAATAGGCCTGGCTTCTCTTGTAAAAAAGTATAGAAGGCAAAGAGGAAATTCAAAATGAGTGCCGAAATTTTACTCAGAAAGAATGGACTCGATGCAAACACTCCTCTCAAAAGGAGAAATTTGCCAGAAAACTTTACCTTCCGCAACAAGGGTTATGTTACTTGCTTCTGGCTGTTAGGCCAGGTTGGCCAATGGAGATCCTCTGGTTCCCATTAAATTCAAGAACAGTGTTCATGGGACTCACACCAGACTGTGCTAGTTCCCTTCTTTGCAGGGGGACTGGGGTCTCAACCGCTAACCTTGCCTGGCCATTGAGAGCCCCACTCCTAAGACAACAGCTTCTACCTTCTTTAATCAGCATTCTGTTTCTGGTAAATGAAAAGTTCTTTCCTTCCCCTACGTTTAAATACGAATTTCTTGGGGCACCTGGGTGGCTCAGTCAGTTAAGTCATCTGCCTTCGGCTCAGGTCATGATTCCAGGGTCCAGGGACCAAGCCCTGAGTTGGGCTTCTTGCTCAGTGGGGAGCCTGCTTCTCCTTCTCCCTCTGCCCCTCCCCACCCATGCTCACTTGTTTGCTCTAATAAATAAATGAAATCTTTAAAAAATATATGAAAGAATCTTTCATTCTTTTTATGGTATCATAAAGATATATCTTTAAAGAATTAAAGATATTTAATCTAGCCTTTCTGTGTGCCTGGAGCAAAATACAGGAGAGAATTTTACCTTATGCCCAATCTATTATCTTCATCTGAAAACATAAAATCTCCATGGACTTTTTTCTTGGATAACAACATTCACTAGGGAAAAACAGGATCATGATTCAACCTCTCATTACCAGCTTCTCCAAATCTTCAAAAGTAGTAGGACTATAAGTCATGCTTTTGTACCCTGCTAAGCACTTAGAAAATAATAAATAAGAGACATAATCCCAATACTCACATATATTACTGGGGCCAAAAACTCAACGTGAGATGTGTCTGTCAAGGGTTAATACAATCATTTTGAAAAGGAGGAAAAACAACAGACTTTAGATTCAGAAAGGACACCCAGAATAAAATTCTGGTTCTACATTTTTTTTTTACGGGATCAGCATTTTTTTTAAGTTTTTATTTAAATTCCAGTTAGTTAACATATAGTGTAATATAAGTTTCCGGTGTACAATTTAGTGATTCAACACTTCCATACAACACCCGGTGCTCATCACAACAAGAGCACTCCTTAATCCCCATCACCCGTTTAACCCATCCTCTCACCCACCTCCCCTCTGGGAACCATCAGTGTGTTCTCTATAGTTAAGAGTCTGTTTCTTGGTTTGCCTCTTTTTTTCCCCCTTTCTTCATTTGTTTCTTAAACTCCACATATGAGTGAAATCATATGGTATCTTTCTCTGACTGACTTATTTCACTTAGCTCCATCCACATCACTGCAAATGGCAAGATTTCATTCTTTTCTATGGCTGAGTAATATTCTATTTTGTGTGTGTGTGTGTGTATCACATCTTCTTTATCCATTCATCAGTTGACAGACACCTGGGCTGTTTCCATAATTTGGCTATTGTGGATAATGCTGTTATAAACATCAGGGTGCATGTATCTCTTCAAATCAGTATTTTTGTATCCTTTGGATAAATACCTAGTAGTACAATTGCTGGATCATAGGGTAATTCTATTTTTATCTTTTTGAGGAACCTGCCTGTTTTCCAGAGTGGCTGTACCAGTTTGCATTCCCACCAAAAGTACAAGAGGGCTCCCCTTTCTCCACATCTTTGCCCACACTTGTTATTTCCTGTGTTGTGGATTTTAGCCATTCTGACAGGCGTGAGGTGGTATCTCATTGCGGTTTTGATTTGTATTTCCCTGATGATGAGTGATGTTGAGCATCTTTTCATGTGTCTGTTGGCCACCTGGATGTCTTCTTTGGAGAAAGGTCTATTCATGTCTTTGGCCCATTTTTTAACTGGGTTATTCATTTTGGGGGTGTTGAGTCTTTTAAGTTATTGATAGTATATTTTGGATACTAACCCTTTATCTGATATGTCATTTGCAAATATCTTCTCCCATTCCATAGGTTGCCTTTTAGTTTTGTTGATTGTTTCCTTCGCTGTGCAGAAGTTTTTATCTTGATGAAGTTCCGATAGTTCATTTCTGCTTTTGTTTCCCTTGCCTCAGGAGACATATGTAGAAAGAAGTTGCTATGGCTGATGTCAAACAAGTTACTGCCTCTGTTCTCTTCCAGGATTTTTATGATTTCAGGTCTCACATTTAGATCTTTCATCCATTTTTACTTTATTTTTGTGTATGGTTAAGAAAGTGGTCCAGTTTCATTCTTTTGCAGATAGCTGTCCATGTGTCCCAAAACCATTTGTTGAAAAGACTGTCTTTTTCTCATTGGATATTCTTCCCTGCTTTGTCAAAGATTAATTGACCATATAGTTGTGGGTTCGATTTCTGGGTTTTCTTTTTTTTTATTGTTATGTTAATCACCATATATTACATCATTTGTTTTGGTGTAGTGTTCCATGATTCATTGTTTGTTCATAACACCCAGTGCTCCATGCAGAATGTGCCCTCTTTAATACCCATCACCAGGCTAACCCATCCCCCTACCCTCCTCCCCTCTAGAAACCTCAGTTTGTTTTTCAGAGTCCATCATCTCTCCTGGTTCGTCTCCCCCTCTGACTTACTCCCCTTCATTCTTCCTCTCCTGCTATCTTCTTCTTTTTCTTTTTTCTTAAAATATGTTGCGTTATTTGTTTCAGAAGTACAGATCTGTGATTCAACAGTCTTACACAATTCACAAAGCTCACCGTAGCACATACCCTCCCCAATGTCTATCACCCAGCCACCCCATCCCTCCCACCCCCCACCACTCCAGCAACACTCAGTTTGTTTCCTGAGATTAAGAATTCCTCATATCAGTGAGGTCATATGATACATGTCTTTCTCTGATTGACTTATTTCACTCAGCATAACACCCTCCAGTTCCATCCATGTCGTTGCAAATGGCAAGATCTCATTCCTTTTGATGGCTGCATAATATTCCATTGTGTATATATACCACTGCTTCTTTATCCATTCATCTGTCGATGGACATCTTGGCTCTTTCCACAGTTTGGCTATTGTGGACATTGCTGCTATAAACATTGGGGTGCACGTACCCCTTCGGGTCCCTACATTTGTATCTTTGGGGTAAATACCCAGTAGTGCAATTGCTGGATCGAATGGTAGCTCTAATTTCAACTGTTTGAGGAACCTCCATACTGTTTTCCAGAGTGGTTGCACCAGCTTGCATTCCCACCAACAGTGTAGGAGGGTTCCCCTTTCTCCATATCCCCGCCAACATCTGTCCTTCCCTGACTTGTTAATTTTAGCCATTCTGACTGGTGTGAGGTGGTATCTCATTGAGGTTTTGATTTGGATTTCCCTGATGCCGAGCGATGTTGAGCACTTTTTCATGTGCCTGTTGGCCATTTGGATGTCTTCTTTGGAAAAATGTCTGTTCATGTTTTCTGCCCATTTCTTGATTGGATTATTTGTCCTTTGGGTGTTGAGTTTGATAAGTTCTTATAGATTTTGGATACTAGCCCTTTATCTGATATGTCATTTGCAAATATTTTCTCCCATTCTGTCGGTTGTCTTTTGGTTTTGTGGACTGTTTCTTTTGCTGTGCAAAAGCTTTTTATCTTGATGAAATCCCAATAGTTCATTTTTGTCCTGGCTTCCTGTACCTTTGGTGATGTTTCTAGGAAGAAGTTGCTGCGGCTGAGGTCGAAGAGGTTGCTACCTGTGTTCTCCTTTAGGATTTGGATGGACTCCTGTCTCACGTTTAGGTCTTTCAACCATTTGGAGTCTATTTTTGTGTGTGGTGTAAGGAAATGGTCCAGTTTCATTCTTCTGCATGTGGCTGTCCAATTTTCCCAACACCATTTGTTGAAGAGACTGTGTTTTTGCCATTGGACATTCTTTCCTGTTTTGTCAAAGATAAGTTGACCATAGAGTTGAGGGTCCATTTCTGGGCTCTCGATTCTGTTCCATTGATCTATGTGTCTGTTTTTGTGCCAGTACCATACTGTCTTGATGATGACAGCTTTGTAATAGAACTGGAAGTCCGGAATTGTGATGCTGCCAGCTTTGCTTTTCTTTTTCAATATTCCTCTGGCTATTCGGGGTCTCTTCTGGTTCCATACAAATTTTAGGATTATTTGTTCCGTTTCTTTGAAAAAAGTGGATGGTATTTTGATGGGGATTGCATTGAATGTGTAGATTGCTCTAGGTAGCATTGACATCTTCACAATGTTGGTTCTCCCAATCCATGAGCATGGAACGTTTTTCCATTTTTTTGTGTCTTCTTCAATTTCTTTCCTGAGTATTTTATAGTTTTCTGAGTACAGATCCTTTGCCTCTTTGGTTAGATTTATTCCTAGGTATCTTATGGTTTTGGGTGCAATTGTGAATGGGATCGACTCCTTGATTTGTCTCTCTTCTGTCTTGTTGTTGGTGTATAGGAATGCCACTGATTTCTGTGCATTGATTTGATATCCTGCCACTTTACTGAATTCCTGTATGAGTTCTAGCAGTTTTGGGGTGGAATCTTTTGGGTTTTCCACATAAAGTATCATATCATCTGCAAAGAGTGAGAGTTTGACTTCCTCTTTGCCGATTTGGATGCCTTTGATTTCTTTTTGTTGTCTGATTGCTGTGGCTAGGACTTCTAATACTATGTTGAATAGCAGTGGTGAGAGTGGACATCCCTGCCGCGTTCCTGACCTTAGGGGAAAAGCTCTCAGCTTTTCCCCATTGAGAATGATATTCGCTGTAGGTTTTTCATAGATGGCTTTTATGATATTGAGGTATGTACCCTCTATCCCTATACTCAGAAGAGTTTTGATCAAGAAAGGATGCTGTACTTTGTCAAATGCTTTTTCTGCATCTATTGAGAGGATCATATGATTCTTGTTCTTTCTTTTGTTAATGTGTTGTATCACATTGATTGATTTGCGGATGTTGAACCAGCCTTGCAGCCCAGGGATAAATCCCACCTGGTCGTGGTGAATAATCCTTTTAATGTACTGTTGGATCTTATTGGCTAGTATTTTGGTGAGAATTTTTGCATCCATGTTCATCAAGGATATTGGTCTGTAATTCTCCTTTTTGATGGGATCTTTGTCTGGTTTTGGGATCAAGGTAATGGTGGCCTCATAAAATGAATTTGGAAGTTTTCCTTCCATTTCTATTTTTTGGAACAGTTTCAGTAAGAATAGGTATTAATTCTTCTTTAAATGTCTGATAGAATTCCCCTGGGAAGCCATCTGGCCCTGGGCTTTTGTTTCTTGGGAGATTTTTGATGACTGCTTCAATTTCCTTAGTGGTTATAGGTCTGTTCAGGTTTTCTATTTCTTCCTGGTTCAGGTTTGGTAGTTGATACATCTCTAGGAATGCACCCATTTCTTCCAGGTTATCTAATTGGCTGGCATAGAGTTGCTCATATGTTCTTATAATTGTTTGTATTTCTTTGGTGTTGGTTGTGATCTCTCCTCTTTCATTCATGATTTTGTTGATTTGGGTCATTGCTCTTTTCTTTTTGATCAGTCTGGCCAGGGGTTAATCAGTCTTCTTAATTCTTTCAAAGAACCAGCTCCTAGTTTCGTTGATCTGTTCTACTGTTCTTTTGGTTTCTATTTCATTGATTTCTTCTCTGATCTTTATTATTTCTCTTCTCCTGCTGGGTTTAGGCTTTATTTGCTGTTCTTTCTCCAGCTCCTTTAGGTGTAGGGTTAGGTTGTGTATTTGAGACCTTTCTTGTTTCTTGAGAAAGGCTTGTATTGCTATGTACTTTCCTCTTAGGACTGCCTTTGCTGTATCCCAAAGATTTTGGACAGTTGTGTTTTCATTTTCATTGGTTTCCATGAATTTTTTTAATTCTTCTTTAATTTCCTGGTTGACCCATTCATTCTTTAGTAGGATGCTCTTTAGCCTCCATGTATTTGAGTTCTTTCCGACTTTCCTCTTGTGATTGAGTTCTAGTTTCAAAGCATTGTGGTCTGAAAATATGCAGGGAATGATCCCAATCTTTTGGTACCGGTTGAGACCTGATTTGTGACCTAGGATGTGATCAATTCTGGAGAATGTTCCATGGGCACTAGAGAAGAATGTGTATTCCGTTGCTTTGGGATGGAATGTTCTGAATATGTCTGTAAAGTCCATTTGGTCCAGTGTGTCATTTAAAGTCTTTATTTCCTTGTTGATCTTTTGCTTAGATGATCTGTCCATTTCAGTCAGGGGGGTGTTAAAGTCCCCCACTATTATTGTATTGTTGTCAATGTGTTTCTTTGTTTTGTTATTAATTGCCTTATATAATTGGCTGCTCCCATGTTCGGGGCATAGATATTTACAATTGTTAGATCTTCTTGTTGGATAGACCCTTTAAGTAGGATATAGTGTCCTTCCTCATCTCTTATTACAGTCTTTGTTTTAAAATCTAGTTTGTCTGATATAAGGATTGCCACTCCAACTTTCTTTTGGTGTCCATTAGCATGGTAAGTGGTTTTCCACCCCCTCACTTTCAATGTGGGGGTGTCTTTGGGTCTAAAATGAGTCTCTTGCAGACAGCATATTGATGGGTCTTGTTTTTTAAGCCAATCTGATAGCCTGTGTCTTTTGATTGGGGCATTTAGCCCATTTACATTCAGGGTAACTAATGAAAGATATGAATTTAGTGCCATTGTATTGCCTGTAAGGTGACTGTCACTGTATGTTGTCTGTGTTCCTTCTGATCTTTGCTGCTTTTAGGCTCTCTCTTTGCTTAGAGGACCCCTTTCAATATTTCTTGTAGGGCTGGTTTCGTGTTTGCAAATTCCTTTAGTTTTTGTTTGTTCTGGAAGCTTTTTATCTCTCCTTCTATTTTCAATGACAGCCTAGCTGGATATAGTATTCTTGGCTGCATATTTTTCTCGTTTACTGCTCTGAAGATATCTTGCCCGTCCTTTCTGGCCTGCCAGGTCTCTGTGGATAGGTCTGTTGCCAATCTAATATTTTTACCATTGTAGGTTACATATCTCTTCTCCCGAGCTGCTTTCAGGATTTTCTCTTTGTCTCTGAGACTCATAAGTTTTACTATTAGATGTCGGGGTGTTGACCTATTATTATTGATTTTGAGAGGGGTTCTCTGTGCCTCCTGGATTTTGATGCCTGTTTCCTTCCTCACATTAGGGAAATTCTCTGCTATTATTTGCTCCAATATACCTTCTGCCCCTCTCTCTCTTTCTTCTTCTTCTGGGATCCCAATTATTCTAATGTTGTTTCGTCTTATCATATCACTTATCTCTCGAATTCTGCCCTCGTGATCCTGTAGTTGTTTCTCCCTCTTTTTCTCAGCCTCTTTATTTTCCATCATTTGGTCTTCTATATCACTGATTCTCTCTTCTGCCTCATTTATCCTAGCAGTTAGTGCCCCCATTTTTTATTGCACCTCATCAATAGCCTTTTTGATTTCGACTTGGTTAGATTTTAGTTCTTTTATTTCTCCAGAAAGGGTTTCTCTAATAACTTCCACGCTTTTTTCAAGCCCAGCTAGTATCTTTAAAGTCATGATTCTGAACTCTAGGTCCAACATCGTACTAATGTCCGTATTGAGTAGGTCCCTGGCTGACGGTACTACCTCTTGTTCTTTTTGCTGAGGTGATTTTTTTCGTCTTGTCATTTTGTCCAGAGGAGAATAGATGAATGAGAGAACAAAATGCTAACAGGTTTACAACGTCCCCAGCAAATATACTGTATACAAATCAGAAAAGACCTGAAACCAGGGGAAAAGAAAGGGAAAGAAAGAAAAAAGAAAGAGGAAAAAAAAAAGAAAAAAAAAGATAAAAACAAAAACAGAACAATACAAAAAAAGCAGAATGTGATCAAATATGATCAGGCTAGTGCATGGATCAGTGCCACACACTAGATTTTGGGCATATTTTGGTCTGTTAGAAAAAAGTGCCTCCTAAAATTTTAAAGGAAGAAAGACATATATGTACAAAATAAGGGTTGATACAATGAAGGGATAGAAGATGAGTGTAAAGATGAAAATTATAAAAGATTTTATAAAAGGACTTGATAAGATAAGTTGTTTGAAAAAAGAAAGAAGATTTAAAAAAAAAAAAGAAGAAAGGGAGAGAATGTGATTGGGCAGGAGACTAGAACAGAGCCATACACTAGTGATTTAGGGTATATTTTGATCTGTTAGAAGAAACTGTATCTCAAAATTTTAAAGAGAGAACAACTTATATATATATGCCAAAAATAAGGGTAACTACTATGAAGGGATAAAATATGACTCTAAAAATGAAAAATGTTTTTTTTTTTAAAAAGAGATTGATAAGATGTTGGTTGAAAAAGGGAAAAAGAAAAAAAAAACAGTTAACAAAAATTAACTTTGATGAACTAATGAATCATGGTAAAAAAAAGCCATGAATTCTATGTGCAGTATTCCCCTAGCGCTGGAGTTCTCCCGTTCTCCTTGATCGGTAAACTTGGTCTTGGCTTGCTGGCTGTTCGTGCTGATCTTCTGGGGGAGGGGCCTGTTGCTGTGGTTTCCAAATGTCTTTGCCGGAGGCTGAATTGCCCCGCCCTTGTCGGTCCGGGCTAAGCAAGCTGCTCGGGTTTGATCTCAGGAGCTTTTGTTCCCTGCAAGCTCTCCGTACAGCCTTGGAGGACCAGGGCAAAAATGGTGGCCTCCCAATCTCCACCCGGAGGAGCTGAGAACTCGGGGCCCCGCTCCTCAGTGCGCCCCCAGAGAAAAGCAGTCACTCCCGTGTCCCCGGTCTCCAGCCGCTCTCCGTGCTCACCCGGCCTGTGACCGAGCGTTGCTATCTCTGGCACCCAACCCCGTGTGGAGTCTCCAAACCCAGCAGATCCCTGCGGTGTGTTCCCGCGCCGCTCCTCCCCGGGAAGGAAGGGGAGTCTCCCCGGATCTGCCGCTTGTTGGGTCCCTGCTGGAGGAGCAGTGGCCCGACTGGGCCGCGGATCACAGTTTATGGCAACCCCGAGCTGAGAGCCCGCGCCTCGGCTCCGTCTCTGCAGCCGGCTTCCCCGCTCTGATACCTGGGAGCTCTGGTGCACTCAGGCTCCCCGGGTCTTTCTGTGACCCCAAGGGTCCTGAGACCACACTGTCCCAGGAGGATTCCACCCTCTGCTTAGCCACTGCAGCGACGTCCCTCAGCGGAGCCGACTTCTAACAGTTCCAATTTTGTGCTCCGCGACTCTATCACTTGCCAGAAGCGGCCGGCAGAGGCCCCTCCCCCGCCGTCTATCCTCCCGAATATCGCCTTGGATTCACTTCTCCGCACGTTCTACCTTCCAGTAAGTGGTCGCTTCTCTGTTCAGATAGTTGTTGCTACTCTCCTCTTTGATCTCCTGTTGAGTTCGTAGGTGTGCAGAATGGTTTGATCCCTATTCAGCTGAATTCCTGAGACCAGACGAAATCTAGGTCTCCTACTCCTCCGCCATCTTGCTCCGCCCCCTTCCCAATTTCTGGGTTTTCTATTCTGTTCCATTGATCTATGTGTCTATTTTTGTGCCAGTACCATACTGTTTTGATTACTACAGCTTTTTAATATAACTTAAAGTCTGGAATTATGATGCCCCCAGTTTTGCTTTTCTTTTTCAAGGTTGCTTTGGCTATTTGGGGTCTTTTGTGGTTCCACACAAATTTTAGGGTTGCTTGTTCCAGCTCTGGGAAAAATGGTGTTGGTATTTTGATAGGGATTGCATTATATGTGTATGTTACATTAAATGTGTTATGTAGTATTGACATTTTAACAGTATTTGTTCTTCCAATCCATGAACATGGAATGTCTTTTCATTTCTTTGTGTCATGTTCAATTTCTTATGAGAACTATAAATTCTGGTTCTACATTTACTAACCAGGTGACCACAGAGTTAAGAAATACTGTCCCCATTTGTCAACAAGATAAGTGAGGCTTAGAGCCACAGAGGTAACTTTCTTAAGCTGTTGTGGGAATTGGGTATAATTACAGAGGCAAAGCAGCTTTTATTTAGATGGCATTGAAGAAATGTTAGAGCCCTACTTTTCCTCCCCATTTCCTCAAATATCATTAGCAGGAAAACCGAGATCAGATCAAGGAATAGAACTGTCCAACTCCATTTCATACTAGCTGGACCAAATCCGGTAAGCAGTCTTGAGTTCTATGCACTAATTTCTAAAGGGGGTCTAAGAATTATCTTTCTCGCAACCAAATGAAAAGTTGGAATGAATGAATGCCAAGATTCCTTCCACTTCTAATATTTTATGATTTTTATGGAAGGATATTAATGAAGAATTCCAGTTATATCATAAAAAGTCATAAATGTAATGCAGTATTCCCATATTTCAGATTCCTGCTACAATGTTTAGAAGGATAAAAACTTTTTAAAAATCTCATCAATCATAGGATTAAAAATTCGCAGAAATGAGTATCTCATTTCTAAGCAGCAGGCTGAACATTTTGCAGTGCTAAAGACAGTTTTTTCTACTACATGCAACCTGATAAAACGTCTAAAACAGTGCTAATACTAAAATAATGTTATTATGCAAATGAACTTTAAATCTAATCACGAGCTAATACAGGGAAATAAGTGTGCAATTTGGGTGGAAAAAATAGTCAAATCAATTTTAAAGACAACTTTCTAAATGTGATTCAAATTTTAAGAAAAAAGCTAAAAAAAACAAAAAAAAAACAAACAAAAAACCCTTCCCAAGTAATATCTTTACTTTTTTTTTTGTCAAAAACATGAGTTTACATCTATTTTGAGAAGGCTTTGATGACCCTGGAGTAGATGGTTAAGAACTCCACATGAGCAAGATTAAAAAGCTTAGATGATTAGGAATTGGAAAATGTGCTCCTTCTAAAAAGAATCAAGATTGGTTTGCCATGTTTTCTTGAACTATTTGGACAAATGGTGGGAACCTAATAAACAGATGTTAACTGATTAAATTCCTTAGCATGTGAAATAATTTTTGCCCAGTTTGTATCCATAAACGATTTTTAGGAGGCTTATGCCAATCACTTATACATTGAGGCTCTCAAAATACAGAGTAAAAACCCTATTAGATGAGAGGAAAGATCTTAACCGCTAAACTTCCATGCATGGTGTTCATCTGTGTGTTAACCTTTCACTTTGTACTACTACTTTTTTTTTTTTCTTAAGATTTCATTTATTTGACAGAGAGAGATACAGAGAGGGAACACAAGCAGGGGGGTAGAAGAGGGAGAAGCAGGTCTCCCGCCTAGCAAGGACCCGATGCGGGGCTCGATCCCAGGACCCCAGGAACATGACCTGAGCTGAAGGCAGACGCTTAACTGACTGAGCCACCCAGGTGCCCCTCACTTTGTACTTTTTAGGAGCTAAGGGGGACACATATTCTCATTATTCGATAAAAGGATACTCTTCCTGATACTTAATTCTCCAATTAATGAAAGCACCAAAAAACATATGGATGATGCCTGAAATTTGTTTCAAAGAGCTCCAGATGCATCCTTCAATTGGCAATTTCTTTCAAAAAGAAAAAAGCCAAGGGCATAATATTAAAAGGTAATTCTATAGCGATATTTCTGCTCTTGGGGAGGCAAATGAGAGAGATTATTTTCTTTTCCACTGGAGAAGGTCTTTAAATTTGAGAGAAAGATACTGGCGGACAGGAGTTCTGCAAGAGAGCTGCCAGCACACAGGTGTGTGGTACTGTTAATGAGCCATTCCACTGGCAGAAGCACGTAGACATAAACCAAGCAGCAACACAGGCTGGGCATGGAAGATACTGTTTTTATGTTCCATACCCTTGCTTGCTTTACTTTTACCATTTCTTTTAATAATCAATCAAAGCTCTCATAGTAGAAATCTAGACTGAAATGTCCAACAGCTGGCTAAGAATCCATTATTCTACATTTGTTGGAGGAAATTTCTTGCCAAGCATGCATTCTCATGTTATGTGGCATACACAACTCAACTGAGAAAATGTAGCTTTCAGGGTCAGCATGTAGATGACGGCTAGGACTTCTGACTTCATTTGGTCTCAGCTGACATAGAAAAGGGACCATAAAAATAAAGTGTGCATAGACATGTGTTTCTCATTTGAGTCTCTCTGTATCTATTCTAACATGAGAGAATGTCTGTACCAAGGCAGAAATCTGAGGCAATCAAGTCATTCGGATATGTGTGCATGCATATATGCACACCCACATACATACATGTACGTATGAGCATGTACACATACAGAGATGCATTTTACTGAATGACTTGATTGTTTAAGTGCTAACTATGTGCCCGGCTGTAAAAGTGTCCCTAGAACTCTGTAAGAACTGTATTACCAATCATGTCAACTGATTTCAGGACCCACATGGTTATCCTTCAATTGGGAGAGGTTTAGGATGTAGAACTGTTACTATGTATTTGGCCTGTCATCTCTCTTCTGCACTAGGGTTTTGTCACTGACCATTGTTTATAGAGCCCCACTAGCTCAACTTCATTCTTGATTCTACAGCTAAAAATATATCACACAAGTAAAGAATATGTTCGTGGATATCACTCTGAAAACAGGAGGGCATTTTAAAAAACAACAATAAACTGCATGCTATGGCAAAGGAATATCGTGCTGACTTTTGCACAGTCAAAAAATCCAGGACAGATTATTCAAAGAACTCTCTGGAAGCTGACAAGCTTATAAAAGCAATCCTAATAAAAAATTTCTGCATTCTGCATATATAACAAAGTTACAGCATGTCACTTGCTCTATAAATTGTCACTATTACCGCTTGAAGCAGAAGGAAATGTACATATATAAAGATATATATGTGCATAATTTCATATTCCCAGAGGAAACTGAAAAATTATGTGCATTAAATAGTATTTTAATTGCAACATGAAAAACTGCATTTAAGCAACAGTTCATGATTGCACAAGGGTAAAGGCAAGTGTAAAATCTGCCTAGTATAACGGTGGAAAAATGGCCTTGGTGGGCAGCCTGTCCTGGGTGCAAGTTCTGACCCATCACTTGTTGGATCTACTGTCTCTAGCCAATCCCTCTATTTCTCTGAGATTCAGTTTCCCTGTAAGTAAAATAGAGATATCAAATATCTGTTTTGCAGAAAGTCGCAAAAACTGGAGAATAAAAGTCCCCACCCATTGCCATTGTTGTCAAATTATCAAGTAAGAAGCTAGATGCAGAGATTTATGGTTGATTCCTCTATGGATTTCATGCTGGCAAATATCATTAAGATCATGCAACACCCACTCGATTAGGACTGAAATTCAATATACATTTTTTCAGCTTTCAAATCCTATGATTGAGCATATGTGAGAAAAGGATGTAAAATTCCTCTGAAAACCAATTTTAGGAAAACTACTCTAGAATATTTGTGGGAACAATAAGCCTAAGTTTAGCATTTTCATTTATCTGTTTTCTGATAAATCTATATTCTTAGTCTGTACTTACATAATAGGCAGTTGCTCTTACAAAGTTTTTTTCAAAAGCAACAAGCTCTGTGCTCTCACAGGGGTCCTTACCTGTACTTGCCACTCCTCTTTAAAGACCTAGTTCCAATATTTCTCATTCATTCAACCTTACTGTGTCTGCTCCAGCCCATCGGTTAGGCTCTACTCTGAAAAAAGCTTGGGGTTTGTTTGGGGACAGAAGATTTTATCCTTCCTTGCTTAGCACTGGGCTGGGCACAGCAAGTTCTAGTCCTTGCTTGTAGAGGAGCTGAGAATTTCTAAAGGTCTCACACAATTGCAGGCATTACCAATAAAAATAAACTGGGGGTGGGGGAATTTTCTCATCATCTCTACCAGTGAATTTCCATTTCAATTGTTTGTGTAGATTTTAGGCTAACTCCGTGGAGATTGTGAGAACTCTTTTCTCAGCAACTAAAGGTCTCCCCAACTATGACCTAGCGTATTCACGTATTGCTCAACACACACTATGTCAAGCTCAAAAAATGCTACGACTACACCATCTTCCCAAGGTATCCTCGCAGGACAGAAGGGAAATGAGCCCTCTGGGCTTTCACCTTCTGCCCCTCCAGACCCACCCTCTATCCCTCTCTACCCTGCTCTGTGTCCTTCGAAGCCAAGTTATAAAGACCCCTCACACATTTCTTTTTTTCCACAGGCTTCCAATTTAGTTTGGCTAATGGCAGAAACTGGCAGGTTGGAGGATGGGAAGAAACTGAGACTGGGGTACATATTCCCTTGATTCACTTCATGCCTGGTTGTTATCACAGCCCTCAGTTCCGGTCTAGTAGCAGACTCCATGGCTACCTTCTCCTGGGTTCTGAGATCCATTCTCTCCCCCTGTCCTCTAAGCCTAGAGAATAAACTCTTCTTTGTTGCTAACTCTGGAGTCTGGTACCATCTCTTGCTGATTTTCCTAAACCTAGCCATGCCATTATAAACAGTCCCTTATTAATTCTCTCAAATTACACCAGTCTGAATATGCCCTTGAATATGCCATCTGCCTGCCACGTCCCTGCCAGGACCCTGACTGAGCCTTGAATTGAGTCCTAAAATACCAGGAGTCATTTTGGACCAAAGCATCATGGCTTATTGTTATAGCAGACTTATTATACTTATTATAGGAACAGCCATAGTAAATAAACACTACCC
This sequence comes from Zalophus californianus, assembly GCF_009762305.2. NCBI lineage: Eukaryota > Metazoa > Chordata > Mammalia > Carnivora > Otariidae > Zalophus > Zalophus californianus. Next base: position 115,332,840 of record NC_045597.1, on the reverse strand, counting down.
CTTTACTTGGAAAGGGTACGAGCAAGTATTACTATTGGCTTATAGTAAAGCAACAATTGAATTTATTCTATAAACTAATCAAGGTAAGAATGAAGGCTGTAGAAAGAAAATGAGAATATTATAATGTATAGCTATACCATGCTATAATCTCATGCAAATATCACAAGCCCACCAAAATTCAGCTTTATCTGGTCCTACTGTCATTGAAGAATATCATTAAATAAGTAAAGAGATAAGCAGATTCTTGAACTTTAATAAAAGAGCTGAGAAAACAGAACACATACTGTTATGGACATAGTACCAAAGCCCATTGAAGCTTTAATATATTCAGGTTGTACCCTCTTATTACATTATAGTACCTACAAATATCTGCACAGACATGTAAGTTTATTTAAATATGATAAATCCACTGTAAACTGGAATCCCATATTAATACAATGGTGCTTTGCCCTATAGTCTCCTTCCTAAGAGCTTATATTTTGAGAAACACCATTAATTTTTACATGACAATAGGCTTCTCGCTGAAGAAATTTTCTTGACCTGCCTGCTTTGGGTAGGCTTCTGGTTACTTCTCATCTTCTGCAGTCCCCAACCTTCCTATTGGAATAATGCTTTTGGTAGCCTCATTTGCAAAAAAAAACCCTTTCCTTCACCTTCCAAGGTTACTCATACCCACTGTTCTTAATTTTCTTTCCTCCTCCTTCCTCTTCCATTCCCTGCTACCCTCACTCAAGGACAACTGAAAGAGGGTGGAAAAAAGTTCAGCTCGAAATGTACATTGAGATCTCATCCATATTCTGTACCAATTTCCAGACCATAAAACTCCTTATTGGCAGAGAGAGTGTTCTGTGATAATGCCTAAAATAGTCCCTTTTACCTTGTACTTAAAATAAAGCACACCTTGAATGTAGATTTTAAAACAGTGGCATATAACAACAAAAGTCAAAGAGGCCAAGAAAGGGAGTCTTCTCTATTCTAGTACTTTCTTGTTAGTGGACCCAAAGATGCCCTTCCCTGAAAGCACCTAAGAGAGAAGACTAGCTTAGGGATGTGGTAAGGGTGGCAACTGGAAAGTAATGGACTGAGGAAGCCCTGATGACCCTACTTACTATTCAGAGTTTGCCAGAACGTGGAGCGCGCTGCAACTGATGCCCAGCTCACACTATTGATGGCAACGATGACAGACTTCTAGTCCAGAGTCGCAGTCCTGGACTATCATATCCCACCATGGGTAATAACCACTCTAGCAGTGAGGACAGTGCCTGCACTTCAGGCTTACCACTCCTCAGTAACCCAAACCCCTAGCACCCACTATGACTGCCTGGTACGTGTGCACAGCGTAGACAGTTAGTAGTCATTGAATAAATGCCTGAATAAGGTTGACTTCACCCAGTCATCCCATTTGCAAAGTCCATTTCCTTGATTCTGAGGCAGACTGATTCCCCCTTACCCTCTGGTGTCAGGGTTTGGGCTACAGGCGATTACCCCAACTCATGGCTGAGTAGCCTCAAATCAGCAACCATACCATATGACTCATGGTCAAAGAACTTTCCCATCTGAAACTAGTTAATCTTCCCCACACATCCTTGTGAGGTAAGTGCTCTGTGCTCATCTGCAGGTTATAAAGAGGAAATTGGAGACGAGTAGGTTATGGGCTGTGCCAAAGGTTATTAAGGGTGTCTGCTGGGGAATGAAGTCATAAAACAGTGATCCAGGTTCAGTAGCTCCACCCACTCCGAATTCAGTCCTTTTCCCCTTGCTTTGCCCACCTTATCATTCTCTGGGCTTTTAGGAAGGTGTAGACAGAGTCTAGCAGATATGTGCATTTCAAAGGGGGAAAAATTATTATGACTTGGCTCCGCTAAATACTTTTGGGTATCTTTCTGAAGAGAACTCCTAGTAGAAGTCATCTCAGTCAGATCTTTTCCAGCAAAGATACATCATTAGGCAGATTACGTACTGTCTCCTGGAAAGAAACCTGAGAACATACATCATCACTGCTCTTCCCGGGAAATGCACAGGGAGGTTCACCCTTGGACACTCACAGACACAAGTCTGCGCACAGGCTGCCCTGGGTGTTCAGGTTACTGCCCGTCTGAGCCTGTGAAGCACCCAGAGCAGAATGACGGCATGGTCTCCTCTACACACTTCACCCAGGCTATTGCTGCCCAGCAGCACGTCTGGTGTCTCTGATCAGTTCCCCGGAGCATGCATACAGCAAATATCCCAACCTTCTCTATTACCAGCCTTCCTGACTTTGCGAAGAGAACCAGGATCGGCTACTTACAGGGGCAAAGCTTCAACCATCAAAACCATGTCCTTTTTCCTTTGTGGGTTCCTCTTCCTTCTCCCACCTTCTAGAAGAGGACCTGCCCTGAGTTTCATGCTCTTCTGTGATTACTGTTTACCTTCCTATGGGGTGTTTCTACTATTACTCACCTCAGGGACGGCACTCACTCTCACACATTCAACTCCTATTCCTTGTCAATTTCTAAATCAGGCCCATCCCTGACCTGAGGAGGTCGGACTACCAACTCTAATTTTCTGCCATTTTTATATAGCATGAGTTGGAGTAGATGACTATTTCTTTTAGAGAATGACCCCTCTTGACAGACATTAAAACATCCTCTACTGCTACATTACAACAGCATAGTAGTTGCGCATTAGCAGACGGACGAATGGAACAGAAAGTCCAGAAATAGACTCAAATACATGTGGGAATTTGTTATATGGCAAAGGTGGCTCCTCAAACCAGTAAGGTAAGATTTTACTTTGAGAAGCTGAGTTGGGACAACTGGATAGCCAGGAAAAACATAAGACTGGATACATACCTCACACCACACAAACACACACACACATACACACACAATCAAAGCCATCAGTTCCACAAGAGAAAATTTTGAACACAGGACGGCATTAGATAAATCATAAGGAATTATTGGTGCAATAATCACATAAGAGTTATGTTCTAAAAAGTCCTTATATGTTATTGATATATATTGATATACTTAAAAAGAAAATATGTTGTCTGGGGTTTGCTTTAAAATATTCTCAAAATGGATGGGAGAATAGGTAAAATATAAGATTGGCAAAACATTCCTAATTGATGAAGCTGGAGGATGGATATTTGGGGCTTATTATACTATTTTCTCTATCTAATTTGGTATGCTTAAAATTTCCCATAACAAAAAAAAAATTTTTTTTTAAGTACAAGAAAATAGGAGTGACTTCTTTGGAGTGGGGGAAAGCCTTTCCAATTATGATTCAAAACCCAGAAGGTATAAAATTTGATAAATTCAATTACATTAAACAATAAGTTCTATATGACAAAAAATAGCATAAGCAAAGTCAAGAAACAAATAACAACCTGGAAAAAAATATTTTCAACTTATGTCACAGACAAAATTATGAAAATCTCACTAATATGGAAATAGCTACTAGAAATCAATAGGAAAATTATCAGCAACCTAACAGAAAAATAAGCAAAGAACACTAATAGACATTTCATAGGACATAAGAAATAAAATGGTCTTGAAACACCAGGAGAAAAGTTAAGCATCTTTTCAAATAGGAGAAATGCAAACTGAAAGTATACTTTATAATTTCCAGATTTTGACTAGTCTGATAGGTAAAAATGTTTTCTAATGCTGTCTTTTAATGAGACCATGGGAAATCAGTTGTTTTCATATATTGCTGGTGGAAAGGTGACTGCTTAGGAGCAATTTGGTAACATTATTAAAATTTCAAATGCATTTACCCTTAACCCAAAATCTCACTTGTAATTTTTTCAACAGATAGCCTGTACACATGCACACTGATCTATTACCATGACGGTTATCACAGTACTATAATAGCAAACGACTGGAAATAACCCATGTCCATCAAAAAGAGTGTGTGTGTGTATATATGCACATATATATATTCATACATACTATATATATATATATACACACATACAATGAAATATGACACAGTCATTTAAAAAATGAGGATATTCCCTATATGCTATGAAAAAAGCTCTAGGATACAGATACATATATGTATGGAAAAAGATAGAGATATGAATATCATGTAATTTTTTATGTTGGAGAGAAAAGAGAATAAAAACTATTACATGTATTTACATATGTATGCATGAATATACTCAGTAATGATATACAGGAAACTAATAGAAATGATGACCTGTAGATGAACAGGGTAAAAAATAGTATTAAGAGGACAGAAGTAGGAAGACGACTTCCCAGAGTACACCTCATTTTGTTGTTTTGATTTTTGACCCACGTAAATCATAACTTATTAAAAAAAAATTTTTAGAGAGGGAGGTGGGGGAGGGGCAGAGAGAGAGGGAGAACCTTAAGCAGGCACATGGCCAGCAGAGAGTCTATGGTGGGGCTCCATCTCACAACCCTGAGATCATAACCTGAGCTGAAATCAAGAGTGGGACACTTACCCAAGTGAGACAACCAGGTGCCCCTATTCAAAATTTAAAGTAAAAAAAAAAAAAAAGGGTTCAATTGGCTCTATAGTTTATGATTAAGCATGTACCATATAGCTAAAGTTCAACAGTTCTCTCTTGTGGACCCAGGGCTTGAAAAGTCCAAAGAATAGATGATACAAAATAGCATTTTTTAATTTGGCTTTGAAATGAATCATTTGGTGGTAGGAATGGAGACACCAGACAATTCACCATCCTGATTACACTTTACAAGCTCCATCAGTAAAGTCTCCTGAGATCTTAGTAAGAACACAGTCACAGCGGTCTGCAGTAAGAGCAGAGAATGTAGGCAAGGAGGAGGAGCATTCTGCAGAAGAGAAGCGTTTTCTAACCATTTGAGTATATTGTGATTATTGAGCATAAGCACCCCATCTTTTGCACTACGGGCCAAGAGTGGCTGATGTTTTCATCTCCAAAGTCCATTTCTATTTTGCCCTGTCTCCAGACCTTGGATTCCATGTTTAGAAGGATTTATCTAAACTGTATGTAGAAGATAATTCGTTACCCATTTTTAAGATTAAAAATGTACAATTGCCATGAAAAGTGTATGACCCACACAAAATAAATTAATGTGGTATATAATTTTGACAAATGCAAAAAATAAAGTTTTTATGCACTCATTAGCCCATATGTTTTACTGCCCCTATATGAACAATTTCTGTTAGGCTCTTTAAAATATTAAATAGCTCATCTCCTGTGACTCCATTAGAGGTTCTGGGATCCCAGATTTCAGGCTTTCAGGGAGAAAAGGGACAGCGGCCTGGGAAGACTCTCTCTTAGCCCCTACTGTCAGGGCTTCATGGTAAGATGGGGCTAGGACTCACTCCGGTAGGAAAGGAAGCGATGGTTCCTTGAGCACGTACAGCCAGGGGGAAATTACCCCATATTTAGCTGAGTGACCAGCTACATATCTTGCCATACATAGGCTGTTTCTCAGGATTTCAGTTAGCTTACATGTAATCAAGAGTGAAAAGTTAGTGCTAACATTGGGCAAGTCCCTTCACCTCCCGGTGCCTCAGTTTCCTCACTGTAAAAAGGAGATAACAAACAATAGTGACCCCAAGTGAGTGAGTTAATGTCTCGAGCACTTAGAATAATGTCTGGAAGATAGTATGAACTCAGTCAATATTAGCTACTCACATGTTACATCTCAGAACTATGTTTAAAACTCGCTCGTTAAGCCAGTCTTCCAAGGCTACCTCCCGAGAAGTTACAGAACACATCCCCTGTCCCCATTTTCCTTAGACTAATTAGCTGTGGTACAAATGGAAATTACTCTCATAACTTCAACTTTACTTGTGTTGAATGATTTACATAATCCTGTAGCTAGGAGGTCCCAGAACTGCATTCCTTTCTTTGGCAGATTTGTACACCTTCCTCCAAAGGCAGTATTTGTTCATCATGTGTTGTGTGAGAAATGACTTCAGGCTAGGGTTCAGTGGAGAATGCCAATCCCTTGCCCCACCTTCTGCGCCAGGGCCTGAAACCCCGGGGAGCAGAGGAGGACACTGCCCACAGGCAAGGGCAGAACCAACTAGCCACGGTCCCGCCCTGACCGGGGCCTATTTACAAATGAGAGAGCAATGATGCTGTTAAGACTTTCCCAGCATCTAGCCCCTCTGAGCCTCTGTTCTCCCATCACAAGGGGATATTCAAGCGTCATGCTCTGGAAGTAAATTGGAGAAAAGTGTTTCTATAATCAGTAGTGCTTCTCCCTTTCCTACAGTGTCTCCTTTTTTTTTTTTTTTTTTAAGATTTTTATTTTGAGAGAGAGAGCGAGAGAGTGCACAAACGGGGTGAGGGGCAGAGGGAGAAGCAGGCTCTTCACTGAGCAGGGAGCCCGATGTGGGGCTCGATTCCAGACTCCGGGATCATGACCTGAGTCGAAGGCAGCCTTTTAACTGACTGAGCCACCCAGGCGCCCTAACACAATCCTCTTAACACAATCCTCTTAACACAATCTCCTCTTAACACAATCCAAACAGGAGAGCAAAAGAACTGGGACTCCACTCCCCCATCCCCAGAGACCATCTAGAACATTGCAAAAATGGTCCCCCAAATCATCTGGTCTTAGGGAAGAAAATGGAATCAAAGTGAGTCCCTGATGGGCAACGAGGTGATGAACATTTTCCTGGCTACAGGTTTCAAAAATACACCATTGCCACACTTGACATTTTCACCCATTATTTCTTTCCTTATACTTTATTCATTTAATGCACATTAATTTCATAAAATAATCCAATTTATACACTCTACTTGGACTATATTTACTCAGTTATTCCATCAGTATTTATGGAGCACCTACCACGTGCCAGGCACCACTTGGTTGACAGCCATAGCTTCTGTCCCTAAAACCAAGTTCCTGCTGGCAGAGATCTGGCTTTCCAAAGACTTGCTGAGGCTTTTCTCCATGTGTCCGCATATAGGATAACTTCCTTTTATAAGTTAACATTTACAGAAGGCTTCTGGGTGTCCGGTGCCTAACATCACAAGTTCATTTAATTCTTACAACATCCCTGTGAGGTGGGTACTGTTACCATCCCCACTTTATAGACGAGGAATCTGAAGTTTAAAAAGAGGATCAGTAACTTGCCTGAGACTACAAAGTTAGTAAATCATGGATAGAATGTAAATTAAGTTCCAATTCCAAACTCCTCCATTTTAATCCCTACAACATAGTGCCTTCAAAACTTCTTAAACATAGCTTCCTATGATGGATTTCTGGTTTAAAATGGTCTCTTCTGCATTTTCCTTGTTTGGTTTGCTGGGATTCTTCACCTCTTTTGTACAATACCCTTCTAGCATCTAGAAAAAGATCATTCAAAAGCAATTGTAACTAGTCATGGGACCATGGCAGAGAAGGCTAAGAAATAACAGCCAATCATACATAAATATTTAAATATACGCACTACACTCCATTTAGTGCATTATTCAGATTCTGGGCTTACACAAAAAGGTTTCCAGAACTTACCAGCTGCTTCTTTTTGTGATCTCAATGATTCTTGCCCAAACAAGACTCAAAGGACCCATTTTCTAAATCAGCTTCCTCATATTTACACCTGGACATTGATGTCATTCTCCTTTCCTGCCAATCCTAAACTGACTAGGGAGGAAAATTTGGATTCTCTCTCCCTAATTGCTTCTTTTCCTTTTCCCCAAACCTTGCATTTTTTTTCTTCCCCTAAAATTCCCTAAACCAAAAGCCTAGTCCAGTCAAGTGAGTGTGATTAAGCAAATTAAGAACCGGCTCAGGGAGTCACTCTAATTGCTCTAATCAGGGGTGCTTTCCCTGGCTCTGCTCAAGGGAGGCCTGGCCTGCCTAGAACATTCACTCCCCGTCAGTCGGTGGTGTGTCAGCAGATGGCAATCACCGCAGCTATTTTTCCAGGTTAATGTGAGATTAAGTTTGGGGCTTTGGACCCTAATTATTCTCCTCAATTTCTTTTAATTGGTCTACTGAAAAATGCTTGGCTAATCCCTGAATGCTCCAGAGGCCCATGCAACCATTCAGACCAGGACATCAGATTCAATAAGGAGAAGAATGTGTGTACAAAGGGAGGTTCCCATCTCCCTCTCTCACCAAATTCAAGCTCCCTGATCATCTCCAGCAATGGGCTTGGCACAGAGAAGGTGTCCAAATGTTTGCTGAATATCGTGGAATGAAGAAAGGAGGTTGTTTTAAGGAGGTTTTATGAGACAATGGATTTAATAAGAAAAAAATACTTGCACAGGTATGTGTACATTATATGCTACACTTAAGTGAGAATGTAGAAAATACATGGCCGGTGCTCAGTACACACTTTACAGCAAACATCATCTGATTTCTCACCATTAACTCAAAACAGTTAAGGGTTCAAGTCTATATCAGAAAGAGACAGAGGATGACATTCAGAAGTACCAAACTGACATAAAATCAGGAGCTCCCATCAGGAAAAAAGCAGTGGCAAGAATAATCAACATTCTAAGAAGCTTGATTTGCTTATGAACTCCTTCAAGGAAAATTCCAGAACCTCAGGAGTCTCATAGCTAAATACAGGCTACAAGGTGGTTGTATTTTTAAATATTGCTACCCTGCTTAGGCTTTTGCTTAACTTCCTATAGCTTTTGGCAGTGGTAACTCATGAAGGAGAGCTGAGAGAACTGTCACAAGAATTCCTTTGGGTCTAGGTTCACTGAGCCCTGCAGACAAATCTAAGAAAATCTGGCAATGTTCTGCAGTGGCAGCGCGGCCACATGATGTAGTCCTCATTTATTTGGCTTCCTTTCGTGTAGGTAATTACACTGAACACTGGATTAGAAGTGTCATGTTTTGACATCATCAACCCACATTTATTTTGGGGGGGTTTCTTAGCTGAGAAGTTATTAATCAAATAAACTTTTAAAATGGAAAATGCATACATATGTATGTATATATGTACACACACATATCCACACAAAAATATATATACTCCTTTTATTCATTCAATAAGCATTCTTAAACACCTACTGTGTACCATACAAGGAACCAGAAATAAAAATTTAAGACATGGTCCATGCCCTAAAGTGGTTTGAATACAGTGATAAAGCAGTTCATGTACAAACAGCAAACATGTGCCAGTTGCTATGGAAACAATGGATTATGGCGTGTTACTAACTCTACCACCTTTACTTTTTTTTTAAGATTTGAGAGTACGTGTATAAGTGTGAGTGGGGGAGGGGCAGAGAAGGGACGAGAGAGAGAGAAAGAGAGAGAGAGAGAGAGAGAAACTCAAGCAGACGCCCCGCTGAGCGTAGAGACCAACCCAGGGCTCTATCTCACCACCCTGAGATCATGACCTGAGCCAAAATCAGGAGTTGGATACTTAACCAACTGCGCCCCCCAGACGCTCCCCCACCTTTACTTTTTTAAAATGCTAGTGATTCCTATATCTTGTAGCAGGTAGGGAAGCATATTATTTACACTGGAACCATGGAGGGAGGACCCCAGAAACAAGCAAATCTGAAAAGAACAGATCTACACATATTTAGTTTGGCCCAAGTGGGGGAAATGCCTCAGGGAAAACTTTTTTTCTTAAAAAAAAATAAATAAATCAGCAGGCTGACGGAGACTTTCTGCAGATATCCCCAGAATAAATGAATGAACAGGTGCAGGGGAACACTTGGGTTTGTAACACAGAATGGGTATGATTGTTGAGACTCTGTGTCCACATCCTAAACTAGAAATTGGATGGCCTGGTACTTGCAGGCTTTCCAGCAAACTCAGGGCTCCCATGTCCCCTATTCTTAGCTCAGCACTTTCACCTGCCAACAAGTTCAGTTCTTCCAGAAGCATGTAGTACCTTAGGTAAGTCAAGCTTAGAGGGGAAAAAAATCAAGTTTTACTAATCACCAGCGTCCTCCAAATGAAACCTCCAGTGTAGTAAGACCTACGCGGCATGCGCCCACCTGCCCCCGAGAGTTTATTACAGCATGCTCACCTTATCTTCCTGAAGGCATCTTTCTCTATGATTCAAAATGAAATAATTTTCACCTACATGAAGAAGTATTTGCCATCCACTTACTGAGACACTAAGCACTCACTGTTACAATGAACATTAACACAAGAACTTATTTTCCGGGAACTTATTTGACTCGGAAAAAGTTGGATGCAAAATCATGTGGGCTGCTAAAAGACATCATCTGAAGCCTGCAAAGGGCTCTTTTGCTATTTTGGACAGATGTGGCCTCCTTGGTGGATCCCAGTGCAAGTCTGATAGTCCAGGTGGCATCCTCACTTGCTGGAACTTTCTTCCTACTCATTGTGGGCACTCAGAATTTTTAGAAGGCTATGCTGACCAAGGACTGACTGCCAGACTCATTACAGCTGGTCCCAGAACAGACTTCTGCCTCGAGTCAATCTTCAGGAGAGTATTTCACCTGGATAACGTATTTACTCCGTTTCTAAGGCCTTCCACATCCATTTTAAATCCTTAGAATTTTAGTCTTGTTTCGAAAGGATTCCAGAATCCAAGTATTCTTCTGATAAGTAAGTGACCTCTGTGGCCAGCACACCAAAAATGGTCAATTCTTGGAAAATATCAGAGGTCAAAACTCTATGAAACAAATCCACATGAGCTACCCAATATGTGATCAGCACTGTGAGAAACACTGTAAAGTTGTATTGAAGTCAAATTTCACATTTAAGAAAAATCTTTGACCTAAAGAACTGGCCAGACTAGGTATCAAACATGAAATGACTGCAGTGAGTATAGGGCTGAGTTTGATTAGTAATTAAAACAAGTGCTTTAGGAGGAGACAAGAAGGGATAATACTACCACCTTACTACTATGTAAGAACAAAACCTGAAAAATGAAGTCTATAATTAGATAAACTGCATTCACATATAGCTCTTCTTTCGATTCTTACAATTGCATGGTGAGGTAGGCAAGAGAGATATTATTTTATTAACCCCATTTTACAGATGAGGAAACGGAGACCCAAAGAGGCTTAGCCAAGGGCATCTTGCAAATAAGTGGGAAAATTCCAAGATAGTAGTCCCAGCATGGTCTTCCTGTTGTGTGATTTTGCTGCCACACCATGCTGCCTCCTTGCTGAGCACCATGGGAGGGAGAAGAGGGAGCATGGAAGGACCTGAAGGGTGAGCTATAGAGGATACAGGCAGGCAACAAAAAGGATGGAGGGTCTTTACAGGGAAAGGAAGAGAGAGAGAGATGGGCAAGGAGCATGACCACAGGCTTGGAGGCAGAGATTAGGGAGAGAATGAATGACTTACTGAAATGGAATTATATTAGAGCAAAGGAGGGAATAGGGCTGGAGAGGAAATTAAATAATCATGGAACTTTCAGAAAGTCGACATCCGGAGCCAAGTTTTGGTCTTTCAAACAGTGGGGCTATTTTTTGAAGGAGACGGACATGATAAATACAGAGGTTAAGAAAGTTGATATGGTATTTGTATAAGAGAGGGTTAGAGGGGTGGGAGGTAGGGGGTAAAGAGTGTGGGTTTCTGGAATCCAGGAGAGGGTAACAAAGGGCCGGCAAAATTCTGCAATGTTGAAGTGGGTATGCTTTCCAGAATTCATCACCCATATTCATTTGCACATCACTGAACAACAGCAAAGCTAAAAATACTCGGGTTATAAAGAACAGAGCATATAAAAGAGAAGAATGATTGGTGCTTTCAAATTTATGATGGATTAAGCCACTTTAGGTTGGTTGACTTAAAATTTGTTAAAATACACTATCTTCAGGACTGACAAAGGTAAAATCACTTTCATTTTTAGGCCTTCTATTAGTGCGACTTTCTGCATTCTGTTATCAAGAGAGCTGGAGGTGGACTGCAGGCCTGTTGGAGTTCCAACAGATGAAGGAGATTTGAGTGGGGTAAGGGGGAACTCTGGGTCCCTCACCCACACTTAAATGAGAATAGGTCAGATTTTGCAAAACTACTTTTATCAGGACAGATCACAACACTTCATGTGGGTAAAGGGATCCATAGCTTGAAACATCTGAAAAGCCACTGATCTAGTCTAATATCAGCCCAGAGGAGGAAGCAGAAGAAGGCCCATGTGGTGCCTTTTCCAAGGTCACAGGTCAAGGGAGGCCACCTGAGGGGCATTTCTGCAGAGCAAAGGAAACAGTCAACAAAACGGAAAGGCAACCTATGGAATGGGAGAAAACATCTGCAAACCAATGTCTGCTAAGGGATTAATATCCAAAATATGTAAGCAACTCCTACAACTCAATAGCAAAACACCAAATACTCCAATTAAGAAAGTGGGTCATCAGGGAAATACAAATCAAAACCGTAATGAGATATCACCTCACACCTGTTAGAATGGCTTTCATCCAAAAAACACGAGACAACCAGAGTCACAAGGTTGTGGAGAAAAGGGAACCCTTGTGCACTGTTGGGGAGAATGTAAATTGGCTCAGCCACCATGGAAAACATTATGGAGGTTCCTCAAAAAATTAAAAATAGAACTCCCATAGGATCCAGTAATTCTACTTCTGGGAATATATTCAAAAGAAATGAAATCACTTTCTTGAAGAGGTATCTGAACTCCTACGTTTATTGCAGCATTATTTACCACAGCCAACATAAGGAAACAACCAAAGTGTCCATCAATGGATGAATGAAGAAAAAAATGCAGTTTTCTTGGTGTATATGCATGGGATATTATTGACCCATAAAAAAGAAATCCTGCTCGTTGTGACCACATGAATGGAAGTGGAGGGATTCTGCTAAGTGAAATAAGCCAGAAATAGAGACAAATCCTGTATGCTATCACTGATGTGTGGAACGTAAAAAAGTAAAATCATAGAACCAGGGAGTAGAATGGTGGTTGCCAGGGGCGGGGGCTTGGGGGTGGGTAGAGGAAATGGGGAGATGCTGGTCCAAGGGCACAAACTTCCAGTGATAAGAGAAAGAAGTTCTGAACTATAATGTAGAGCATGGTGACTATCATATCATAGTGTATACTTAAAATTGGCTAAGAGTACATTTTAACTGTTTTCACCCAAAAAAAGGTAACCTATGTGAGGTCATGACGGAGGGGTTAACTGACTGGATTGTGGTCATCACCTCACGATGGATACAAATCTCAAATCATCACATCCACATTGTACACCTTAACACAATTTTGTCAATTTGACACACAGTTACGTTTGTCGATCTGACCTCAGTAAAACTGGGGGTGTGGGGGAAGAATTGGGGCAACTGAGAACTCAGCAAACAAAACACATTTCATGGCCTTTGACATCCAGGCTTCCCTCCAGGCAGAGCCAGGCCCCCATGCCCGAAGCAGGAGAGCACAGGCGGCGAGGGTGGTGATGGGGACACGTGGGGACACACATGGCCAGGCTGCAAAGCCTCCCACCACAAATGGAACTTAAGCAAAGAGTCTGGTTAATAACTTTTCTCCAACTCATTCATATTGCAATATTTGCTTATTTTTCCTTTTCCTTTCCCTTAGTTCCCCCCCCCCCTTTTTTTAAGATTTTATTTATTTTAGAGCAAAAGTGATCTCAGAGGAAGAGGGATCACAGAGGCAGAGGGAGAAGGAGGCTCCCCGCTGAGCAGAGAGCCCGACACGGGGCTCAATCCCAGGACCCTGGGACCATGACCTGAGCTGAAGGCAGACGCCCATCTGAATAACCCACCCAGGCACCCCACCTTTAGTCCCCTTTTGAAGACTATCTAAAGCCAGCCCCCCTACCCCGCAACAAAAAACCAACCCACCGCCACCATCCAAAAAAGCCACCTTAAGAAAAGGGATGTGTGTCCCCTAAGGAAGATCAAGAAGTACTGCAGGTTTGGAATTTCCACTGTTGCCAAAGAATCATGACCCAGAAGCAGAAAATCGTTAAATTCGCTGGTTTCACTTGTACAACAGCATACAACATTGTACCCGTTCCTGCACTGCCCGCTGAATCAGCAAGTTTAGAGGGAGAAGGCCCAGCAGAGCCCCTAGTAAATCTGTCTTTTTGTATTCTAATCATAAAAAGTATTCCCTTCACTTTCTCATACAGGGCCTAATGTCACCTTCACTGTGTTTATCAAGACAGACCAAGTGTCTTCACCAAAGCTTGAGCATTTCTCTTCGACAGCACACACTGATTAAATCTTTCCAGAGAAAACTTCGGCAGATCAGAATCCACCTTCTTGCCAGGACAAAGGGATAGACTTTACAATTCTGGTAGGTCTTCTCCTTTTCTTATTGTCAAGAAAAATAAATAAAAGTGATACAATTCGGGGCACCTGGGTGGCTCAGTCAGTTAAGCGTCCAACTCTTGATTTCAGCTCAGGTCCTGATCTCAGGGTCGTGAGTTCAAGCCCTCCACCGGGCTCCACATTGGGTGTGGAGCCTACTTAAAAAAAAAAAAAAAAAAAAGTGATAGAATTTTGTAGAAAACGTCTACTGAAGAAAATAACTGTTTCCAATTTAACTTAGGTTCAACTATTTCTTACGGGTTTTGTGCATTACCTAACCTAACTAAAAGAGCACCATGGAAGGGAGAAGAGGGAGCATGGAAGGACCTGAAGGGTGAGCTATAGAGGATACAGGCTGAAGTAACTATCCTACTGATTGTAAATTGACGAAAACTGGAGAGAACACAGATGGTACACAAACCAATAGTGCTAGATGAGCTTTCCCTCGCAGGACCATTTCAGGGTGGAGGATCCCGAGGGGATTGTGACTTTGCTTGCAATGACATTAGTGGCAAGAGACCTTTCCAAAAGGGGCTGTAAGTTATGAGTTAACAAGAACTCTCTGTGAACTGATTAACTCCTCCATATTCAGAATGCCCAGTTAAAAATATAACAAATCAAAATGACCTTTCCAGCACTCACCAGCACTGCAAAGTCTCCTTAAAATGTGGGACACAACTCTCTGTGCTTCATGAGCAATTGACCATGAAAGCTCCGGATCGTACAATACAAAGTAGTTATGGGCATGGTCTGCTCACCGAGAGCTATTGAGATGTGTGGACTTGGTAAAATATGTCCTGGTGCCTTTGAAAGCCATCCGTATAATTGCAGAGCTTTCTAATCCCCGCCGAAAACCCGTAATTGTGCCAGGATCAAGTAAGGCTCTCCGAACCCCGGTCCGGTAACTGGATGCACAAACCTCCCTTTCAATTATTCCTGAACGATGGCACTTGAGCATCCGTGTGGGATAGGGAAGCAGATCCCCGGCACTCACCCCTCTCTCTTACCTGCCACTAGTCAGTGATTCTGAAATCACTAGGCACAGCTGGAACTCTCTTTCCTGACCTCCAAACTTGGGTATTTACAAACCGGCTAATGAAGAAACCACCATCTCCCGCTCACTAGATAGACAAGAATGAACACTTTTATTCTAGAGTTGGATAGGAAAAGTAATTTCCATCCCACCGAGCCCTAAAGGGCTGCCTTTCATCCCACTGGGGAAGGTGTGAAGCCTGCCTCGTGCAGACTGGCCTGGCCTTTGATGGATTTATTGACAAGACCTACTGGCTAGAGGAAGTGCAGGGATACACCTTTTGTCGAGAAAGAAGAATGTACACCACCGATGGGCTTCCGGGACCTCATTAAACAGTCATCGGGCTTAGAAGATCATGTCTACAATGTATTAGTATCAGGAGGAGAGCATTAAAGGCATTTCTCAAGTTTAAAGGAAAACAAAATTTCAAAAGCAAGGTGAGCTAGCTGCCAGTGTCCAAAGTTAATGGAGATGCAGAGTCTTTAACTTTGACAGACTCTGCTGCGTGAACAGGGGGTTAGCTTCTGCACTGCTTTCTCACTTATGTGGTCTGTCATGGGCTAAAGAACAGGACCTAGAGGGAGTCCTGTTTAGTCTCATTTGAGAAGGGCAGGAGAGGGTAAAATGATAGGAAACAGAGTTATTTCACTGACCTCTAGATCTCAGTGGGAACAAGACGCTGTCTTTATACTATTTAACAATTTCAATAAAGCTCCGACATTACTGCATAGCAATAAAGGGAAGAACAAGGAAGCACTGCCTCGATGCTGCATTCTACATTAAAAGGCTGTGCTGGAAGCTTAATTGCTTCTCAGCCAGAGTTACTTAAATCCCTAGCCCCCAGCAGAACACAAGTCATTCTCAAGGTGGAGTGTGTTCTGGATTTAACTGGAGTCAGGGAACCCTTGTTCAGATCCTGAGCTTAGGTTCTCAGCACCACTGGTAGAAACAGATGAACTTGAGCAAGTCGCTGAACTTCCTAGAGCCTCCATTTCCTCATCTGTAAATCACGACAGCATAATTTAAATTTCAGGGCTGTGGTGAAAAGTCAAGGATAAGAAACAATAAGAAGTATGTGAATTAACTATAAAGTATGTTTCACAATGCCTAGCCTATAATAATTGCTCAATAAAAGTTAGTTCCCCTCCAGTTTTTTTCACTTTTGATGGTGGCAAAGAAACTCATGGAGGAAGAAGAGAGCACCAGGTAGTGTAGGAAGTTGACACCAGGTCTGAGCTTTCTCGCTGCTGGAGTGGCAGATTTCGCTGAACCACACTATCAGTCCTCTAAATAGGTTCTGTGTACCACCTGCTGAAGTCTCTCACTGCAGGGAAGGCACAATTAAGTGCCTAACAAGCGAGAGACTTGTTCAGAGCATTAGCCATCTATCCCAACCCCTCGTGGATCCATGGCAAAGCTTCCTGCTACTGACGACTCCCAAAATGGCTGCCCTCTAAGCCAAAAAGCAATGCATGAGCTGTTTCATTGCCCTTGGTCATTCACATCCATTTACCATAGAAAAAGCAATGCAACTGACTCCCAAAAAAAAAAAAATTAGGTGAAAAGGTGTAAGAGAAGGGAGGAAATGGCCAGATGGAAGATCAGCTAAGGTACCCAATTACAACAAACATCTCTTTCCTGCCAGGACACCAAAACAGGAGCCCAGCCAGCTTTGCAAGTTGCTCTCTTAGCCAGCTGGCTACATATCTGATGGAAACAGAGGTCCAACAACAGAAAAACAACATCTCTTTCCCACCAAATCGGGAGTGGTCGGAAATGCGTGTGAAGAAAACTGTTGTCGTGGGGTCCCAGATTTATTCTCTCCATGTGGTACAGAATGCATTTACGCAGTTCCCATGCTTGGAGGCTGTTTCTCTAACTACCAACGCTGCCAATTCCACCTGCAATCTAAAAACCGGGCTCTACATTTGCTTCACCCTCTCTCCACATATGTAATAATGGAAACGCCATTTTTCATGCTCCAGAAAAATACAAACACAACTCAACTGATCCACTTCAAATCTTCCCAAACAATTCAACTGAGGATGAAATCAGATGAGACATTTCAGAGTGAAGACAGTTGGACATCTTAAGGCATGGGGATAGTGGGTGTGTGTATAGAGGAAAGTCTCTTTGTAGTAGAGCTATTGTTGGTTTAAAGCATAGGTGCTACCCTGATACGGGTGCAGACCGTATGGGACTGCACGTGACATCTTTAGGGTCATAATAGTACTGCCTTCTCTACAATCTAGGGGTTGGCTACCATGCTAGAACATAAGTGACTATCAGACAAGTCCGGTCAATTGCTTCCAGTCACCTAATTAGCCTGAATGCCTTTCCAAAGCCAAAAATCAGACATAGTTTGAAGTCTGTCAGTCAAACAGTTAAGGGCAAAAGATCAGTAGTTAATATGACCAAGCACAAGCCACAGGTGTGGGACAGAGGGGCCTAGACATACCAGAGTCTAGGATCGAGGCACCAACCACTTATCTATGGAAGCCTATTCCTTTCTTTGAATGCTCTTCAATTCTTTGTAAAACTAATCATCAACTCCTTGAAGGATCCTTGACGGTAAGGACCCTGAAGTCCCTTTCAATTCTCTGGTCCTTACTGGAGCTGATGGAGAGGGGACCAGAGGGGCAGGAGACAGACATGTCAGACCACTCAGTTGCACCACTAAACTCAACACCCTCCTATGTTGTGTCAACTCAGACTGGAAACTGCTTCCCCCAGGAAAGCTCTGCCCCTTATGAACCTGCACGTGGTGCAGGAGCTTTTGTGGCTCACAATGACTGGTCTGAGTATCCTGCTGCTGACACCCTAATGTCAGAAGCCATATGGAAAATGAGGCAGAAATGAGCTAAAGGGGAACGAGTAGAAAAGTGGAGCCTGCCAGCTATAAAGTAGGGAGCTGGGGTGCAGACCTGCGATTCAGAATGGAGCGGGGTAATCCCAGTGCTGGGGGTGCTCACACACATCATTGGTTTTTATTGGAGATCTGGGGAAGAAACCACAGAAGAAATTTCAGTAGTAGAGAATTTTCTTCTTAAACCAGCACAACCACCACTTTACCCCCAATGGCTCCAATGCTCTCATACCTCTCAATAGTGGGGAGTAGCCCTGAAAAATTATTTTTTTCCTATTTAAAACCTTTCCCTGCAATTCATGTGTTACTGCAAACATGTGGCCTTTCTTGAATCCCCCTTTTCCCATCCCCTGCCCCCCCCCACCATACAAAACAACAGGCTTGAGGCTATAGAACATCCCCCGGGGGGGGCGGGGGGGAATCTGAGGGGAGGAGGGGGAAAGCTTCACTTAAGAAATGAGAAAAACAGGATTCCTATCCTTGAGTTATAAAAACTGAAATGTATGGGGAATTTTATAGACCCAGAAAGTGATGAAATGAAGAGAAAGACATCAAGTCTACCCAAAAGGTGATAAAATATTTTATTTGTTTTTTGGTTGTGAAAAAGAAAATAAATCATTAAGATGACTGTCAGAATGCCTCAAGGAGAAGGGCATCGGATAGGACTTGGTTATAAATGTTGTAGACAGTAATAAAAGAGCTGGGTTTGTTTCCTTAGTATTGGTCTGGTTGAGCCTTGCAACACAGGAATCGGGGGCAATGGTACAAGTCCGTTGGCCACAGGGCATGCATGTGCATTATTGCCTTTCCAGGCTGGCCCGATGCAAGGATCCCCGAGCAGCTGCTCCCCACCTCTGCTCGGGTTCTCACTGAACATGGACACTGTGGGCCATGTTGTCAAATGCCAGGGCCTCGGGATCACGATTTGCTTTATTTTCATGACTACTGATTACTTTATATATACCTACTTATAAAACGGTTGGGGCGGGGTGGGGCAGAGGGGTTGTCCTTCTTTTTCTTGGTCCCAGGAATTCGGGATGAAGAAGGCAAGGCTCTTGCCCCAAGCAGCTCAGTCTAAGGGGCCTTGGATTAATTCTGATATTGTTTAATGCTGCACTTCAAGTGCCTGAAAGGCAGAGGAAGGTGACAGAGTAGCTGTTATAAAAGCAACTGTTGATTTTATTTAAACCCTGGAAGGATTAGTTAAGAATCTGTAAAAAGAGGCAGGGTTTTCAGCTACCTCACAGACTTGTATTCAGCCTTTTTCCTTGAATATTTTCTTTCTCTCTTCTATATGTCAAACGCTGCTATAAGCATATGATGACTCAACTAAGTCTTAAAAGTTAAGACTCAAAACTAGGTTTCTCTAGATCTGTAATGAATATACATATTAAGAACTCAGAAATAAACTGAACTTTGGGATGAACTGGAACCACACACACATGCCAGTCAATATTCATCTTATTCATCTCCACAATGGCCCATATATCCAAATTTGATCTGGGACAATTCAGTCATCCAAATCACCTACAACAGGACCCAACAGCAGTGCCGAGAACAGCGACACCATATGGGGACAGGTAGTGTCTGTAAAATGAAAAGGACTCCAGCCGCCTTTCAGTGGTACCTGTCTAGGATGGCCCGTGTCTTCTTAAGTGTCACGGTGCTCTCCCCACCATCACAAGGACAAGGACTTCAAGTAGCTTGACTGAGATTGCCACCGAACACTCCGTGATCAACCTGCAGAGCTACTAAGAAGGAACAGGGAAAGAAAGGTGCTCCCAAATCACCATATTCATAGCCCTATCTTTACACTTTAGGTCCACACCAGGCAGGCTGGAGATCTGGTAACTCATAGAATCATTCTACACTGACCATTAGGATGGCCACTTTTGACCATATCAGACAATTCAAGGTCTCATATAGACACATAGCTACAAACCTACACCTATGAAGTATTTTTCCAGAATGCAACATGACTCCATGTCCAAGGCACGTTTATATAACGAGCATTACTAAACAGCTACCTTGGCCTTAGAGTCCACTGCCTGAAGATTCTTATTCATTTGGAACCAATATGAGCCAGGCTGGATGACTCAGGGGAACGGTAATGATGGGATGGATGAGTAATCATTCTCCTGAAGTCACTAGTTAGGATAAAAGCAGTTGTTCATTACCTGACAGGACAGGTTTCTCAGGCTGGCCAAAAACAGAACAAATAAATCAATGTCACTTTCCTCCCTAACATCTTAAAACTCTCTATTTAAAGTCTGCATTTCAGCTCACAGTCCCAGGAAATCTATCCACAGAATTATCCATTAGGCCTCTCCCTTACCAAGGAGAGAGAGTAGAGGTGGCAGAGAGGACCTTTGTAAACTTTGTGGAGAAAATTCCTATAGAAACACCACCTGGCTCTCTGCTCTCAGTCACTGCCTCAGTTATTTTAGGAATCCTTTATATAAAATTAATACAATACCTTATTCTAACAGGGGGAACACACATGCTGACAGAGCAGTTCATTTTAAAGACTTGAAAATTGAAAATTTGTCCCTTTCAGAGTATAACCAATCTCAGGAGTAAATCCATAAATGCATTAGGGATTCTCATTTCCTAATTAATCTGCATCTCCCCACTATTTTCCATGTCGCATTACTCTAATTTACCCTTTGGGGAAAGAGATGTTAAAATACGGTTTACTCGCAACTAGTAGAGAAGTCCTGGGGAGCCAATGCACAGTACGGTGAATATAGACAACAATATCGTATTATAATCAAACTTGCTAAAAGACTAAATCTTAATCCAACCCCTAAAAAAAGAAATGGTAATTATGTGACATGATAGAGATGCTAACTACCGCAATAATGGTGATATTTCAATATATAAGTGCATCAACATGTTGTGTACCTTCAACTTAGACAATGTTATATGTCAAACATATTTCAATAAAAAAATTAACAATATGATTTAGTTCCAAATGAAATGCTACTAAAGACAAAAAATAAACTGATTTAATAGATGGCAAGTAACCATCTACATTATTCCCTCATTTTGGAGTGCCTTTGGATAATAGCTGAATAGCTTTATACTATGTGTGATTTTGATAATAATCTGATTGGATATATTGCTGAGGCTACAAAGAAAACTTAAGTGAAAAGGCTTGACCACACCCGATCAAAGTATACCTGAAGGTTAATCGCGGGAGAGAAGCGAGGAGCCTGTGATCGAGTGCCTGCTGCAGGTGACATCATTGTCTATACACGTTGATTCATCCTCCATCTGGTGGTGCCACACTGGGTGGCTCATGCAGATCTGCCACACTGAAGTAACCACCTTTCTTTGCCCTTCTTTTCTTAACAGTTTTCCACATTTGGAAAAAGCGGGGGGAAACCTGGCTAATAAGTAGAAAGGACTCGATGTTCACAGGATAAACATGGAAAGTGATCATGGTGAAAACATGAGAATCATGCATGGGCTTGCCATGTTTAGACCTAGAGGAAGTTTTCACGTCTATTCTACAAAGACTTCTTGAAGATGAAATTTCAAGAGCTGCTTAAGGTTACATTTAAAAAGCTGTGCTTAGCTGCATTGCTAATAACAACCTTTCAAGAAAGAGCCACTGAGGATGATAAGAAAGTTGCTAAAGTGCTTGGTGCCATGGATTAGAAGCTGAGGGATGCATGTGCAGATGGGTAAACATGCATTCTCACCATTTAAAAAATGCCCTCTTCAGCTCAGACTTCCTTGCCAAGAGCCAGCCTAGAGCAAAGGCCTTTCTTCTTTTTTTTAAACTCCCTTTCTATGTTTATTATTAAGCAATCCTCTTGACTGCTAGGGGGAAAAAAAAAAAAACGGAGGGGCTCACACAGACTTGCTGGTTTTGTCTTCCTACAGCACTGGTCATAAAACAGATGAGAAGGGTAAGCAATGAAACCCAGCAATCCTAGGGTGAGTCAAAACTGCAGTGGATTCAGGCGAACACCAAGTCTGAAAGGACCTCTGTGGGGATAAGGTGACTCAACCTCCCGTTCAGGAAACACGAGGACTTTTGCAGGCACTCAAGGACCCTGTGGGGAACCAGTCTGCAAGGTTCATCCTGTACACCGCTGTCACAGAAGGCCCAGCTGCCTCTCACCACCTGCTCTGTCCCCAACGCTCACATCCTACTCCCGGGCACTGCCAGTGCTCCAGCATTTGCCGTGTTAGCCAGAGCCAAAGGAAAAGTAATGTTCATCAACCAAGCCTACAGAAGAACAGAAGTGCAGGTTTTGGTAGTCCTGGTTGGCCAAACAGGTGGGAGCTAAAGGGGTACTGGTCTGCTGGACAGATCCATCCCAGGAAGCAATTAAGTTTATAGCCAGGAAAGAACAGCCCCAAAGGCCTCGGAAACAAAAGAAGCTTCCTGCCCGTGTCGTGTTGGCTCATTCTGCCATAAAGGCAGGCTGAACTATTCAGTTGCAACAGTGGACAGTAAGGCACTGTTTAGAGAATATCTGCTGTAGAGACCTGCCTATCAGGTTTTCATTTCTGTGCTAGGCAACAAACTGTTCCAGCTGGTTCAAATCAGAAAAAAAGCAAGCAAGTATCCAAAAAGGAACCAGTACTCATCACAGGACAGGATTATAAACTCTTTAAAACTAGCTAAAGGAACAGATTATAAAAGTAACAGTTTCCACCAGTATGGGGAAAGCATCACTACGATTTCTTGCTTGACAATCAAGAGATCCGGGACTTCTGGGAAGTTCCTGGTGTGGGAAGGGGAGATGGAAGGGGAGAGCAGCAAGCAGCCGCCTCTCCCTCATCCCTACCCTCTGTTCTGCCCTACCAGGTGGGGCTGTGCCTGTTCTGACTGCCCGTATTCCAGCTTAGATTCTAGCTGGAGTCCATATGAGGTCGAACATGCAGTTTCTCACATATGCAGAAGTTGTGGCAAAGACCCCCCAGTAAGGGGAAGAGTCAGTGATGCTAACCTGAGTCCAAGTAGGAGGATGAGGGCATCAGAAGGAGAAGGCTCCTTGTGGAGCCCAGAGGCAACAGTGAGATTTGATGGAGAGAAGATGCTAGACGGCTAGAATAACTGCCCTCAAGTCTTAGGCTGGGAGTCTCCCCCCGTTCTAGTGGTAACTGCAAAGTGCTGGCCCCTAAACATGTTCCACGCCTGTCAGACTAAGGAAGGGGCCATGGGCCACTTCATTCATGCTAACAGGGGTAACCTTATAAATGTTAGTGAAATTTGTCACTTTCCTTATGCCACCTGGGACCGCCTGGAGATCGAACTGAATGTAGTTCCACAAATACCATATAAAACAGCCATGAGCCCACCCCTTCCCCAAGGTCATCCTTAAACAAGAAGCTAAATACATTCTTTTCTTTTGAGCTTAGGCTCTCTGATTACCTGAAGCCAAGAACAAGAGACTATCTGAAAGGCTAGGGATGACATTATTAAATATCCTCCTTCTTCAAACATCTCCCCAGAAAATGAGCAGAGTGACACCATGACCATGACCATGACCAGCACCATCACCAGACACCACCCCCCCACACACACACACACAGAGTTACTCCCTCTCTCATAGGATCACCAGTGTCTTTATTATCTCCAATTAGGGTCTCCTAGCATGTAACCAGATCCATTTTTGGCCACATGGGTATACCCAGAAAGGCTGTGTCCCTCTCCAAATAGCCAATCCCCCTGCCTCTATAAAAACTACATGGTCCAAAAGAGAACTCTGCTAAGAGTCAGGAAGATTTCACTTCCATTAACCTGAGAAGCACTTGGAGTTAATGCAGACTCTGGAGACAGTCGGCTTGGGTGGAATCCCAGTTCGGCCACTTAGTAGCTTTATGGCACTGGTGGGAGTAACTTAACCTCTCTGTGCCTTGGTTTTCTCACCTATAAAATGGGGATAAAACAGTACTTATTCATAAGACTGTGTAATGACCAAATGTGTCATGACATGTAAAGGACTTAAGACAGTGTTTGGCATTAGTAAGAATAATATTAACATTTGCTGCTATTATTGCTGTCTTTATTATTATTATTATACTCTTGAGAATGTTACACAGCAAGCCTCCATTTTCCAAAACTCTCTCAGATGGACTGACACCATCATCCCTATTCCAGGATGGTGTAAGACAAAATAATTGTAAAATAAACTAATTTCAGATTGCTTTCGTGTCAAAGTTAAGAGCCTAGGGTAAATTTCACATGGCCATGAATTCTTTGCAGCTATTCCATTAGGAGGTGAAGTCTATTTTCAACTCCCTTGTAGGCACCAGCTGAGTATGATGGCATGAGGGATCCCAGGCAGACTAGCAGAGCCTGCCCAAATTGCTGACCTGCAAAATCATGAACAAATAAAATGGTTGTTGTTTTAAGCCACTGAGTTTCTGGTGGTTTCTTATTATGCAATAGATAACTGATACAGAGCCCCAAACAAATGAGGCTTTATTACCAACAGCATTTCCAACACAAACACACACAGGAAACCAAGCCACTTGTCTGTCTGTCAGCAGGCTTACCAACTACCACATGGTGCTGCCAAGCTCTCATCCCGCCCACCTAGGGCCACCAAGGCCACCACAGTCAGCTTATTAACTTGGGAAGAGCTGAGGCTGATTAATGATCAAATGTGGGGAGACAGAAGCAAGCTTTCTGTAGAGCCAAGGTAGGTGCCAAATTAGGTCTTTGCGGAGGGGGGTGGTATAGAAATACAGAATTTTGTTCCTTTCAGTCCATGATACACTCCAGGGCCCAAAATGGCAAGATTTGGCTTCCTCAGAAGTAGCTTTATACCATGTGTCTTAAATATTGCACAATAAAGTAGTAGAGGACTTCAAGGCAAAAGCAAACCAATTCAAGGTCCACATCACCAAGTGAGAATCAGGGACAGCCAGTCAGAACCAACCATGTAATCCCCATGGTCCAGCTATGTGGCTCCAAGAAAGCAGGGAACCCAGAACATCTTCACTTTTTTCTGCTGGTCACAGCAAGAGAATGATTACATTCCAAGCTTTGATTTTGCTGTGACCTAAGCAAAAAAAAAAAAAACTCTCTCAACCCACAACACAAACGGAAAAAATACCAAGTTCCATAGATCAGTATTCTATCATCTGTAACACGTGGGAAGAACTGATAATTAACTTTGTAGGAAAATCACTCTGAAATACATTATGAGAAACTTTGGACGCTTAAGTTCCTGTCTGTTAAAAGCAAAGCCACCACATCTAAATGAAAACAATCTTATTAATCTGATAAGTTGGATGACCCATAGTGCTAAAGGTTCTTAGGTGAAGACCAGTAGCATTCATCGGTCCGTGTATTTGTTTATTCATCCCATATTTGTTGAGCACATACTTTGTACCATATAGTTTTGTGGGTGTCTAGGCATGAGAAAGTTGGGGCAGGGAGAAAGCAGAGAAATGAAGATAGCAAGGAGTATATAAAAGTAGTCAAGCCATTTCATGTTTCAAGAGCTGACAGGTCATCTTGAAAAACAAAATTCCCTGCTTGAAGCAATTCAGAGTAACCCAGCTGAGCCCAACCCAAATTGCTGCATCAATTGGAACTGATCAGGTTATAAATTAAAAGGGTTCAGAAAACTCCTGTTTTCATGGAATTACAAAGCTAACTAGATGTAACTGGTCCACAGATGAAGATGCTAAAATGAAGTAATTTACCCAAGGACTGAACAACTGATTTCAATGCAGAGCCAAAATCTGGGTCTTCTGGGCTCCAGGCCAGCAGGACTTCCACTAACCCCATGGAGACCCCTTTCAAGATACAAGATGTTTACAATGTGAGGGGGCATAGACACCCCACAATTCCAGCCCATTTGGCAGTAGACAGACACTGACCATCCAATACAGTGAGCAGAAACTCTACACTTGGGGCACCTGGGTGGCTCACTCGGGCTTCCAACTCTTGATTTCAGTTCAGGTTATGATCTCAGGGTTGTGGGATCAAGCTCTGCACTCAGTGGGGAGTCTCTGAAGATTCTCTCTCCCTCTCCTTCTTCCTCTGCCCTCCCCCGATGCATGCACATGCGCATGCACTCTCTCTCTCTGAAATAAATAAATCTTAAAAAAACAAACAAAAATAACTATGCATTTGTCACATGGGAGCAACTCAAGGATACAACTTCCTGTGGAATAAACTTTAGAGCCCTGTAACCATATATGCTTGAGTGCTCAAGCAGCTATTAAAACAGGCTTGTAAGACAAAGGCACAAGAAAATACTTATGTTAGATTTAAACTTCAAAACTTAAATACGTACTATGTGAATAAACCACACAAAGGTAAAAATAGTAGCAAAACACACTAACGTGTTCATGACTATAAAGCTGGCATTTTTTAACCCCGGGTGAGTTTTATTCTTCATTCTTTCTGGGTTCCTTACAGGCCAAATATTCTTCAACATTCTTGAACTACTTACATGTTTTTTAATGTTTTGGCTACTCGATGCAGAAGAGATACAATATCAGTGGTGGTCAGAGGGCAAAGGGCATGTGAGCAGGGGCAAGAGTGAAAGTCACGTGGAGGGCCAGCCCTGCATATTCACATGTGGGTCAAAGCCTCACCGTGTGCTTGGCCCCTGTTTTGTGCTCTTCAGTCGGTCATATTCCTGATCTACCACTTTTGGCTTGGCTAGCTAACTTTGGGCAACTTACCTACTCTTTCTATAAAAACCTGTTTCCTGGGAGTGCCTGGGTGGCTCAGTCGGTTAAGTGCCTGACTCTTGATTTTGGCTCAGGTCCTGATTTCAGGGTCATGATATGGGGCTCCATGCTCAGCCGGGAGCCTGCTTGAGATTCTTTTCCTCTGCTCCTGCCCCACTGTTGTGCACTTGCGTGCATATGCACGCACTCTCTCTCCCTCTCAAACAAATCAACCTTTAACCCTCAGTTCCCTCAACCCTAAAAGATGGGTATGAATAGGACCTTCTTCATAGGAATGCCATGCAGATCGAGAATAATGCAAACAAAATGTTTAGTCTAGTGCCTGGCAGAAAGTAGGAGCCAGCAAATGATAGCTGTCATGATGATGGTGATAGAGATGTCTAATATCACAGTTATTATTTTTTATTGCCATTGTTATCATCATTATTATGATTACCAGCATTAGGATGTTCCTAGCACTGTGTTTAACACTGTAACTAAAAATGCATTAAGTTTCCGGGCGCCTGGGTGGCTCAGTTGGTTAAGCAACCGCCTTCAGCTCAGGTCATGATCCTGGAGTCCCTGGATGGAGTCCCGCATCGGGCTCCCTGCTCGGCAAGGAGTCTGCTTCTCCCTCTGACCCTCCCCCCTCTCATGTGCTCTCTCTCATTCTCTCTCAAATAAATAAATAAAATCTTTAAAAAAAAATGCATTAAGTTTCCTTGCTTTGGAAGACAGCCCAATGCTCTCCACGCATCTTATTGCTGGACCGTCCCTCCTCCGATCTCCATACTCTCTGGGTTTATTAATAATAGACTCTTCAGTTGAAGTAAGAGCTTACACACCACCCAATATGCCCGGAGGGAAATGGTGATAACATACAGATTCCTGCTTGTTTTCTTGGGCCTAATTAGGAGAATACAATGTCATCCTTTAAAAAAAAAAAAAAAAAAGGCAAGCAGTAAACCATCTCAGTAGATATTCTACAGAATTCTTGAAACTTGTAATTATCTTTAACAAACATGGATGCTAATGATTCTATCTGCTCTTTAGACAAGAAACAAGAAGATTTCTGGCTCCATCAGCTCACAATCTCAGACAACTTCCTTTGGAGGCTGCCTCCCTCACCCATTAGATGCAAGGTGGGAGGTCTGTTTGCAAAGCAGAGGGCTTCGGGGCTGGGAGCCAATAGCCCACATCAGGAAGAAGACTCCTCAGCAGACCAGGCTCGGGTCCCTGAGGCCTCAAAAAGACATTCGCCAGCCTTGGCAGCCTGACCAGAGAAAACTAGATCTCAGATTCAGTTTTTTTTCACTGAGAAAATAGAGACAGGTCCAACAACTGATCTGGTCAACATGTACATTAAGCATCACACCCAAAACAGAAAGGGCACATGAATGAAGTGAAAAGCAGTCATCAGTAAAACGTACAACTTTAAACATGCCCAAAGAGATGCTATTGCATCTTCTGTTGGAGTAACACTTTCATCCTATTTTGGATCAGGAAAGATTTTCTAATCCTTAACATTTAAATGTCCTATAATTACAAATGCTCAATAATTAGTGCATGCACTTCCTAAGTAGACTTAGCAATGTATTTCATTTGATCTAGACACTTCTGAACATCACTCCCTATCCCCCACATATTCCTGCCCCCATCACTGGGATGGTAACTATGGAACATTCTCTTGTAATTGACCAAATTAGTGTATTACGTGGGAAACAGAGGAGTCTTTCATCCGCTAGTCATTCCCTGGGCATGAGGACTCACTCCCTCCTTGGGTTCACCAAAAAATAGGACGTAAGCCAAAATCTGCCTTCCAAATCCCAGGACCACAGTGAGAAGCGCATGGTGAGGATGGGCCAGAAAATCTGGCAAATCACCCAGGAGACAGGAAAAGGACAGAGTCCCAAGATTTCCAGAGTCTGCCCGGATCCCTGATCACCTAACCCAGAGCTCCCAAACGAAGAACAAAGTCCGTCATCGCTTCCATCCTTACCTCCAGAGAGGTGAGCACGGTGGTCAGGCTCCTCTCTCCGACTGACCGTGAAGAGGTCTCTGCCCACACAAAGTAACCAGCCTACCAAAGACAAAAAGATAAGGTAAGAACTACTGCAGGCAATGCATTACATTCCTCAACAACTGGAATGTTTTCTAACAAAAAAGCAGGTCTCCGGACATTTGAAGACCTTTCAGACCACAACAGCAGCAACATAGTCAACTGAACAATATCAAATGCATGAAATCCCTGGAATCAAGTCAGGTGGAGCTGTTCGAGCTGCAGAGAGTGAGCTAACATTTTATTAACACACACCTGGGGCCCATCTAATTGGGAATGGTAATAATTGATGAAATCATATACCTCATCACGTCCCTCAGCAAAAATGGCTGTTTACCAAGGAGCTGGCAGAACTCTGTATAACACTTACATATGTCAGGGTACGTTGGCAGGTCAGAGCATTCACACATCCACACACTCAACACATCCACACACAATGAAGACTCTATGCCATGTAACTAACCCTGCTTTGGAAGACAGCCCTACCAGCTAATGAAATGATGACAACATGAGACTTGAACCTAGATGAGGGGGTGGAAGGGAAATGCAACTTTCTTCTACATGCACTCAAAGCAGCACATGGGAAAGACCACACTTATGGCCCATTTTAAGGAAACTC
Organism: Zalophus californianus; assembly: GCF_009762305.2. Taxonomy (NCBI): domain Eukaryota; kingdom Metazoa; phylum Chordata; class Mammalia; order Carnivora; family Otariidae; genus Zalophus; species Zalophus californianus. The sequence continues at coordinate 115,303,425 of NC_045597.1, read as the reverse complement.
TCTTGTATATTTATGGCCCTAATCTGCGATGGTTAATTTTGTGCTTAATCAACTTGACTAGGCTATGGTGCCTGGTGGTTTGGTCAAACCCAAGTCTAGATAATTGTTGTAGAGGTATTTTTTAGATATGATTAACATTTAAATCAGTAGACTTTGTTGATCCATTACTAGACAGACAGACACACACACACACACACACACACACACACACACACACACACACACCCTATTGGTCAGGATTCTCTAGAGAACCCTAATACACCATCTAAGGTCAAGAAAGAATGAGTTAACTTATAAAATATGTATACGATGTGAAGAAGACAAAACAAAAAAGAGACTAGAGCATGACGAATAGTCCAAAGAAATGTATTTTGTAAGGTTTTAAACTATTACTTGATGTAGTTCATAAATTAGGCTCTGAGCATCCTAGTGGCCAAAGCAATGAAGAGACACAATCACACTGACTCTAAGTACAATGTACACACTTCAAAAGTGTTAGCTTTTCCTTGTTATTAGGAAATTTCTCCCAATTTGTTACCCTTTCCTTCCCATGGTAAATTCTTAGAGCATCCTTTATCATCCACCCTGAAGGGTCAGGAGGGAAAGTAATTAATTAGAAGGGCCTCTATATACAGTAGGGAGTCTGCTATAATGCTTCTTATTGCATCCCTCAGTGAGAGAGAGGATGGCAAAACACAATTCACTGAAGTGTTAGCAAGACCAAAAAGAAGCCCAAGCACATAGCAATCTGATCATCTGGCTTGATCCAGGGATAAAAATTAGAATTTCTGGAACAATGAATGAACCCTATATCCTTTGAGATACTTCCCAGAAATATTATTTCTCCCAGTGAAAAGCTGGGTAGGAAGTGGGCTACACTGTCTGAGGCTGTGGTCCCTGGCAATTGCCTGGAGCAAAGATTTTCTCTATTGCTGATCAGGGGGCAGATCCACAGCAAAACTGCCCTCAGATAGGTTTATAAGTTTAGGTAATACATGTCTGAGAAAGGTAAGGTTTAATTTTTATAGGTTTGCATTTGTAGAAGTCTTATATACCCTTCTTGCTTTAGAATCAATTTTTCAAAAAATTTCTATTACGGTAAAATATGCAAAAAATTTACTATTTTAACTATTTTTAAGTGTGCAACTCAGTGGCATTAAGTATATTCACAATGTCACGCAACCATCACCATCATCCATTTCCAGAACTTTTTCCTCATTCCAAACAGAATCTCTGTACCATTAAACAACGAGCCCCCATTGGCCACCCGCCCTGCCCCCTGCAGCCCCTGGTAACCTCTATTCTACTTTCTGTCTCTATGAGTTTGCCGATTTGAGGCACCTCATATAAGTGGAATTGTGTAATATTTGCCCATTTGTGCCTGTGTTTAACTTAGCATAATGTTTTCAAGGTTCATGCACATTGTGCCATGTACCAGAATTCCATTTCTCTTTATGGCTGAATAATATTCCATTGCTAGTATATACCACATTGTGTTTATCCTGGTATGACCTTTTATGTAATTAACTCAATTACTGAATATTGACAATGTGAGAGGTCTGATTTTTTTAAAACATTATCTTTATTCTAAGAACAGTATGTCAGAGTCAGAAGTGCTACTCCAGAAGGAACCAATTAATTGTATAAATCCTAGTTTCAGAATCAGTAGGAGCAGCAAGAAAACAAAAGTCTAAGTTTCTCTTCCCTAAGGGTTAGGTAAATCTCCCCCACAATCTTAATTAATGTTCTTCATGCTTAAAGCTGAAATGAGATTAGAATATCCCCACTATGTGGCCAGTGTGCTCTGTAATGCTTTATATCCTGGTGACTAAAGCTTATCAAATGTCATTTTAATGAGCTTCTATCTAAAGAGCTGATGTCAAGAAGTCAGAGAAACTGCAGTCCTGTGAAGCACTACTTTTTATCCCTACAGATAAAATACCCTGACAGAATCAGCTAGAAAAGCACATCTTCCCCCTAACTGGCTTGCCATCCAACAGTTTTTTATTTCTAGACATGCACATAAGGGAACAAGTCTTCTGGGTGGCCACGTGGGTCCTGAGCAGCACACAACACCTTCCCAGCAAGCCAATTTAATAGTTGAAAGAGAACGTGAGAACCTGCACTCCGCTCTGGGTTTCACCTTTAGAGCATATAAAAGAGCAGATGGCGTGAAGGGGGGATGCCACCACACTCCTGAATTCACAAAAGTGGCCCAGTGTGAGTCATCAAAAGATGTCCGCAGGAAGCTGATGAAAAACCACCATCTTTGCACCCTGACAAGGGAATTGCAAGCAAAAATCAAGAGCCATAGAGGATTTAGGCCACTTTGTTCAGCATAAACTTCTCAGCTGGGAGGATTTGCTGTCACCCCAGATTGTTAACAATTGGCTGAGCTGAACTTCATTACTACTTTTGTGTTCAGTTAACTGGGAATATGTCATTCAACCAACAAAAGTGGTTTTAGAAAAACAGAATTTAGCCTTGAGTTCCTCCTGTATGTTTTTTAAGACTGATTTCAAAAGCAAGAGTTTTTTGTAGATCAAAACAAAATGAACACTGTTAAGATTGTTCTTTTTAGTTTTTAGCTAAATAGTCCATTGCCTCTGAAACAGGATACATTTCCATGGGTTGTAGAAGCCAGCCCCAAACAGGCTGAAAGTAGGATGCTAATACAAAGACCTCAGAATTAGCCTAATTGGGAAACCTCAGAATGAGAAGACACTCAGTTATCTGTCCCAAGTCATTACTCTACCCCTCTTCTCAGGACATCAATTATATGCATTTTGGAAGTGGATGAGGGGCACAATTGGAATATGAACATTTCATCTGTGATAATCATTCTGATCCTCCAACTTGTGTTAAATTCTTTCAGACCTTTTTCATGCACACACACAAACACCCCAAAAAATATCTTCCCGTGGCTTGGATCTATTTTCAAGCGGATCAAAACAAGAACCCAGATAAGGCGGGGCCCCTGGGTGGCTCAGTCAGTTGAGCGTCTGTATCCTCTTCCATGTGGACACAGAACACGGATTCAGGAGAGCTGACTGAGGTCTTTGTTAGTGCTGGGAGCCATGAACACCGTAGCTTAATTTTCACTCTTCCCTCCAAAATTCGTATGTTGAAATCTTAACGCCCCCCCCCAAGTACCTCAGAATGTGACTATATTTAGAGATAAGGTCCTTAAAAAGGTGATTAAATTAAAATGAGGTCCTTAGGGTGGGCCCTCATCCAATTATGACTGCTGTCCTTATAAGAGGTAATTAGGACACAGACATGCACAGAGGAAGACCATGTGAGGACAGAGGGAGAAAACGACCATCTGCGAGTCAAGGAGAAAGGCCTCAGAAGAAACCAAACCTGCCCACACCTTGATCTCAGATTTCCAGGCTCCAGAACTGTGAAATAAGAGATTTCTGCTGTTTAAGCAGAAATCTTAAGTCTATGGTCCTTGTTATAGCAGCCCTTCCCTTTTTCCTTCTCTGAATGCCTACATTTCCAGGGAGGAGACTGTACAGGTGACAGGGACACTCTGTCTCCTACCTCTCAAGGGGCGCGCTCTCATTCATTTCCTTATCCCCAACCAGGGTGATCTAGAAATCCAAAGAAAGTGATAAGTAGGAACACCTCATAGATACCCTGAAGAACCCCCTACTCTAAGACAGGGCACTAGTGCCTGCCCCAAGACCTCTGACCTCCAAAACTATGGGAACTTTCTCTGTCTTTCCCAAATGCTCTCTGCTAACCAGAAGTCACCCTACAAACACTCTTGGGGATAGTGTGCCCAGACACTGAGTCTTCATTTCTCTTGCCTCAATACCCAAGGCTGGCTCAGATGCCTTAACCAACCTTAATTCCCTCTCTTCCTAAAAAGAAAAGGAGAGGCTGGGGGCCAAAGAGCTTTGCACATTACAGAAACGAGTCCGGAGCAAGAGATTATCAGGGATAAGGGGACTCCCAGTTGCCTCAAGACTTGATTCACGAGTAATTACTTTCTCCTTCACTGGAGAAGTTCATACAGGATTGCTGACTGAAGTCTTTGTTGGTGCTGGGAGCCATGAACACCGTAGCTTAATTTCCACTCTGCATAGATAATGTTTGCCCTATAGCATAGGTAGACATTGGGTCTGGCTTCAGGCGCTATGGATTGGACTGTCTGTGGTACGTCACCAGGGACAGAGGAAGCACAAGTCATCACCTAGTGTGTCCTCATGTCCCAGCTCCATTAGCCTCCTCAAGCTCTTCAGTCTTAACTCTGGCCATCTCCCCAAGCCAACACACACTTGACATGGCTTTGCCTGGAAGGTCCAGAAACAAATGTGAAATCTATTAGAAGTAATGCCGCCGAGCACCCCTGGGGTCAGCAGACAAGGCTCTTGGGTCCTCTCCAGACTGCAGTGATGGGGTTGGGGGGTCCCGTTTGGGGTGCATTCCAGCAGCAGGGGACCACTAACCCTCAAGCTAACACTCATGCCTGCCAAGTCCCAGCCCCCTGGAAGAAAAAGGAGCGCGCAGATGGATGCAATTAGCCAGGCGAATGGGAACTTGTCAAGCCATTTAGGTAAGATAGTACTTGAATTCATTTAGTTCCCATTACTGGAGGGTGACTGTGCTTCCACCCCCTGCTGATTCTGTGGGCTGCACAGCACCTCCCTAGCAAGGAAGTGAAAAAAGAAAGGAGGATGTCTCAGCCTACAAATTCCAGGGCTCTGCCGTTAAATCAGCATGCATGATGTCTTCAACCAAGGGGTAATTTGACCTTAATGGAATCAAGGAACACATCCTGTTGACTTTGTCACAGAACCTCAAACTCAGTGATGAATTTTTTAAGTATCCAATTAATAAAAAAAATAAATAAAGATTCCCTACTCAGTTCAATCTTCCTTATACCTCTTAACAAGTGATGACACGTTCACCTTGCTAATGGCTCTGTTTCAATTATTGAGTTGTGGACACATCAACAGTCCATATGGAATCTTACTCTTACATCCTTTTCAGGGCCTAGCATAGTGTCAGACACAAAACAGAAACTTGGTAAAGGCTCAATTACTTATTGCTTCTTGCTTTTGAAATAGCATGCCCTGCAAGGAAGCAAATCCACTCTACCTGCCTCATTTTATCAAAAACACGACTCCCTCCTCACCCCTGACCCCCACACTCCCTCACCAAACTCACAATAGCACCAGGATCTTCATAATGAATGTCCCCAGTGGATCCAGTGGATCATACAAAACAACAAAGTTACAGATGGAGCTTCAAGGTTGATAAATTCTTGTCCTGTTCTAAAATCTGAGTGTAGCTGTCTATTTCCTAGGACTGCCATAACAGGACCACAAGTTTAGTGACTAGCACCAGATGTTTATTCTCTCACAGTTCTGAAGGCCAGAAATCCAAAAATCAAGGTGTCCGCAGGGTCGATGCCCTCGGGAAGCTCAGAGAGACCCTCTGTACTCCTATACTCTGGTGGCTGCTACATAACAGCCATCTCTGCCTCGGTCTGCTCACGCCCTTTCCCTGGGTTTCTGTTCAAATCGCCCTCCCTCTTCTAAGGACACCAATCATGGGATCTAGGGCCAACCCCAGATCCAGCATGAGTTCATCCTAAGATCATTAACTTAATTACATCTGCAAAGACCGTATTTCCAAATAAGGTCACATTCACAGGTACTGGGGGTTAGGACTTAGATATATCTAGTTGGGGGAGGGGGTACTATTAAACTCACTAAATATCCAAAGTCAGAACACATCATCTGTACCAGAAAACCCCATTTTCTTCCCAATGCTCTTCTTCATATTAATAGACTCATTTCATACTCACGACCCAGGATGAACTCTCTGAGTCATGTTCAAGGGCCTTCACCCACTTGCTCCCTGGTTCCCTTCAGCTCCATAATCTGTAGTGACGAAGTACAGTTCCATCAGTTCTATCCTACAGAAGTGCTTATGCCCGTCCCCTCTTTCCCATGCCTTCTGCCTGACCACCTTGGCCCCAACTTGAATTCCCTGTCTCCTACCTGCTCTGCCAGCTTCCTTTACGGACCATGTCACATGTTGCTGCTTTAAACAGTGCCCTATCATGCCACAACCCTGTCCCCAGCCTTTCAGCGGCACCTCACCAAATGAAGCCCAATCTCGGGACAGCCTAGTACCTCTAGGTCCCCTCCACTTGGTCCAGGGTCTGGTCAAAGTAAGTTACCGAGTGCTCTTAAGTAGATTCTCAAAGGCCTCCCAGACTTTCAAGCCCCTCTGCCTAGGATTTATTCATGAATTCAACAAGCTTCTATCTTGACCTATGTTCCCCTGTCAAAGTCTTCACAGAACGGCCCAACGCAAAAGAAAACTCATCCATAAGTCTTTGACGAGTTTCATCAGCCACACTGGATTCTTCTTTCTTTTAAAACTGAGAAGCCTGCCAGACAGAGAGGGCATTCTTGTCCTCCCCTCCCCTTAGGGACGTGAACACGTGTCACAAAGTTCATGACCGAGTCTGCGTGGAACCCTGCTTCACTCGTATGTATGTCTTCCTCATCATCTGGCACGGCACCTTGCATATAACATGTGCTCAGAAATATCTGATCAATAAAAGGTATACTGAGTAAGTAATACAGTCTCTGCCTTCAAGCAGCTTACATCCAGGGACCAGGGGAGGATGGGATAAACACAAGGTGACCAACAATAACTGATACGATACTGTATCGTAGAAGTAGAGATGAAATCCTGGGGGAAATACAGAAACGGAAGTTTTGAAAAGGGTGAGCATTTCCTAAAGAAGTAGAACTTGAGAGACCTTGAAGGATATACAATATTTTGATGAGCAAAAAGTGGTAAGTCAGGAAAGAGAATTAGGTACAGAAGCAGCAGCACCTATAAAAGAGCCAGGTGAAAGCAAATGGCGTTTTCCCACTTCCATGAAGAGCAGAGCTTTCTGGCCCACTGACTGAGTGAATGGTGAGTAATGGAAAGCAGTGCTACAAAGGTGGGCCAGCATCTCGAACGCTAGGCCAAGGAATTTGAAGTGGACTCTGTAGGAGATGGAAATCTTGGAAGGCTTTCAAACAGGTGTGATGTGGTCACAGCCGCACTTTTAGGTGAGCACCTACATGGTACTGCAGAACCTAAACCTGGGTATGCATCGGAATCATCTGCAGAGTTTCAAGACTGCTTAATACAGAAGGAAAAATACAAACAATGTAACAATTCTCTATACATAATAAAATCATGTTGCTGTTTTGCCACTGCGGCTTTAGAGTTTTTAAGAGAAATACACCATACCTATCCTTGAGCTCCATTTTGTTCCTTCTCCCCAAATGAACGCTTCCCTTCAGTGAATATCCTTCTAGTCCATGTTTATACAGAGAAACAGAGATAGATGTATACGTCCATAAGAACCACATAGCATTGCTTTTTGTGCTAAAATCATCAATAATACATTTAGCAAATATTGCTCGAAATTTGCTTTACTCACTGGAAGTATCTTGAAAAATTCAGATTGCTGAATCCCATCCAGATCTAATGAATCGCAGATCACTGAGTGGAGGGGCACCTGGGTGGCTCAGTCAGTTAAGCGTCTGCCTTGGACTCAGGTCATGATCTCAGGGTCCTGGGATTGAGCCCCACATCGGGCTCCCTGCTCAGCGGGGAGTCGGCTTCTCCCTCAGCCTGCCGTTCCCCCTGCTTGTGCTGGCTCTCGTGCACTCTCTCTCTGTCAAATACCTTTTTTTTTTTTAAGATTTATTTTTTTAAAAATCACTGAGTGGAGGTGTCCAAAAATATGCAGTTTTTAATAACTCTCAGTTCATTTTGATGTCACTAGACCTGGACTGGGGTGTCATGGGTGTAGAAGACCAACTAGAGAGAAGATAAAGAAGAGGCAGGAAGAGCAGCAAGAATGATGATTCAAGCAGGGCTGCCGCAGTACTAAGGATGGGCGAAGCACATGGAAACAAAAGATGGGACAGATTCTGAGGTCCTGTGAGGATACAAGCAACAGGACTTTACAGTGAATTAGAATCTGAGGTGAGAAGTAGCACAACTAATAAATAGCCCTAAGGATTTTAACTTGAATGAATTGGAGGACAGTCACATCCTTAACAAACATGGAAAACTCAAATGGAAGAGTTGGCTGTGGAAGAGAAGATGGATTTGGTTTTAGATGTGTGAACCTGAGGGTTTCTGTGGCATCTTAAGTATCTCCAACAGGCATTTATAGGGGCTAGATTCGATCAATGAAGGTTGGGAATCATAACACAGTTCCAAGATTCCCTGCTTAAAGATAATAGCTGTGCACATGGAACCGGGTATGTCTGTTTCGGGAGAGAGAGAAGAGAGCCCTGGGCAAGTCCTTCAGGGATGCACACATTTAGGAGAGAGCACCTGAGGAGGAGCAAGCTGGTGAGATAAAGGAGTGGCCAGGAGTAGAAAGGCCACTGGGAGCGGGAAGCCACAGGAAGGATCAAGGGTCAAGAATCCACCACCATGAGTGTGATAAAGAGAAGGAATGAGAGACATCACAAGATTGGAGAATCAGGAGCTTTCAAGGACTAGTAGCGATCCTAGCAGGAGAGGTCACATGTGACTTGCTTGAAAAACAGAGCAGCAACGTAAGCTACTCTTCAGTGTTGAAACTTGAAGTCAAAAAGAACAGCTGAGGGATAGCTACTTTAGGGTTTAGGACAGGAGATTTGAATATGTAGAATGTGAGAAAGGAACCAGTGGTAAAGAAAGTATCCCTGAGAGGTTCAAACCTGAAGACACCAGGTGGCAAGAAGGCAGGGGTGGATCTTAGGTTGAAAACAGAGATTATTTAAAAGCAGACAGAGCAACTCAAAACCTTCAGAGCCTCTCCTCATCCCTGCGTAGGCAAGGCATCTAACCCTATGGAAGACTAGGGCTCTGTGCTTTGGAAAAATTTAACAAGAGGATTCTCTGAATTCAAAAGCATTGGGCACAGTGGAGCAGTGGGATGAAGTGTAAAACTGAAAACCAGGAGCTTAGCAATAATCTACATACTAAACCAACTGCTCCTAGTAGCATCCAACTATGGAAAGACATACATTCTCCCTCCCTGCCTCCCTTCATACCCCACCTCACTCCTCCCTCCCTTGGGAGACTGGAAAATTCTTCTCTGGAAAAGAGAAACACCCATATATACTCACCACCCATCACCTACAGGAAAACCCCACTCATTCACATGGAATTTTCAGCCAAGGATAGCCAAGGATCACCACGCATTTGAGGAAAGTCTCCCACATGAAAAAGTGAAGCCAAACCAAACAGTCACATGGAACTCAGAGACCCTAAGGAAGATGAAGATTTTATGACTATCTAGAAGCCACAATGGCCTGGAGAGAGAATAATTTGGCTGCATGGTTTTTTTAAAAAACAGGGAAAAAATCACACAAATATCTCTGTTTCTAAACCTGTCTTGAAAAATCAAAAGGTCTTGCAACTCCAGACTCACACAGAGCCTGGGAGCTAAGAGCCAGAAAGAGACAGGCTGAGAAAGGGCGGGTGAGCCCAGACATTCTTTTGAGGAGAGGGTTCAGAGGTATTACCAGAGTCACAGGGGTCTAGGGTGCAGCTAAAAGCTTTTAGAAGGAACATCCATGACTTGATGTGTTAAATCAACTTCTCACATGCAGCTGTCCAGTTCAAAAAGGAAAATGCCGAGCACTCCAGGGAATGTGAGGAATTAGAAGCTTGCATATAGATATCACCTTATTACTGCTTGTGTACTGAAACTGCACAGATTAATGGGTCAGGAGAGGTCTGCTCTTGCAGCCACCTAGAAATATCCTGAAGAAAAAAGGAAGAATCAAAACTGCTCACAGCTCAGGACACATGACTACTAGAATCGCTGACTTGATTAGAAAATACACACACGCATACACACACATGTTGGCTCATATGCATACATTTGTAATCAGCCAAACCTGCTGTACCCAATCCCAAGGCTTCCTGTAGTCATCAGACAATTTGTTCTGACTGGAGGTAATCACAGTTCATAAATAAGTTCCTGCCAAATAAGAATTAATTTAAATTCCTCTCAGAGCTTTTCAAGAGACAGAAAGGCTGCCCTTCAGAGATGCCTTCTCCCGGGTTAATGAGTTGGATTATTCTGTTTATCACAAGCCAAAGGTAACTTGGTAGTTGGACTGATAAAAGTTCTTTCTCAAATTGCTTCACCATGGGGTTTCTGCTTTGTTTGGTTCTGAGCAGAGTTTTTAGCCTCACAATGATCCCCAAAGCTTCTGGAAGCAAAACAGGTGTTGGGGGCTTGGGCACAGTAAGGCTCAAACAGAATTTGGGTCAAAACTCTGGAGGAACCACTGAGAACGTGGGATTGTGCATCCTCCTGTGTGCAGTCCTAGCCCTGGACTGTGCAGGAAGAGCCCTTCACCTGACCATCAGCCAGGGTTGCCACTGGCGGGACGGGGCCTCAGGAAGAGGCTTCCAGGTATTCCAGATTCAGTTACAGAACTTTCCATGTGGGTACCTCTAGTTTCTTGCCCTACTTGACAATGCTACTAGGAAATCTAAGAGACAGTAGTCTAGAGAAAGCTCTGCAGCACTTTGAAAAATGTCCCTAGGGCCAGCAAGTAAGTATGAACTGTCCCACAGCTACCAGCTCAAAAGTTTCAAATGCCTATTCTTTGTTTCTTGAGGGATTTTCCCGGAGTTGCTTTTCCTTCACGTATCCCTGGGGTGGTTAATACTTGGGATTTCACAGGAATGACTCCAAAAGCTATAGTTGGGGACACCTGGGTGTCTCAGTCAGTTAGGCGTCCAACCCTTGATTTCAGCTCAGGTCATGATCTCGGGATTGGGAGATCAAGCCCCGCATCAGGCTCTGCACTGGGCATGGAGCCTGCTTAAGATTCTCTCTTCCTCTCTCCCCCCAGCTCTCTCTCCCTCTCTTAAACACACACACACACACACACACACACACACACACACACACACACACACACACACACACACACACACACACACACACACACACACACACACCATTGTTCTCATATAACAGTCCAGAGCTTAAGATTCTCTCTTCCTCTCTCCCCCCAGCTCTCTCTCCCTCTCTTAAACACACACACACACACACACACACACACACACACACACACACACACACGCCATTGTTCTCATATAACAGTCCAGAGCTCAGAGGGTCTACAGTATCCTAGGGTCCTCTTGCCTGGGTCTTCCGAATTAACTGCTAACATGACTACAACATTTCACTAAAATTTCTCTAACAATTTTCCACTGCTCCTCAGAGAAAGGTGAAACTCCTTTCACACAGCCTGGCGTGGCCTGGCCCCGGATACCCAACCTCCTCCCCAGCCATTCTCCTCAGTGCTCTATCTGCTCTGGCCGCACTGGCCCCCTTTCTGACGCTCACATTTATCATGTCCCATCCTCTCACAAAGCCTCTGGGCATGGTGCCCCCAATATACAGAGCTCGCCCATCTCTTCCTCTTGCCCTTAACTCTTACCTGTCTTTTCTATTTCAGTCCATGAGCCGCTTTGCCTGGGAAGCCTTCTCTGACCTCTCTCACTGTGTTTAACTCTATCTAATAAAGGCTCTCAGAGTGGTCTACTTTTCATTCTCCTGGGAGTGCTTAACGCAGTTGCAATTTTATGTTTGCTAGTATGATTAAATGATTAATATCTGTCTCCGGCACTGGATTTTAAGCTCTGTGAAAGAAGAGACCATGTCTGTTCTTGTTCACCCATTATACCAACTTGGCACAGACTAGAGGCTTAATAAATATCAGATGGATGCATAGAAGCATGGACACAACCTCAGAAGGACTGTCTTCTTGCCCCTCCACTCTTATTTTTACCTCCGGTCACAGGTTACCTCTGCTGGGAAGGTTCTGCTCCGCGCCCCCGCCCACGCCCATTCCACCTGTTGTTTGTTCAGAGGTCTGCCTCCCCTATTACTAGGAACAAAACCTGTGCACATTCTCTAATTCCATTAAGTACATCCCCCAATTTCTGTTTGTTTTGACTGTCATCCTTAGTTTCACAGGTCACCCCTCCACTTGAGGACTTGACTACCACACTGTGGAGTGCAGTACCTAGCTTCCTGAGCAGTCCCTGAAGGGTGGAGGATGCCAGCTTCAGATAAAGCAGAGGTGGCATCTCATGGCACAAAATTACTGACATGAAAAGGACCTGGGAGTGAGGCCAGCAGATAAATCCACCCTCCTTTCTCCCTACCAGGGACTATTTGGAGGTATAGCCCCTCCTTGCAACCCTCCTAGAGAGGTGCTGGAGCCAGATGAAGAAGCTACTGAGAGAGAGAGATACGGTTCTTCATGGCCTGTGGAAAGGCTCCAGCCAGCACACCCAAGCAGCCCCTCTTCCCTGTCCCCCTTCTCCTCCCTCGTCCTCACACCTGGGGCTTGCATCTTCCATATAAATTGTTAGCACCTTAATTCTTCTCTAGCTTGCTTTCTTAAGCATCCAGGCTGATACCCTCTGATACCGCCCATATCCCCTAAAGGGAGAAACTCCATCTACAGCCCAAGCACATAGCACACTTTCGAGGGGAGCTTCTCCCTCCAAAGCTATTGTAATCTTGGCCTGGACTGACAGAAGGGAATTCACAATCCCTTTGCTTAATTCTGCCCTGGTCAGACCCACCATCAGTAGTACTGATTTTCATTTTGAGAAACCCACTTTAAAAGTGTTTCTCAAAATTTTTGAATGACAGCCCTCTTAAGGATGACAGATTCATGAACCCTCTGCCCAGGTAAACACACGTACATCAGTTTGCTTTCAGTTTAGGGGTTCAGAGAACCCCTGAAGCCCCATCCGTAGATCTCATGTTAAGAAACCCTGTTTCAGAGAAACAAAGAACACCACAATCAATAAACAGTGACAAGAAGAGCAACTGCAAGAACTAAATCTTAAAAGAAAAAAATAAAATCAAGGAAGAATGATAGGAAAGCTGGTATATTTGAAGGCCTATCAAGTAGGAGAGGTATCAGATGTTTGTTCTTACAGTTCCTCATCTGGGGGCAACGTCTCGGACTTCTCCAGTCAGATTGAGCTGTGTTCCTGTAGCCTGTGGGTATGCAGCAGTTCTAGCCCATAAAACACTAGGCCGTCATCTAAAGGGCCAGATAGAGGTGCTGCCTTGGTCAGAAACACACACACACACACACGCACGCACGCACGCACATGCACGCATGTACACAGTGGTAGGAGACCCCATACCGTCCCTGTTTTCTCTTTGCTTTATAAAAATTGTTCTCAGCTTCGGGCATCTGGGTGGCTCAGTCAGTTAAGCAATGGACTCTTGATGTCTGCTCAGGCCATGATCTCAGGGTCGTGGGGTCAAGCCCCACCCCTCGTCAGGCTCCGCACTCAGCCTGGAGTTTCTCTCCCTTTGCCCCTCCCCCAACTCATGTGCCCATCTCTAAAACAAATAAATCTTAAAAGAAAAAAAGAAAAAAATCCTTCTCAGCTCATGGGCCACACAAAAACAGGTGGCAGGCTGACTTGGGTGCCTCGGACCATCCCCTACCCTGGACTCCAGCCACTGATGAATCCATCCCCCCACCTCCACACAGTGAGCTCCCCCATGGTGGAAGTCATAACTTATTTCACCCAGGGGTCCCAGCTCTAACAGTGATGAATACACAGTCCAAGCTTAATAAATGCATATCAAATGAAAAAGTCCTGCTCATCTTTCAAGACTGAGCTCAGGTGACACCCTCCACAGAGAGGGCCCTCATCCTCCAGTTTGATTGGATCTCGCCTCACCTGGCAGTGCCTGCCGACCAGTATTGGGCCCCTACTTATGCTGTGTATTGTGATTGTCCACCAGCTGAAGAGATCTACAATGGGTGGCTTACGAAGAAAACCCAGAGAATTCATCTCTTGCCAATCCTCAGGTCGATTTCTCACTTTCTCATGTGAAATATAAAATAACCACTATGTTTCCATAAAGTAGCCTTTTTAAAAGTCCTATCTAAAGTGGAGATGGCTCCAAGAAAGCTGTTAAATATTCTTCCGCAGCTGTTCACATCTTAGCATTTAATTAGTTATAATTGCAATTTTAAAAACAATTAAACTCTGTGGGTGTTATTTACTGGATCTCATGATGATTCTGGTTTTTATGCTCCTCAAAAGAGAATTGGATGGAGATATCTGGGTCTACAAACTGTCAGGATTGAAAGGACAAGTTTTTGTCACACACACTAATTTCTTTTGCCATTCTTTTGGGGTGAAAGGGGGGTGATTTAAGTAAACACTTAGACATTGGGCGCCTGGGTGGCTCAGTTGGTTAAGTGACCGCCTTCGGCTCTGGTCATGATCCCAGGCTCCTGGGATCGAGTCCCGCATTGGGCTCCCTGCTCAGCGGGGAGTCTGCTTCTCCCTCTGACCCTACCCCTTCTCATGCTCTATCTCATTCTCTCTCTCAAAATAAATAAATAAAATCTTTAAAAAAAAAACATTTAGACAGATTTCTAAAACCATCAAATAGGATATCTAAAACTCGGTGGTGTGTACTTGTGGTTTTCATTGATGTCCTCAGCACAGGAAGACAAAAAACAGCCAATTCCCACAAAACACCTTGCCCTGATGAAAAACTCCATGGCATTTATGTTCCTAAAAACAAACTGGAGTGGAGGGGGGTGGGAGGGTTGGGGTGGCTGGGTGATGATGTTGGGGAGGGTATGTGCTATGGTGAGTGCTGTGAATTGTGTAAGCCCGATGAATCACAGACCTTTACCCCGAAACAAATAATACATTATATGTTAATTAAAAAAAAAAAAACTGGAACCAAATTTTACATAACACTAGCCAAGAAGTTGGGAAGAAAAAATAAAGGGGAATTAAGGTATGTTAATGTTCTTGCTTTACCAGAAAGGAAGCTACCAATTAACTTAAACTAAATGGAAAATAAATGATTTTATGAATATTAAAAAAAATCAAAGATAGTCCACAAATGTAATGTGGTATTCTAGATGGTCTCCTGAGACAGATAAAAGACATTAGGTAAGGGGCACCTGGGTGGCTCAGATGGTTAAGCGTCTGCCTTTGGCTCAGGTCATGATCTCAGGGTCCTGGGATCGAGCCCCGCATCAGGCTCCCTGCTTGGCGGGAGACCTGCTTCTCCCTCTCCCTCTACTGTTCCCCCTGCTTATGCTCTCTCACTCTCTCTGTCAAATAAATAAATAAAATCTTTAAAAAAAATAAAAATAAAAAAGACATTAGGTAAAAACTAAGGAAATATGAATAAATATGGACTTTAGTTAATTATAATGTATCATCATTGGCTCATCAATTTTGATAAATGTACCACATTAACGTAGGATGGTAATAATAGCAGGAAGGGCATGTGGGGTGTATGGGAACTCTCTGTACTTTCTTTTCAACTTTTCTATAAATCTAGAACTATTCTAAAGTAAAGAGTTTATTAATTTTGAAAAACAGGGGTAGTCCTTAAAGACTACAATTAAGATATGTAGCTTATAATCATTCAGGTAAAGAGGGAAAGGGTAAATATTTGAGAATTTTAGTCCAAGAAAATGTTGGAAATAAGAATACCAATAGGGGGTACAGATGAGTAAGCATAGTACACAGCAAATACAAAAGTGGCAAAAATAAGGACTGAATGCGAAGAATGTGGTATCTCTTATTTCCCTGATTACTGGGCAGCTGCCCCCTGACTCCCTTCACACTTCTAACATTTTTCACTCCTATCCCAGGCAGCTTATTAGCAGTCTGTGATTAGGGCAACCAATTAAGAAATATTACCTGAGTCTCAGGTAAAAGATCCTTAGAAAATGCTATGGTACCACATTCCCCAAAAAAGCAAGGATCTTCCTCAACTGTGCCTCCACACACCTAGCACAGGACCTCCGGGCTGTAGGTGCTTCACATTTGGAGAGATTAGCCAGGCAATACTCTGTCTGGGCAATGAATTCACCTGGGCACTCTTAATGAAGACCAATGCCCAGAGACACATCAACAGATTCTAATTTAATTGGTCTTGGGTGGGGGCCAAAACATCAGTATTTTTTTAAAAAAGCTCCCCAAGGAGGTTCTAACATGCAGCGGGGTTGAGTGTATAGGCTAAGTCTCTTAAGATGAACTACGGCAGAGCTAGCCTGGGTATTAAGAAATCAGTTAACTTTTTATTACAACAGTACGGATGTGGGGATTTCAGATCATTACTCTTTCCTCTTCCTCCAGCAACTGAGAGGTCTGCTTGTAAGTGTTAAGGGTATAAGGAGGGGACACAGGTGTCACATAAACCCCAAGGTCTACTGGATGGGCCGATAAGAAATGCTCCTTATGAATTCAGATATTTTAAGTCCTCAAAGAGGAAGGATATATTCTGGGGGGAAAAAAACTTCTTTAAAAAGCAGTGACCCTCTCTCAACAACTGATAGAACAACTAGACAGAAAATCAGCAAGGATATAGAGGAATAGAAAAGAACAACATCGGGGCGCCTGGGTGGCTCAGTGGGTTAAGTGTCTGCCTTTGGCTCAGGTCATGTCCCAGGGTCCTGGGATCAAGCCCCACGTCGGGCTCTCTGTTCCGCGGGAAGCCTGCTTCTCCTTCTCCCTCTCCCCCTCCCCCTGCTTGTGTTCCCTCTCTCACTGTGTCTCTCTCTGTCAAATAAATAAATAAATAAATAAAATCTTAAAAAAAAAAGAAAAAAGAACATCAACCAATAGAATCTAACAGACATTTATAGAACACTCCACCCCAAAACAGAACACCCATTCTTTTCAAATGCTCATGAAGCACAAACAAAGAGAGACCACATCATGGACTATAAAACAAACCTCAGCAAATTTATAAGACTTCCCGTCAGCCAGAGGGTATTCTCCAACCACAGCGAATCAAACTAGAAATCAGTAAGAGAAAGATAACAGGAAAATCTCCAAATACTTGGAAACAGAGTAATACACTTTTAAATAACCCACCGGTCAAAGACAAGGCTTCAAGAAAATTTTAAAATATATTTAACTGAAAGAAAATGAAAATACAGTATATCAAAATACACAGAACAGTTAAAGGAGTGCAGAGAGGACAATTCATAGCACTAAATACAACTATTAGAAAAGAAAGGTCTCAAAGTACTCCAACCTCCCATGTCAAGAATCTAGAAAAAGAGCAATATAAACCCAAAGCAAGCAGAAGGAAGGAAATAATAAGCTGAGAGCAGAAATCACTCAGAGATCCACGGGGGAACATAAAGTGACCACGAATTCAGGGATTGGAGCAATGCAGCCGCAAACCAAGGAACACCAATGATTGCCAGAAAACCAGCAGAAGCTAAGAACCAAGGAAAAACTCAGCACCCTCCCCTCCCCCACAGGCTTCAAAGGGAGTGCAGCTCTGCTGACACCCTGATTTCAGACTTCTAGTCTCCAGAACTGCGAGAGAAAGAATTTCTAGGGTCTTGAGCCACCCAGTTGGTGGCACTTTGCTATAGTAGCCTAGAAAACTAAATGAGCTTCTAATTAGGTGGGGGGGAGGAAGAGAAAATCTGATTAATCCAACAAAAGGTAGGAACTATTTTTTTAAGTAGCAAAGGGGAAAAAAGGTTTTATATAACAAATACAAAACACAGAAAAATATTCAAATATATCAGTAATTCAAAAATTATGGACATATTAAATTCATTTGTGAGAATACAAAAAGCTGAATAACTTTACAAATCTGATTCATTTATGGTCTTCCAATGACATTTCTAGAATAACAGAACAAAATCATAGAAACTATATAAAAATGAAGAACATGAAAAAGATACACCAAAACCCCTGAAAACAAAAAAGCTGGTGTAGCAATATTGTTTTTAACTATTTATTGAGAGAGAGTGCATGGGCACATGCACACGCATGGGTAGAGGGACAGAGAGAGCGAATCCCAAGCAGACGTGGAGCCCAAGCTGGTGCTCAGCCCCAGAACCCATGAAATCGTGACCTGAGCTGAAATCAGGGAGTCGGACGTTTAACTGACTGAGCCACCCAGGGGCCCCTAGTGTAGCACTCCTACATTCAAGAAACACCCTGCTAACACAATGTACTCACAGTAGTTGCTTCCTTAAGTACTAGGAGACAGGGAAGCCTTATTTTCACTAAAAGATCATATCTGCATTTTTACCATGTTCATATATTACTATTCAAATAGGCAGAAAGCTTTTAGTCCCATATTCATTTAAAATACAGCATCTAAGTAAAATGAAGTCTCTAGTGATAAGCCTAATAAACTGCAGAAATTCCAGATTCCTTTGCACATTCCCTTCAAATTCCTTTTTTGATGAACTGTCAGGCTAACATGTCTGTGCAATTAAACCAGCGAACATGTTCAGCAAGGTTTCCAAGAGGTTCATTATCTGACTGGTATACATAAAGGTGCTCAGTCAAAAACTGCAAAGCTGAACCAGTACAAACAAATGCAAGACTGCTTCCTTTCATTGCAAACCAACTTGGCAAATCCTAGCTACCTCTCCGATCTCTCTCTCTCCCCCCACCCCCATTCCCAAAGGACACATCAAGTACCCTCTGGCCTGCCTCCGGACATTTGCATGTGCTATCCTGTTTCCTGGAATGATCCCATCCCCTCACACTCCCACCAGATAGTCACATGGCTTACTCCCTGGATTCACGGAGATCTCTGCTCCAATGTCACCAATTTGGAAAGGCCTCCCCTGACCAGCTGATCTAAAATAGTACTACCTTCCCAAACTCTCCCTATCTCTCTACCAGCTTTACTTCTTTTTTCCTCACTTAATCACTACCTGACATGATTTCACTGCTTGCCTGTTTGCTTCCCACACTAGAAGATAAGCCCCAGGAAAGCAGGGTTGACTACTATCCAGCAATACCTTGCAGCACACAATAGGTACTAAATAAACATGACTTATATAAAATTTGCACATGCTAAGTCTATAGCACGGTTTTATGTTTTGGCCAAACCCTATCTCACATAAATTTATTTTTTTTCCAACTGCAGCTTTTTCTCCTTTTACACCTAGCCAATGATCAAAAATAGGGTAAAGAGAAGACTTCTCTCTGGAGAAAGAACAGACTCAAAAACAGAGAAAGAATTTGTACCATGATGCTGGATTTTGTTGAAATCAGCATTTATTTTCTTGGACATCTAACCATAAAAGTTAGGGGAAACCTTTTCATACAGTATGAGGAATAAAAACCCAATGCTACAGAAGTACCCTAAAAGAAAGACTGACTTTAAAGAAGTTTGAATCTAAGCTTATGGGAGGGACCTTGGCCCTCATGGCCCGGCAGGTGAATCCGATCTAGCTAAGTTTCTGAGAGTCAAGGATTCAGCTGCCTGTCCCCTGGAGGGACACCACCATTCCCTATCAAATTCTGCTCTCTATTAGACTTCTCCCATTTACCTCCTCTGGGCTTCACTTATCAGAGAACCGGCACTAATCTATGTCAGAATCCTAGGGACAGAAAGAAGTCTCTCCACCCTGCTGCTTTGGGACAGATCTGCTTTAAGGCACCTCCCGCTCCTGCTTTGTTTTTTTAAGGGAGCCCCTTACCCTACCAAGCCTGAGTCACAAGCTCATCCAGCACTCTGGTTTCCGAGCTCTGACCCAAAGAGAAGATGGTGGTAGCTCTATGGCACTGAGCCAGATGTCCACCGTCCCCAGCCCTTCCCCACCACACCCTTGTAACCCACTAAATAGAGAATCCCACCAAATCCCACTACACCCATGTGGTTCTCTGAGGGCAGGTTATATACTTTTATGGATTAGCACACAATCTGGTACCACCCTCCCAAAACAGCTTCTGGAACCCAATTCCAGCCAAGAAAGTAACTGCCTACTATTAAAAGACCAAAACAAGTAAGAACTAGGTGAGCCTGCACCACCACCACCCCACCACCTCCTGCCCACAGGCTTCTCTAGTCTCTAGTCAGCCAGTTCTCAGCCTAACCTAATTCCTCCTCGAATCAATATAAGACATATTTCTTCTCTTGTTTTCACTGGAAAAGGAAAGGAGTTCCTAATTATTGCCTATCTTATATATCTTCAAATACGTGAGGGCTCCTTTCTGCCTTCTCTTCTCTAGAATAAATGAGCTCTCTGCTGTAAGTCCATGGCAATCATCCAATTTCCTTCATTGTCCCCTTGATCTTGAAAAAGTACAAGTTTGAATCACAGATAAAAATAGTTATATTGCTGCAAGTTCTCCTCCTCTAATATTTAAATCTGCCCAATTATTATACTTTTTGGCCTGTTATACTTTAAACAGAGCAGAGAATGAGAAAACCACTTTTTCAAGCGTCTGCCGCCCCTGACCCTGGGTTACCTGGGCAGTGTATGCTTACAGCACTTACCTAAGATTATAAAGTACTCCAGTGACATTATTACAAGAGAGGGCAGGAACAGTGTCAACCTAATGAGGCAGCAGATTGTATCTGATGGTCTCCATCTGAAAATCAGCACAGGCCAGGCTGTGTGCTAATCAACTCACCAACGGCCCTTCACTCTGGGACAACGGTAGCCTTTGTCTACACCTGAGAGGAAAATAAGCTGCCTTCCTTCTAGTGCTAATAAGTTTGTGGAGAGGGGTTATGTTCCATGGGAAAAGCTGCGCTCTCCCGGCCTAGGGCAAGAATCCAAAGCAAGGCCCAAGAAGGCAAGACATTCCTTCCCAATTTGGAACTCGAACCACTTTGCTGGAAGGCAGACACTGTGTCCTTGAGCGCAGAATCACCAGCACTTAGACAGGGCTTGACATGTAAAAGGGGCTCCATGTCTATTTACTGAATAAAACGAATGAATGAGTGATTAAGATTTACATTTGGTGCTGAACTTCCTGGTAACCAAAGCAAAAAGGAATATACTGGTTCACACAGTTTTCGTGTGTGAATCAAAGAGAAGAAAACACTACTTCAGAAGATAAAGTACTGGTAACATTGTTTTGAAGAATGTTGAGCACAAGCTTCTGTGAGTTCTGTAAAAAGCCTCCTTTGAAAACCCATGAAAAAGGCCAACAAGAAGTCACTTCTATCTAGCAAGTACTGTAAAGAGCACTATCTAGTGGTCACACATAGATTTTTCCCATCCACACTGCTTATGGGGCAAAGACCAAGGTCAGGCATCCTTAACAGCCAACAGGAACGCCTTATGGCATCTCACTCACTCACACTGGCTGGCTGGGCAGGGGACAAGAGAGCACAAGTTCCCAGGGGCAGATCATTCCCAGAGGGTTAAATTCAGTTTAGAAATGCATCCATGGTTTCTCAGAGAGCAGGCAGATTCCACTTGCTAATGATGTATAGCTAACTCTAGACCAATGACAAGAGACAGAGTCCATGTACTCAAACAGGCGGTGCAGAGAGTAACAAAGAACAGAAACTGGGCTTAAAAAAAATAATTTCATTGAATAATACTCTCCCACATCCACTCTCACCCCAGGAGGGAAAAAGCCACTCTCTATTGCCCTAGATCCTAAGCAGGATAAATAGAAACTTAGATGAAGCACTAAGCCTTCCAAATTCTGGAATTTAATGACACTGTAAAAGAACAAAAAGTGAATGAACTGAATGAAAACAGTCTTTCAGAACATCCATCCAAACGAGATCTATGCTAGATTTTCAAACATGAAAACTCTACGGTAAAAGTTATTTGAAACATGGGTTGCTGCCTTTGGAGTAAATGATCAGAGAGCCATTTCATGTAAGTTCAGGTGGGGAATTTTTGAAGTATGTCCACATTCAAGTGGAGATCAAAGAATCCCAACTAAAAGAATTGTGGACAACGACAACGGTGGTTTGAGGAGAAGTTCTTTTAAAAGGGCTACCTTGAAGATGAGGACTCAGACTTTGAAGGAACCAGGGTGATTGGCAATGGAAGCAATCACATGTGAAATTCCTTAAATAAAAACTTATTAACTTAAAAAAATACATACATACATAAATAAGAACGAAAAGCCTGATAGCTCCTAATGTCAGCCAGGTTGACGTGGAGCAGATCATCTTACACGCTGTTAAGAAAGAGGCAGTGTCACTGATATATTGTACCAAAACACACCCAAAAAGGTAGTATCAGGATCTAAAATATGTACTCCTTTGACCCAGCAATTCCACTCCTAGGAATCTATTATAATGAAAGGTATTTGTTTATAAAGCACAAAGATGTACAGATAAAGGACTCAATTGTAGCATATATCAGTATAGTTTATGGAAGAAAAAAATGGAAACAATCTAAAAGTCTATTAACACGAAGTTGACTAACTAAAGCCTGGCATAAAGAACTATAATGATTCTTTCACTCCTGCATGCACAAGCGTTTATTGGGCAACTATGACGCTGAGCTTGGCTGTGGGTACGTGAGTTACATTACACAAAGTACAAAAAAAAATCCCAGGTCTTGTTGAGTTTATGTTCTAGACGTAATGCTTTCAAATAAACACTTTTAAGGGAAAATTCCCAAATGGCTACATATTTTTGAAATACATACATTCACGTATCTGTAAGACATGTATTTTTGTGTACAGAGAGTGTTAGATGTGCCCTTAAATGTAGCCCCCCTTGCAATAGCTCTGAAGACCCCGTGGGTTCAGAACAAATGGGAAGCCACGGAAGCACTTTTAAAATTAAAAAATAACACCAGCCTGAGTTTTGGAACACACTAAGTAGATTTGATACTGGCTTTGAGAAAGTAGACACTAACTGAATGATCTGAATAATTTACTTAGCCTCATTAATGCAGTTTCCCCTTCTTCGACTCACAGAATTATAAGAGTTCAGAGGAATAGAAAAATGTCTCACACTCTTCACAGGATGCCTGGAAAATAGAAGATGCTCAATAAAGATCTTTCCCACCCTTTCTCCTCAGAATGCCTTGGGATTCAGAACACTTCACCACTCAATGTCTTCTCTCCTAGGTGATGATCCAACTTACAAGAAAAAACATTTCAGTAAATATTGTTGCTGGATCAAAGAATTTTTCAAGTATCTCTCCTCTCTTTCCCACCCACACAAAAAGCAATCGATTTTCTTTCCCTTTGCAACTACCTCTTCATTCTTCTCAGCATAATTCTCTCTTCACAAAAGCGACTGGTTTAAAAAAGTTTTTTTTTTAATTGAGCAGCTATCCATTAGCTGATTCTCACCTGTATTCTGTCGTCCACGTTTGTCCGCATAAAACAGTCCTTACCTCACAAGGCCCAAGAGGTCAGCAAGTGCTATTTGTCGGAGGCAACTGGAAGAGTCCACCTGCCAGGGCAGGCTGCAAGTCCTAAATTGACTACAGTGACTTCACAACTTGCTTCTACCCGAGGTTTTCCCTTAGTTCGCACACTCAGCTTAGTGCCCCAGCTTGCAAGCCTAAAAAAATCTTTTAGTAGAGTATCTATTAGATAGTTGCAATAGTAAAAATAAAATCCAGCGGCATAAAGGAAGCTCTCTTGTGGGCCCACTGCCACCTGGGAAATGGATATTCTAGCAGGGAATCTGCTAAGAAGCTAATCAAGACCTAGAGTCTGCAGGTGCCAGAGTTAGGCTCCAGCTGCAAGGCTCTACCAAAAGCCACATGAATTCTTTCATTAAGTCCAGGACCAGAGTAGCTTATGTAGTATTGAAAATAACATTTCTTTTAACTCGCTACCTTTATACCATGTTTCATCAGATAAGTACTTTCAGGAACTCAGCACCAAGACAAGAATTGCATCTTCTGAATACAATTCAGAATTACTTCAGAATTCTGAAGTAATGCTCGGTTTAATCTTCTAGGCCTATGAGAACTGTGTAATCCATTTATTTTTCTTTTTGCTTTGGTTACCAGGAAGTTCAGAACCAGATACAGATCTTAACTCATTCACTCATTCATCTATTCAATAAACATGTAGAGAACCCCATCACACATCACGTATCACACAAAGTGCTGGCAATTCTGAGCTCAAGAACATAGTCCATTTTCCAGAAAGCCTCGGACAGATACTGAATTAACAAGTGGCCATAACTGTGACTGAGATATACAGAGTATAGTCAGAGCTCAGAGGAACCGCATGCCATGCCGCCTGGTGGCAGGAATAGGGGAGGGAGGTTGGAAGATGGCAAGGAAAAAGAAATCAAGAAAGGTACCCCTTAAAAATGACATGTTAGCTCTGCTCTTGGTAAATTAGCTCTCATTTGATTTCTGATGTTTCTGGATTCTTTCAAAAATGTTTTAAACTTTCATGGCAATAGATTGAAAAATACATATTCATTCATAAGCATGTTTAAATATACACACTGAACAATATCCTTTTAACCTAGAGGAACCCTCAATATTTACAAAATACAGCTTCTCGTGGGGTATTACAAGGGACCCTGGGAAAAATCAGATGTAACTAGGAGTAATCTGCTTTGAAGAGTTGATTCTTGAATATCCTCTGAATATTTTCCAGGATTCCAAAATAACTTTGGTTTAAAAATATGAAGGTATCTTATTAATTTATCATATTCCTAACTTTGTCTGCTTCACTATTGTTGACTCCAGTATGCCAACCTCAAAGATCTTGATTTGATAGCTCTGGGCCGGTTGACAGTGATTGACAACAAGGATTAACTATATGGTTTCTAGATGGACCCTGGCT
Organism: Zalophus californianus; assembly: GCF_009762305.2. NCBI lineage: Eukaryota > Metazoa > Chordata > Mammalia > Carnivora > Otariidae > Zalophus > Zalophus californianus. The sequence goes on along the minus strand of NC_045597.1, from coordinate 115,278,828 downwards.
TACTTCCAGATTTGGCTAATGTTAAGCCAACACATTCCTTTGCCTCCCCCAATAGCAACATATTCCTTTTCCGCAGCATACACTCTAAGAGAATGGGGTTGCTGGCGCGATTTCAAGTTATATCATTGATTCAAATCTATCCCCAAGCAAAGCTGCTTTTATTTCAGAGGAACACTCTCTAGTGATCTGAATTGCAGGGGCAGTAAAACAATTGTACATTTATGTAGCATTCCCAGCCCCAGAGGAATAGTTTTCTAGGCCTGCAAATACCTAAGAAGCAATAAAGAGTTTCGTGGGTTGGAGGAGTCTCCTTTTTGTCTATTTTTTTTAAATCAGAATTCCATGTAATAGAAAGATGATGAATTCGGTGCTTAACAACAACTGCTCTAATAAAGTATATTATATGCATAATTCTCACTTAAGAGTAACTACTGCATAAACCTATGGTAAAAGTGGTAATATTCAGCTTATCTATCAGAAGCAGCAAGAAAAATAAGTTGTGCCTTCAGGGAAGAGCTGCGGGGAGATGCCAACTGACTACTTCCTTGGGTTTCCTCTGCCCAGAACATTCTCCAGCTGGTATCCACAGGGTTTCCTCCCTCCCTTCCTTCAGCTCTCTGCTCAACTGTCCCCTTATCAGAAAGGTCTTTCTTGACCATATTTCTTTAAAAGCAACGCTTGCATTCCCCAGCCCCCTTCCCTACTTGCTTGTTGCTTTTCTTTTTTTTTTTTTTCTTCTTTTCCATGTATTTGTTTGTGCATAGCACTTACTACCACCACAAACAGGTTCATTTTCCCTCTTCCCTGAGTCTAACATATGCCCAGAGAGCAGAGGCTGGGTTTTGTTCGATACTGTATCTCCAGCACACCTGGCACCAAGTAGGCATTCCATAAATACTTGATGAATGAATGATTTTTTTTTAACTCTTTCCACTCACTCACATTCCATCCAATCATCTCAATAGTGAAACCAAGGCACAAAGAAGGTAGAATTTTTCCCAATATCCTCTTCTCCCTTATTCTAGCAAAGAACAGTACTCTACGAAAAAGTCAAAGCTGATCCAAACAAATGGCCCAAGAATCTGTTAATCCTGCAGCAATACACCTAGAACTGTACCTTACAGAGCAACAATTGAATGTATTTTGATTTAGTAGCTCTGACACTCTTGAAAGGTGCCCACTTTGCGTGGTTCCCAAACATGTTCTCCAAAAGTTTCTCCAGAAGAGGAGAAATCAAACACTCTATCAAGTTATCACCTTAAAATGAGACCAATGTAACTAACTATATTGACTCTCTGTCCAGCATCTAAATTAAAGGGGCGGGGAGAGGTACTAAGACCAGTGATTACCAAGGACACTGTGCATGCATGAACTTCATTAAATGGACCACACAGCTCCAGTTTACAAAGGCTACTTTGCACTTCAGAATCTCTCCAGCCAACAACATTACCTTCCTGAATACGAGTCTATAAGACCCTGTAAGTCTTAAGCGTAGCTAAGAGGAAGAAACCCAGATACGCCAAGAAATGAGAGGCTGTGAATCACTTAAATCACAGGAGATCTAGAACCTACTAAAAACAGAACCGTGAAATAGAACTAAATAAGCAATAAAGTGTCTGATCCATAATTGCTCTTGGTTCTGTTGCTACAAGGGCACATACCAGAGAAAAAATTTTAAGAATGAGTAAATAAGTAAAAGCTTCAGTCCACAGAAGCTAAGGGGCTCTGCGCAGACCATAATTCTAAGTCTCAGTATTCTGTCTTGACATTTGCTACCAAAGTGTTCTACTAAACTGCCTGCCAAGGAGCAATGAAGCAGAGCCCTAGTAATTCTTTCAGCAAGCTACTGAGATTGGAAGGCTAATTTAATGGGGCAGGGCCAAGTGCACTTAACAAACTGCACATCTGTACGATGGAAATACGTTGTCCTCGTCTTTAGCAGTAACTCTCCTCACTAAGTAGCTCTCAAGGAGTTTTGAAGCCTTTCTCCTTCTCGGTGTGTAGCTGCCGATGAGTGTACTTCCTTCTGCAGAAAAGAGGCTGCCAAAATGAGGGGCTGTACCCCAGACCCACTGGAGCTGCTGTGAATTGAAAATTTTGAGCTGCATCTGATCCCGTCCCTGAAGAACGCATGGAAATCTCGTTCTCCATGTTAGTAACCTATATACTTTTTCTAAGTCCCTTTCTCCTTGCCCAAATGGAAATCAAATCATGGAATCACATGGAAGGGGAGTGCATTTCCACGTCAAGCTTTTGGGTGTAAGCCAGGCCACCTGGGCGGCCCTGAGAAATCTGCTTCTATCTGCTGTGCATGCGGAGAGTCCAGCCCAACCTTGAAAAAGAGGAGTTTTCAAGACCTCAAAAAGATGAACTCCATTTTAAGCAGGGCTATTCTTTTTATGTAAGCAATCGGACTCTTATCTGCCCAGCTTTATATGATTTCTATGCAACATGGCTCTGACTTGCCTAGGATTACTTTTCTAAAAAAGGCACCATAACTGTATGGAAAGCACCCATGACACATGGCTTTGCTCAGCCACTCGCTGCAGCTCTGGGCACATCACTTCCTCTTTCTTGGTCTCCGTTCTCCCAGCTCTAAGGCAAAAAAAATAAGACCAAAATTATATCTGAGACTGCTGTCTACCTTCAGATCCTCTGGTTTTCTGGGGTTTTCTGGGATGTCTCTCTCTTTGAAAGTAGTATTTTCATCATCCATTCTTTCTGGCCTTTCTGGCTAGCCCTTATTCATCCCCAGAGACTTTACTAGTCAGATGTCCTTTGCCTTATGCTGGAGAATATTCTGTGTGACTCTTCAAGTCACATAAGAGACTAAGACACACGCATACTTTCTTTGGGAGCCTGCAGATAGGCCCTTTCTAACCCTTGGCTCATAAACTCGTATACAGAAGACTTGCAGCCTTTAAGTAATTAGTGACCTTCCCAGAATGCTTCTCTCTTCTCTCCCTTCTCATAAGTTTCCTTATATTTTCTCAATCTTTTTCTTTTTTTCCTCCTTTCTCATCTTTTCTCACTTGGTCCTGCCAGCACAACTAAAGGGGTTATTTAGTCCCACTGGTAACCCATAGGAAAATAAGAAATTGCCACTTATCTTCAACGAACAGAACCATGAGATTAGGACTGAAAGCTATTTGAAGCACATTCATGTTGACAACATTAAGAAAGCTGTAACATAAAAGCATAGGAGATGAAATGAATTCAGGATTGCAAATGGAGATCAACAACTACCTTCATGTTGAAATATTCTAAGACACTGCCTTGTGTCAAAAGTTCTTTGATAAAAAGTCGATGCTTAGAGTAAGATATAGAAACCACAGTATTTAACCAATGTGCAAGCAGCATAATCCCAGAGATTAATGAAACTCCAGATCACAACTGTTTCATATATTTTTGCTAAGCAGGAGTGGCTTGTGTGGTGAGGATTTGTAGTTCAATCAAATTATCTTCTCTACATCCACTTGTGAACGTAATACTCACAACATCCATGTGATTAACCAAAGCAGCCTAGTCCAGGAGGGTTGCCAACGGCAGGCAGCAGCGTGGCATATCTAAACAAATGAACATGGAAAGGTATCATTATAACTGAAGTTGCAGACATTTTGGGATATAAGTTTTTTTTAAAGTAAGTAAGAAACTTTAGGCAGGGGAGGAGACTTAAGGAGGTCCTTAGGCTCAATAACCTTTCCCAGCCACACAACAGGTGCAAGAAGGACTCGGACTTCACACAACATCCTCTTGACCCCAGGTAGAAAGATCTGGTGCGATGCAGATGAAGTGAATGCAAATTTTAAGTAGTGGAAGGAATAGAGAGGAAGAACACAGTGCATGCTCCTCTCCCCAGTCATGGAGAATCGCTTCATCTGGACCTGCTATAACTCAGTGGGACCAGGCCCCCTTCCTCTTTCAGAGGCACAAACCTTTGGTTCCCCGGCAAGCACCCTGAACTGTGTCTCCAGGTGTAAAACAGAATTTGCCAAGTGCCTAAGATGGATAACTAACTCCTGTCCCTCCTTGATCAATCACTTAGACAACATCTGCCTAAATAAACTCCTATGGAATGACTATAGGACACAAGCCAAACCACTCTGATGTCCAAATTAAAATACCTGACTTTTCCCCCTTCCCCTCCCCTTCAAAAAGCATTTAACTTTTTTTTCCTAGAACAATGGGATCATAATACATCTGGAAACTTGCCATTTTGGCAGCAGGGGCTGGAGGACAGATCAACAGAGCAACACAAACTACATCCTGAGCAAGAGCCTAAGCTCCTGGCTGTGTCTGGGGTAAATCCAAAGCAGAGAAAGGCAAGGCTTAAGGTATGAAGGGAGAAGAGTTGCTGCTTGAAGTTCTGTTCCAACAGACCTCTCAAGGGCATCCAGGAAAGAAGAGTATGCATTTACTATATTTGAGCACAAAGCCAACACCACCCAGGCTCCTGGACCAAAGGTGAGGACCTGGGATGGAGCAGAAGTGTAAATCTGGGGGAGTAAGAAGAAACAAAAACAAAGAGCCACTTTTTTTTTTTTCCACAAAAGGAAGAATAGTACCAAGAAGGACGGGGACCACGACAAAAGAAAGATGAGACAATGTTTCTGTTCAGCATGCTAGCCCTCCATGTCAGGTACCTGTCTCTATGCCTCCTTCTCCCTCCTTCCCTGCTGCCAAGTCCTGAGCTGACATCCACTCAAGAGTCAGTACACACAGAGCTCCTACTAGCACCGGGCATAGAGTTAGAAATGAAGGACACATGGAACCACATAAGACCTTGAACAGCCAACGCAATCCTGAAAAAGAAAAGCAGGGCTGGAGTCATCACAATTCCAGACTTGAAGCTCTATTACATACTATAGTCATCAAGACAGTCCCCTGGCACAAAGTATGGTCCTGGCACAAAGACGCACAGATCAACGGAACAGAATAGAAAACCCAGAAATAGACCCACAACTCTATGGTCAACTAATCTTCAACAAAGCAGGAAAGAGTATCCAATGGAAAAAAAAGACAAGTCTCTTTAACAAATGGTGGTTGGGAAAATTGGACAGCAACATGCAAAAGAATGAAACTGGACCACTTTCTTACACCAAACACAAAAATAAACTCAAAACGGATGAAAGACCTAAATGTGGGACAGGAAACAATCAAAATCCTAGAGGAGAACATAGGCAGCAACGTCTTTGACCTCAGCCACAGCAACTTCTTACTAGACATGGTGCAGGAGGCAAGGGAAACAAAAGCAAACATGAACTACTGGGACTTCATCAAGATAAAAAGCTTCTGCACAACAAAGGAAACAACAAAACTAAAAAGCAGCCTACAGAATGTGAGAAGATATTTGCAAATGACATATCTGATAAAGAGTTAGTACCCAAAATCCATAAAGAACTTAGCAAACTCACCACCCAAAAAACAAATCCAGTCAAGAAATGGGCAGAAGACACAAAGAGACATTTCTCCAAAGAAGACATCCAGATGGCTAACAGGCACATGAAAAGAGGCTCAACATTACTCATCATCAGGGAAATACAAATCAAAACCATGATGAGATGCCACCTCACACCTGTCAGAATGGCTAAAATGAACAACACGGGAAACAACAGATGTTGGTGAGGATGTGCAGAAAGGGGAGCCCTCTTACACGGTTGGTGGGAACGCAAACTGGTGCAGCCACTCTGGAAAACAGTACAGAGCTTCCTCAAAAAGTTAAAAATGTAACTACACTATGACCCAGCAATTGCCTATTAGCTATTTGCCCAAGGGATACAAAAATACAGATTCAAAAGGGTACATGCACCCCAAGGTTTACAGCAGCATTATCAATAATAGTCACACTATGGAAAGAGCCCAAGTGTCCATAGTGTCCATCAACTGATGAATACATAATGATACGGTATATACACATGGAGAAATATTACTCAGCCATCAAAAAGAATGAAATCTTGCCTTTTGCCACGACATGGATGGAGCTACAGTATATTATGCTAAGGGAAATCAGTGAAAGAAAGACAAATACCCTATGATTTCACTCATGTGGAATTCAGGAAACAAAACAGATGAACATATAGGAAGGGAAGAAGTGGGGGAAGAGCAAGAGGGAAACAAACCATAAAAGAACAAACTGAGGGTTGCCGGAGGGGAGGTGGGTGGGCGATGGGCTAAATGGGTGATGGGTATTAAGGAGGGCCCTTGTGATGATGAGCTCTGGGTGTTAGATGTAAGTGATGAATCACTGAATTCTACTCCTGAAACCAGTATTACACGACATGTTAACTAACTAGAATTTAAATAAAAATTTAAAAGGAAAAAGAAAAAACAAAAACAATGAAGGACACAGAAAAATTCTATGGGTTCTCTGCTCTTAAGATACAAAGTCCAACAAAAAAGCTGGATAAAGCCCACTGGAGTCTCCTCTAGTTCAACATGAGCACCACCAGCTGTGCATGCTGCCAACATCACGGGAAAGACCTGTGGCTCTGTCAAGCCCTCAGCACACCCCATTCCTCCTGCCAAGGGTATCTTCCCCTCCCCAGTAGGTATCCTCGCTATTACACAACTGGATTTGCTTTCCCTTGACTCAAAGATTATCTCCAGTTGAAAACCAGGAGGAAGACACTCATGAGACTTCTTAGTGATTTATACTTCTGTGTGAAGGAGTTAATTGCACCCATACCAAAGGGAAGATTTTCAGATGGAGAATTTGAGGGTATGCAGAGAGCAGCCCAGGCCTGGCACCAGTCCTAATTCCTTCAGGCCACGCTCTTAAGAACTATCCCACTTGGTATATTTTATATATTCTCAAGCTTGGGAAATCATTAATGCTCTAAGTAATTCCACCTGTAATAATTCTTATATTTGTTTCCTTATAAAGGTCTTAGAAGTCTAGAGGAGATGGCTTTTTTAGAACCTTCCTAAACATTCTTGCCGTACATGTCCCCAGTAGAGAGCCAGCAGAGGACCTCCTTGTGTTTGAAGAACAACCCCATATGCAGAGTTTTAGGAAGCATGCAATAAACCCCAAGACTGTTATTCACCCACTCAGCATGACATTTCAATCAATCAGGAATTATCATTTTTCATCAGAAAAGAGATGAGATCCCCCTGGTGAGTTCTCCCTTCCTCTCATTTGTTAGGTTAAGGTAGGTGGCCTATGTAATTCTCATCAGATTTTCTTCTGGAGTACAATCAAAAGGATCAGAACACTAGGCAAGATTAAAAATAGAGCCATCTCTCAAGAGAAAATAAAAGGCTGGTGTTATGTTCTTCCTTGGCATGTCCTTAAGCATCTGAGCAATGAACAGATACATAACCTTTTACACCCCATCTTGTTGCTATTTTGTCAATACAAATGGCTCTGTAATTGCCTTGAGAAATTCTGACTTGTTCTGAAATGTTATTTTTAAAGAGAAAAAATTTAGGACATGTTTCACATTCAAAGACCCTATTACTACTGTTCACTGAGAACATGGAGTACCTTACACATTCCTTCAAAGGTCTCTATTCAGATGAGGCAAAAGCTCTGAGTATTACCTTAACACCAAATAAAACACAGTTCTATCTCCACTTTCCATCCTTGTGAGACTCATGTAATCATAGCAGCTGCTCATCAATAATATGAAGGGAGATGATGCAGTACCCTTGATTAGAACCAGAACAAGGAATCAGTTTCCAGAAAATATCCCTAAAGTCTATGATTGGGATCTATAACTTAAACCAAACAACTTGCTCTATTTAGACTGGCCTCCCAGGAGATTTCAAATGCTATCCGAAATTATAATTTTTGTGTTTGCATTCAATAAAATCTTACGGGGAGGAAAAAAAAAAAAAAAAAACCCTACATGCCATATCCAAATCTCTGAAGAGCCAGCTGGGAAAATGTAATTCAATTCCAGAAAAATTTATCAAATGGTAGGTATAGCCAGGTATAAAAAGAAAAATGAGACACAAACCTAATTTTCAAGAAGCAAATGATGCCAATACCATATCTAAGTGGAAAGAGCCACTTGGATAATGGGTTATGTTTTTTCTTCTAAATAAAGAAATCAGTTGCATGACGTAAGTTAGTTGAAAATATATCTTTTAAAGAAATTAAATACCTAAATATGGGGTCCATTTTTTTTTCCTTAAAAGAAATAGTCATTGGCTTATACAGTACTATATTTTGAAGACACACCTCTGACCATTGACCTCAGGGTTATCGGCAAAGAAGACCATAAGGTAGTATGTAAAATGCTGAGTGATGAGAGCACCATTATACCCCATAAGCCAGAAGTAGTTCCAGGACTCAGCCTATGATCAGGCACAAGTTAGCTGTAACTGAGAGGAAACAAGGAAGTGGGGCATCCTCTAAAGAGATCAAATTTTCTGCTTCTAGCCCATACTCTAAGAGGCCCTTTTGCTACAAGATCCTGGGTAAGTAGAACAAACTTTATATTGCATTTCTGACCACCAAAAAAGTACAGAATATATTCCAAAGACACGTATGCACAAATAGAGAGTGAGACAGAGAGAGAGAGGAAGGGAAGGAAGAAATGTAAGATAAATTCAAAAGCGTCAGTGGCAAGCATACACACCAGTCAGGGTTGCCCTGGGAGCAGATGCTCCAGCTTCAGGGACTGAATGCTGCCGTCCCTGACAGGGTTGGGTAGATGAACCTGACACTCATAAAGTCAAGACCCTTGAAGGCGGCTAACATAGTCCTAGGTCAGTCTTGCCCCCAAGCTCCAGGACACAAGAAATACAAATCTTCTTGGAGAAAAGCTCTCAATTTAAGTCCTTAATGTTGCTACAAATTAAATTGAATCAAATATAAGCTCTCAAAAAAAATTTCCTCAAAACACAAGAAAATAAAGCAACATAAATGAGAGTTGCCAGGAACAGAAGGACACCCACCCTTAGTTTCCAAATATTTAGCACTCTCAGAGAGTACTAAACAAAAATACTTAATGTAATAGAATATGGAATAGAAAATGAATGAGACTTTAAAAAATATTACCAAATGACCAGAAATATTCACAAATTAGCCCAAGAGAATTTTCAGAGACAACATAAAATCATTTAAATTAAAAACTCAATGGACAAGTTAAACCTCATATTTACCACAGCTGAAGACAGAATCACTTGAACAGGTAAGAGTTCTAGAAAAAAGTGACCGGAATGCAATAAAAAGAGACAGAAAATATTAAAAGGATATTGAGAGGCATGGAGCATAGACTAAGAAAGTTGAAAATGGAAGTCCTAGGAGAGAATTGAGATTGGAGGACAGTTTTGAGACATAATGGCCAAGGTTGATGAAAGACACCAATACAAAGACACAGAAAACACTCTATACCAAGCAGAATAAAAAGAATCCCACATCTAGGCACACTAAAGTGATACCGCAGAATACCAAAGACAATGACGTTATAATATCATCCACAAAAAAGATCAACAATTAGATTGACAGATTTCTCAACAGCAACAACTGAAGTCAGAAGACAGAAGTGTACCAATCTTCAAAGTGCTAGGAGAATAGAACTATTAACTGTATTAAAAAGAAGCCACAGTCCCAAAATGGCATCACTTAGGCCAAGTCACCAAACTGGGGCTTAACACCTAACCTAATTGCAGTTTCAACCTCCTCCAGAAATGTTAAGTCTTAAAAGGTCAGTCAGGAATTTTCTGATAAGCACCAATGAGGTAATCTGTCACATGGGCCCAGAAGATGAGGTAAATTATCTAGTCAGACCCCTGAGTTCCCCTAAGGTACGGTGATCTCGCCTGGAACAATCCTGTCTTTTCTTTTGCTAACAACTTTCTTGCCCCATCCTCCTTCCTATAAAAACCTTCCATTTTGTACCACTCCTCAGGGTACCCCTCCACTTGCCAGAAGGGATGCTGCCTGAATCATGAATCCATTAATAAAACCAATTAGATCTTCAAATTTACTTGGTTGAATTTTTCTTAACAACTAGAACACCCAATGAAGCTTTTTTTTTTTTTTAAGGAGAATGGAATACATTCTTTTAAACAAAAACGGAAAGTTTACTACCAACAAATTTCCCTAAAGAAATGCCCTAAACGTTGTACTTTAAAGATTCATTTATTTGAGAGAGAGAGAGAGAGAGAGAGAGCAAGAGCAAGCAAGCAAGCACGTACCAGGGGCAGGAAAGGACAGGGAGAGAGAATCTCCAGCAGATTCCCCGCTAAGTGAGGATCCCAATGCGGGGCCTGATCCCACAACCCTGAGATCATGACCTGAGCTAAAACCAAGAAAGAGTCAATGCTTAACCGACTGAGCCACCCGGACACGGGAAGGATGTACTTTAAGAAGCAAGAAAATGAACCCAGAGGAATATCTGATATGCAAGAAATGACAAGCAGGAAAGACGGTAAATGCATAGGTAATTTTATACAGGTATTTTTACCAGTCTCTGTAAAACAATGCTAAAACTAAAGTGTATCTCATGGTGGTAAAAAGTCAGAACTAAAATATTAAACAATATAATTCGTGAGAATGATTAAAGTACTCCCAGAGGCTCTGTTCCTTAGAAAGGGATTATGATCCTAATGAACTGCATTCACAACAGGGGAAAATGGCACCAGGGCCCTAATTGGCCTGGACCATACCAGGACTCCCCACTTTCCTTCTCCCCTCAGACCTGCCCCACCCCCCAGTTTGTGGGGAAGAGTTGGGAGGTGGGGGAGAACCAGGAGATCTGACAGTGCTTCCTGAAAGAAGGGGATTCTGGATCGGTCCCTGAGAGAGGAGGAACAGCTCTGAGCCAAGAAAAGGCCCGGAGGCAGACAAAAGGCAGTGTTTTTGCAGCCAAACTTTCAGCTGTGTCTAGAAAGTAATCCACCTACTTCACTTTCAGACCAGACTAGGTGTGGCTTTGTTTGTGAAGGGCTTTGTTGGGGCCCTGCATTGTTTAATTTCGCAAACAGGCCTGGGGATTAGGGATTTGTGAAGTCACTTCACTGCCTGGTAGGGGAGGATGTGTTTGAGCTCCTGGATGTCACCAATGGAGAGTTTTGGGGTGGCAGGGAAGAGATGACGTGAAAGGTCTATGTTTGACTGGGAAAGTCCAATTTCCTCCTGGAATTTTTCTGCTAGGTACAATCTGAACTCATCGACCCACACTAACTTCCTTCTTGAGAAAATAAAAATCACAACCAAAGCCTTCCATCTTCAAAGGCTTCCTTGTGACTTGGTTGCCCAGTTTGGGTCTTGAGTGTTAGGGATGGCCTCCAGGAAAATTACCCAGAGAAGCTTCCTGCGGCCAGTTCATTACTTTTCATAATTTGGATGGTGGTGTTGGTGAGGGGAGAAGCCGGAGCTGCACTACAATTGGAATCCTAATTTGTAGACTACAGGCTCCTTTTTACATAGCCCTAAAGCAAACAGCATAAGGTTAACTGGCAAGGGAGAAAGTGAGTAACATACTTCAATGCCAGTAACAAGTTACTGAAGACTTACCTGTTACTTAGGTTCTCTCTACCTCTGAAGCTCTCCATTAGAAGAATCAGTGAGCAGTGGAAACCGTGAATAACCACCCAGTTATTACAACTCCAGAAGCATTAGAAGTGATTCTAGGGGCGCCTGGGTGGCTCAGTTGTTGAGCGTCTGCCTTCGGCTCTGGTCATGGTCTCAGGGTCCTGGGATCGAAACCCGCATTGGGCTCCCTGCTCCGCGGGAAGCCTGCCTCTCCCTCTCCCACTCCCCCTGCTTGTGTTCCCTCTCTCGCTGTGTCTCTCTCTGTCAAATAAATAAAATCTTGAAAAGAAAAAGAAACGATTCTAGTCCTGAGAGCTGCTAAGGACAAAAGCTTGCCGGGTCAAGAATACCCAGCTATTCCAGCATGAATACCTGTTCATATTATCATACGATGCCTCAGTTACATAATGTGTCTTATAATCCTTGCCTAAAAAACAGACCGGTGTATTTAATACCAAACACCCGTTCCCTATTTTTCCCTTCATGCATGTAACTGCCTTGAGTGTTAATATAAATTTTCTGCCTATATGCACAAAGACAATGCCCAGTAGAAAAACTGTCACTGATAATTACAAGGCAGTTTTTCCCAGCCCCAAAGATGACTACATATTGATATCCCCCCAAGAAGTATTGCATTCAAAATCCATACAACACGGGGGTGGGGGGCAATGCAGTGAGAAATTAAGAGACATTCTTTATTTTTTTTTTTTTAAGATTAGAGAGAGAGAGAACTCAAGCACGAGTGGGGGGAGGGGCAGAGGGAGAGAAATCTCTAGCAGATTCCCTGCTGAGTGCAAAGGGGGCATAGAGTTCAATCTCACAACCCTGAGATCATGACCTGAGCCAAAATCAAGAGCAGGATGCTTAACCGACTGAGCCACCCGTGTGCCCCTAGAGATATTCTTTGATATTTTCAAACAATGGAATTAATACTTCAGAAAATCAGTCCCCAAACATCTATGAGATTTCACTGTGCTACTTGGTTATGGCAGAAATAGGAAGAATCAGCCTCGGATTCCACAGGAAAGAGTCCCGAACAAGAAAATCATGGAGCAAATGAGCCACAGGGATCCTGTTGACTAACATCATATTTCTTAAATATGTGCTAAATCATCCAAAACCTCATGAATTCTTGATATGAAGATTCATAAAGTCTTTTTAGTGCTAAAAGAGAGGTTTTAAAAAAAAAAGTCCTTCCTTCTTCCTTTAATCAATTCACAGAGGCAAAGGTTACCAGTCCACGGTTAACTCCATGGTAATTGTCCAACTTGAATTATATGCAGACTTATTTTGAAGAAAAATGTTTGGGGCACCCGCGTGGCTCAGTCAGTCTGACCCTTGGTTTTGGCTCAGGTCATGATCTGATGGGTCATGGGACTGAGCCCCACGTGGGGCTCCAAGCTCAGCAGGGAGTCTGCTTGAAAATTCTATCCATCTGCCTGCTTCTCTCTCTCCATCTCTCTCTCTCGCTCGCTCTCAAAATAAGTGAATAAATCTTAAAAAAAAAAAACAAAAAAGAAAAATGTCCCCTCAAATCCCCCCAATGTTAACTTTGTTGTTTTTAGTGTGTTCCTTAAAAAGCAACAATATAAAACCAGGTACAAAATCTTTAGATGTATCACCCTTTGTCTACACAAACCAAAGCACATGTATAAGCAGATACAATCCAAACTACCGAACAAACAGCATTCAAATTAACTGTAGTTTAACATGTTAGATCATGTTCTGCTGAAACCACACTGCTGCCCCAATGAGGATATATATGGTACTGGCCACTGACTGCCATGGCATGGGTCCTTTTGAGCTCGGCAAGCATTTACTCCCGTGTCCTATGGGAAGACTGGATACTCCCACCACTTCCCCTTCTAGAAGTGCTGTGAAACCTTTCTTCATCAGCTTGCTCTGTGAGCATTTGGTCTTTAAATGCAAACAGTGCTTTGCTGTCAAGTTAGTTCTACCCTGGTTTTTCTTAGGAATGCTCCATTTTAAACAGGTTCTACTTGACACAATTTGAACACAAACCTAAATGCACACTGGAAATCATGTCCCGGTGCTTAGTTATAAGACAGATACCCAATGATCCAGGATGGGCCTAGGTAAAATTTTTATCGCCATGAAAATGAAAGCAACATCTTAAAAACCTTACCTAACACTCACAAACCCCGGAGGTTACCAAGGCTCAGAGGTCTTCAGCTCCCAGTGTGAGAAACTGCCCTGTGGAACGCTGTCTGTGACCAGGTTCCTACAGAGAATCTACCTTTAGTGTGTCCTTGAAACTAGAGACATACTTGGATCAAAGCTTCGAGGGCTGGGGGAAGGAGCTGGGGGAGAGCTGGAATAGCAGGTGTAAGGAATATCAGATCTGACAGAAGGACACCACAAAGACTGCCAAAAAGCAAACCCAGCCTACAGACGTGGGACTCCTCACCAGTGCTGAGTGCTCTTTCTGAGCCCCTGGCTCTCTGACCATGACCTGGTTTTCATAATAAAGGAAATGCAATATTTAAGGCCTTTCTCAGAGATTATAGTCCAGAGAGATGTTAACTATCATCCCAACTTCCATCATCACTGTGCTAGTTTATTTTTGTCATTTGCGCCTCCACCAGCTTGAGATCCATTGTCTGCCCTGCTCTCACTGTCACCCAGGAGGGTGGCCCCTGCAGATCGTATCCCCCAGGTTCCTGGGCAACTGACTTGTGCTGGGTTTGGCTAATGGAGGAAGTGGCAGGAGACCAGAGCAAGGGAGGAAAGGGAGGTTGGGGGCAGGGGTCCTCCCAGCCCCACATGCTTCAAGCCCAGCATCACCCATAGAAGTAGCGTCCCTCTGCAGCCCCAGCCCCAGGTGGGACCGCACCGTCCACGGCTGCAGCTCTAAGTGTTCTTGAGACCCTGTTTCCTTCCCTTCTCTCTTCTGTCCAGAGCTGGCCATGAGCCCTTCTGGAACATGCCTTCTCTCTCTTGTCCCCTCAGCTCACGGCTCCCATGGTTTTCTATGGCTGGACTCCCCCATCTTATCACCCTGCACACACTTTGTGGGTAGAATCCACGGAATTCTCCTCATTTGAACCAATGGTGTGAATTCTGCATCCTGCTGGGGCCATTTCGGACACAATCCTCAAATCTGGTCAGGCAGATCAGAACTATGCAAACCCCTAGGTACAGATTAGATGCTCAAAAATTAACAATATAAACAAAAAAAAAAAAAATCACCATCTATCAGGGAAGCAAACCCATGAAGATAATCACATAAGCAAAAGTGGCCTTGACCCTATAAGTCCGGTCCTGAAAAGTTTAGCTAAAAGAATAATAATAATAATAATAATAATAATAATAATAATAATAATACCTTTTGGAAATAAAAAAGGTATCTTCATGGGAAAGTTGATTACAATCATCATCACCTATAGCAGGGGAAACTTTGGAAACAACCTGAATGTCCTACAGTAAGAAAATAAATTACAACATTATCAACTTGAAGGACTAGTATGCTACTATGAAAGAGTATTAAGAATTTATAGCAACAGGGGCGCCTGGGTGGCTTAGTCGTTAAGCGTCTGCCTTCAGCTGGGGTCATGGTCCCAGAGTCCTGGGAAGTTCTGCAGGAAGCCTGCTTCTCCCTCTCCCACTCCCCCTGCTTTTGTCCCGTCTCTCGCTGTGTCTCTCTCTGTCAAATAAATAAAATCTTTTTTAAAAAAATGGATATTTGAACAGACTTTGTACATACATTTGAACATCGATATTTTAATTGTATAAAAATAATATACAGGCACCTCAACATTAAATAAAATTTCACAAAACTAAATCCCATGCTGTAAGACTCAGATTCTAGGTACTGTGTATTTCCTTTCTAAAATTTCCTTAGAAATAAAACAAAGGGCATACTATCCCTCACAGGGGTGAGAGGCCTCACAGCTACAGCCAGTGATAGGAGAAGTGCATTCTGAGAGATTAAAGCTCCTCCAGACTATTTCCCACCCTCCGATCAATAAGCAGCCTTCAGCTGGACATTTAACGTCCGCCTCTGTTTCTTTCCTCTGCAGTGGAAGGAGTACCAACCCCCTTACAAGAATGTGAAGTTAATGAAACCCAATAAAACTGCAAAAATATATATATTTTTTTGCTTTCGTATGCCTCCTTCCCTGTCTATACTAACTGTATATGCTGTCTCGAGCTGGGGCAATTTAAAACGAAATCCTTTTCTTCGACAAATTTTGTGGTGCAGTGCTTGTGAGCTCTGTTTCAGAGATGGAGCGCTTTCATTAGTAAGTGGTAAGATGAACACTGTCATTTGGGGGCCTTCGTTGGAGGTTTTAAAATATGTTTCATGCTCCTCCTTGAAGAGATCCTATCTAGCAGAGTGATAACAGATTGATGGCTATGACCTTCTTCACGTTCTTCTAACTCCTTTTAAAATGAAATCAAGGCTCTTGCTGCTGCTGGTGTCTACAGGCCAGGTGCCAAGGCACGATAATGAGGGCTACATACCATCCCCCACCCTCAAGCCCGCCATCTCAGTTCATTGGTAATGTGTTAATGCCACCAACAAACACATCAAAAGAGGGGCAATCCAAGAGAAACACGCTTTCCCCCTCCCCAAGGCGTGTAGCCTTTAAACAGTGGTTGTCAGAAAGACGATGTCTTCCTACTGAAGACAAATACGACACCGTACCAACATTACAACAAAATGCTTTTACAGACATAAAGCTCTTTATGCTTTAATTTTAAACTGATGATTTTATATCTTCCTAAATTATACATTTTAGCAGAGTTTCCTAATCTAAAACATTTATTTGTCTAGAATATATATGAACTTGAAATATTGCCATTCCTATTTCATAGCTGAGCGGATGCTAATTTTCTTTAATTACACATTAATTCCAGTGTACTACCTGGCTAGGCAGTTATTGTTTTAACGGGGTAAGGATTAATGGGCAGGTGTTCTGCTACACTCTGAAGAAGAAATAGAGGAATTATACATGATTCATTTTCTCACTTCTCTGAGCTGAATAATATTAACAACACTGTCACCTTACATTTATAAAGCACTTTTCATTTTCAGAGTGCCTTCATATCTGGGATTATGTTTTCCTGGATCTTTTACCTTTGACAGATTTTTCCAGATAACACACAACTCTATAGTTTTTCAAATTTCTGATGCCCATTTTATGTCCCTATGTTTATATCAAGAGGATACAGTAAGAGGTAGTAGAATAACCACAGCCTTTGGAGACCAACAAACCTGGGTTCAAATCTCGGCTCAACCAATACTCCATGACCTTGGGTGAGTTACTATGATTATCAGTTTTGCCATACTTACAATAAGAATAATATCCACTCCCAGGGCACCTGGGTGGCTCAGTCGGTTAAGCAACCAACTCCTGATTTCAGCTCAGGTCATGATGTCAGGGTTGTGAGATCAAGCCCCACATCAGGCTCCACGCTCAGTGTGGAGTGTGCTTGTCCCTCTCCCTCTACTCCTACCCACCCCAAAGAAATAAATAAAATCTTAAAAAAAAAAAAAAAAAAAAGGATACTATCCATTTCCATCAATGGCTATTGTAAGGAATAAAAAAGATGTAACTTATTAAAAAGAGTCTGTTCTAGATCTGGCTGGCACATAGCAGGTGTTTAATAAGTAAAAGTTATTGCTATTATTAGCAGCTATTTTCCTCTGTCTTAGACATTGTCTTGCCCCTACCTGACTTATTTTCTGCAAAATATTTGGATTCAGAGAGGTATGGAGGAAGTAGAAAATCAAGAGTAACATTAGTTCCAGAAAGTGTACTAGGGGTCTTACATTGGTATTATCTCAGACACCTTCTGTCCTGAGGGGCCTACTCAAGCAGTCTGCAAATATTCATCCATC
This sequence comes from Zalophus californianus, assembly GCF_009762305.2. Lineage (NCBI taxonomy): Eukaryota > Metazoa > Chordata > Mammalia > Carnivora > Otariidae > Zalophus > Zalophus californianus. The sequence continues at coordinate 115,261,474 of NC_045597.1, read as the reverse complement.
TCTTCTACTTTAATAGAGTATAAAGTTAACAATGCCTTGGATAAACCCGAATACTCATCATTTGGCATTCCTGTATTTTCAGTTTAAAAGCATGTATCAAACCCAAGAAATCATCTCAAATACGGAGTACCCTTTGGATGCTATGGGAGCCAGGCTCCACAATGGTCCCTGAGGATCTTACTTCCTGGGGGTCAGGCCTTTAGTAGTGTTCTCTCCTACCCCCAACCCATACTCTGAAGTCAGACTGGTCTATTATGCCACCGATTAAATGAGGTAGAAGTGATGATGTGTGACTTCTGAGGCTGGGTCTTAGAAGACACCGGAATTTCTGCCTTGGTCTCCTAGATCAATTGCTCTGGGGAAAAACCAATAACAAGGTCATAAGGACACTTAAGCAGTTGCCCATATGAAGAGGGACCAACTTCCCAGTTACGTGAGTCACCTTAGACAGAAATCCTTCAGCCCCAGTCAAGCCTTCAAATGACTGCAGCTCAGGCCAACATGTGACTACCTCATGAGAAACACTGATCCAGAAATGCCCAGCCAAACCAATTCTGATTTCTAGACCCACAGAAACCCATGAGAGATAATAAATGATTACTGGTGTTTTAAGCAACTAAAATTTGAAGTTGTTACACAGAAATAAATTATTATTACAGTAACAAGTGTAATTGAGCAAGAATATGGATTGGAATGACATGACCCTTCACTATGTAAGTACCAACGCAGAGAACATCTCCAGACCAATGATTTGGTCTTTAATATAGAGACCACTTTCATAGTTTAAATATCACCACCTCACACATTAACAAATTCCTCAAATCCTATACTAATTCCAAAAACCTTTTTAAAAATGATATATTTTATTATATAGAAATGTAAAATGTACATGGAAAAACTATAAAGTAAAAATCTAACAAAAAATGAGGAAAATTCTCAGCAATGTATGATAGAGGGTTAATACTCTATATAAAAGAATGTATAAATCAATAAAAAATATATCATTCAATAATAAAACAAAAAGCAGTTATGATTGAGAGATTCAAATAAAAGAGAAGGGCTTCAGAGACTGCGCTCTAGGGCACTCCAGTATTTAATTATCAGGAATAAGAGGATTCAGCAAAGGAGACCAAGGAGTGGCTGCTGGGACAGGAAGAAAACTAGAAGATGCTGGAGTCTAGGAACCCAAGGATCAAAAAGAGTTCAAGAAAGAGAGAGGGACGAAATGTGCCAAACCCTGCTTCTGAGGCAACTGCGAGGAGAACTGAGTGTTGGCTACTCAATTTTGCTACATGGAATCACTGGTAATGACCATATCACCCAATTTCTCTTCCTATTGCCAATAAAGCTTTGTTGAATATCCATTAATTGCCAGATACATTACTTCTTGGAATTACCACCTCCCCTTGTATGTTGTAACTGCCAATACAGTTCATTCTTTCAGGTTACATCCAAAAGGACAGTGCAGATTCTTGGAGGTGGGAGGATGGGAAGACAGTTGCAACAGTCAGATTCAAGTCCATTAGGTATCAGAATATGAAACACCAGCAAATTATTCGTAAATATTAGGAGGAATCTGGGAGACTTCTGACTAATCATCACAGTGATAATTTTATAACTTCTTTATACATAGAGCTGTCTGGATCAGCTGGGTTATGCTGCCATAACAAACAATCTCTCAATCTCTGCTCTGACACACTAGGTCTATCTCTTGCTGAATCGAAGCCCACCGTAGGTCCAAGCACCTCTCTGAGATTACTATCTTCCATGTGTTGTCTTAGCATTCCAGACAGCTCTAAATGTGGAAACATATTTCCAAAATTACCAAAACAGGGAAAGAGAACCCTAAAGGGTCTTACACCAACTAATTAGTCTGGCCCAGAAGTGACTCACGTCCAGCCACAACCCACTGGCCAGGAAGAGTCACATGACCCGCCCAATTGCAAGAGAGGCTAGGAAGAGAAATTTTCCCATGAAGATGAACTAGATGCAGGTGAGCATTTTAAGTCTACCACAGTCAGGATTCTACTTTTCAAAGGATCTGACATCTAATCATCCATTTGACCATGAAACTATTCCAATAAGGTAGACAGTGAAGTTATTAAGATCTGTTTACAGACGTGAAAATTGAGCTAACAAAAGTTTAAACAACTTGTCTAATTAGTAGTAAAATCTAATTTAAATCGTTGTAGTAAGGATTGCCTCCCAGCTCCGTGAGCTTTCTTTTCACAAGTCCTTGCTGCCATCAGTTTGGAAAAAAATCATTAGGATCACCATTATTTGTGGTCATGGTATATATAAAATATGCCACAGAACAGAATACTACATGATTCTCTAAGTACCTTATACAAAAGGAAAGCCCTTTCAAATAGCTGGGATCAGTCCCTTCAGACATATTCTTGGCAATGACTGGCTGATGTCTAAAATAAAAGTCAAAAGTGCTTAGGATGGAAGACTTGGGTTTTCCTAACAACACTTGAGACTCCTTTCTCTACATCTGTCACTAAAGATTAGCCCTCAGAATAGCATTGTGTGAACCCCCTTTATGTTAAAGATGAACTTTAAGTTTCGACATTCCCTAGAGTTCTAATTTGCAGGCTGCTGACAGCCCAGCTTTAACAGAGACCAGCTTTTATGACTTGTGTGTTAAACCTTAAGGTACAATTTCCTTTTCTCAGATATGTGGGGTCTTGATAGGATTTCAGGAGAGCAGGAAAGAGCTATATTGGAGTTTTCCTTTATCACTACTTAATTTAGCAGGACAAAAAGCTAACATTTTGCAAAAAGAAATACATATCCAAGCTCTGGATTCCTAGATCAAAATGAAATATCACTTGGCATTGAGATAAAAGCATTACTTATAATAAGACTTTTCCAAAGATTGTGCATTCGGAAAAAAATAGTTGAAAGAGTAATTGGCTATAAGCTTCTATTTTTTTCTTTCAATCCTTAAATTCCATACTGTAATCCTTAATTTAAAAATTGGTATTTGGGGGGTGGAGCAAGATGGCAGAGGAGTAGGAGACCCAGATTTCTTCTGGTCTCAGGAATTCAGCTGAATAGGGATCAAACCATTCTGAACACCTACGAACTCAACAGGAGATCGAAGAAAAGAACAGCAACAACTCTGTGAACAGAAAAGCGACCACTTACTGGAAGGTAGGACGTGCGGAGAAGTGAATCCGCGGCAATATTCGGAAGGATAGACGGCGGGGGAGGGGGCCTACGACGGCAGCTTCTGGCAAGTGATAGAGCCGCGGAGCACAAAATCGGAACTTTTAGAAGTCGGCTCCGCTGAGGGACGTCGCTCCAGTGGCTAAGCGGGGGTGTGGAATCCTCCCGGGACAGTGTGGTCTCAGGACCCTCAGGGTCACAGAAAGACCGGGGGTGCCTGAGTGCGGCAGAGCTCCCGGGTATCGGAGCGGGGAAGCCGGCTGCAGAGACAGAGCCGAGGCGCGGGCTCTCAGCTCGGGGTTGCCATAAACCGTGATCCGCGGCCCAGTCGGGCCACTGCTCCTCCAGCAGGGACCCAACAAGCGGCAGATCCAGGGAGACTCCCCTTTCTCCCCCGGGAGGAGCGGCGCGGGAGCGCACCACAGGGAACTGCTGGGTTTGGAGACTCCACACGGGGTCGGGTGCCAGAGATAGAAACGCTCAGTCACAGGCCGGGTGAGCACGGAGTGTGGCCAGAGACCAGGGAGACGGGAGTGACTGACTGCTTTTCTCTGGGGGCGCACTGAGGAGTGGGGCCCCGAGTTCTCGGCTCCTCCAGGACGGAGATTGGAGGCCGCCATTTTCACTCTCATCCTCCAAAGCTGGGCGGAAAGCTTGCAGGGAACAAAAGCTCCCCAGAGCAAACCCAAGCAGATGACTTAGCCCAGACCGGCAAGGGCGGGGCAATTCAGCCTCCGGGAAAGACATTTGGGAACCACGGCAACAGGCCCCTCCCCCAGAAGATCAGCACGAACAGCCAGCCAAGACCAAGTTTACCCATCAATGAGAACGGCAGAACTCCAGCGCTAGGGGAATACTGGACATAGAATTCATGGCTTTTTTACCATGATTCATTAGTCTTTCAAAGTTAATTTTTTAACTGTTTTTTTTTTAATTTTCCTTTTTCCCTTTTTAAACCAACATCTTATCACTCTCTTTAAAAAAAAATTTTTTATTTTTCAGTTTTAGAGTCATATTCTATCCCTTCATAGTAGTTACCGTTATTTTTGGCATATATGTATATAAGTTGTTCTCTCTTTAAAATTTTGAAATACAATTTCTTCTAATAGATCAAAATATACCCTAAATCACTAGTATATGGCTTTGTTCTAGTTTGCTGCCTGATCACATTCTCTTTTTTTTTAATCTTCTTCTTTCTTTTTTCAAACAACTTCTTATCTTATCAATTCCTTTTATAAAATCTTTTATAATTTTCATCTTTACAGTCATATTCCATCCCTTCATTGTATCAACCCTTATTTTGTACATATATGTCTTTCTTTCTTTAAAATTTTAGGAGGCACTTTCTTCTAACAGACCAAAATACACCCAAAATCTAGTGTGTGGCACTGATCTATGCACTAGCCTGATCATATCTGATCATATTCTGTTTTTTTTGTTTTGTTCTGTTTTTGTTTGTTTTATCTTTTTCTTTTTTTATTTCCTTTCTTTTTTTCTTTTCTTTCCCTTTCTTCTCCCCTGGTTTCAGGTCTTTTCTGATTTGTTTAGAGTGTATTTTCTGGGGAGGTTGTTAACCTGTTAGCATTTTGTTCTCTCATTCATCTATTCTCTTCTGGACAAAATGACAAGACGAAAAAAATCACCTCAACAAAAAGAACAAGAGGTAGTACTGTCAGCCAGGGACCTACTCAAAACGGACATTAGTACGATGTCGGACCTAGAGTTCAGAATTATGATTTTAAAGATACTAGCTGGGCTTGAAAAAAGCATGGAGGTTATTAGAGAAACCCTTCCTGGAGAAATAAAAGAACTAAAATCTAACCAAGTCAAAATCAAAAAGGCTATTAATGAGGTGCAATAAAAAATGGGGGCACTAACTGCTAGGATAAATGAGGCAGAAGAGAGAATTAGTGATAGAGAAGACCAAATGATGGAAAATAAAGAAGCTGAGAAAAAGAGAGATAAACAACTACTGAATCCCAAGGGCAGAATTCAAGAGATAAGTGATACGATAAGACGAAACAACGTTAGAATAATTGGGATCCCAGAAGAAGAAGAAAGAGAGAGAGGGGCAGAAGGTATATTGGAGCAAATTACAGCAGAGAACTTCCCTAACGTGGGGAAGGAAACAGGCATCAAAATCCAGGAGGCACAGAGAACCCCTCTCAAAATCAATAAAAATAGGTCAACACCTCAACATCTAATAGTAAAACTTACGAGTCTCAGAGACAAGGAGAAAATCCTGAAAGCAGCTTGGGAGAAGAGATATGTAACCTATAATGGTAGAAACATTAGATTGGCAACAGACCTATCCACAGAGACCTGGCAGGCCAGAAAGGACTGGCATGATATCTTCAGAGCACTAAACGAGAAAAATATGCAGCCAAGAATACTATATCCAGCTAGGCTGTCACTGAAAATAGAAAGATAAAAAGCTTCCAGGACAAACAAAAACTAAAGGAATTTGCAAACATGAAACCAACCCTACAAGAAATATTGAAAGGGGTCCTCTAAGCAAACAGAGAGCCTAAAAGCAGCATAGACCAGAAAGGAACAGAGACAAAATACAGTAACAGTCACCTTACAGGCAATACAATGGCACTAAATTCATATCTTTCAATAGTTACCCTGAATGTAAATGGGCTAAATGCCCCAATCAAAAGACACAGGCTATCAGATTGGCTTAAAAAACAAGACCCATCAATATGCTGTCTGCAAGAGACTCATTTTAGACCCAAAGACACCCCCACATTGAAAGTGAGGGGGTGGAAAACCACTTACCATGCTAATGGACACCAAAAGAAAGCTGGGGTGGCAATCCTTATATCAGACAAATTAGATTTTAAACCAAAGACTGTAATAAGAGACGAGGAAGGACACTATATCCTACTTAAAGGGTCTGTCCAACAAGAAGATCTAACAATTGTAAATATCTATGCCCCGAACATGGGAGCAGCCAATTATATAAGGCAATTAATAACAAAAGCAAAGAAACACATTGACAACAATACAATAATAGTGGGGGACTTTAACACCCCCCTGACTGAAATGGACAGATCATCTAAGCAAAAGATCAACAAGGAAATAAAGACTTTAAATGACACACTGGACCAAATAGACTTCACAGACATATTCAGAACATTCCATCCCAAAGCAAAGGAATACACATTCTTCTCTGGTGCCCATGGAACATTCTCCAGAATAGATCACATCCTAGGTCACAAATCAGGTCACAAACGGTACCAAAAGATTGGGATCATTCCCTGCATATTTTCAGACCACAGTCCTTTGAAACTGGAACTCAATCACAAGAGGAAAGTTGGAAAGAACTCAAATACATGGAGGCTAAAGGGCATCCTACTAAAGAATGAATGGGTCAACCAGGAAATTAAAGAAGAATTTAAAAAATTCATGGAAACCAATGAAAATGAAAACACAACTGTTCAAAATCTTTGGGATATAGCAAAGGCAGTCCTAAGAGGAAAGTATATAGCAATACAAGCCTTTCTCAAGAAACAAGAAAGGTCTCAAATACACAACCTAACCCTACACCTAAAGGAGCTGGAGAAAAAACAGCAAATAAAGCCTAAACCCAGCAGGAGAAGAGAAATAAGAAAGATCAGAGCAGAAATCAATGAACTAGAAAACAAAAGAACAGTAGAACAGATCAACGAAACTAGGAGCTCGTTCTTTGAAAGAATTAACAAGATTGATAAACCCCTGGCCAGACTTATCAAAAAGAGAAATGACCCAAATCAACAAAATCATGAATGAAAGAGGAGAGATCACAACCAACACCAAAGAAATACAAACAATTATAAGAACATATTATGAGCAACTCTATGCCAGCAAATTAGATAACCTGGAAGAAATGGATGCATTCCTAGAGACGTATCAACTACCAAAACTGAACCAGGAAGAAATAGAAAACCTAAACAGACCTATAACCACTAAGGAAATTGAAGCAGTCATGAAAAAAATCCCAACAAACAAAAGCCCAGGGCCAGATGGCTTCCCAGGGGAATTCTACCAAACATTTAAAGAAGAATTAATACCTATTCTCCTGAAACTGTTCCAAAAAATAGAAATGGAAGGGAAACTTCCAAACTCATTTTAGGAGGCCAGCATTACCTTGATCCCCAAACCAGACAAAGACCCCAACAAAAAGGAGAATTATAGACTAATATCCTTGATGAACACGGATGCAAAAATTCTCACCAAAATACTAGCCAATAGGATCCAACAGTACATTAAAAGGATTATTCACCACGACCAAGTGGGTTTTATCCCTGGGCTGCAAGGATGGTTCAACATCCGCAAATCAATCAACGTGATACAATATATTAACAAAAGAAAGAACAACAATCATATGATCCTCTCAATAGATGCAGAGAAAGCATTTGACAAAGTACAGCATCCTTTCTTGATCAAAACTCTTCAGAGTATTGGGATAGAGGGTACCTACCTCAATATCATAAAAGCCATCTATGAAAAACCTACAGCGAATATCATTCTCAATGGGGAAAAGCTGAGAGCTTTCCCCCTAAGGTCAGGAATGCGGCAGGGATGTCCACTATCACCACTGCTATTCAACACAGTATTAGAAGTCCTAGCCACAGCAATCAGACAACAAAAAGAAATCAAAGGCATCCAAATCAGCAAAGAGGAAGTCAAACTCTCACTCTTTGCAGATGATATGAAACTGTATGTGGAAAACCCAAAAGACACCACCCCAAAACTGCTAGAACTCATACAGGAATTCAGTAAAGTGGCAGGATATCAAATCAATGCACAGAAATCAGTGGCATTCCTATACACCACCACCAAGACAGAAGAGAGACAAATTAAGGAGTCAATCCCATTTACAATTGCACCCAAAACCATAAGATACCTAGGAATAAATCTAACCAAAGAGGCAAAGGATCTGTACGCAGAAAAGTATAAAATACTCATGAAAGAAATTGAGGAAGACACAAAGAAATGGAAAGACGTTCCATGCTCATGGATTGGGAGAACCAACATTGTGAAGATGTCAATGCTACCTAGAGCAATCTACACATTCAGTGTAATCCTCATCAAAATACCATCCATTTTTTTCAAAGAAATGGAACAAATAATCCTAAAATTTGTATGGAACCAGAAGAGACCCCGAATAGCCAGAGGAATGTTGAAAAAGAAAAGCAAAGCTGGCGGCATCACAATTCCGGACTTCCAGCTCTATTACAAAGCTGTCATCATCAAGACAGTATGGTACTGGCACAAAAACAGACACATAGTTCAGTGGAACAGAACAGAGAGCCCAGAAATGGACCCTCAACTCTATGGTCAACTCATCTTTGACAAAGCAGGAAAGAACGTCCAGTGGAAAAAAGACAGTCTCTTCAACAAATGGTGTTGGGAAAATTGGACAGCCATGTGCAGAAGAATGAAACTGGACCATTTCCTTACACCACACACAAAAATAGACTCCAAATGGTTGAAAGACCTAAACGTGAGACAGGAGTCCATCAAAATCCTAAAGGAGAACACAGGCAGCAACCTCTTTGACCTCAGCTGCAGCAACTTCTTCCTAGAAACATCGCCAAAGGCAAGGGAAGCAAGGGCAAAAATGAACTACTGGGATTTCATCAAGATAAAAAGCTTTTGCACAGCAAAAGAAACAGTCCACAAAACCAAAAGACAACCGACAGAATGGGAGAAAATATTTGCAAATGACGTATCAGATAAAGGGCTGGTATCCAAAATCTATAAAGAACTTATCAAACTCAACACCCAAAGAACAAATAATCCAATCACTAAATGGGCGGAAGACATGAACAGACATGTTTCCAAAGAAGACATCCAAATGGCCAACAGACACATGAAAAAGTGCTCAACATTAATCGGCATCAGGGAAATCCAAATCAAAACCTCAATGAGATACCACCTCACACCAGTCAGAATGGCTAAAATTAACAAGTCAGGAAATGACAGATGTTGACGGGGATGCAGAGAGAGGGGAACCCTCCTACACTGTTGGTGGGAATGCAAGCTGTTGCAACCCCTCTAGAAAACAGTATGGAGGTTCCTCAAACAGTTGAAAATAGAGCTACCATCCGGTCCAGCAATTGCACTACTGGGTATTTACCCCAAAGATACAAATGTAGGGATCCGAAGGGGTACGTGCACCCCACTGTTTATAGCAGCAATGTCCACAATAGCCAAACTGTGGAAAGAGCCAAGATGTCCATCGACAGATGAATGGATAAAGAAGCAGTGGTATATATACACAATGGAATATTATGCAGCCATCAAAAGGAATGAGATCTAGCCATTTGCAAGGACGTGGATGGAACTGGAGGGTATTATGCTGAGTGAAATAAGTCAATCAGAGAAAGACATGTATCATATGACCTCACTGATATGAGGAATTCTTTATCTCAGGAAACATACTGAGAGTTGCTGGAGTGGTGGGGGGTGGGAGGGACCGGGTGGCTGGGTGATAGACACTGGGGAGGGTATGTGCTATGGTGAGCGCTGTGAATTGTGCAATACTGTTGAATCACAGATCTGTACCTCTAAAACAAATAATGCAATATATGTTAAGAAAAAAAAAAGAAGAAGAAGATAGCAGGAGGGGAAGAATGAAGGGGAGTAAATCGGAGGGGGAGACGAACCCTGAGACACGATGGACTCTGAAAAACAAACTGAGGGTTCTAGAGGGGAGGGTGTTGGGGGGATGGGTTAGCCTGGTGATGGGTATTAAAGAGGGCACATACTGCGTGGAGCACTCGGTGTTATGCACAAACAATGAATCATGGAACATTACATCAAAAACTAATGATGTAATGTATGGTGATTAACATAACAATAAAAAATTTAAAGTATAAAAATTGGTATGTGAGGGGCGCCTGGGTGGCTCAGTTGGTTAAGCGTCTGCCTTCGGCTCAGGTCATGATCCCAGGGTCCTGGGATCGAGCCCCGCACCGGGCTCCCTGCTCTGCAGGGAGTCTGCTTCTCCCTCTCCCTCTGCCCGCCGCTCTGCCTACTTGTGCTCTCATCTCTCTGTCAAATATATAAATAAAATCTTAAAAAAAAAAAAATTGGTATGTGAGTTAAGTACTAAGCAAGAGCCAAAAATGGTATCAAGTCAACCCCTTGAAGTTCTTTTAACTACTCTGTCCAATGCTTTCCTTCCCTTTGCTTTACTGGGCTTTCAGAGGGGAAAAGGAGGCAAAGGAATTCCCATGGTTAAGATAAATGGCACATACCCAAATCTGACAGTAGTCAACCAACTGCTATTCTGTTTGTTGGCTTGTTGGTATTAAAAACATTGGAAATTGGGGCACCTGGGTGGCTCAGTCAGTTGAGCGGCCAACCCTTGATTTTGGCTGGCGTCATGGGGTCATGGTCTCAGGGTCATGAGATGGAGCCCTGCGTCAGCACCATGCTCAGCAGGGAGTCTGCTTGAGTTTCTCTCTCTTTGCCCCTTCCCCTGCTCATGCGTGTGCTCTAAAATAAATAAATCTTTAAGTTAAAATAAAACACTGGAAATAGGCAAGAATACCTATATAGCAAAGCCACCGCCGAGAGTAAACAGAACTTGGTCTCCTAAACAAGTAACCATGTGGTTCACTCCAGGAAGCCCCCTCGATGCACTTTTTGTCCTAGTCAGAAAAGGCCTTCCCTGGATAGTCTAGCAAAAGCTTTCCAACGTGTGTGTTATAACGGAAAGAACATGAGGAGATTTGGCTTTTATTCCCCAATCAATTACCAGCTATTCCCACATCTATTTAAAAAACCAAACTAGATATTATAGTGAGACTCAAATGGAATAGTACATATGAAAGCACTTTACATTTTCAGTAGAATCTTACTGTTTGCAACATGTTATACTAAATATGGCCTCCTCAGGCTTATATGAAGAACCCGCACTTACCCTCCCCATGTGGCCAGGACAGGAAATGTCACTGTCCCATCCCAAATGTTGTCCCTCTGCACTTCACCACAGAATTTCAGTTTAGAAGCTGACCCGGACGTCCTTTCAGTCTTACTGGCACACCATCCTCTCCCCCTGTTAATATGCAAATCTTCGAGCAAACCCATCCAAGAGCAGTGTCGAATCCTGTGAAAACCACTGCAGGTTCCACGTCCCTTAGGTAGGGGGACCTTACAATTTGTCATCCACACTGGGACACTCCTGGAAGTGAGAGGAGACTTTATAAGTAAGGACGCCAAGGCAAGAGTTCAACAGGAACTGTTCTTGCAAGCCACCCTCTTCACGAGCCACACAGAAGACCTCAACCCAGGCAGCAGATGCAGGCCTTGAAGGCTATCTATGAAGGAAATCACATTTTCATTACCCTATTTTTTTGATGCATTGGATTTTCTCCAACTAATTTTTCAGACGGTAGGTCCCTTCTGAGCTTTCAGTCCTCCTCAGCCCCCATATACCTTCTGTTCTTGTTCAAAACAGCCAGTGACCCGGGGAAGAAAAAAAAAAAAAATCACCTGATGTTTCTACTTAAACTATTCGCTGACCTGCTGGTTTTTAAAAGCACAGAAACTATACTGAATAGGAGATAACCTAGAACCAAACACTACTAACTGCTGTTCCGGTCCGTTTTCAGGGTTTCTAACTTTTAAGTATACTAGTAATTCATGAATATTTTGTCCCTTTTAGAACATGAGACAATATGGAAAATTCAAGCAATAATGGCCCAAGAACCTACTGATTTCTAAGCACTTAACATACATCATTCCAGATAGGCTTCACACTAACCCTTGATGATAGTATTTTTATTTATTACTTACAAATAAGGAAGTCAAGACTAAGAGACATGAAGTGATTTGTATGGAAGCTCGTAGTACTTTGATTCCAAAGTTCATCCCACTTATACTTTATTTTAAATACTTTATATATTTTCCTCCTTTTCTCTGCAGTTTTTTTCTGATGGTTTAACCTAATCATGCTATGTATACCATATTCTATCTTTATATGTACATTCATGTATTGATGTAAACCTTGGGAGGATTGTGTCTCGTTAAAAGCACCATAAGCATGAAGAAAAAAAAAAAACACACAATGTTTCCTCCATCTCCTCTCTACCCTAGTCCACTCAGTCTCTCTCAGAGGTAACCACAGGGTGCCCTTTCTTTTGCCTCTTTTAAGACATCTAAGCACATGGGGCACAGACATCTGCTTACACTCTATTCCTGTGTTCCCCTTCACAACATGATTCCAAAGACCATCCACGCTCACTACTGCCAGTTCCTCTCCCCAGGCTCTCTTGAACTCACCCAATCAGAATTTCATTCCTACCACTTCCACAAGACTGCACTTGTCAAGGTCACCGATGTCCTCCACATTGCCAAATCTCAAAGTCAATTCTAAGACCTCATTTTCTTCAACTCTGAAGAGCAATTGACACAGTATATTGCACCCTCTATTCTGGAAACATTTTCTTCTCTTAGCTCCCAGGATGTCCCTCTCCCTGTCTCTTTGCCCATTCCTTCTTGGTCTCCTTTGATGGCTCTTCCTCAACCTCCTGACCTCTAAATGTAGGATAATCCAATCCTCAGCCTTCTTTCATTCTCCATCTATACTTACTCCCTAGGTGATCTCATTTAGGCCCATGCTTCACATGCCTTCTACATGTTAATAGCTCTCCAGCCCAGACTTCTCCTTTGAACTCCAGACTTGTAATGTTTAATGGACATTGTATAGGGAATCTCAAACTCAACAGGTCAAACCTGAATTCTTGATTCTCCTCCCCCAGTCTTCTCCATCCTACTAATGGCAACTATTTTTCTTGGTGGGTATCAGGAGTGCAAGGAGGGGGCAAAAACTAAACAAAAGCACTGAGGAGCCATTCTTAATTTCATTCTTTCTCTTACCCTACATCTAACCCATCAACAAATCCTGCAGGCTCTAACTTCTAACCACATCCCGAATCTGATTATTTCCCCAATGCCTTCACCACCACCAACTACTTTGGACAGAGTGATTATACAGCTTTTAACCTGGTCTCCTTGTTACTGCCCTTCACCTGCAGTCAATTCCCCATATGGCTACATAGTATACCTTTAAAAAGGTAAGGCAGGTCATGCCACTACCATTTCTCAAAACCCCTAAATTATTTCTATCACACTCAGAGCAAAACCCGAAGTTCTTACCACAGGCAGCAAAGCCTTACATGATCTCGCACTGTCCTTGTGCTCTCTCCACACTCACCCCCACTGTTACTCGCCTAACTTTCTACCAGCACCCCAGTGATCTCTTTGATCTTCCTCAAACAAGCCAAACCCATTCTCCTGGCTTACTCTTCCGTCTCAGCACTTATTCAAATACCTAGAATGTCCTTCCCCCCGACAGCCCCGGGTATGTTCCTTTACTTCATATTCTAGTCTCTGCTCAAATGTCATCTTTTCAAGGAGTTATTCCCACTCATGTTACTGTACCCTATCCCACTCTCCATCATGTTCTCTCTCCTTACGTGGCTTTATTTTCTTCAAAGCACATATTACTACCTGACATATTATATAACTATTGCCTTATAAGTCTTCAGCCATAGAATGTAGACTCCTTGAGAGCAAGGATTTTGTTTCATTTGCTATTCTATTCCTGATGTCTGTCACATTAGATGTATTCATAAAACAATCACTAAATAAGGGAAACACATATGTATATTTTACATTAAAATGGAATATAATACATAATGTTCTAAAGTTGCCATTTCCACCACTCAGATTACAAAACCTCATAATTCATGGGCATAGAATTCATAGTCCTCAGGAGGGTCCTCACTCAATAGTGGGGAATACTTAACTCTAGACTATGGTCCCACCTAGCAAATATAAAAATTACCAAAAATGGTCAAACTTTCCATAAAACCTAACTAGAATGAAGCTCAAGAATGGTTATAGGAGGGGTACCTGGGTGGCTCAGACGGTTAAGAGTCTGCCTTCGGCTCAGGTCATGATCCCAGGGTCCTGAGATTAAGCCCCACATGGAGCTCCCTGCTCAGTGGGGAGCCTGCTTCTCCCTCTGCCTACCCGCCCCCCAGCTTGTGCGTTCTCTCTCTCTCTCTCATAAATCAAATCTTTAAAAAAAAAATGTTTACAGGAATACAAAAATATTCAGCACCCAAGAAAGTAAAATTCACAATGTCTGGCAAATAAAGATTACCAGCCATAAGAAGCAGGAGAACACAACATCATTCAAAACTACCCAGAACAGGGGCGCCTGGGTGGCTCAGTCATTAAGCGTCTGCTTTAGGCTCAGGTCATGATCCCGGGGTCCTGGGATCGAGCCCCGCATCGGGCTCCCTGCTCTGCGGGAAGCCTGCTTCTCCCTCTCCCACTCCCCCTGCTTGTGTTCCCTCTCTCTGTCAAATAAATAAAAATAAAATCTTAAAAAAAAAACTACCCAGAACAGACACAGATGTTAGAATTAACAGACAAGGACATTAAAACTATTTTAACTGTAGTTTATCTCTTCTTAAGTTTTGTAAGAGAAAAAAAAATTTTTTAAATCCCAAATCAAACTTCTGCAAAAGAAATTGCAACCTCTGAGATGAAAAACACATTATATTTCTAGGAATAAAAATAGCCATTTCATAAAGTTGTCATCAAGAGGACAGAACAATCCTAAACATTTATGAATCTATTAACAGAGCTTCGAAATATGAGAGAGAGAGAGAGAGAGAGAGAGAAACAACTCCTTGAACGGCAAGAATTAGACAAATCCGTAATTATAACTGGAGATTTCAATACCCCCTCTCAATAATTGATCCAACAAATAGAAAATCATTAAGAATATACTATCAATTTGACCTAGCTGGCAATTATAGAATACCCATCAAAATTGGAATACACTCTCTTCATATGCACATGGAACATTTAACAAGACAGAACATATTCTGGGCTGTAAATCAAATCTAAACAGATTTAAAAAAATATTTCAGGGCGCCTGGGTGGCTCAGTCGTTAAGCGTCTGCCTTCGGCTCGGGTCATGATCCCAGGGTCCTGGGATCAGGTCCCACATCGGGCTCCCTGCTCGGCAGGAAGCCTGCTTCTCCCTCTCCCACTCCCCCTGCTTGAGTTCCTGCTCTCACCGTGTCTCTCTCTGTCAAATAAATAAATAAAATCTTTTAAAAAAATTAAAATAAAAATAAAAAAATATTTCAAGTCCTAGTTCTCTGACTACATAGAATTAAAATAGAAATCAGCAATAAAGATCTCTGGAAAATCCCCAGATATTTGTAAACTAAAATATAAACCTCAACCATGGGGTCAAAGAAAAGGTTAAAAATAAAATTAGGAAGTATTCTGAATTAAATGAAGATGAAAACAGTATGTGGGACTCTTAGAAAAAAAATTTATAGCACTAAATGCCTAAATGCTAAATGCTTCAAGAAAGCCTCAAATCAATGACCTCTGCTTCTACCTTAAACTAGAAATGAGATAACCCCCAAAATAAGCATAAGGAAAAAAGCAGAAATTAAAGAAAGAGGAAACCGAAAAAGAAAATAACACTAAAAGCTTATTCTTTGAGATCAATAATTTTTTAACCCTGTACCTAGATTAGGAAAACAAAAGAAAAAACACGAAGTATAAATAACAAGAAGGAATGTTAGAAGAATGAGAGATTATGAATTTTATGGCCATAATTTCAGAATCACAGATTAAAAGAAAAAAAATCCTTGAAAGACACAACTACCAAAGCTTACTCACGAAGAACTGATAACCTTAATAGCTCTGTATCTATTCAAGAACTTGGATTTGTAGTTTAAAAACATTCCCACAAACAAAATACCCAGATGCATTCACTGGTGAATCTACCAAACATTAATGAAGAAATACAAATTCCACCCAAGCTTTTCCAGAAAAATTAAGGAGAGAATGCTTTTCAACTCACTCTGTGAAACATCATTCTGATACCAAAAGCAGAAAAGGAATTACAAGAAAACTGCAAACCAGTATCCCTCATGAACAGATGCAAAAGAACTTAATATATAAGATAATATATCAAGACCACATAGGTTTTATTGCAGGAATGCAAGGTTGGTATAAAAGTCACCAGCAAAATAAAAAATCAATTTATTGTATTAAGAAACTTTAAAAGAAAAACCATATGATTATCTCAAGAGACAGAAAAATCACTTGACAAAAATCCAACATCTATTCCTGATAAGAGAGGAAAAAAAAAACAAAAAACTCTCAGCAAACTAGCAACAGAAGAACTTCCTGAATCTGACAGCATCCATGAGACACCTATAGTTAATATTGCACTCAACAGTGAAAGACTGCATGCTTTCCTCTGTGATCAAGTACAAGGCTGTTCCCTCTCATCTCTTCTATTCCACACTGTACAGAAGCAACCAGCCAGGAAACTAAGTCAATCTAAGAAACAGAAGACATCCAGACAGAAGTCAAACTAACATAATAGAGGATATCATGACCATGTATGTAGAAAACCTAACAGAAGGCTCAATAAAGCTACTAGCACTAATAAATGATTATAGTAAGGTTGCAGGATACAAGATCAACATAAAAAAACATACCAGCAAACAATCAGTGATTTAAAATTTTTTTAATCATTTACAATATCATTAAAAATAAAAACCACTGAAGGATAAATCTGGCAAAAATGTGAAGGAACTCATTACTGAAAACAAAACATTACTGAAACAGAGAAAAGAAAACCTGAATAGAGGATTACAGCCTTATTCATAGATTGGAAGGCAGATATTGTTAAGATGGCAATTCTCCCCTAATCAGTCTATAGATTTAACACCATCCAATCAAAATCACAAGAGGCTTTTTATAGAAAGTGACAAGCTGATTCTAAAATTCATATGAAAATGCAAAAGAACCAGAGTAACAGAAACAACTATTTAAGATTACACAGGAGTAATCAAGTAAGGATAGGCACACAGATCAATGAAATAGAAGAGAGCTCAGGAATAGACATATATTAATGTAAGAACAACTGATTTTTGACAAACATGTAATGGCCATTTAGTGGAGAAAAAAATACTTTTTAGCAAATTGTGCTGGGACAATTGGATGTCTATTTGCAAAAAGTTTAACTGATCCATACCTTGGACCAATTGAGAAAAATGAAATCCACACAGATCAGATCCAAATGTAAAATTTGAACTTTTGAAACTGCTAGAAGAAGAAATAGGAGAAAATATTTGTGGCTTTAGGTTATGTAAAGGTTTCTTAGATATGACACCCAAAGCAAGGTCTGGTTAAAAAAAAAATCGATAAATTTGATTTCATCAAAATTTAAAACTTCAGTTCTTTGAAAGAACTGATAGAGTAACTGTTAGAATAAAAAGCCACAACCTAGGAGAAAATATTTGCAAAGCATATACCTGATAAAAGATTTGCATTAAGACTATATAAGGATACTCAAATGAATAATGAGAAAACAGCCCCATTTTATAAATGGACACATCAAAGAAGATATACAAGTGGTAAATAGCACAAAAAGGATGCTCAGCATCATTACTCAGGAAATATTAAAACCACCAAAGAAATAAAATGGCTTACATGTCACCAAGTGTTGGCAAGGATTCAGAGGAACTAGAATTCACACCAGAAATGGAACTCTCATTTTGGTGGTGACATAAAATGGTATAACTCTTCCAAAAACCGTGTGGTAGTTTATTAAACCTACAACTACCATATGACCCATTCCTAAGAGAAAAGAAAATATACATCCATATAAAGACTGATACAGAAATGTTCATAGTAGCTTTACTTGTGATAACACAACACTACAGACAACTCCAGTGTCCATCAACAGGTGAATGGATAAACAGATTGTGGAGTGTGGAATGTCATTCACCAGTAAAACAAATGAACTAATGATGCGAACAACGTATATGACTCTCAAAATAATTATGCTGAAAGAAGCCAGACAAAAAGGAGTATAAACTGAGTATAAACTTTTCAATATAAAACTCTAGAAAATGCAAACCAATCTATAGCGACAGAAGGCATTTCCCCAACAGGGGAAGTGGTACACAGAGAGGGGCAGGTTAGGATTACCAAAATACACAAGAAACATTTAGGTGTGACAAATGTGTTCATTATCTTGATTATGGTGATTGTCCCATAGATATATCAAAACTTAGCAAATTACACTTCAGATACGTGCAGTTTATTGTAAGTCAGTTTTATCCTAAAAAAAGAAAAACAAAAAAAAAGGATGAGATGGCCTATCCAAGGTTGCCCTTCTGCCAACCTAAGTTTTGGCCTCATTGCAAAAATTTTCTTGAATAGCATTTAGGAACAGACTGACATTGTTAAGCTTAATGCTCTGTGAAATAGTCTCAGCTAATTGTTTCAAAGGCCTGTGGCAGCAGTTTTCTGAGCTTCTATCAGATGACACGTTTTTTCTTTATGTAAACAGAAACTAACATTGCCACTGGATACCAAACAATGCTTTTACTGCAGTTATATCAACCATGTTCACACCGACAGCTGAGTATGTTCTTTCACCCGAAGAGGGCTGAAAACAATGCCCTTAGTTCTGTATGTTGCGCCTGGAACTTTACGTGGCCACTTGTGCAGGGAATCCTACAAGGGAGATGGCAGATTTGAATCACTGGTGGATTGGCTGGGGGTGGGGGGTGCATGCACACGCTCGTGTGTGAGAAAGACAAAATGAAGGAGACACAGAGGGATGTATGAAGGAAGACCTTGAGTCAAGTATCAATAGCAGTGCTCCTCTTCTGGAACTTTCTGGTTTTAATCCAGCCATTTCTTCCCTACAGAAAAAAAATGTGGGGTCAATTGCTTGACATCTAAATAACTGCGGTCTCTCCTCCATCTTCTAGTCCCACCCTCAGGAATTCATGGAGCCCATAGTCTCTCAGGTTTTGTTTATGGAACGAGTACACACAAACACAGAAACACCCCTGCACATTTGAAGCCCAAATCCCTCCAACACAGTGCAAATGTTTCATTGTCTTCTTAGCAGAAGTTGTCAGAAACCTGTATTACTGTGAGGACCTCTCTCTTACCGCACTCAAATAAATCACTTCTTACATTTGGTCTTTTTACACTAAATCAGTGCTTCCTGAATTCAGTCCATGCTGGTGACAAGATGGCTTTGGCTAAAACAAGAAATCAACTTATTGGCAAAGATAGGTCATTCTAAACACAAATGCACCGACTATTAAAGCGGTAAGTACCTACAAGAGTTTCCTGCGGAAGCCTCTGGCTCTAAGTTCAGCTCCATTTTGGGGCTGATGTGGCTAACTAAACATTTCTAGCACTCGCTGATAGCCCTTTTTAGCAAACTGACACTTTCTTCTTGACTAATGAGTAGGGCTGAAAAGAGGTAAAGGAAGCAGCCTCTTACATGGGTTGTCAGGTGCACCCGGAAATCATCTCATGCCACAGGGCTTCCTGCCTTCAGGGATCTCTGAGAGCCCATCTCCTAAGCTCCTGAGGCCATGATGGATTCAGAGTTCCCATAAAAGTCTGAGGTGCTCTCAGGACCAGGAGCAAGCATTAGGGCCCCCCCACCATTAGCCCAAATGGCACCATTCTACAAATCAGGAAAAGGTGCCTGCCATGGGCAGAGGAGCCCTGTGTGTGCACACAGCTTGGTGAGAGGACCGGGTCTATGCGAGCCTTTGCAAAAGGCCTCCATCTCTCCAGGCCAACACTGCCTTCTGCCAGACAGAGCAAGGGTTGGATTTTGGCCCCACTTAACCCTTTGGCTTAGTGCCCTTGTGCAATGAACAATAGGCACGGCTATCCTTGATGGTTTGCCAAGTATTCCCTAAGCCTTGGCATTTCCACAAGTTGCTACCAAATTTGTAAATCAGTGGTTGAATTTCTAGGGCTACTTGTGGTGTTTCTCCACCCAAATTGCTTTTAATTTCCAGCCTTTGGACTGTGCCATGGCTTCTATGGGGATGCAGAAGGGGAATATATTAGAGAAAAAGGAAGCACCACACTTCCCTTGATGGTTCCAGACTTCCTCCGGTTTTGGCTCATCACTGCTAGTCCTGTCCCTGTCACCTGCCACACTCAAGGCTGGCTCTGGCAGAAAAGCACCCTTCATGACGATGGCTAGGTTCCTTTCAGCTGTACCGATACTGGAAGCCGAGTAATTAGCCAAGTTTGGAGGTACGCACTTTTGCCAATGGCATGTGCTAATGAACATCAAGTCAAGATAAATTATTGAAAGCAGCAGAACCGACAACAAGAGCGTCTATTGTTTGATATAAATGTGTGCTGTCTGAAGACACAACTCTGCGCTGCAAGATTAGGACGTGGGCAAGGGTTGGCTCAAGCCACAAGAGTGTGGATTAAAAATGCCACAAAGAGGTGGGCAGCAGGAGGGCTCTGGGCTAGTGTTAGCTCGGACAGGAAGCAGATCTTTACTTGCTTTGCTTTTTACACTCCAAATTCTGGGTAACTCACAGCCCGCCCTGCATGGTAGTTTTGAAAGGAGGATTCTAAATTGTTACTAAGTTCAATGATGGATTCATTCAGCCTTTTACAATAGCTTACACAAACCCACCATTTTAAAAGTCCATATAATAAGACAGATTAGGTTCAATAAAGCCCTGTGGGAAAGGGTAGTGAGGAGGAACTGAACTTACCCAAGAAGAGGATATATTGGCTGGTTAGCTCTAGTTGAAGCTAAGCCTCTACAGGGTCCTCTAGCCCCATCCAAGGACCCACCGCCCATTGGTGACAGGCAGGGGACCTGGGGTAAAAAGCAAGGGTTCTTTACGCCCAATCCCTTTCAGACCACCCTTCTGTCTCACGACCTGGCCCTTTTTCTGCTAAGGCCAAAGGACTCCAACCTGAGCCCCGCTTTTTAAAAAACCCACAGAGCTGTTTTTGAAGGCAAATTTCTAGAGAAATCAGCAGAGAAAATAATCCTTCTAAACTGGAAGTGGCCGTTGGCATCAGCTCATGTGTCAATGACACCTAATTAGCAGGACTATGGGGACTGAGTTGAGAAGCATTCTGAGGACACACCGGGGCCCAAAGAAGAGGGGCTACAACTCTTTAATATTATAGGATCCAGTTTAGACTATCACATACTTTGTCACACCCCATCCCTTCCCAGCAGCCCCCAGCAAATATAATCAACCTTTTCCTAACAGGAAATAAGTTGGTATAAATAGTCCTCTCTACAACAAAAACGTGAAATGCCTCATACTAAACATAAGGAGGACAAACCTTTTATTCAGAACAACAACACTGAAATAATGGAGGGCCCATGCCATGCCCATTGAGAACAGCTCTATGTGGCCTGCATGTATCTAGGAAGTAACTTCTGATCAAAGGCCTTGGCCATTTAGTTAGTAACCATCACAATGCTGGGCCCAACAAGCTTACAAGTGCTCTAACTTCGGCTGGGTAATCAGGTGTGACCTCACCCTGAGTGCTAGCTCTCTTTCCCATCTTTTGGAAAATACAGTTTAAAAGTCCCTGGGGTTAAACACTCTATTCCTCAAGTTCAGCCACCACAAAAAAGAGGCATTCAATCCTAGACTGGGCATTGCTCCTGATACCACATACACAGCTTTGGAGATCTCTGGGAAACCTTAGATGAGCATGGTTGCATCCTGGTTATGAGGATTCACCTCATTCTTCAGAGGTATGGTATTCAACCATCTTAGAGTTCTACTGGGTTCCAGACTTGGGGTGGGGAGGGACAGGGATCTTGGAACATGCATTCCATCTTCCTGACACTGGTATGATCCTCCCATGAGTCTCCGGGCAGTTCAGAGACCCACTCTGATCTCTAAAGAAGTAGATGTTTAAAAAAGGGCTTCTGTCCTGTCTGAAGGGCTTTGGTTTACCTTCCCTAGTCCAGGGGATAACAATAACAAAGCTTTTTTTTATAGATTTCACTAAAGTATAGAGAGTACACCTCCAGGATCTCCGCTTACAACCAGCTGTATACAGACAATATTAATGGTCACTGGACATCAGGAAACATTTACTTAAGCAACTGTTCTAACAGCTGGTCAGGAATTCAGGAGGCATTCTTCTCCACTGATCATTGCTGTGACAGTTCACTATGTAGGAAAGCCATGAGAGCCTTGTGGAAGTGCAGGGTATGGCAATGCATCCAAGTCCCGTCAGCTCACATTTATCTTAAACTACCCACTGTTGAAGCAGTGTGACTTGACAAAATCTGTATATTTTTATCTATACATATATATCTACATCTATCTCTACATCTATGTCTATAAAATAGATATGTCAAAGTTCCAATGTACTCAAAAAGCCAACAAGCTTAACTTAGAGAATCCATGCAAAAAGAAATCAAACCCATGTTTAGGGTTGGGCATGTGCTACACAACTCACACAGGGAAAACAGGTTTTGACAACATGGATCCAAACCAGTTTGGGAACGTAAAAAGTTAGGGTAACCTCAGAAGATTTAAGTCTCCAGAATTCATGATGAAATTCAGAATGTATCAACATTGATAGCTAATCCCAAAGGAAAGAATTCAGAAAGAGCACTGGGCCAGGCCTCTTAACTCCTAGAATTTTCACCACTCGGTGTTCATTCCCTCAGAAAAAGCAAACAAAAGGCAAAGTTACAACAAGTAAGCAATTACTCACAATTTTGATTTGCAAGTTCTTTAAAGATACTGCCTCGAAGTAAAAAAAAAAAAACCAAAAACAGTATTTGACTCAACGGTTTTTAAGAATTATATTCCTTTCTCTCTCCTCATTAAATAAGTCTTGTGCCTGTGCATTGAAAATCATGTAGGGTACGTGACGGAATGACCAAATAGCCCAAGAAACGTGCTGATGCTTAGATATAAGCACACTTTCTCACTGATGAATCAACAGCCACAGACTTGTCCTCAAGTCAGGAAAGCAACCCAATTTAAGAGGCTTGTTTTATTGCCTGCTCTAACTTGTATAAATCTCTGATAAGATCTAGTCCAAAAATTCTTCCTTCTTCCTTTTACAGTTATTCCCAGTTACATCTATGCTACCTTCTGGAAGAAGGTACAAGGATTCTAGAACTGATCAACACATCACAGGCCTGGGAACCACAGGCTCAATTGTGGCCCAGCCCACACTATTAGGGTCTGGCACTCCCCAAAGGAGGTGATGCAACCTGGCTGGCTAGCTTAGCAAATTAACACGGGATGTGCCGTCAAAATTCCATCCGGAAGGATCAACAGCCATTGCCTTTTACTGAGAAAGGAAAAGCCATCGAGTCACTTTTTCTATTTTTTTTTTTTTCATTTCTTAGGAGAGTTTTATTCACTGATCCAATATTTACAGGGGCCAGAGAAGTCAGGCTGTGCTCAGCACAGAGAGGTGGCTTCTACACTGGCCAGCCATCCCCTGCCCCAGTCACTATGTACAGATAAGGGGCCTGCTTAGATCACCTTCAAAGCCATCTGGCAGAGTCCATGGGGCTCTGTTTGGGGCCGGAGCTCCAGAGACAGTGCTGGGCCCATTGCCCCTTGGCATTTACTGGGAGTCTCATATAAACAACAAATAATGTTGCACTCCTTGTTTATTTGAACTTCAAGTGTAACTGGGTGTCCTGTATTTTATCTGGCACCCCTTCCCCCCACCCTTGTCAGTTTCTACATCTGGCGTGCAGAAAAGGACATTCTCAACACCCTGCTGATACTGCAACTTTTGCAAACGTAAAGTTGAAGAATAGTGCCTAGATCCATACCATGTCCTCGAAGGCTTCATACCTGAAGGAGTCGCGAAGGGGCTTTGTCCTGTTCTTCTGGTGGGTGAGGTTCTCTTTTAGGGGGAGGAGATGGGGGAGCAGGAAGACAGAGGTGCAGGGAGCCACCAGGGCAGCATGCCTACAAGCCCTTCAGGCTCTACTTCTGCAGTCATGCACAGCTCCCATGGCACTTCATAGATGGTGATAATAACAATTATATGTTGCTATTTTTGAGCACCTGTTTACTAATTGCCAGAAACTGAAACTGGCAAGCTTGTTTGGTTGGCTTCCACTGAGGATGGAGATGTAGCTCCATTTTTGAGTTCTGGCTCAAAAATACACCTATGAAAACTGGAGTTTTAAAGGTTCTATTCAAACTTAAAATTCTTTCCCTTGGGTAAGAAAGCAGATGATCTTTTAATCTTTGGTCCTAAAACATTCTGCTCATTCCCTTCTCTTGATGGAATTTTACCTACCTCCAATAATGAGTAACTCAGCAGCAACTCAGTCTTCTCCCACCTGCAGAAAGTTTAGAAAAAAAAAAAAAATCAACCATCCAGAGATGGCTGAGAGGTTTAATTATTGCCTGGAAAGCAACACCTTTTCACAGCATCTTTAAGACTAATTTTCATAATTACTTACTGATTGAAACTGGGACTTGCAACAGAGTAAACTCATTTCCATATTAATATTCAGTAATGATTAACGTAGCTCAGGACCCAAGTTCAAGATCTGAAAGCATGGACTAAGTGGAAATAAGGAAATTTAACCCATGGGGTAAATCGGCTACTTGTCTCTCAAATAGTTTTCCATTTATTAACTGGCTTCCGATAAACTTTGCTCTGTGATGACTCACCAAGAGGGAGTTCAGGCAGTAACACAAGACCTCCACAAACTTGTTGACTCCCTACTTTCCATTTTTCTCTCTCCCCCATCTCTCCCCTGCTTGTACTTGTTTCTGCATATTCTCTTCCTCCCTCCCTCCATGCATCATCTCCTCTCCCCACCACCATTCATCTGTCTGTCCCTCGGGTGTCCTTTATTGAGCTAGCCATCACTTTCTCACCCTCTCACTTCACACTGGCCCTCCCTCCCTTCTAGTTCCTTGACATCTCTTGCTTGGTCGTGTGCTCTCTTGCAGGGCCCCATTCATGTTTTTACTCTCAGTCTGAATCCAAGGTCTTGAACATCAAACAGAAAGCAATAATTACCCCAATTAGCTAAAGGTAAATAAGTTTTATTGTTCAAACCAAGTACATACAAATCACTGCGGTGCTTCACCAAACTCCCATTTGTGGGGGGGGAAGGGGGGAAGAAAGCCCAGCTAGACAGACAGACAGACACACACACACACACACACACACACACTAATTTACACTGCAAGAATAAAACGTCTTTAACTGTTCATCTGGGAGCATGCTCTCACACAGGACTGCACACCACCCTTTTTAGAAGAGAAATGTCCTTTCAACTTTTGTCTTTGTCTTAGTCCATCAGCTATGGCATCCATGCTGTCCTCTTCTAAAACAAGATTTCTTGAACATTACAAGTCACACAAGCCAGAACAAGGACATAGACATTACTGATTCTTTATTGTTTTGATAGCTATTTTTGGAGTTGCTACTTGATACATGCACATTCCTCCTTAAATGTCCTTTGACAAGTGGCTAAGCAATGCCAAGCAAAGGAGCAACAACATGGTGGCGATTTGAAGACCCCTCATTACAAAGAACAAGTTAGGCCTATGTACTGACAAGGATCAGACATGAAGATATAGGGATTGCAAATGGTACTTATGTTCTTATTGTCTATAAATGTCGCTTCATTTAAACTAAGTTTAAAGTAAAACCTAATTTTATTCACTCTTCTTTCCAAAGAAGAATCCATCTGAGAGTTAATGAATGCTTTCAAGAATTCCAGTCTCCTGCTCTAATAGCTACCATATCCAGAATTTAATGACCAAGTGGTTAACCCCAGAGTAACAGTCTCCTCTAACTATTCATTTCCACCTGCCTAGGGTTCAGGAGGTATTTTTCAGACAATCCTTTGGATATTTGGTTCAACAAATCTAATTATGATCTTTACATGTTAAGTATGTCCTCAAGATTATATCATGTCCCTGGCATTCTAGAAGTGAAGTTACAAAGCTTTTTTCATTTTTTCACATGGGAGCCAGAGTCCAATCATTCTTATGTCCAAAGGTCATTCACTTTTAGTGAAATTGCATTCTGGTATTAAAATCCTCACAATGAACAGTTAAAAAGGAAGAAAAGAAGTTTATTCTACATACTATTTATTTATGTGTATTCATTCACACACAGGGACCAAAAGTAATTAAAGCAGGACCAAAAATTAAGTAGATAATTATTTTCTTATTTGCTGGGAGAATTCTCATTATACATGTTTATTTTACCCATTTATTGCTTCACCACTTTATATCAATTCCATGGTACCAAAGCCATATTCCATTAGAATTGATCAGGTACCAAAAAAACAAAAAGTCAAGAAAATTCTTATTCCGTTATAATTAGAAGGACAAAGTTAATGCAAAGGAGTCCGAGTAATTGATAAGAATCACAGATGAGGGGCGCCTGGGTGGCTCAGTTTCTTAGGCGACTGCCTTCAGCTCAGGTCATGATCCTGGAGTCCCGGGATCGAGTCCCGCATCAGGTTCCCTGCTCAGCGGGGAGTCTGCTTCTCCCTCTGACCCTCCCCGCTTTCATGTGCTCTCTCTCTCTCATTCTCTCTCTCAAATAAATAAAATCTTTAACACACACACACACAAAAAAAGAATCACAGATGAGGGGGCGCCTGGGTGGCTCAGTAGGTTAAATGTCTGCTTTTGGCTCAGGTCACGATCCCAGGGATCCTGGGATCCAGCCTGGTGGGCACCCTGCTTAGTGGGGGAGTCTGCTTCTCCCTTTCCCTCTTAGCCTCCCCCCCTCCTCTTGATCTCATGCACTTGCCATCTCAAATAAAATCTTTAAAAAAAAAAAATCACAGATGAAGCAGAAAATGCATCACTAAACCAGTAGAGCTGTAAGTGGGAAAAAATAATTTAAAGTTACTGTCATAAATCAGGAAAAAAATTATTCACCCACAAGAGCTGAAGAAGTTAAGTGCAGATTCCTAATACATGCAAGGAAGCAGTCTTGAGGAAAGAGAAAATCACAAATTCTAAGAGCCATAGGTAACAAAATGTAATGTGAGAATATACATGTGGAAAGAGAATAAAAATATCCAGTTTGTGTCTAGTGAGCCATGTGCTACAGAAAATGTCAAATCCAAGGGAAAATACCTAACCTTGATCTTTAAAGAGATGGCCTATGAGCGCTTAGAGAAAGAGTAGAGATCATCAGAAACCATCACGGATTGTCCCAGAATAATAAGCAGTATATTACCTTTATTTCCTTCTTGAACACTGGTCCCAGTCTTATTTACAGAAATGCTGATAGGGTATCTTGACAGTCTATCAGGAGATCCCATTAGACCAGGGTGTATTTTTGTCCCAGGTCTCAACACCAACACACCTTACTTCCTATTTGCTATAGTCATCAGGTCTCCTACCTGTTTAGGGTTGGTTGCATCGGGACCTATACAGACTACATCAAATATCTGCTGGAGTCTTTGAGGTCAGCTTCTACCACCTCCCTTGAATCCTTGACTTCTTCAATCTCTGCCAAAATGTAAATTCTCTGCATTCCAGAACTGTTCTCCATCCCTGCTTTCTTGGGCAGCTATCTTCCTCAAAGCTTTCCACTGTACCTTCTGGCAGCCCTGTTCCCAAGTGAAATAGCCCTTCAGCATCCATAAGCTCGTTTCAGAACATGGTTTCCACCTTCTGACTTAAATTGAAATTTGGCTCTCTCTTAGAGCTGTTGCTTCTTCCCCTGCTGATGCTAGCTTTCTCCCCCCAGTCCTGAGCTATGTGAGGGATTCATTTGACTATAAGGGACAGAACCCCAGAACCCCATGATGGCAATGGCTTTTGGAGATGAGATATTACAATTCTCTCTCACATGAAAAGTTACTAGGGGTGGGCTTCACAAGGTCAGGAGGAGCCAAGGTTATTTCTTAACTTACTGCTCTACCACCCTCAGCAGTATCTTCTCCATCATGGTACAGGAGGACTGTCACTTCATAAGAGCACAAGCACATTAAAGTTAGCCAGAAGACAGACTTCTAAGGAAGCTCTATGTCCACTGTAAGCACCACTCTACTTATATTCTATTGGTCAGAACTTAATCACATGGCCTTACCTAGTTACAAGGTAGGCTGGGAAATGTAGTCTTAATCTGGGCAGCCATGTTCTCGGCTAAAAATTACGATTATATTGTCAAGGAAGAATAGATAATGGGACTTCAACCACAGTTGCTGCCTCATGAATCCCAGATTCCACTTCCAGAACTGTACACCTGTCTTGGTTTATAAAGATTGCTTTGTCACTTCCACATTGGTTCATGGTCTTCATGACATCCCAAGTCCTGCTGTCATCTAAGATGACTTTCATGTGTGCAGTTAGCCTACACAACACCCTAGCAACACAATTATTTGACTTCAATACCAACATTTTCACCTTCCCTCCAGTTCTGCTATCCCCTCTCCTATCCATATACTAACCTTGTCATGATCTTTGACATCTTAAACTCAAACGCCCACACCAATCCCAACTTCCAGTCCTTCTAGCTTTCTTTTTCTTACTTTCCTCCTTCTACCATCACACATTAAAACAGCTAGTTCCTGAAAGCTGCATTTTTTTTCCAGTCTGTCAGGCTTTCTATCAATTTCTTTCTCTCCTTCCCACTCTTCTTCCCTCCCAACCTTGCCTCCCTCAACCAATCTGGACACTGCAGTAGCTTTCATGAACTATCACCCTACTTTCCAAGCAAATCAGCATCCTGAATCAATGGCTGCTAAACCAGTGGTCCTCAAAACTGGATTGAAATTGTCACATAGTCTTAAAACTGTCCTTTTATACTGCTTTCTCCTGTATTAGATTACAACCTATGTCTTCTCCAGGTTTTCACTGCAGAAGTGGCCCAATATGTGATTCACAGGAATCACTAGTAAATGTTGATTGGTTTATGGATAGAATGATGGAAAGAGGATTTGATGACAAGAATAGAAACTGGACTATAGTATATTTAGGTAGATTTGTCCCTATGTGAAACAAAGAATGCCAAGGGAAGCTCATGAAAGGCATAGCTCAAGACTTTATCCTTGGACTTGTCCTGCTAACATTAATGAGGATATAGTGGTATGATTATTAAAAATACCAAAACTTGCAACCAAAAGAGAGGAATAAATATAATATGTCAGAAACAAGATCCAAAACCTTTCAATAAGCTAGAATGATGGTCAAAATCAGTCTACCATAGATGGACAGGCATGTGCACAGTCTTTTTAATCACTTATTCATTTGCTCACTTATTTATTCATATCAGGACACAGCCCTTCATTTCATTTAGGTCCTTCACTTAGATCTGAAACCTCAACTTCACATGATGCAGAGATATAATGGAATAAACACAACTGTATAAATGAAAATATATGTAAGACTTTATGTTATTGCAAATAATGGAACATAATTGTATAAATGAAAATATACATAAGGCTTTATGCTATTGTAAACCTTACCTTGAATGAAGAGTTCTCCCAAAATTAGTTCATTCTACTTTTTAGACATAAGACATCAAGAACTGAGTACCAATTTATTCTGTGTATCATGTGTTTAATGCAGGGCTCTCAGATATTTTCGGGATAGTTTTGACCAATCAGACCAAATTCAAAGAAAAGAAACTTCACCAAACTCATGGGAAGGGAGCACATCTTCATCATTCTTATCTGTCCCCATGCTTAGCACACTGATTGATGTTGCTGAATGCTGTGGTCTTACAGCCTGTGGGTTTCAAAAAGATCAGTGCCGGTCATGTACCAGGCACTTAGTAGAAATCAGTAAATAATTACATGAATAAAGAAATTCTTAGTGTTTTTGTATCAAGTTTTAAAGATTTAACATGCCTTCCCTTGCCTTATATAACCAATATCATTGGGTCTCCCGAGTTATCTCCCCAATAGTCTGAGATAACCTTTTTTAAGAAACAGGATATTCCTTCAAAATAAAAGATTTTTGTAGTGGACCACATATTTTAAGTCTTATATAGAAAATTTTGTTACGTCAGGTTTAATATGAACAATCCTGCATGAAGAAGCTAAGAGTACTGACAATATTGATAAAGATCATTTCCATTCCTAACGTTCTGTGAATACCTCTGACCTCTGGCTTGAGCCAAAACAAAGCAAGTCTAAAATGGAAAGAAGTGATCCAGAAAGACGATTTAGCCATATTAAGTGCACAATGATTGCATTTTGCCATCTAAGTCATTAGGACCCAGTGGGTCAGTTGGAAATTGAACCACTCTCCAAAGGTCAGTCCATTTGCTAAAAAGCCCATATAATTGCATATGAGTCTATGCTAGGTTAATACCTTGGGCTAAACTTAAGTTCTTCAAAGGATGGATTCCTGTATCTCTGAAATATAAAGTCTTCTTTACGGGATACACCTGTTATCATTAATTCAACATCTTGTGAGGACACAACATCCTCACCACAGAGACAATGGGAATATATGCAAAGAGAATCAAAAATTCCCTGACCCCTCCAATAGACAAATCAAGGCAGAGTCACAGATTTTAGGTTTCCAGAATAGGATGTCTCCATTCCCATCACACACTTTTGGGTGCATTTTGTAGAGGAAAAGAATGAGGTCGAATAGGAGCACAAAGTGACTACTACTCTGGAGTAAGACTGAAAAAAATGAAGGAGAGAAGGAAGAACCAGATTTTAAACTTAGCACTTAGTGGTACCTTGAAGCTCATGGCACCACTACTGCTCATTTTCCGAGGCTCTTTTCCCCTCCAGGGCCTGGAGGAACAGAGTGCAATGTGTGGAGGGGAGCGCTGCCAAGAAAGCCCAGTATGCACAAACCCCAGAACAACTGTCTTTCTCCTTGCCTTTCTGTCAGGCAGAGAGCGAGGAGCCTCCTTCCCATTTTCTAGATGTAGCTGCCTTTGGCTTTATTGTTCTTAAATGTATGCAAATATAGGTAGGCTGTTTTACACTGGGGGAGTGTTTATGTGTATGGGGGTGGGGAAGTATATTCTCGAAACATTTCATTTTGGAAGCAAAAAAAAAAAAAAAAATGGGCTGCCTTCCACTCTGTTTGAAACCCTTCAGCTAAGGTGCATCCATGCATTGAAATAGCCCAGGCACTGCCCCTGAGAACAGTTTCCTGGCAATGTCCTGGATTTTGATGGAGCTGTTTTTAATGGACCTTTCTCCTGCTGCTTGCATTAACAGAGAGGCACAGAGAGCCTAACTTCCTCCTTGGAGGGATCCCAGTCCTCACTGATGAGCCTTCTGAACAGAGCTACCTTCCTGTCCTCTCCCACTGGCCACTCCTCATTCTTCTTCTGTGACCAAAAAAAAAGTTGGAAAAAGGATAATGCTTCCAATCAGAAAAAGACTTAAGTCACCTTAACATAGAAGTTACCAGATGTAATCCTCACTCTCCTTTTCGCTTCAAAGCTCTTCTTAGGTCCCACAGTTTTGTAACTGACCTGAACAAAGCTGATTCTTAAAGAGAACTAACCCCCCCCACACACACACACATATACACCACATTGCTGGAACATTCGGAATACTTCTGAACACACCAGTTTGTAAGCCAGTTGCCTATAGTTAACAAACTCCTTGAAAGGGCTCTGCTCTTATACACACAGAACTTGTCAGTTAACAGAATGTCTTTGTGTCCTTCAACATGAAGGATTACCAGAGTATCAAAAAGAACCATGGCCATAACTGCTTATGATGTATTAGATATATAAAGTCACAAATCTATAGTGATACTCACAAAAAGGGTGAGGGAGGAAAATTCTTTAAAGAATGCCAGCAGCCCAGTATCGAAGCACTGAAAGAATTGTAAAACCTCCAGTTTGCAGCTCCAGCAAAATAGCTAGAGGCAGGGATCAAAGGAAGCTCAAAACTTGAAGAGTTGTTAGGAAACAAGATACTTGCACTTTGCCAAAAACCACCCCACAAATTCTTACTAATTGCAAAGGAAAAGCACTTTTACCGTCTAAAGATCTGGCACTTCCATATCAGTAATACTGAGACAGCAGGAAATTCACAGCATCCTCCATCACGTAGTTTGGGCAAAAATGTTTGCTATGGTCTAAATGTCTGTGTCCCCCAAAATTCCTATGTTGAAATCCTAACTCCCAAGGTGTTAGTTATTAGGAGATGGAGCCTTTGGGATGTGATTAGGTCAGGAGGGTAGAGCTAATCCCATGAGTGAATTAGTGCCTTATTTAAAAAAAAAAAAAGACCCCACAGAGCTCCCTAACTCCTTCCACCATGTGAAGCTACAAGGAGAAGCCTGCAAACCAGAAGATGACCCTCACCCAAACATGCTGACTCCCTAACCCTGGACTTCCAGCCTCCAGACCCGTGAGAAATAAATTCTTGTTTATAAGCCACCCAGTCTATGGAATTTTTGTTTTAACAGCCTGAATGGACCAAGACAATGTTTTGCCTGAATTTATTCCCATTTCTAGACTTAACTTCCAGTTTAAGGATGTCTGTAAGATAGAATACGTACATAACATGTGAGGAAACCATCAAAAAACCCATAACGTATGTAGGACATACTCCCAGACAACTAGCCTAGACTCCCCAAGTTAAAGAAGGTGATGTGCAGGATGTTCTAAGGGAGACTAAGGAGACATAGCAAATGCAGTGAATGAACCTTGATTAGATCTGAAAGTTAAAAAAAAAAAAAAATAATAAGACATTTTTGAATAAGCAGGGAGATTTGAAATACCTAAGAAAACAATCATTGTTAATTTGCTTCCGTGTAGTATCATATTCTGGTAATGAAGGGAAAAGGTCCTTACTCTTAGAAGAGGCTTTCTGAAATATTTAGGGATGAAGTGCTCTGATGTCTGAAACGTGAGAGAGACGCGAGAAGACAAAGACAATGCTGTTGCTGGGTGTGGCGTACTGGCACGGTCTACAGGAAGCTATTTCTTTTCGTCCTAACTGCTCTGTCGTGATGCCCCCCACCATGCTGCTTTATTCCCATTCGAGGATACTCCGTCCAGGGTCTCCAGACTCTAGCCTGCAGATAGGGCTGTCTACATCTGCCCCATGTGCTGGCATCTGGTTGCCTTCATGGAGGCACACCCGGGTGCACGCAGGCAAGCAGAGAGAAAGCTGTTCCACACCCTGGATTCCTTATTTCCTACAGGCAACGAGGTAGAAAGGGAGGCCTGAATTATGGCTGTCCCCAGCCAGGTTCCCCCGACAAGCTCTTCCAGCCGCCTGACTACATGGTAATTATTAACCACACAATGGAGTCCAGCCACCCTGGACCTTGTGCTGGCACAAGGAAAATCCCAAGTAATTTCCAGTAACAAAGATAACCACAGTTCTTGAAGACGTACTATGCACCAGACACCGTTCTAAGTGCCTGGCACATACCATAGTGCATGGAATTCCAGATGTGGTCAATCTTTAGCAGATCATTACATACTACAATCAGCTACTGACTGAAACACTCACTGTAAGCCAAGACTAAAAAGCAATTTGTGATACTATTCACATTCAAAGAAGGGTGAGTCAGTCATCTTTGCTTGAAAAAAAAAATGGTAATTGGTACTGGGGGCAGAAGGAGGTTCACCCTCTCCTCCCCTAAAAACCATTAATGCAAATCACCCCTCAAATTCCTGCCTGTCTCGGCATCCATCATCATTTATCATCAGAAAGAATGTACCACAATTAAAATCCCAGCTTGCTTCCTGATGTCTACCACAGCAATCAAAGCAAGAGAAGCAAAAATCTATGACTTCATCCAGTCGTTCCTTCTGGCCATCGCTACTCGGGCCATCGCTAATCAGCCACTTGCCATTGCTCACAGCTCTTCACACGTAAGTGGTAGAAAATTCAGAAGACTAGAACAGATGTTTCCCTCCTTAAAGTTACTGCAGATAGTTATTAAGAGGGTAAAATTAAGTTTCAAATAGGCCATGGGGATACGGATACAATAAAGAGGAAAAAAGTCCTTCAAACACCAAGGAAGCTAGGCAGGCGTTCGAATCTTGCAGGGCAGCTGCTGAATTACATGAACATGTACCCAAAAAGCATGGCCAACCATCCAGCAAGGGACGGCAGTACTTACATCCACGGCAACTCTATAGAAGACAGTAACTTCTTACTAATAGGAAGGCTACTCTGGAATATCATATGGCAACTGGAACTGAAGAGTGGCAGAATATGCCACCCCCAAATAGGACTGCAGGGGTTCAGGACTTGCCACCCAAAGTAGGCCACTTAGGGGTAGGCATTTGACAGCTTGTGCTGAAGGCACCTGAAAAACAGCAAACGCAGAGGGAGGCCGTCTCTGAGAACTCCCCTATCTGCCTCAAGACACATCCTCCATAAGGAGCTCAACTTATCATAAATATCCTCCCGGGAGTTTCATCAGCGAGGGAAGACGGACTCTTGTCACAGGAAGGATGACTGGAAGGCAACACCACACCCAGACAGATTTTGTCACAAACCATCCTACCTCTCCTCTGTTCTTCTAAGGGACCCTTCTTTCAGCTTTCCTAAAAATCGTTTGCTCTCCCCAGGAGGCCTACATCCTGCTCCCGGTTCCCTCAGAACATGGTATTTAATCCTGAATTCTGAACTGCCTTAAGAAGTTATTCTTCCTTCAGTGTCTCTCATGGACACATGAGGTATACATGTTAATAAACTACTGTTTTTCTCTTGCTACTCTTCTATTAAAGGTTCTAAGCCAAGAACTCAGAAGAGTAGAGGAAGAACTATTTCCTCCCCTGTAAAATAAATGGTCACCCCTAGAGGCAACAACATGGATAAATCTCATAGAACATGGACCAAAAGAAGCCAGGCACTGAAAAAGTACCTACTGTGACTATATAAAATAAGTACTTGATTTAAAATTTTAAGAAAAACTTAAATATATTTCTAAATATGTATATAAATACAATTCAAACCAAGTAAGAATAACTAATGCTGTTAGAATGTAAAATGGTAGTTATTTTTGGAAGGAGGACTAGGGAGTAGGAAAGGGCACAAAGGGCAGGGACAGGGACACAGGGATGTTCCGTGTCTGGAAGTTCATTGAACGGCACTCTTCTCTGTGCCCTTTCCCATTTGCAGGTCATACTTTAATAAAAAGTTTAATTAAAAATATGAAGAAAAAAAACCACAACGCAGGATCACCTCACACTTGTTAAAAAGGCTATTATAAAAAGGACAAGAAATAACAAGTGTTGGCAAGGATGTGGAGAAAAGGGAACCCTTGTGCCGTCTTGGGAATGTAAATTGGTGCAGCCACTCTGGAAAACAGTATGGAGTTTCCTCAAAAAGTTAAAAATAGAACTACCCTATGACCCAGCAATTCCACTGCTGGGTATTTATTTATCCAAAGTATTTATCCAAAGAAAATGAAAAAAGGAACTCAAAATGATATATACCTCCCCATGTTCATGGCAGCATTATTTACAATGGCCAAGACAGAAAAACAACCTCCGCATCCATCAACAGGTGAATGGACAAAGAAAATATGGTATATATTTTTACATATAACAGTGTTATTCAGCCATAAAAACGAATGAAATTGTGCCATCTGAAACAACATGGATTGACCTGGAGGGCATTATGCTAAGTGAAACAAGTCACACAAAGACAGACCAATGTCACGTGATTTCACTTATATGTGGAATTTAAAAAACAAAAAACCAAGTTCACGGATACAGAGAACAGATTTGTGGTTGTCAGAAGCAGGGGTGGGTGGTGGGGAAAATGAGTGGAGTCAAAAGGTATAAACATCTAGTTATAAAATACACAGGTCATAGAGATGTAATATACAGCATGAGGACTATAAACTTCAAAAGTTTCGGTCACAAGAAAAAAATTCGGTAACTATATGTAGTGAATATTAACTAGAACTTGTGATCATTTTGCAATCTATACAAATATCAAATCATTATGTTGTCCATCTAAAATTAAAATAATGTCATAGGTCAAGGAGATCTCAAAAAATGTAAAAAAAATAGGAAGACAACTGAATCCTCCCTCCACCAAGAGACAGGACTTATGTAACCACGGTCTCTGGGCGTGTCACAGAAAGTCATCTGCTTAAAGCAAGTGAGAGCTCAAGGCACTGAGGAGCCAACATCACAGTCTGTATGTAAAGTGAAATGAGACCCAGTCCCTGCAATAGCTGTACAAATAACTCTGCAGGCATTAGCAAGAATTGCTGGGGGGAGGGGGGGTGGCAGGGAGGGGAGGGGAATGTAATTACAAAGGCCTTTGATCCTCTATTACACCTTCTATCCCGGATCTCAAAGCAGCCAGTGAACAAATGGGGCCCAGCAGCGCTCTGGCAGAGGCAGCTGGGGCATCGTCTGCGGTAGCAGACCCAGATCCTGCACTTTAGCATGGTAGCGGCTGGACTCAGGAACAGACTAGAGGTTAGTAATGGACCATCCTGATTAAATCAAGGCTCCATGGATGTTAACTCCAATCTGGTCTTTTTAAACAGGATCCCAGTCAGACAGCAAATGCATGTGTCCCAGGTTGGCCTTTCTCCTAATACACTGGATTCTAAAAAAGGAGGAACAGGGAACTTGAGAGAAATAACACAGCCTACTACTTCAGACCTCCCAATCCTATTTGACCATTCTTACCTCATGTTATGGGTTGAATGGTGTCTCCCGTCCCTCCAAAATTCATAGGGTGAAGTCCTAACACCTAATACCTCAGAATGTGACCTGATTTGGAAATAGAGTCATTGTAGATGGGACTAGTTAAAGATGAAGTCCTTCTGGAGCAGGGTGGGTCCTATTCCACCATGACTGGCATCCTTATGCAAAGGGAAAGCTTGGGCACAGACATCCCCCCACCACCCAGGGAGAACCTCGTGTGAAGATTGGAATTACACTGCCACAGGAAGTACCATAAACTGGGAAAAGAGACCTGGCACAGATCCTTCCTTAGTGCCTTCAAAGGGGACGGGGGACTGCTGACACTTACGTCTCAAACTTCCAGCCTCCCAACGGGGAGCAGACACATTTCCGTTGTTTAAGCCACTCCGCTGTGTTAGTTTGTGACGACAACCCTGCCCTGGCAAGGTCAGCTAACAGGGCAGTTCTAGCTTTATCTCGGAGATGAAGAAACAAGTACTGAGAAATAAAGTAGATGGCTTTAAGACACAAAGCCCTCACTGGAATTCAGAAAGCAAGAAAAAAAAAATGTCTGCTGCAAAAAGTTGTGAGAAGTCAAAGCATGAAAGAAATGACAAAATCTCCTTCCCTGGGAGCTTGCTAACTCCTCCGAGATGGCTTAGGATGGTTCTGTCCAAAGAGAAAGGTGCCTAGAGCACCTAGGTCCCCAAGGGTGTCTCCTAGTCCTACAAATTTCAGCCAATTCTAGCACACCTTCCCCCCAGACTCCTAATTCCCACTGCAGGAAAGAAGTACTTTTCAAAGGCCTAAATCTACTAAAAAGAATGTAGCTACTGAAAATGAGGCAAGAAAAAAAGATTATGAATAGAAATGGCATTTTAATAAGTAATAAGACTTTAAGGGAGGCTAGTTCAGACTCACTTCTGAACTGTAATATGGAATTCATCTACAAGGTCTTCCAAAAACATCCGTCTAGCAAAAACCTTGAATGAGGGTGTCAGTTTCAAGTGCCGCCATTGAAAATAAAAATGAACCTCTAAAAGCAGTCAGTGTTAGGGTGGGTTTTATGAATTGATCTCTGGTATGTACCAACTATGGCCAAAGTCCAAATTGCAGCAAACATCAGTAATAGCTAGATTAAATTTAGTATTAGCTACAATAATATGGTTAGAGTTAAATATTATGAAATGGCAGTCTACTCATAGAAGAAATATTGAGCCCCTGTAAGCGCTAGACACCAGTCCACGTGCTGAAAATCAGACCCAGGGATGAATGCTATAGACCCTACCCTTGTCCTCACAGGGCTCAGCACGGAGCTCACAAAGTGGAGTTCAAAAGTACCCCACACAGTGGTAATACTTCCTGGTCTTTAAAGGTGAAAATTTGACAACTAGCTTAGAAATTTCTATTTGTTCTTCTGAATTTTAAAATTAGTCGACTCCCAGGACTATCCTTGAAACAAGTACCAAAGGCTGGGCTCTAGACTCCTCTCAGGTCTAATGTATAGGAGCGTTGCCCTTAGTGTGTGTGCCAACCTTGGAAGCACACCAGTCAATAGCTTGAGAAAACCAAGGTCACAGATTTTCATCCCCAAAAGGACCACAGTAACTTCCACATTTCATACCATTGGTTTACAGAAAGCAATTATGGCCTCCAACACACAGGGAGGAGAGGGGCAAAGCATTCCATGACCAGAGAGGGAAGCAAAGGCCAATACAAATGAAGATCTGTTTATAGCAGGAAACTGGCCTCTGTCCAGGCATCAAGGCACCTAGGGTGGGGGAGGGGCAGAGAGCAGGGATGCAAAGGGAGGGCAGCATTCCCTCCTACATATGGGATTCCCTCAGTCCTTCAAGGACACTCTTCTGGCCTGACATTGTGGCACTATGACAGACATTTTCCAGTCAGCCTACAAGGCAAACTAGTAGTGTTCCTGTCACATTCCTGTAAATTCTAGAATTTCCCTTTCCTGCTTAGGGAGGACTGAGCAGTTCAGAAACAGCCTCTGAAGCCAGCAGCAGCCCTTCAAGGAGCAAGGGCTCCTTGTTAGCCTCAGGCTACACCCCTGGGACCTGATGCCCATCCAACTCCTTTTTCCTCAGTGACACCAGATCACTTTCAGCAAATGACAAGCTGAAAGGTAGAGGCCAGGGTGATTAACCCCAGTTTTCCATTATTCAATTTGCAATTTATCCACTAAAAAGGTACCCAGCAGTTGAAGGACAGGGGCTCACACACTGTGCTAATGGTGTTGGTTTTTCACTGTGGCACAGGTAAGCTCAAAACCGGGGCAATTATACTTGCATGTGTTCATGTGGACACGCTCAGCTCACCGACTTTAAAGATACATGAAGAAGAAAGGACAAAAACCTGAAAAGCCACTCCCTTCAAATCACTTTAAAAAAACAGCCCTTTGAAGAGCTACTCCAGCAGAGTCCCAGGGGAAAAAAAATTTTTTTGAAAAAGTTACCACTTCTTACTATATATCACATTGTCTTTAAAAAAAAAAAAAAAATCAAAGTGTTACAGAAATACAATGGTTTCCTAATACAAAGGGAACATATTTTTCAAAGTTAATCTATTGTGTCCAGATGGCTCTTTAAGCCATGCCAGAAACCAAAGCCCTCACCTCCCTGGGCTGCTGGGAAGCTGGGAAGTTGCCCTGCTCTCCAGAGCTTCCTGCAGACATCCCTAGGGGCAGCTTATGCTCCCAGTGCACACCCAGTATGATTTTTTGCCTTTTTATTTCAAGATTGCAAGGGACTTCCAGAGAATTAAAAATGAGCTGTCAAGGCCTTCTGTGGCATTTAATAGGACACTGGTCACTAAGCCGTCTGTGGCCATCCATTCCAGCCAGCGGCTTGGCAATCTATAGCCAGAGGCGGACTGTCCTCTCCACAAATTACAAATACCCCCAGCGCATATATGGGGGCAGAGGAGACCTGCAAACTGTGCACAGCCTCAGTCAGGAATGTTCTCACTTCTCCCTGTTAAGAGTTTTTCTGCCTCCTCCCTCCTCCCTACACAACTAACTCCAACCCCAGCATATTTTAATCTTAGACTACATTCTAAGGCATTTACAAAAATGCCTTGAACACCTCAGATTTTAAATATTCATGATAACATCTTCCACTGAATAATGATACTCAAGTTTTCTGTCCATTTTCAACTCCTGGTCTTTTTTTTTTTTTTTTTTTAACTTAGAGTCCGGGGGTAGGGGGGGCACCTGGGTGGCTCAGTTGGTTAAGTGGCCAACTCTTGACTTCAGCTCAGGTCATGATCTCAGGGTCCTGGGATCAAGGCCTGCATCGGGCTCTACACTCAGCACGGAGTCTGCTTAAGGATTCTTTCTCCCCCTCCCTCCTCCTCTGCCCCTCCACCGCACACAGGTGTATGCACACACTCTCTCGCTCGTTCTCTAAATAAATCTTTAAAAAAATAAAAGGAGAGTAGGATTTTTTACTCCACTTTTTCAGGTAGTACATCCTCACTATAGTATATTTATTAGATCCAGAACAGTCTTTAAAAAAATTCCCATCACACAATCAACATTGCTTCCTATTTTTACCAAGCAAACTTTATCCTTCTTCATACCTAATTTAGATCATAAATATTACAATAGCTATAAAATGTTCATCCTATGGATGTAGAATTTACTTATCCATCCCCTTTTGTTAGACAATTAAGTCACTTCCCATTTTTATTATCAATTACACGTTAAAGAACATCTTCATGCCGAAGATTTTTTTAAAAATTTCAGACATTCCTTGAAAATAGATTTCTAGAGTTAGAGTAAGTCCAGGTGAGTAATTAGCCAAATGATCAAAGAATTTTAAAGTTACCAGTAACAGACTGCCAAGAGGGTTCTCACGCATTTCAGGGTTAAATCCTGACATTTTACTTTCCCATATTCAAAACTCATTCTTCCCTAGAATCCCTTCCACCCCCGGACTTGCCCCTCCCTTCAGCCTCCTGCCTCCTTCTGCAAAACTGGCCCCAACCCCTAGGCTTAGTTGTCTCACACGGAAGAAGGCCAGGCTTTGTTCTTGTTTGCTTTTGTTTCTGCCTATTTTCACTCCTCCTCCAAGTCGGCCACAACAGTCCCCAAAAAGTATCCCATTAGCATTGTTTAAATGGATACATATGTATCTCACCTTTTTAGAATGTAAATCCTGAGTGGTTAGAAACATTTAATAATAAAGATACAGTCTTCTGACCTTTCTAATTTCTTTTTGTAAATTTTTTCTCAAGTTCCTAGTCATACTCAGTCATAGTCAAATTGTTTGCACTAGTTTTCAAGGTCATCCATCGAAGGGCTTTCAATAATTTCTGCCCTCTATTTCTTCATTCACACAGAACAAACAAGTTTCCTTCTTTCTTTTCTCTGCCAGAAGCTTGACAACTTTTAAAAAGCTTAAGTTTTTCAGAATCCCATGAACTATTTAATTCTGTCACGCTGCGATGAGCACAAACATACACTAAATGGCTCAACTGCTCAGAAATGTGAGCTGTAACCAAACGTACGTACACACCGCCAAACACAATATAAAACCACAGCCATAAACCTATGTGGTACCCATCAAAATGGAAGTTGTCACTCTAAACCTGACTGGCTGTTTCTAGGTTTTTCTATTACCTCTTTACTACTTCTTTACTCAGGGCCAGCACGGCTCCATAAGGCATTTCCAGCAAATGCCAAAGATTTAAGAACAATTCATGAGAAGCCAGGGAAAGGGAGAAAAAGATTTTCAATTTCACCATCAAAAGTCACAAAGTTTATAGGCCATCTAGATCTGTGGCTGCAAATTAAGAAGAGATCACCATCATTTAACTTTAGCAACAACTGTGAAGAGTAACGTGGGGAGAACTCTACGTCTAAGATCATCTCTCCCTCTCTCCCACCTGGACCTCAGTCACTCTGCCACCTAAGGCCAATGTTGTGAAAAGGATACACAGCAGTGGCTTCTCAAACTTCCGTGTGCCGCTGAATCACCTGTGATCTATGAAAGGCTGATTCTGCTTTGGGGGGTGGGGGCAGCGGGCCCTGAGATTCTGCATTCTAGCAAGCTCCCAGGGGCTAGTTACTGCCACTAGTCTGAGGACCACATTCTGAGCAGCAAATCTAGATTTCAGCATCTAGGAATTTTGTCATCACAGAAGTTTCCAAAATGCAGCTATAAATGATTAGCTCCCTTTGTTTTATTAAAGGCAAGTTTCTTAAGAGAAAAAACACAACAAGGTGTCTTTTCTCTAAGAGCATTAACACTGATAGATTCCGAAATACATCAGAAACTGGTAACATGGGTTGCCTTGAGGGAGAAACTGGCCAAGTGGAGGAGGTGAGTGGGAGAGTGTCACCGAATATTCTTTTGCAGCTTTTAAATGCTGAACCACGTGAGTGAATTACCTATTCAGAAAACAAATTGCATTTCAAACTTTTAAAGCATTTCATAGGATATTCTGGAAGCTCAAATGTTAACTCAGATTAATCCCTTCCCAGGAAAGCAAGTGGTAGGCCCAGGAGACCACTTACCTTAAATAACTTAGCATTTTTCTTCAAAGAAGGAATATCCCTTAGATAACCACCTTCTAGG
The DNA here is from genome assembly GCF_009762305.2 of Zalophus californianus. Classification (NCBI taxonomy): domain Eukaryota; kingdom Metazoa; phylum Chordata; class Mammalia; order Carnivora; family Otariidae; genus Zalophus; species Zalophus californianus. The sequence continues at coordinate 115,219,247 of NC_045597.1, read as the reverse complement.
ACCATGCCAATACTACATTTTTATTACAACAGCGTTTTTCAACCCAATTACTCTTTTCCAGCACTGGAAGGGCCCCATAGCATACCTTGATTCATAGTGGATTCAGAAAAGCCATGTGCACCCTAGAAACTCGGGTCCCACTGCTGGAAACAGGGAGCAAATGCAGAGAACTTTCTATCACCTCAACCTCTGGTGTGTAAATTTGAGAATCGGGCCTATTTGCACTCTCATTGTTCCTACGAACATCATTCAAGTTGGTGTTTTAGATTTCTATAGAAGCAACGGCAGCTGAAATCAGAAACCAAAGGCAGGAATGGGCGAAAATGTGCGTGCCAGTGTGTGTGCTTCTGGGTGTGTCCTCACAGGAGTGACCCCACGGCTGACCTTTAGAGGTTACATTAACTGGAATGTCTGTTCTCATCCTAATCCACCCTGACCCCGGCCCCCCACACTCTCACAGGCGGGGGCTCCGCAGCAAGCACATTCTTCTGTAACTCGGTCATGACTCAGCTCTAGGACTCTCTGAAAGTGCTCGTGGCTTTTGCAACTTCTAAACTGACACTCATCCGTGAACTCTTACATGATTGTCTGGGCTCTATTTTTTACTGCATCCCCATAAAGCAGACCGTCCCACATTGTGCTGAGGCTTCCTTCCCCAGATCGCTCACTTCCGCCCTCCTCCTCCTCCCACCCTACTGTCACCCTGGTCTGGATCTTCATCCCCCACTTCAGGGCCCCATCCTCTCACTCTCAGGTATAGCCTGTGCTTTGAACGGAGTGGCTCAGCTGCGTGGGAGCAAGGTGAAGGGTCAGAGACCGACAAACCCATGTCCTAGCCCGGCCTCAAGGAGCTAGCACAACAGTCTCGCAGATGTGTCTGAAGAACCAGAGTCCACGATGCCTAATTCCAGTCTCCACGTCTGTTAATTAAGAAGACAGGGCAATGGTAGGAGAGAACCAAAAAACACTGGGGGAAAGGAGGCTCCAGCAGCACAGTGGATCTTCCTAACTCCCTAGAGAGCCCCCCCAAAGCCATAGATACAGCCCAGAACCAGCACTAACTCCCAGCAACACAGGCGGGGGCCCGGCAGAGAGGATGGTGAGAACCAGGCACAGACAAGGACCCAACCAAGATGGCTGCCATTCCAGCAGGAATATCCATGCCAAGCAGGAAATGCAAGAAACTCGGAATTATGGGCCAAAAATATGTTGTGAGGGTTGTGGCGAGAGTGTCATTCAGCTCACACGGGTGCTCTCGTCCAGGGCCTGAGCTTGTGTGGGCTGGGTTCTTACCTGCCAGGCGGTGGGTGTGAGTGCCTCTGCCCATGTCAGCATTGGAACCAGAACTGAGAGCCGCCGAGCTGGGCCTGCCGGTTAAAAGCAAGAGGAGCTACAGCTGCACAGGGCTGGGGAAAATAGGAAGAACTGCCAAAGGGCCATTCCCCTTACTCCCAAATCTCACCAGCTCCTCCTGCATCACAGCACCACCAAAGCAATGGTTAACTGGGCAGGCACTGCCTGTAAAGCCTTCACCTGGACCATTCTCCTCCCTGCTTACTATTCTGTAGCCACTCTGACGTTCCTTGAACAAATCAGGTAAGTTGCTACCCCAGGACCTTTGTTCCCTCTGCCTAGAAGGCTCTTCCCAAAGGTACCTTTACAGCTCTTTTCTCTCTCCTCCACTCTTCACTCAGATGCCTCAGTTAGCCTTCCCAACCATCCTATTTAAAATTACACATCCCCTCCTCCAGCACCTCAGCACTCTTTCCGTTTCCTGTCTCTATTTTTTTAAGGGGGAGAAGGGGGAGGGGAGAGAGGGAATGTTAAGCAGGCCCCACCCTTAGCTCAGAGTTGGACACAGGCCTCGATCCCACTACCCTGAGATCATGACCCGAGCCGAGAGTCAGACGCCCAACACACTGAGCCCCCCAGGCGCCCTTCTTTATTTTTCTTCCAAGCACTGATCAAACTGACATCCTGCATGTTTTACCGACATAGTTGTTTATTGTCTCCTTCACCAGAAGCACATGTGCTGAGAGTCTAGGAAGACTAAAAGAACTCTCAAGAGAGAAAAATGGTATTACAAGCAAAAACCACAAATGCCCATTATGCCCTCTTCCCTCTTCGAATACACAGCCATTCCCGATTTTAAGAGGTAGATTGAGAGACGTCCTTCTTCTAGCTCCCCTTCACGTGTTTCTGCTTCCCCTATCTCCCCTTCCCTCAAACTCCCACGGCACTGTCTACTTATGCAAAACTTTATTCTAAACCAGTAGCACCTGCCTCACTGGGTGGACTGGAGGATGAGATGAGTGAGTTCGTGGTTAGAAAAGCTCCAAGACAGAGCTTGGTGCTGTTAATTATCCAGTAAGGCATACTCATCATGATCATTTAGCATATGTATCATGTCACATACACTGATTAAAGTCTTATTTCTACAGCTAGATGATAAGCAAACTGAGGGCAAAGATCTTATTCTGTATTTTGAAATCCCCCAGAGTACTTAACCTGGTTTTTAATAATTATTTGTCAACTGGTTGAAAGGAAGGATTTCCACTTTTAAAGATTTGTTTGAAACCGCTCCGAACCTCTATTTAAACAGTGATTCTAATCCTTTACCTCTTCCAGGACTGACCTGGTGTGCAAATATAGCAAATCCTTGAAAATGGCATTTATAATAGGAACTTTGCTATTGCATGAATAGCAGAGCCAAAATACTATATGAAAGATCAAACAAATAGTGACTCAAAAGAATTTTCCCCAAGGCAACTGTTATAGTCTTATCTTGAATAGAATGTTTACAGTTAATTAAGTATTGCTGTGGTCTCAGCAAAATCCCAGGCAGACCCTGCCAGACTGAGCTTTATGTTCCCATCATCTTATCACTATTTACAAGTCCCTCTCCTCACACCCCTTCACCTATCACTACCGCTAATGCTCTATGTGGGATTAAATGATAAGTAAGTCATACACCTTTTATCCGTGGACAAAAGATAATGGAATTTCAGTGCCAAAGATTCCATTTACCTATCTCACAGCAAATACGCTCTTTCTTGACCCTCCCAGAAATCCATCAGCCTCCATCTATTACTACCCGTTGACTTCTTAGAAATGTACAAAATAGTAGACCAGTGTAGAGACGGGGCATTCACTGGTTTCACGGAACATGCCTGTCTAAGCCAAATCCTGACGAGAGTTCACCAACCGTGAAGCCTGCCAGCACCCATGAGCCTCAAAATTCACCTCAAAATCAGACTGTTCTGTGCAGGGAGTGGGCTGATTGCTAGCTTACACTGGGTTGTCTAAAATGTGGAGGAGGTCAATTATGACGGGTAGAAGCCAACAAAAGTCATTCACAATCTTTCTTCCTTCCCTCCAGCCTTATTTATCAAGTGCTTTATGTGATGACATCATAGTTTCTCCATGGGATAAGCATCATTCTAGGCACTGGGAATACAGAGGAAATAAACCCTACCATGCCCTCAGGACAGTGATATTCTAGTGAGAGAGAGAGAGAGAGAGAGAGAGAGATCAACAATAAGTAAAATGTATACAGTTGGTCCCTGAACTACAACAGGTTTGATTTTCTTGGGTCCACTTACATGTGGATTTGTTTCAATACAGTATGGTACTATAAATTTTTTCTTCCTTATGATTTTCTTGACCTTTTGTCTAGCTTACTTTATTGTAAGAATACAGTATGTAATTCATGTAACATACAAAATATGTGTGAATCGACTGTTTATGCTATCAGTAAAGCTTCTGGTCAACAGTAGGCTGTTAGTAGTTAAGTTTGGGGGGGCAGTCAGAAGTTATACATGGATTTTCAGCATAGGGCTTGGGGCTCCTAAGCCCCATATTGTTCAAGAGTCAACTGTACTGTGTTAAATACCGATAAGTGCTAAGGAAGAGAGAACAAAAAAATAGGGAAGCAGATATAAAATGTTATAGGGCCAGAAGGAGGGGTGAAATTACAGAGGGGTAGCCAAGAACATCCTCAGTGAGAAGCTTGTATTTGAGTCTGAAGGGTGTGAGGGAGCCAGCCTTGCAGATAGTTGGGGAAGAGCATTCAAGGCAGCATTAAATACAAAGGTCCTGTGGCAGATCACGGCTGGCATGTTGGGGGAACAGCAAGGAAGTCAGTGTAGCTGGAGCCAAACATTCACAGGGACAGATGCAAGAAATAAAATCCCAGAGGAGCAGGGACTGAGATGTATGCTTCCAAAACATATACCTCTTTATCAGTCACAGAGAAAAGTCACCCATTTACCAAACTTTCATATACTCAAAATGCTGCAGTGATTATTTTTCAAAAAAATTGCTTGTAATAAAATAAATAAAATAAAAATAAAAATTGCTTGTTATTGCTTGTAATACCATTTTTCATATACTCAAAATGCTGCAGTGATTATTTTTCAAAAAAATACACATCTCTATATTTTCAAGAGAACAACAACAACAACAACAAAAAGCCAACATATTTGCCTGGGGAAAAATCCCAAGTTTCCATTAAGAAAAATGAAAACTGTCTCTGGTTTTGAGTGTAAGCTTCTATAGAACTGGGACCGAGCATCACAATAGAGAACACAGCTTAATACCAGGGGCAACTGGATGAGCAACAGTGCTATAAAAATATGTCACGCTGGTGTATAAGAATAACATGCAGAATTACAGGAGACAGGAGCATTGAAATTTACCACAGGGACTTTTTTTTTTTTAATGTTGCAATGCCCCAAACGTCTTTGGCAAATTCGAATGCCAAGCTGGCTAATGCAATATCCAGACCACACATCCTTCCTGCCCAACCAGCTTCTCAACGTGAGTAAGTTGCTATCAACCAAGATCTGCGACACAGCAGGGCTTGGGGTGGTACCTTAAGCTCGGCTATCTTCCAATTCCATTCAGTCCTAATCAACCAGTTTCATGCATCATGTAAACAGCTTTCCAATGAACAAACACTCATAAATTCTAAACAGTTCAGTGCAGTGACTCTACTGTTCTTAAGAACACACAGCCTGGGTCACCAAGGCCACAAGCATGGACTACAGGGCATACTCTGAAGTCCGTGTAATAGAAAACAGCTATTATTAATGACTAGTCACAACCCTTCCCCATCAGGTTCTGCCAGGCCACACCTACCTACCTACCCACAAAATGGACAAACTCCTGTTGGTGGGTCATTCCAAGACTATCCTTAGTTGGAAATTACCAGAAAGAGAGCTGATAGAAGTCAGTGGAGCTAAAGTGATCTACATAATAAAGAACTTCCTGGAAAGAAGTGACTGGAACTTCAGAAAGGTATGGACCAGAGGAGCAACAATGAGTGTTGAGGAGAGGCGATCTGGAACCGCAACAGTTAGGAGAGAAGGAAGAGAGTTTTTAGGGCTATTACTTAGCATTTTTAGAAATATACATTAAATCCCTATTAATGTTCTCTGAAAAAGGCAAAGTTTGAAATGTGGAAATACTTGTTTGTGACTTTAGTTTCTGAACTGGCTTCATCGGAATGGTAAAGTGCATCTAGTACTCTTAGAACAAGTAGACTTGGAGAAAGAGTTTAGTCCATGGACAGAAAAAATGCAGTGAATTCTTCACTTGACAGAATACCTTCTGCACTATCAAGGGCAATGGTGTATTCCAAAACAAAGCATGGCAAAGATGTTACAGGGAAAATCACAACCAGATGTCCTCCGCCCTGCCGCAAATGCTGAAGCCCATTATTCCACAGATGTTAAAAATCACATGCCAATTTTCTCCCAAACTACCTAAAAAAGCAGGAATATGGACAAAAAGATTCATTCTGTCTTGCATTTTTCCACTCTCCGTGAAGAGCCCAAGTAACCAAAACCTGCTTCCTTGCAGTGGTATTCCCCAAACATCTAGAAGTTTCTACCCAGTCGACCTAAGGAGCGGCAGAGGATTTTCTCCTGGGATCAGGAATCTAGCCAGTCCCTCCTTTTCTCCTCCAGAAGACAACCTATCAGGCAAGTTGAGAGGAGGGTAGTCACACATCCTTCAAAAGCAAAGATTTTTCTACCCCCCAAGAAATTTCTGATTAAAGAGGATTCATAAATAATATAAAATATGCCCCATTGGTGAGTAGTCAATTTTTCAAGTGCACAAAGAAGTTAATAAATTCTCCATTCCGACCATAAAATAACTATTTGAGACACTAATGATTATACCAGAATTCTATTTAATTTCTATAAAATTTTAAAAAGTAAGTGGAGAAACAGAACCTGTAAGTAGCATGAGAACTAAAGACAGTGATTATCTGAGAAGATCCTCTAAAACCAAAGAAGCAAAGACTATGAAATGCACTTTATAACTCTATGTAAAACCCAAACACTTGCTTATGTAGGATGCTTTCTGTCCTCTGTTTTATGTTTTTTCCTATTTTCTTGATTTTCCAGAAGGATAATATACAATGTCTACAATTGGGGGGAAAAAAAAAAAACATGAAGTTTTAAAAACTGATGCACAGAAAGACAGAAAAGGTACCTTTAAAACGTTATCAATAAGTGTACTTGAGGAATAAATTGCTCTTTACGTTACACTTTTCTGTATTTTCTGAAGCTTCTAGAATGAGAATGTAGTCATAATGAAAAGCAAATGTTTTTAAAAATTGTATTTATTTATTTGAGAGAGAGAGAGAGAGTGCACGAGAGAGCACAGTGGTAGAGATGGAGAAGCAGGCTGCCCACTGAGCAGGGAGCCCGACATGGGACTCCATCCCAGGACCCTGGGATCATGACCTGAGCCAAAGGCAGATGCTTAACCATCTGAGCCACCCAGGTGCTGCAAAAAGCAAATTTTAAAAAGACATGAAAATTATTAAAATGTCAAAAAACTGAAATTATTTTTAAGGGTCAGAATGTATAAACAGAAAATATGATCAGGAAAAAGCATTCACCACTGAGTAAGCTACCTTTCAGAGTTCAACAATTTATATGTTCTATTCCAGCGCTTCTTACGAGAAGCATATCTTCTGTTCAAGTTCTTATACCACCTCGAGAGTGTGTTAAAACACAGGTGATGTGGCCTGAGAAGGTGCACTTCTAGCAAGTCCTCAGGTGATACTGATGCTGCCGATCTGCAGACCTCACTTTGAGCAGCCATGTTTGAAGCAACAGGAAGTGAGTAGATTCTAGCCTGTGTTCTCCCAGGCAGCATGCCCAGCTCATTCTAGACAGGGCAGAAGAGCAAATGAACTTCAGAATTCCACCTCCTTTCAAAGTTCTAAAGCAAAGGCACAGAGTCCTCTCTCTCATCAACCCTTGGTGATTAAACACTTGTTATGTTCTTTAAAAGTGGGGGGTGTCAATGAAATTAAGATAATCATGATTGCAGGACCTAATGAGTTTTCAAGAGCATCCAATGGAACCAGCCTTTGGCAGACAGTCTCTGAATACCCTAAAATTCACAAACACCAAATCTCTTGGTGGTAGTTTACAAGCACATCATTTCCTACAGTGATTTTGTTAGATGCTTAGGAATAGGAGGCAGTCAACAAATTCAGAACCTATCACTCATAAGGACTGTACAAAACAAGGCAAACATGGACTCCATGAGCTTACCTAGCACTTCCAGGGGACTCTGAGAACACTGGGGCACAGGGAAAGGGGTGAGCTTGTAAGGAGTCAGAACAGTGCCTGCCCTTTTACTTCCAACCTCATACTTGCAGCCTTCTCAGGGTCCATCAGGAGCTCACAGCAAAAAACACACTCACAAACTCCACACTGCCTCAATAAGAGACTGCAAAGCCTAAGAAATGAAATGACTCAGGCCCACACCCAACATCCTCCACCTCGACAGCCCATCAAAGCGGTTGAGGGTGACCGCGCGGATTCCTTTTACCCTAAGGAAGAAGGTGCCTGGCTGAGAGGCCTCTAAGTTCTATGCAGTGAGAACCTCAGCAAGAAACTAACTTAATTAACCATTCAGAAGAGCTCCGAGAATTCCCAGCAGCCTCGACGTCCCCAAACACCACATTGCCATTTATCCCCCAATGCTGTCATTTCCTGCCCGCCGTGAACTAATTACACACAGTGGGAATTCTGGAGCTGCTGGTTCTAATGTTTATCTGCTGTTAACTTGTTGTGTGACCTCAAAGATATTTCTCTAGTGCCTCTATTTCCTCTGCTATAAAAACAAGATAAGGGAATGACGTGCTTGACAAAGTGCCCTCACAGAATACTACAGTCATCTCTACCCTAGAGATGCTCACAGGGATGGTAATTAACATGTCTCTTTTACTAAGGCCTTCAGTAAACATGCTGACATGCTGTGCAAAGTTGTGAAAAGCATGGGATCTCAAATGCTATCTCCTCTTTTGCTAAAACAGGTTTCAGTGGCAGATGCTACCTATAAAAAGAGTATCGAATGTGCTTCTTTGTAAATCACTGTTTCACTCACTGAGATGTATTTTTCCAGAACCATAGCTCTAACAACAGACCGTGCCTTCACAAATAGAAGAGATACTAGGAAAATCACCTTAATTGATATTTTCATAACCTTAACATCCAGCACTGAAGACTTAGGTAAGTAAAATTGGGCTGTACTTCCTTACCAATGACATAATTTGCTACCGCTGAAAACCGTGTTTTAGAACTGTTTTAGAAGACTAACTAGTAACATAGTCTGGGCATGTGAGGAAAGCTGGTTACAAAATATTCTGTAGGTAAAACAATCAGTAAAATCTGATTATGTAAATCTATGCGGGCATAAAAAAATATTCAATAAATGGTAGCTATTATATTTTACATCTATTAGGGCCCCAGCCCTTTTCTTACATATTTGAGTAAGCTATATATTCAAGTTATAACACATATTAATCATATATGTGTCACAAATTTAATGCAAATTTTCCCAGTCTGTTGTCTCTTCATTTATATAGAAGTTTTAAGTTTTCATATATTCAAGTCTATTTGTTTTTTCTTCACTGGTTGCTACTCTTGCAGTGAAGCTATGAAAATTGTCGTTCCTATGCAGGCCTAATAAATATTTTCTGCTAGTTTTTCTATAATTTGATTTGCATTATTCAACTCTCTGTGGAGTTTATTTGAAAGATATGGTATGTTTGATGGGGTCTAAAGTGATATCATGGGGCACCTGGGTGGCTCAGTTGGTTAAGCGACTGCCTTCGGCTCAGGTCATGATCCTGGAGTCCCAGGATCGAGTCCCACATTGGGCTCCCTGCTCGGCAGGGAGTCTGCTTCTCCCTCTGACCCTCTTCCCTCTCGTGCTTTCTATCTCTCATTCTCTCTCTCTCAAATAAATAAAACCTTTAAAAAAAAAGTGATATCATGTGCAAAGCATTTATTAAATAATCTATTAAATAATTCTTCCTCATTGACTTATTTTGAAAATGTTGGCACACTGGCATTAGATGTAGTTAGAAGTTATTCCAGCTCACTTTTTAAATAAAAAGTTCAAAAACCTCAAAGTAAAAACCCAAATATACATAGTAGTTTCATAAGAAATCTCAGTAAGAGATTATAAACAAATCAAATGATCAAGCCATTTCGCCTTCATTTCAGACATCAGTCAGCTAAGCAATAATTCCTATTTAAAATCAATTCTTCCCATTCAGTAGAAGGCTTTGAGAATGTATTTGTAGGACATATAAGTACATGGTGGCTGAGTCACCAATTACTGTTTGAATTCTCTGCTTATTACTGGGGAGGGGCCTCTTCCTGGGTGGCAGACAATATTATTCCAACTCTGATACACCTGAATATAAGGCCCCTTGGCCTGAAAACACTAAAAGAAGTTGAAGAATTCATTGCTTAATTTAGCCAAGATTTATAACTGTCATTTTCACTCTATTGATTTTTCCTCCAGATATATTAGAAACCTACCATTCACAATGTGTACTATATAAATTTAGACTTGTTTTTTCCATTTCTAATGTCTGCATCTTGCCATTCCCATTAAGATATAAGCTCCTGGAAACAAAGTCTGTGTTTGTTGGAGAAGGAAGGAAGGGTTGACACATTTGCTGAGCCATGCCCACAACTGACACCTAGGAAAGCCTGCCAACAGATCAACAACATTTTAATAGTTCAGCCATAAGCGATGCTTAAGGGAAAAAATTATATATATATATGTATGTATATATATGTACATATATATGTATATATATATCACTAAATGTTTTCATCTGAATTCATATCTCCTACTAAGTAACATGGACAGATTTTTGCCATCAACTCATACCCTGAAGCACAAGACATGATGATCTTTCTTTTCATTTGCATAGCTACGACTCGTCATTTTATCCAGCCCTATTTTTTTGACTCAACAAAATAGAATTGCACCATTAGGATTTCAGCATGTCTGTTCTTGCAGTGACTATTTTGAATTGTGCCTTTAGAAACAACCACTTTAAGCAAAAAATTGTAACTTCTAAAGTGTACACTTGGCTTGGTTTTAGAACCTGAGATTTTCTGGGTTCATTTGCCTGTTGCTTTCCCACATAGGGAAGGAATGTCCAAGAGAGGTTCCTCTGGAATAAGGCAGTTGATGAGAGTCCTCAGCCTTGTAATCTTTGTGATCCTCTCTACCAATAAATGGACAAGTTCTCTAGACATCATCATCATCATCATCATCATCAATGCTAAAATTTACTGAGGGGCGCCTGGGTGGCTCAGTTGGTTAAGCGACTGCCTTCGGCTCAGGTCATGATCCTGGAGTCCCGGGATCGAGTCCCACATCAGGCTCCCTGCTCAGCGGGGAGTCTGCTTCTCCCTCTGACCCTCCTCCCTCTCATGCTCTCTGTCTCTCATTCTCTCTCTGTCTCTCTCAAATAAATAAATAAAATCTTTAAAAAATAAATAAATAAAATAAGATTTACTGAGCATTTTATATATATCAATCATACTGCTAAATGTTTTACTTGTTATTTCCATTACCAGAAAATTCTAGAATACATTTCCAACCCCTATCTTTAAAAATTGCCCCATTTAATATTATACTTAAGTGTAATTTTAGAGATCGTGCTTAATTTTTTAATCTAAGAAATGACTGGCATATTAAAATGTTTGTTATTTAATTTCATAATATACTTATGTTCTCATACATAAAACAGAGAAGTCTCCCTGTCCCTGCTTCTCTCTTTTCTGTTGGAGAAGAATGGATGCGTTTGTCATGCAGCAAAAGGAGGCCCAGGAGGAGCGGGAGATTATTTTACATGTTGGCAAAGCAACCGTATTTGACTCTTCCCATCACTGTCCCCGTCCTGCTCCTAAGGAGCCTGGGAGAACAAGGTATATTTACATGCCCATAAACACTAACCAACCTGCCTCTCCCTTGCCTCTCCCCCAGCATTTGCCTACGGCTGTCCACTGAAGAGTCAGCCACGCCTCACAGGAGGTTCCCAGGGAATAAAAAGCAAATGCCAGGGAGCCCAGGAAAAGATATAATTCCTTCCACTGTATCAAGAGAGATATCTAAAAACACATATAAACAAACGCACAGCTTATTGTTGGGTTTAAACAGTAAGTCTTATCATAGCTGTTCACATCTGCCACAAACCATGTTCGAGAATAGCACTGCAGCCTGGGAAGTCCGAGAGAGGCTGCAGAGCATTCCTCTGCTCCCCTCCACACTTTCTCATGGGTATTATGGGAGAATATTATCATCCCCATTTCATCCCACAGCGTCTACAGTCAAACCCACACCAGTACATTTTCCCCTAAAATGTGCGGTCTCCTCCAAAGACCCAGGAGAAAGAACGCATTCGCGAGGCCCGGAGGTGAGCATTGGGACAAGCGCAGGAAGGTCACTAATTGAAGCCAGGCCCCCTAGAGTTCAGATCTGCCCAAGCTGAGTGTTAACTCTGCCCCTCACGGAGCTCCCTCTTGGAAGTTGCCAGCCTGTGGGACCTCACGCTGTTGGCCCCAGTCCCCCAGTCCTCCCTGTGTTCATGCCCTTCGCCAAGTGCCTTTGCAGCTCCTCACACGGATGGGGATCAAATAATCCCTTGCCTCTTGATTTGGGGCTTGGCCTGTGAATGGCTTTGGTTGGAAGGAATCTAGGCAGTAAGAAGCCTTGCAGGTTTCCTCTTACCCGCCCCCCAGCTCTGCCACGGCCTTGGGAAGAGCCGACCCAGGTAGCTGTTGCCCTCAGCTTGGACCCCACCTGAAGCAGATGAAAACCCAACCTGAATTCCCAGCTGCGTCACAGCTTGAAGCACAGCTGCTCAGTCAAGCCCAGCGAAGACCAGCCAAACCCCAGAGCCAACCGCAATTGCAAGAGCCTTCATAAATAATTGCTGTTCTAAGCCACTGTGTTCTAGAGTGTTTTTTATATGGCATTATTATGGAATAGCTAACTGATACACAGTCTAAGGAGACTGCTCATGGAAAACACAATGCTCCGCATCCCAAAAAATGATAACTAAATTTTAGTAAGTGCTTCCTATGCACCCATTTTGTAAGAGCTTTAGGTGAATTTACTTATTCATTCCTCACAAGGACCCTATAAGACAGATAGGATTTTTATCCCTATTTTAAAGATGAGGCAACAGAGATACAGTTAAGTAACTTACCCACACCTGGAAGGTGGTAAAGGCAGGACCGAACCCCAGTCACTTGCCTCCAGAGCCCTTGCCCATAACTGCCACACTAAACAGCCTTGCAAACCCTCCTGTCCCAAGCTGCCTAAAATTTAGTTGTGGCTTCTCAAACCCTGGGGTGAAATCCAAACTGACAAGTACATTGGTAAAATATTCCAAGTCCTTCACAGCCTGATCTCTGCTTATCCCATCCAGGCTCCTGCTCTCTCCCCCTCACTCCTCCCTCAAGCTCGGCCCTCAAGCACGCTAAACCCCTACACTTCAACAAACTCAACTCCCTCGCACCTTGGACCCACCGCTTCTTCGGCCCGGAATGCCCTCCCCTTCCTTTCTGACCACCTCAAGATCCTCCTCCAGGACACAGGTCCCAGGGTTCCCCCTGCAGAAACCACTTCCTGTCCGCAGCCAAGGGCACGTGGCTGCTCATCCTGAGTGTTCTCCCAACTTTCAGGACCTCCTCCAAAAAAGCACAGACCACTCCGCTCTATTACCATCTTTCGGCAGCCTAGCCATGAGTGCCTTAAGGGCAAGGCGTAGGTCCTACTCATCTCTGTCAGCCCGGTGTGCAACAAGGTGCCTAGTCTCATTGTGGGAACTCAATAAAAGCTTGCTAAGTTAAAAAGCAGGCAAGACGAGCAGTGACACGAGAGAGAAATGGATATGGAGACAGGAGGCTTAAATTTCATTTTTAAATAGCACGTCTCCATTTCTAATAAACATTAATTAAACTGCTCAACACCCCTGGGTCTCCAGCTATATGTTCCTCAGTTAAAACAGTTCTTTCACGACGGCTTCCTCTGCCAAACCTTTCCTCCCAGGCTTATGTGTTCACCAGAGCATCTTGGGACAAGTAACAAAAGGCACAATCTTTGCTTGAAACAGAGGGGAAACTGAAGGCTTACTCCCTCACTGTTCACTCCTGGCAACACAAAAGTACACGCATTCTGATTTCAAAAGAGATGGAGGAAAGTTTGTGGCAGAGGAAGGCACATTCTTAAGGAGTGAAAGGAAAAGACTCCCAAGGCGGGGCCCAGATAGGTGATGACTTGACGTGGGGAGAAAAGGCTTACTTAATCTGAACCAGCAAATGGCTCCTGGGAGAGGCCGGCTCTCAGAATCGCAACTTGTGGCTGACAGGTTATTATTCCTTGGCCTCAGAGGCACCCAGTAAAGGTTCAGGGCTAGGCAACCTGACAGCCCCTGTTGGAGAGCTAATGAGGGCCACAAGATAGAGGCCACAGCTGCCCTCAAAATCACAGGTCTCCCAGGCCACATGCTTTAGCCGGGCCCTAATCTTTGGAGCCACGGGGAACCTATGTCAATAGGGGTGAAATGGTCTGCTCCTCGAGTCCAAGGCTGAAATCCTATATGCACAGGCCGTCTTTCCCCACTGCAGCTTCGCTGACCCTGAAGAGTAGTGTTTCTGTTCCTGGTGTCTCCTGAGAAAGGCGGGAGACGCCAGAAGAGTGGGTGTCCCTTGGTCCCTGCCACAGGCCCCTAGGACTGGATGTCAGAGCTACAGATGACTGGGATGCAAGAACCAGAAGATCTTTGAGATCAGGCCATCTAGGAGCTTTCAAACATTCTCTAGGGACCTTTCTCTTGGCTTAAACAACAGCTTGTAGAAGCATAAATATGAGAGGGGAAACTGAGGCTGCTCCCTTTGGGAAAGAGGGGCCAGGAACCCCAACTGCTGGTGTAGGGACAGCCTCTGAGATGCCTCAGTGGAGGCTTGGGAGTTTGGGTTGGATATCACAGGTTTAGGCCAAATCTGCATCTTGCGGTATAGAAGCCATGGTTCAGAGGGGTAAGGTGACCTCATCCAAGGTCACGTGGCCTGAAAGCAGAAGGACCAAGAACAGGACTCAGGTCCTGACTACCAGTCCAAACACTCTTTCCTCTACACAGTGCCAGCCCCCTTTCTAGAAGGGGCCCTCTACACCCTAACCTCCCCTCTTCCCCATTAGCAAGTCCCAGGGCCACTCTAGGGCTTAGACTGAGGTAAAGAGTAACTTGAGGACAATATGTTTTACTGGTGCATTTTTCACACACACTAGGGAAAGCTCTGCCCTGAACACCAATCCATGCCCTCCTCCTCTCCCCACCCCAACTGACCCCCAACATAGAAAAATCCTCAGAGGCTTTTCCAGGACCCAGAACCTTCTCAGGATCCGTTCCCATCCCCTTTCGTTTTCTGTTGCATTCTCTCAGCACTGAATCAAATGACTGCTTGCAATGCTGTGATTCTTCAATTTGCTGGGTTTGGCCCTACACAGTATTTGTGCCTGGTCTTAAAATGCTGCTTGCTTCACGTTCTAATTTCATTTTAGAAGCCTGCAAGGAGAGAAGCCAACATTTAATCATAGGGACTGGAGGGGACTGTAGAAAGCACTTACAAGGCACAAATAGAGTAGTTATTTTCCTATTTCCCTTCTGATTGAACTGGCTGCTGTATCATATGCATTAAACAGTGTGAACCAGAAAGCAGCTCTGCATCCTTATCTCAGTCCCTCATGTAATCAAAAGAAAAAACGCATTGTAATAAAAAAGAAAAAAGGAAACTAGAACTTCATATTTGTTTAAAAGTTTAATTAAGCTTGAAAGGTTTGTGGGGACAATTCATTTTCTTTTGTAGCCTAAGACCATAAGGTTTGCATTCCATTTTACCAGTGGAATGATAAAAAGTAACCTGATATTATTTTAATTGTAATAATAAATAATAAAGCTGGAGTAAAAGGTTTCTTTTTAAATAGCAAAGTAAAAATGGAAGCATATGTACCATGCGATTCTGACTTGACTTATAAAACAAAAACTGTAAACCTTGTTAAGGTGTGTGTCTATTCCATTGCTTTTGTTAATACCACTTTCATTCTTTTCTGGAAAGATGACTTCACAGCAAGCATACAGGTAGGACTTTATATGCATCCTAGTGAATCTCCCGAATTGACCAGATTAAAATGGAATGTGCTCTTTACAAAGAGTATTCAAAGTACAATGAAACAGAGCAGGAGGCCTCCTGCAAGCTTTCTGGGTAACTCGGATGTGGAGCTGGATAATGTCCCCATCCTTCTCAGTTCCACATCATAAGACCTACAAAAGGGACAATGCCCAGTAGTCTTCACAGTCAAGCGAAAGCAGGACTCCTAGATGAGTCATACTGAAGATGAGCACCAAGGCTGGTGTTATATTACCAGACGCAACAAATGGAGCCAAGAAGTGGGCCTAACATGGATTGCCTCCCTAGAGAAAATGTTGTGTGAAGGGAGGTATGTGTGTGTGTGTGTATGTGTGTGTGAGATAAAACATTTCAGAAAAAGAAGAGTTGCCGATGAGAGAGAAGAGCAAGTGTTGAATGAGGTACGAGGTTACTCCTATTGAAAAATGTGGAGTTGGATAAAGGATTTCTAAGCCTCCAGTTCTAAAATTCCTTGATTCTATGGAGTGAAATCTGAATGTTCCATCACCAAACTGAGACCTAAAAACCCCCAGCGGGAAACCCACATCTGTTACCTGTTTCCTTCTGACAGGTTACCCTGCATGGGAACCACTTGCCAGAATATTAAACTCCCTGTTTCCTATCTGTCTCCCCCAGGACTTCTCCATGAGCACCCTGAAGACACCATGCGTGTTTAATTCATCTTTGGGATCCCAGCATGGTAGCTGAAGCATATAATGTGCGACCAATATATGGAAAGGCAGGATGGAAAAACTAGCAGGGAAAATTTAAGTTTTATTTTTAAGTAATGAATGTTTATATCCTAGAAAGCATTAATCAAACTCCTTGGCACCTAGACGTCACATAAGTAGATTCTTCAATTAAAATACTTTTTTTTTTTCCTATTAACTACCAGGCCAAACCTTCAAATGCACAGGAAAAAGGGAATTTTTGTTTGTTCCTTCCCTAGGAGAAACCAATCAGCAACTCCTGCTCCATCACTCAGATTCTTAGAGTATAAAAAAGGTCATCAAAAAATATCATAAATAATATTGGCCACCTTGTTAATCAGGAACTTAACATAGGAACAAGGATGTCTGCTCAACACTTCCAGTCAACGTTGTATTGTTGCTTCTAGCCAAGGCAATTAGGCAAGAAAAAGAAATAAAAAGCATCAGTATTAGAAAGAAGTAAAACTATCTCTCTTTGCAGATGACATTATTTTCTCTATAGAAAATCTAAATGAATTCACTAAAACACTATTAGAGCTAATTACCAAGTTCAGCAAGGTTTCAGGATACATGATCAAAACATGAGAAGCGATTGCATTTTTATGTGCTACCAACAAAAACTTAAAAATGATATTAAGACAATTGCACCAGAAAAATTTAAATGCTCAGTAATAAATTTAACAGAAGAAATACAAGGCTTGAACACTGGAAGTTACCAAACATCACTAAAAAAAATTAAAGAAGGCCTAAACAACTGGAAGCATATCCCATGTTCATTACTGAAAAACTTAATATTGTTAAAATGGCAATAATCCTCAAATTGATCTATAGATTTAATGTAATCCCTATCAAATCCCAGCCGGCTTTTTGCAGAAATTAACAAACTAATCTTAAAATTCATATGAAGATATAAGGGACCCAGAATAGGCAAAATTACCCTGAACAAGAACAAAGTTGGAAAACTTACGCTTCCCAATAACAAAAGTGCTACAAAGCAACCATTAGGATAGACCTATAGATCAATAGAATATAATTGAGAGTACATAAGTATACTATGTATTTATGGTCAACTGATTTTTGACAAGCTATGACAATCAATGGGGAAAGAATACTCTTTTCAACAAATGGTGCTGGGACAACTGGATTGCTACATGCAAAAAAATAAATTTGGATCCCTAACTCACATCATATATAAAAATGAACTCAAAATAGATCAAATATCTAAATGGAAGAGCTAAAACTATAAAACTTAGAACAAAATAATAAGTGTAAACCTTTGTAACTTTGGATTAGGCAATGGTTTTTTAGATATGACACCAAAAGCACAAGTGAAAAAAGAAAAAAAATAAATAAATAGGATGTTATCAAAATTAAAACTTTTGTATGTCAAAGGATACTCTCAAGGGAATGAAAAGACAACCTATAGAATGAGAAAAAATATTTGCACATCATACATCTGATAAGGGTCCAGTACCCAGTATATATAAAGAATTATTCCAACTCTACAATAAAAAGACAAATAACCTGATTTCAAGTTGGCAAAGGATCTGAGTAAACATTTCTCCAAAGAAGATATACAAATGGCCAATAAGCACATGAAAGATACTCGATATCATAATTAGGAAAATGCAAACTGGAAACACAACGACATACCACTTCATACCCACTAAGATGGCCATAAGCATAAAGACAGATAATAAAAGTGTTGGTGAGGATGTGGACCAATGGGGACCCTCACAAAATTGCTGGTAGGAAGGTAAAATGGTACAGCAGCTTTGGAAAGTCTTGGCAGTTCCTCAAAAAATTAAGCAGAATAACCACATGATCCAGCAATTCCACACCTAGGTATATACCGAAGGGACCTGAAAACACATGTCCACACAAAAACATGTACATAATTGTTCACAGAAGCATTATTCACAATAGTCCAAAAAATGGAAACTTCCCAAACCTCCATGAAGATGAACCGATAAACAGAATGTGGTATATCCATACTGTAGAATATTTTTCAACCATAAAAAAGAATGAAGGACTGATTTGTGCTGTAACCTTGAAAACATTATTAACCTTAAAATCTTAAAAACATTATGTTAAGTAAAAGAAGTAGGCACAAAAGGTCACACACTGAATGATTCCATTTATATGAAATGTCCAGAATAGGCAAATCCATGGAAATAGAAAGTAAATTAAAAGCTGCTGGGGGCCGAGAAAAGGCGGCAACGGGGAATGATTGCTAATGAGTATGAGATTTCTTTGTGAAGTTTTGAAAACATTTTGGCATTAGATGATGATGATAATTCACGACTTAGTGAACATACAAAAAACCACGGAATTGTATACTATAAAAGTTTAAATTTTATGGCATGTGTGTTTATCTCAACTTAACAATAACAATTATGGTGAGATACTGCTGGTGAAAATGTTCACTGGTAAAACATCTTGAAAGACAGTTTTGAAAACAGGTATCGAATTTGATACCATAATTCAAATTCTAAGAACGTATCCTCTGTAAATAATTATTAATGTCACCACTTTAGTTATAAAGATTATCTGCAATGTAGTTTGTAAGATCAGAATATTGGAAATACCCTGAAGGTACAGACATGGCCCACCACTGCAAACTGGGTGAGTCCCTTTGATCTTGGCAGCACAGGGGCTGGTCCACATGACCTCCCTTGCTGAGCCAACGTCTCTGAGCCCACCGAGGGGAGTGGTGACGAGATGGGGGCAGCCCCAGGCAAGAATGCTACAGATTCCTACTGCTCTTACCTGAAGTTCAGCAGTTTTTCAAGAACAAAAGCTTCTCAGATTGTTATATGCTTTTGATGGATTACCAGAGTGACAAAAACGCTGTTTCTGGGGGCACCTGGGTGACTCAGTTGGTTAAGTGTCTGACTTCCGGCTCAGGTCATGAACTCAGGGTCTTGGGATTGAGCCCCAAATCAGAATCCCCGCTCAGCAGGGAGTCGGCTTCTCCCTCTCCCTCTGCCCCTCCCCCAACTCATTCCCCATGCTCTCTCTCAAATGAATAAATGAACTCTTAAAAAAAAAAAAAGGCTGTTTCTGTTCATTTTGTCTAGATTCATAGTTGCTTCATGGGGTCCTCATAAATCCTCCACACCTGGCCAAAAGCCAGTCATTCTGCATCCTAATACAGATTTTAACAAATAATGATCTTGGTACTGGAGGAGACCAGGGGAAGAGGCATTCTCAAAATTTTAGGTGATAAAATAGATTAGTTCATGTTTTCTGGAGGCAACACAAATATAAATCTAGAGCCCTAAAAAATATTATTTAATTATTTTAATACTTAATTGTGTCACTTCTAGAAATTCTATTCTAAGGAAATAATTGTGGATCTGCTCAGAGATTTAGCTACAAAAGAATGTACAGGACAGAGTTGTCTACAATAGCAAAAAGCTGAGTTCAAGCTAAATGTGCAAGATACAGCCTCATGATGAAATATACTAGCCATTAAAAATAATGTTGTACAAGAAAATATGATGACATGGAAAATGATTATAAAGCTTAGACTAAAAAAAAGAGTTTTAATACAGTGTGAAAGGTATCATTTCATTTTTGTAAATATATATATTTACATATATGTACATATAAAGACATACATGCTTAGAAGAAATGAGAATGGCTTAAACAGTGACTATCTCTGTGTGATGGGAAAGCATCTGATTGGTGGTGCAATCTATTATTTTCCACATATTCCATAATGAACATGTATCACCCTGGTAATAAGAAAAAAGCAAAAGTTACTCTTTTTAAAAAGGTGAAATCATATAATTTAAGGCAGGAAATCTTGGCACTTAGAACTTGAAAAAAGTTACCACATCGTTGAGTATTTTTACATTTAGCTCTGGGTTTCCTGGCTGCCAAGGCAAAAAGAGAAACATGAAGAATTATCTAGGTCTCTACTAGTTTTATTTCTCAGTTCATCCCAGGAGATAAACTACCATTCCGGCACTGGATTCTAGGGGAAGAGCATGATGTACTGCTTCTCGGTAATACGAATACCTACCCTGTAGTACAGCACAGCAGGGGCTAATGCACAGCCTTCACTTTTGTTCTCTGTTGTTGCTTAAGAACTGTGGTCCCCACCCCTTGCTAAACAATAAGTAACACACACATAATGCCTTTCTCATAATATACTTCCATCCCTATTTTTCACTGCAGTAAAATAGTTCCCGCATGAATGTTTGTTTCCAGTAAGACCCCAGTGATGCTGTATCTGGCTTTTATGCAATATTTTGAGGGTGTCACCATTTCACTCTGAACAAGGATACTCAGAAGATGGTCTCATAGATGAAGTCAATCTTGAAGTGTGGTAGATGTAGCATACTTTGAGAATGTACATTTCTTTCTTTTAATTTAATTTAATTTATTTATTTGACATAGAGAAAGAGAGTGAGCACAAGCAGGGGGAGTGGCAGGCAGAGGGAGAGGGAGAAGCAGGCTCCCCGCGAAACAAGGAGCCTGATGTGGGGCTCGATCCCAGGACCCTGGGATCATGACCTGAGCCGAAGGCAGACACTTAACCAACTGAGCCACCTGGGCACCCCAAGAATGTACATTTCTTAATAAAGCATCTGCATAAGAGTCCTCAGAGAACAGAAAATAGAGAAAAAGTTAGGTCAGTGGCTATGGACCTAAAACACAGAAGTCACAAAGAGGCACTGACTGCTAAAGCTACCAGCCCTGAAACTGTCTCTGGAAAGCTTAACCTTGCCATGACAAGAAGTAGCTTCCAGAAATACACACAAACTATATCAGTTAGAGTAAGAGACTCTGAAGGCTGAGATGGGGGGCGGGGACGGGGAGCTGTGCCTATTATCTTCTGTGGATGTCGATCCTTGCTATAGAAATAATTTAAATTAGATTTTCTTCTATATCTTACCTGCAGTTTCTCTCAGATCCTATGGATCCAAGTCACTCCCGGAGACAGCAGAGATTTTGTAGAGTCTGGGAGACTGCTAAAATAGCTTACTTCTCCCTCCAAATCCCCCCACTCCAAAACACCTTCCACTCCATGTGTCTGATGCTTCGAGGCCCGAATCAAGTCTTTCCTGACCACCCATGTGGCCTTCCTTTCCTCCGTGACCTCTAGGAGCACTTACCCACCACAGTACTCGCTGACACCCACCTTGCATGTCATGTGTCCCCACTCAGGCTATAAGCTGTGAAACAGTAGACATCTCCCCGAGCAACTGCCACAGTCACTTATGTGTGAATCCTAAGGTGACAAGTTCATCTAAATTACCCAGTTTATCTGTTTCCCAAAGTAAATACATGGCTATCAAGCCCTGTGTTGGTAAGCTGATAAGGTTGATAGTACAACTGTCAGCGAAGCGATAATGCTAAAAGGCCAAAGTTTCTGGACTGGGAATATAGCTTTCTAAATTTATTCCAACAAATTAATTTTGTTGGTCTGATCACCACGGACAGGAAGAATGAAATATTCTTCTTGGCATCTAAGGAGTTCACAGTCTTTCAGAAAATAAAGATGCATGTATAGCTATTTAGGATAATGCGTTATTAATATGGAAAAAATGGGAGGACATAAAACAATTACAAGGCTATCAACAATGTTCCTCCAACAATGAATCATGGAACACTACATCAAAAACTAATGATGTATTGTATGGTGACTAACATCATATCAAGGCTTTTAATTTCTGCTCAGGGTGTAGAGAGCTGAAGAGAGCATCACTCCCATGCTCACAACAAATAAAAAGCCAGATAAATGGCAAGTCTAGAGCTTTCTTGACTCTACTGGAAAGCTGAGGTCACACGGAAACAAACTAGCCCTAAATCTAAGGAGAACCAGATACCTACAGGAAGAGAGAAGACAGCACTTGTTTACCTGAAGTGGATGTACGTGGACACTGGCTAACAGGCATCAAGTAACAAATAACAACAGAATACTGCTGGGACAGTTGACAGAGCATGGAGCCAGACCACTCTGAGGCACAGTGCAAAAGGAAGACCTAAGGCTGACACTGAGACAGACAGTAAGAAAAGCCCTTTGGCCAACCAGCCCCAATTCCAAACTCAAAGTATCACAAGAGGAATTTGAAGTGTGTGGTGCACTGTGAATAACCATACCAACAACAAACCTCAAATCCAGTTCAAATCCTGATTACAGTGATCAATTGCCCACACTAAAGGTCTAGCAAAAATAGAAAGGCACTCCCATTTCCAGACATAAAAACTATTTATCTCAGTCTCTCGTGTCCTACACAAGATGTCCAGTTCACAACAAAACATACAGAGCATACAAAAGCAAGAAAGAAACCACACTGCCAAGAGAGGGCAATGAACTGAACCAAACTCAGATATAACACAGATGTTGAAACTATCAGACACTAAATTTTAAACAACCTTAATTAATTGTAAAAGACCCTAACAGAAAGAGTGGACAACACAGAAGATTAAATGTCTCATTTTACCAGAAGGATAGGAACTGTAAGAGAGAATAAAATGAAAAAACTTGAAAGGCTAAACACAGTAACAGAAATGAAGATGGCTTTCAACATTCTTCAGCAAATTTGACACCGCCAAGGAAACAGTCGGTAAACTAGAAAATAGGTCAACAGAATTACCCACACTAAAACAAGAAGCAACAAAAAGAAGAATGAAACAAAATGAAGTGTTCAACAGCTGTGGAACAAATCAAAATTTCTAACATAGGTGTAATCAAATTTCAGAAGGAGAAAAGAAAATGGAGCAGAAGAAATATTTGAAGAAATAATTGTTGAGAATTTTCTAAAATTAATGACAGACACCAAACCACAGATCCAAGAAGCTCAAGAATACCAATCAGGATGAATACCAAGAATGTGCATACATGTGCACATGTGCACGCACGCACACACACACACACACACACACACACACTCTCACACAGAGGTGTAACTTATTAAAACAGCTGAAACCAAAGACAAAAAGAATATTGCATGCAGTGGTAGAAAAATAAAACATTAAATATAAAAGAACAAAGATAAGGATTATAGAAGACATCTTGTCAGTAGCATGCAAGTAAGAAGTCAATGAACCTATATCTTTAAGGTGCTGAAAGAAAAAATAAACTGTCAACCCAAAATTCTAGACCCAGTGAAAATATCTTTCAAAAAAAAGGAGAAAAAAGGACTGGCACAGACAAAAACTGAGAGAATTCATGACCAGGACACCTACACTATAAGAAATGCTAAATAAAGTTTTTCAGGCAGAAGGAATATAATATCAGAAACTTGGATCTACACAAAGACATGAAGAGTGCTGGAAATGGAATAAATGAAAGTCAAAAACAATTTGTCTTTTTCTTATTTTTAATTGCCATCAAAGATAACTGAATGTCTAAAGCAGGAGTCAGCAAACTATGGTTTATAAGCCATAGTCTCTTTTAGTATGACCTTTGAGTTAAGAATCATTTTTATGTTCTTTAAATATTGTTTAAGAAATGATGAAAATATGCAGCAGAGACCAAATGTGGCTTCAAAGCCAAAAATATTCACTTTTTGGTCCTTTAGAGAAAAAGTTTGCTAACCCCTGGTCTAAAGCAAAAATAACAGCAATGTTGTGTTTACAACATATGTAAAAGGAAAATGATGATAACAATAAGTACAAAGGATAGAAGAGAAGGATTGGAAATATACTACTGTTGACGTCCTTACACTACATGGGAAACAGTATAATATTATTTGAAAGTAGATTCTGATCAATTAAAGGTATATATTTATATATATATATATGTTTGTATATATTTACATATATACACACACACTCTAGCGTAATCACTTAAAAATGTAAAAGAAGCATAAATATGAAGTCCATAGTGGAGATAAAAGGGAATCATAAAAGGAACTCAAAAGGAAAAAGAAAGAAAGAACAACAGCTAGCAAAATGGTAGATTTTGATTAACTTTAATAGCATAGTAAATGTGAATGGTCTAACACACCAATTAAAAGATAGATGTTGTCAGATCGGTTAAAAAAGCAAGACTCTAAGGTCTACATGAAACCTGCTTTAAATATACAGACATAGACAGGCTAAAAGTAAAAGAAAAGTAAAAGATATAGGAAACAAACACTAACCAAAAGAAAGCTGGAGTAACTATATTATTAACACCCAAAGCAGTAGAACCCAGAACAAGGAATACTAACAAGGATAAAAAGAAATAGTATATAATAATAAAAGGATCAGTTCTCCAAGAGGACATAACAATCTTGAATGTGTAGGCACCTAAGAACAGATGATCAAAATACATGAAGCAAAAAGTGATAGAACAAAAAGGAGAAATAGAAAAATGCACAACTTTAGTTGGAGACCAACATGTCTCTCTGTTATTGATAAAACAAGTGAACAGAAAATCAGGACACAGAAGACCTAACATTTCTAGAACATTCTACCCAACAATAGCAGAATATACATCCTTTTCAAGTACACATTGAACATTCAACAAGACAGAGCATATTCTGGGCCATAAAACAAGGGTGAACAAATTTAAAAGAACAGAAATCATGCAAATTATACTGTGAGACAATAGTAGAATTAAATTCAAAATCAGTACAGTAAGACTTCTGGAGAATTCCCAGTTAAAAAATCAAATGACATACATTCAAATAACATGTGGATTAAAAGGAATTCTCAAGGTATATTCTTAAATATTTTGATTTTAAATAAATGAAAATGAAAATACACATAACAAAATTGTGGAATGCAGCTAAAGCAGTGGTTAGAGGGAAATGTATAGTACTAAGTGCTTATATTAAAACAGAAGAAAAATCTCAGATCAGTAATATGCACTATCCCTTAAGAAAACAAAAAAATAAACCCAAAGCAAGGAGAAGGAAGAAATAAAGAAAAGAGCAAATAAAATTGAAAACAGAAAAACAGACAAAATTAATGAAACCAAAATCTGGATCTTTGTAAAGATCAATAAAATTAATAATCTTCTAGACAGAATAAGAAAAAAATTGAAGACACAAATTACTAGTATCAGGTATGAAAGGAGAAGATCACTATAGATTCCATGGACATTAAGTGGATGATATGAGGACACCACAAACAATTCTACCTCCATATTTTGACAACTTAGGTGAAGTAGAACAATGCCTTAAAAAACATAAACTACCCTAACTTATCAAGAAATAGGTAACCTGAAGTGTACCTATACCTATTAAATTTTTAGTTAAAAACTTTCTATCAAAGAAAACTCTAGACCCATGTGGTTTCATTAATGAATTCTACCAAACACTAAAGGAAGAAACAATACCAATCCTGCACAGCCTCTTTCAAAAATACATCACAACCAAATGAAGTTATCCCAAGAATACAAGACTGGTTCAATGTGTGAAAATCAATCAGTATAATTCACCATATTAAATATAAAGAAAAAAATCACATGATCTTGTCAATAGACGGAGAAAAGGCATTCAACAAAATTCAAAATCCATCCATAATAAAAACTCTCAGTAAACTCAATACAACGGAAATTCTTTAACCTCATAGGGCATCTAGCCTCAGTTAACATCATACTTAATAGTGAAAAATTAATTATTTCTCCCCCATGACAAGAAACAAGGCCAAATGTTCTCTCTCACCACTCCTATTCAACATTGTACTGGAATTCTTAGCCAGTGCAATAAGGCAAAAAATAAATAACTAAAAGGTATCCAGATTGGGAAGGAAGAAATAATACTCTCTTTATTCACAGATGACATAATTGACTGTGTAGAAAATCCCAAAGAATCTACAAGTAAACCCTCTAGAATAAGTGACTTTAGCAAGGTAACTGAATATAATGTCAATATATAAAAACCAATTACAGGGGTGCCTGGGTGGCTCAGTCAGTTGAGTGTCCAACTTTTAATTTCAGCACAGGTCATGACCTCAGGGTTGTGGGACGGAGCCTCACATTGGGCTCCACACTCAGTAGGGAGTCTGCTTGAGATTCTCTCTCTCCCTCTCCCTCTACCCCCCCATTCGCTCTTTCTCACTCTCTCTTTCAAATAAATAAATAAATCTTTTTAAAAAAATTACATTTCTATATACTAGCAACAATAGCAACCCCCAAAATTAGATACTTAAGTATAAATCTAACAAAACACACAAGATCTATATCCTAAAAACTACAGAATGGTAATAGAAAAACCAAAGAGACAAATAGAGAGATAAGATATATCATCTTCATGGACTGAAAGACTCAATATTGTAAAGATGTCAATTCTTCCTAAATTAACATATAGATTCAAAGCAATCCCATTCAAAGTCCCAGCAGGGCTTTTTGTAGATATTGACGAGTTAATTCTACAATTTATATGGAAAGGCAAAGGAACTAAAAGAGCCACAACAATTCTGGATAAAAATAAAGTTGGAGGACTTACACGATCTGCTTTCCAAACTTATTATAAAGTCACAGTAATCAAGACAGAGGTGGTGTTGGCACAAAATAGGCATAGAGATCAATGGAATAAAACTGAGAGTCTGGAAATAAACACTTACATTTATGACCAACTGATATTCAACAAAAATGCCAAGACAATTCAATAGGGAAACATAGTCCCTTCAATAAACGATGCTTGAACAACTGGACTTTCATATGCAAAAAGAAAAAAAAATTCCTTGACTCATGGGGCACCTGGATGGCTCAGTCGGTTAAGCGTCTGCCTTCAGCTCAGGTCATGGTCCCAGGGTCCTGGGATCGAGCCCCACATCGGGCTCCCTGCTCTGCGGGAAGCCTGCTTCTCCCTCTCCCTCTCCCCCTGTTTGTGTTCCCTCTCTCACTGTGTCTCTCTCTGTCAAATAAATAAATAAAATCCTTAAAAAAAAAATTCCTTGACTCATACCTTATACCTCATACAAAAATTAACCCAAAATGGATCACAGACCTAAGTGTAAAACATAAAATCATGAAAGTTCTAGAAGAAAGTATAAAAAATTTTCAAACTATTTGGTTAGGCAAAGAATTCTTAGATATGACAACAAAAGTCTGATTCACAATAAAAATTGATAAACTGGTTTATCAAAGTTAAAAACTTTAGCCCTGAGAAAGACACTGTTAAAAGAATAAAAATATAAGGCACAGCCTGGGAGAAATAACTTGCAAAACACATTTCTGAGATTCCAGATTATGTAAAGAACTCTCAAAAATCAACAATAAGAAAACAAACAACCCAATAAAAATAGGCAATCAAAATTACTACTGCATAACTTTTAAAAGCTATAAATTTTTATCTGAATTTGTACATTTTTTCCAGTCTATTCTGGGTCAAAATGTAGCCTCTCACCAATTTGTTTTGTTCCATATCATTTGACCCCAGAATTAGGTTTTGATCTCTGTTAACCTTTGATGCACTTTATATTGACCTTAAAAAAAAGAAAATATTAGTTTTCATTGAACTCAAGGGATAAATTTCATATAAGTCCTTACTAAAGAGACTAATTTTCCTATCAAATAAAATTGACTCTTTAAACACACAAAAAAATTTATAACTTTCTAAGGCATAAAAATTTATTTTCTCACCTTTTAAGTAATGAGCCCTGAACATGAATCACATTTTTAATCACCATACTTCCTCCTTCCTGATACCAAAACTAAACAGTTCTGGAACCCAATGATGAAAGAAATGATTCTTATTTTCCCTTTGCTCATGTTTCTTCACTTATTTCTCACCACCTGGTATCACGTTTTGTAAGTCATTGTAAATCATGTTTGGGAACAATGTGAAGTATAACAAAGAAACAAAGAGATTCTTCATGAAAGAAATCTTTTAAAATCAAGTCATTCAATATGTAACCCTCTTCTTCCAAGTGAATGTCTTTTTCCCCCCAGTATCATGCCTGCTCAGGCCATACTTCTCTGCTGGAAACCAGAGAAAGAATAAACCTTGAAGATTTCCAGCACTATGCCCAGCTGGTTTCCAACTATTGCACTCTTTTCTTACCCTGTTTTAGTTTTTAGAGTCTTTTTTTGTAAATTTGCATACATTTGACACACAATGTAACGTTAGTTTCAGATATACAACACACTGATTCAACAAGTCCACGCTCACCACAAATATAGTTGCTGTCACCATACAATGCTGTTACAATACCATTAACTATAGTCCCTGTGTTGTGTTTCATCCCTGCGACTTATTCATTACATCACTGAAAGCCTGTACCTTCCACTCCCCTTCACCCATTCTGCCCACCCTTCCACTACCCTCTCCTCTGACAATAACTTTTTTCTCTTATAGTACTTCTCATCACTTGAAATATGAGACAGAACATAAATAAATAGGTCTCCTTCCAGTAGATTGTAAGTACCATGAGCAGAGAGATTTGTCTTTCTTGTGTACTCTTTTATCCTCAGCACCCAGAACAGGATCTGGCACACAGTAGATGCTCAATATTTGTGAATCAATGACGGCCCAAGGCATCTCTCCCTACCCATTCCTTCATGTTTTTCCAATGATCCTGGCCATCCCATAGCACCACTGCTGATGGAAACAAAATATGCTGCCCTCCACTCCCTCCTTTCTTTCAGGATTAGTGACCAAGACTTTCTGCCAACTTCTGTGCTAACGAGATATTAAGGATGCACCCCTTTTTGCCCAATCTAACTCCGAAATGTCCACCAATGTCTGCCATATCAAATGGAAACAAAAAGCAGCACTCCATACTTCAAATGAAAACAGGCTAAATGCTTTAAAAGCAATAGGCAGTAGAGGCTGGTTTCCTACTAAAACAACTATAGAGTATTCACCTACTGGATTTACTGTCCGGAGAACTGTTTTCTTGCCCAGGATCCACCACAAACTGCATCTTCACCAAGTCCCAGCCTGTTAGTTTGAAGACAGGTTAACAATACTGAAACGCAGCCATGATTTAGAACAAGAAAGCGTTCTCAACAGAGGGCATGGGGGAAGGTGAAGGGGAGGTGCTGGGGAGTGGGACACAGAGCAGAACCAGCTGTGAGGCTTCTTCAAACTATACATGCCCCCCCCAACTCCTCCACCCTAACCCACCCCTACAGAATCATCACGATAAGGTAAGCCACTGCTGCTGTTACCAACAGGAGTATGAAAAGCTCAGAAAAACTTTTGCAGATTTTAAGTGTAAGTTCTTTGAGGAATGGCACCAAGATTTACGCTTCTTAGTGAGAGCCAGAGTGGTATCTAATATAGGGTACTCCATGTTAGAGTCTCTACCTGTGTCTCCAGCCTCACTCCTGTCACCCCTCAGCCGCACCCGGTACTCTATTGTACTGAACTTCTCCTGATTGTCCATACAGGCCAGGCCTGTCATCATCTGTCACTGCCTGTGGGAAAAACCATTGACTGACTGCCTACCTAACAGCCTGATAGGCCGTCTCACTTCCTTCCTTGATAACAGAACTCCAGCTTTGTTCAGATATGGGGCATCGATGTGCTCAGAGAAGCTGAGCCCCTTTCTCAGCTCCAGAAGACTGTGTGGATAAAACAATCATAGCCCACCTTCTTCTCCTTTACCAGTGACTGATTTAGGGTGGGCATGTGACCATTCTGGCCAATGACCTAGGGAACTTCTGGGACATTTTGTCCTTTGTTATCTAGACAAACCCCATCCCTCCCTTCTGTTTTGGGTGTTATAACCGGCAGCCATAATGGAGCTGCAGTCATCCTGTGGCAGAGAAGGGAAAAGCAAGCGAATCCAAACGAGGGCCGTGACCACTGTGAACCCCTACCTGCAAGGACTTCTTAAGTGAGACAGTTAAGGGACCTAAATCACGTTATTTACAATAGCAAGCACTGATCCCCCACCACAATGGCCTGGGAAGCCCCTCAGGCTTTTTTTCTCCTAGAGCAGCCCTACCGTCTCCAATTTAGAGCTCAACTTCCGTCTCCTGGAGAAGCCTTCCCTATATCCCCAGAGAGTTAGACATTCTCAGGCACTGTTATCTGCACATCTGCCTTTCCCACCAGATGGTGAGCTTCTCCAAAGCAATCATTTTCACCCTTGGCAGAGGCCCTGGCATACTGTAGTTAAGTCTCAGTTTGGGCTTAGCATAAGTGACTCCATTTTGGTCCTAGTGAATGAATGAACAACAAAACAATGAATGGAAGGATGAATACACAGGATGCTCTCCATGCCTTGGATAAAGACTTGATGACTGACAGACTGAATACGGCACCCAGGCAGTCTACACTCTACTACGGACTTCATTTAGGTGGTGGTGAGCAAAGGCAGAGAGAGTGCAATGGACATGTACTATTTTTATCTGTGCCGAAGCAGACTTCTCACTGGGAACTGCCCCTCCCCAGTCTCCAACAGCTGAACTGGACCTGAACCAATCCCCCAGGCACTGGTGGCACCTGGGTAATGTATTCACTCCTATCCTGGAAACCCACTGCCTATCCACTGAGATGGCTTGGCCCAGCTTCGGGCTAGCATATCAGTAAGATTTGCTATGAGGATGAAAGAGCTGGAAGAAGAGAGAGACTCTTCCCCTCCCCCCACCCCCTCTCTCTAAAGGAGGAGATAAACCTGAAGGCGCCAGTGCTATTTATCACCTCATACTAAAAACCAGTTAACACAGAAGGTGAAAAGAGCCAAGATATGTATGAGAGAGAATGAGCCCTGCAACCTCATATGAGCCCCTGGATGTAGCTATGCCTGAAGCTAAAACCCTCAGCCTTTTTTCATTTATGTGACCCAATTTCTATATTGCATCAATTTTCAAGTGACCAACACCCAACTCAAAAGAATTCTGACACAGTCGATGGTGATGAAAGCGGGCTGCTAAGCCCCTTTTGTCTGCAGGGTCTGTCCTGGCACCTCTCAATCTTCTGCCTCTAGGATGGTATCAGGAAGTAAAAGAGCCTGAGAGGAGTCTAGCAGTGAGCAAGTCAGAGTGATTAAAGAAAAAAAAATGCCACCCCCAAAACACTCACACACACACCTCACCACTCCTAGGGTTTCCCCTAAAGGCGGGTAATCTGAGCCTCCTGGATCTCCCTTCTGTTCAGAAATGTGTGGAGACCTCTGGGAGGCATAAAGTGCTACATTATCACGTAGGGAAAAAAATGGAGAGAACTTTCACCACGCTTTGTGCTGTGCACTTTATGAACATCATATAACTTAAGGCTATTTTAATGACTATAATACCCATTTTGCCTTTGAGGAAACTGAGCATCAGCGAAGTTAAGTAAGTTGCTCAGGGTCACACAGCTAGTAACTAGAATTTAAACAGCACTATAGACCTTTTCCCCCTTTCTCCCTCGGATCGCAGGGTCCTGGGAGATGGAGGCACCCCTCCACCTCCACCCTCATGCCCACAACGCCCCAGGGCACACAGACCTGCAGTCTTCCAACCTCCGGCCCCTGGAGTCAGAGCAGCCGAGCGTACTCAGCTCTTCGGAAGCCCCAGGGAACTAACTAAGCCTTACGCATGGGTCGTTTATTCACCACCACCACCGAAAAGTAAAGAGCCGGGCAGAGCAGCGGCAGGGACGCGGGCCCCTGTGCGGCGCCGCAGAGGGAGAGGCGGGAGCTCCTCTCGGCTCCTCCACGGCCCGAACCCCCGCCCCAGCTCCGCGCTCTACCCAGCAGCCCTGTCCCCCAGCCTCCCCTCTCCCCTACCAGCGCCACGCAAACGGCGCTCGGCGGCGCCCTGGCAACCCCGCCCCCGCCCGGTCCAGATGTGCCCAGCTGTTCGCCTCCAGTTGGCTTCGGGACCCCAGCCCCTCCACCGCACCGCGGCCCTCCACGGCCCGCCGCAGCCGCGCGGTCCCGCAGGTCCCCGGCGCGGGGTCCTCCGGCCGCGGCCGACCACCGCCCCCAGCTGGCCGCGCCCTCCCCGCTCACCTGCGCCGCGCGCGCCCTCCGGGCCTCTCGGCGCCCCAGCCCGGCTCCCGGCCTCGGCTCCCTGCGCTCCTGCCGGGGGCCGGCGTTGGCTGCGGCCGCGCGGGGCGGGGCGGGGCGCGGCTCCTCCCCGCCTGAGCCACCTGGGGCGCCCGCAAGGGGACCCGGCCGGGACAGGTGGGCCCCGCCCAGGAGCTGGCTGCTCGGGGCTCAGGCTCCTCGGGGAACCTCAGGGATCCTCCGCCGGCTTGAAGGGAGGCCCGGGCGGGAAACGGAACACAGAGCGTGAGCCTGACCGGACCAAGCGACCAAGCCAGTGCGAAAGAGTGGAAGCCAACCCCTTTCTTTGTGGGATATACAAACCGAGAACCCAGAACTGAGACCCTCGGGGTGAAAATGCTTGGGCCAAGGGCACAAGTGAGTTAGTTCAGAAACTGGAAGAACTCGGGCCTTTTGCTCCCTGCTCAGCAGGGAGTCCGCTTTTCCCTCTAACCCTTCCCCTCTCATGCTATCTCATTCTCTCTCGCTCAAATAAATAAATAAATAAATAATAAAATATTAAAAAAAAAAAAGAACTCAGGCCTTTTCCAACCATCCCACACTAAGCCATCCGCACCTCACCCACGGTGGGCCCAGATGACCCCCAACCCTTTTGTAAAATAACATTAAGCTATAAATAAGATCATTTCAGGTAATGATATCCTCCCCCCAAGAGGGGAGGAACCTCCTCTGTCCACCGTTAAATAACCAGAGCCTTGAACAAATGCAGGACAGTGCATGAGCTCAGTTACTACTTGGCGCACAAATGAGGTGTGGCCCAGACTTTTGAGTCCAGCCTTCTGCTGGTCCCTACAGGCCAGAATTATCCCAGCATCTCTCCTACTTTATCAGAAAAGAACCCAGAGTCAAGAAGCCAGGCTTCCAAGCCACCCGTCCTCTCTGTACCGCTTACTTCCCTTCCCAATGCCTGCCAGGCAGCTGGCTTGTGGGAGGTCTATACCCCTGGGCATCTTTGTAAGCTGTCAAACAAATCTTTAACTTCTGAAGATGTCATAGGCAGGGGTATTCAGAAATATAATGCTGTCCTGCCAGCCTTGCACTTGTTGAAAGAGCCCAGAGTTTGTAAGACTGACCCAGGATCCCACAGCCAGTAGCAGAGTGAAGCCTTGGGCATTGTTGGTGATGGTCGGTCCTGTAGCCAGGAAGCCTTGAGTGGGGATAGAACTTGTACAGAAATGGGGCTTGTGTTTGGTCCTCTGTTGAGATCTCTAATCGGTGGTCTTTCCAGGGCTCTCAGAGGGCAAGCGTGATGTGAGCCACTCACACTTACTGAGGACCTAACAGTTTCAAAAAACAAAAAGGTGTGGGGTACCTGGTTGGCTCAGTCAGTAGAACATATGACCCTTGATCTTGAGGTTGTGAGTTTGAGCTCCACGTTCGGTATAGAGGTTATGTTAAATCAATCAATCAATCAATCAAATCCATTTAAACAAAAAGAAAAAATGTGTCAAAATAGGACACAAAGAGTGTGGTATATTTTTTCCATTGAGCAAATGAGCCTTAACAAACACACACATACACACACACCCAATGATGTGTGATGCTGCTACCCACATGTTAATCTCAAGATTCATTAAAGAAATCCATTATAAGCACACTACGGGAAACACTGCACAACTTTAAAATTGTGTGGAGAACATTCCTACTTAGAACTATTTCAGTACACTTCTATGACTGTCTATTAAACCTCAAAGCCATAATTAGAGGCTGTCTGTTAAGGTGAGGTCAGGGCCAAGTGGTCTGCTCCACCCCTACCCCCAACATAGGCTCAACATTATTAGGGCCTGGACCCCCCCCCCCCATCCTGCTTCATCGTGAGTCTGGCACAGATGGGTGTTTGAAGATGTGGTATGGCCTGGCTAGTTGCTTCACACTGGGCAAGGCCAACCTGTTAAAAAGTTACAGAGAATGCCCTACTTAGGTGTGCCCTCCTCCAGCTGTACTCCCTATGCGGTAGGTGAGGAGGCTGGTGTCCCAGGGTGGGGCTAGGAAGGGTCCTGCCATTTGGGACAGCCACTTGCACCAGCACGTGGGACTGAGCTTGGGAGCCCCTCCCGTTCTCACCCACACAAAGTGGGCCCGGCCCTTGTGTATTGGTTTCACTCAGTGGAGCATGTGATCCCCTGTGATTTAGGATCCTCCCACTATGTGTGTGATCTTGGCTGGGCCAGTCTGGTAAGGGATGTCACACAAACTGGCCTGGGAATCATCATCAGGAAGGCACAAGTTCTGCCCTGGCATTCATTCATTCTCTCTCTCACTCTCTCTTCCCTTTCCTCCTCCCCCGCCCCCTCCATTCAGGGCTTGCTGAGTAGCCCCGGGCAAGTTCCCTAATTGTCTAGTTGTGCATTTCTCCCACTTAGAAAACAAGCAAGCGTGAAATCAGACAAGGTCTCTGCTGGAAGTTCTTTGCTTGAAAGGGGAATCTGAAATATGAAGGTCTGATACCATTGTGAGGTTAAGTGAAATAATGCATATGAAGTGCTTGAGCACAGCGCCAATGACCATGCATGTTTCTATTCTCTGCCAGTCCCTAGGAAAAATGATACTTGAACTAGGAAATCTTCAGTTTCTTCTCTATCTCTAGTTCTCTGATTGTATAGTGAAAGAGAAAGTATCCAAAGAATAACTAAAAAATTTCTGAGCCTTGGGATATTATTTACCTTTTCTTCCCTACCTTTACATAGAACTCATTGCGCTCCCTTAATTCTGTACATCATTTTCTGAGCACATTTTTCAATGAAACAATATGTATAAAGTGCCTAGGACAGTTCTGGTACATAGTAACCGCTCAGTTAATTATAACCGATACAGGAGAGATGTAGGAAAGTGGCCAGCAGTAGAAAGAAAGAGCCATCAATTCAGGTAGACAAATCTGATAATCACTTTATTAGGTTAGCCAGAATTTTAAGTTCACTGGCTTTGTTATCAGATGGGCTTGGGTTCAAATCCAGCCACCACTTAACAAGGTCTGTTAATCTTTCTATGCCCCAGTTTACTCATCTATAAAATGAAGATAGTACTAGTGTATCATAGGAGCTGGGAGGCATACATGGAACAACCTTCAGGGAGTTGCTACTTTATCCCAGGCATGGTTCTAAGTGCTTAGCCACTCTTCTGAGAGCTGACTTCAGGGTACAATTTCTTAATCAAGGCCCACAGACCCTGGAACTGGATTCGGTATTCTGTGTCTACATACATTTTTCTTAAAGAGAGCATCCACAGCTGTCCTTAAATTTGCAAGGAGGTCTGGGTCTCAAAACTGGTTAGGAATCACGGCCTTCCAGACTTAGCCAGGAGTCGTACAGCTGGAAGACTTGTCAGAGATGGTGCAGGCCACCGTTCCCAGACATCCTGGAGGAGGGGGATCACCGGTGATGCCTGCTCAAGATGCAGGTCACGCTCCTGAGAATTCTGAGTCAGGAGAGCAGAGTGGTTTTGACTAAGAGAGCTACTCACCCATAGGCAAGCCCAGGACACTCATCTCATCTAACTTCTCATTTCTCAGGTGCAGAAATAAGCCTGGGGATCCATTCATTTTGAAGCAGCTTCCACCCCAAATCCACGGACCGGCCTCCCTCCCCTCTGCGTCAAGGCCTCACCTCACTTGAACAAAGGAAGAGAAATGCTATTCTTTCCACAGCCCAGGTTCACATGAGCAGCACTCTAAGAACAACAGAATGAGACTTTTTTTCAAACTTATTCCTTCTATTTGTTTATTTAATTGAAGTACAGGTAAAACACAGTGTGACATTAGTTTTGGGCGTACAACATAGTGATCCCACAAGTCTATACATTAAGCTGTGCTCATGAGGGTCGCAAACAACTATTCCAGTCCCATTGACTGTGTTCCCCAGGCTGTACCTTTTATCCCCACGTCCTATTCATTCTGTAACTGGAAGCCTGCATCTCCCACTCCCCTTCACCCATTTTGAAATCAGGCTTTTTTGAGAAAAATAAAATGTGCAGCCACATCTGTGTTAGCCCGTTAAATCTCAAGGAGGCCTAGACCTTTCTTGCCAGGACTGCTCACCCACCCCAGGACCCGCCCCCTCCACACACCCCACTGTATCCAGCTTTACTATTTGAACAGCTGAGGCTATTCAGCGAACACTTTCAAGTGACATCCTGCAAAAATGTAGACGCTTTGTTCACTTCCTACAGCCACAGGCTCATTAGGCACTGAACAGCGAACTTCAGTCTGCTGCCATGTAGTTGTGTGAGGCCCACGGTGGGAACCACGGCTTCCCTGGCAGATCTTGGCAAGAAATGAGTCTGAAGCAGACAGAAGAGGCAGCAGCTGCAGGTGCCAAGGAGGGTTATCCAAGTTAGGTTTCAGGGACACCCAAAAATGTCGGCTCAACAACGATCAGACAAAATCCAGCATGTTTTCTTTTCGATTGGTGAAATTCTCTCCGCGCTTTCCAAGGGAAGCCAAGGACACACAGGTGTTCTTGGGGTTTTTGATGTTCACCAATCACAGATTCCTAAAGTAGCAGAAAGTTGAAATAACCTCCCCAAAGTGTGTTGGGCATACCTCTCACATACGAGGCCAGCAAGCAAAATTTCCAAGGTGGCACACTGTAGAAGTTGCATTTCCCTGAGAAGACTGTAAAAAGATGCAGGTGGCCCCCCTTCAGGCCTGTGCTTGACCCTGAGGCTGGGCAGCAAATCAGCTTTTCCATGTTTATTCCTCAGTATTATTCCTTACACTCTCATGGCCCACCGATCAGTGTGAATTTGCTTGGCTTTCTACAACACATCAGCTGGGGCGCCTGGGTGGTTCAGTCATTGGGCGTATGCCTTTGGCTTAGGTCGTGATTCCAGGGTCCTGGGATCGAGTCCCACATTGGGCTCCCTGCTCGGCAGGAAGCCTGCTTCTCCCTCTCCCACTCCCCCTGCTTGTGTTCCCTCTCTCGCTGTGTCTCTGTCAAATAAATACATAAAATCTTTAAAAAAAAAATAAAACACATCAGCTGGGGATTGCTTGCCCTCTTTTACTTGGGTTTCAAAACAAACACTGAAACTATAAAGTTATGGGTCTGCTTACAAAACTGCTGGCTACAAAAATGTCCAAATGTCTTTGGTGGTGTATTTCTAAACCCAGGAAAGAAGTTCTTGATTATTCCAAATTTATTTCTTACTTTTGAGGGTTACACAAACATATTGATCATCTTTTTAATTTGCTAGGTCAATGAGGAAATGAAATACCAGTGCGGAGAAAATTCTGTGTGTAAAATCAGAGTTCGATTACCACTAACACACCAAACAAAATCTTCCTCAGGACCTTTGCGCTTACTTCTGCTTGTAACTGTCTCCGGATCTCTGCATGGCTGGCTCCCTCAGTCACCCACGGAGGCCTTCCCTGACTACTTCATTCAAAGTAGACACAGGCCACTTGCTATCACAGCACCCTGTTTTATTCTCTTCATAGCACTTAAACGTATTAAGTCATATTAGAAAGTGGTGCTCACTAGTTCATAATTGCCTCTAAGAGAATAAAGACTCGGTCTTGTCTTATTCACCACTTCTCTCCAGCTTTGAAAATAACACTGTGTACAAAGCAGGTGCTCGAATATTTCCTAACGTATCGGCAGAAGACTTTGAGTCCATCACGTGGAGAGTTCAACTGCTCCTGTATGTGGCTTAGGTCTGTGAATAAGCTCTGGCCGGGGAGGGAAACGGGATTTCAGCCTAATCTCTCTAGGCTCCTTGGTAACCACGGAACCCTGGGAAACCTAAGCCTCGTGGTTAAGAATATGCGCTCTAGAGCCGGTAACACCTCTTCCTAGCTCTGTGATGTTGGACACTTAAACCTCTCCACACCTCAGTTTCTTCATCCGCATATGGGCAGAATAAGGGTACCACTCTCGCCCGTACCTTGTGAAGAGATCCCAGGACTCGCCTGAAGAACTAGCTATTATCATGAGCCATGCATAGTGCGGGAGGCACACGGTTAGCACAGAGAAGAGTGGGAACCACTGGAACCCTGGTCTATAAACTGCCGGAGTCCACTGCTGATCACCAGGTTCTGGGCATACGGTACACATGTGACCTAGGACTGCATCAGACATTCTCTGATGTGATGTCAGAGAGGCGCCCGCTGCCATCGCAGTTCCTGTGACTAGCCTCAGGCCTGGCAGGCCCAGGGTTGGTGGTGTCCGAGGAGAGCAGGTGCACCGGGCTCCCGCTCTCTGTGGGTGAGGTGAGGGGAGTCAATTAACCTTGCCGGGTGCAGACAGGTGAGTCCTAATGTCCCTCGTAGCCTTCCTTTCTACGCTAAGTACTGGTGATGTGCACTTTGTCTCTTCCAAGGACTCCCCAGTTTATTGGCTTAATAAAGTAAAGTGAAAAACCACTATAAAAGGCACGATTGACTTACAAGTCATAGGGGAAATTAGGAAGAGAAAACTGAGATGGGCACACAGAGAACTGTAAGAGGAGGAATGTGGGCTCTAGAGCCAAAACCACGTGACCTTGGACGGGTGACTCCACCTCTTTGGATTTCAGTTTTCTCTTAGGTTTACGGCCTGAAAGGAAACAAGGAGAAAGCAGAGGTCATGATCCTAAGTCATGTGCTTGGGAGCAACAGGCCCACATGCCGAGGACAGACCAGCCTGCGCAGCACAGCAAGTACCTGGCTCGCATGTGGGGCCAGGAACAGAGCTTTCAGATGCCAGGCTCTTCCTAGCAGAGGCAGCAGGCCGCTTGCTCCCAGAGGCTGGTGGAAGCCGGGGGTGCTTTTGTGTTCCGGCTCTGCTAAGTGACTCCTTGAGTGCCTCCCATCTCACTTTGGGGAGCTTGTTAAGCTCCGATAAAGATGCTGCTGGGATGTAGGCTCTCGGAAGGAGCTGTGATTCTGGAGACGCCGAGTGGACTTGATTCATGAGGCAGCGTCAGGACCCTGAGTGCAGAGCATGCACAGGAGTCCTGGGCGTGAGCAGCCCTCTAGGCACAAAGATGGACACCGGCCCCAAACCCTCCTCACTGCAGTCATTGGGAGGATAGGGAATATTCTCTCCCCGTGCAACAGCCTGAGAGCAGCTTTTCCCCAAAAGGACGGGGCAGGGGTGGGGGGGAGGTATGGGAAAGGAAGAACCCTGGACAATCTCACTGGGTTGAATCAGATGATTCCCAGTGTCTCCTTCACTAAGTAGCAGGGGTGACGGGTAAAGGCATCGCTGCAGTCCAAGGAGAAAATACCTTCTCCTAGGAAGCTTTTGATAATAACTATCAAGAACAATACAACAGGCCCCAAAAGGAGTCACTTGGCCTAAGCGCAAACCGACACTTCGTTTCCGCTCTCCCAAAATGGAATCCTGAAGCAGTCAACTAGGAATCACCTAGTTGTGCCTGACAGACCCCTGCCACCCCCCGAAGGAAAGTGACCTTGCCAGGACCACTGTGCTTTTTGCCTCTATGTTCGCACTCCCTCCTTGCCCCTAGGTCAAGGAGAGTACCCCTCCTCGGAGCTCCCTTCTATCCGCTAGATTCAGGCTGCCCAATTCATGAATCATTGAATAAAGCCAGTGAGATCGTCAAACCTCACTCAGTTGAATTTTGTCTTTTGACACAGCAATCTCTTCTATTTAAGTAGCACTTTCACAGAATGCTTGCCCACAATTTCTCGTCTGATCCTCCAGCCAAATGTGAAGAGTAGAGAGTGGTGGGCTAAGCATCTCCGTAATTCAGGCATGGAGATGAGGCCACTGAGATGCTGCATGGCTAAACAACGTCACCACAATCCCACAGTTGGTCAGTGCGAAGGAGAGTGGGAGCCAGGTCCCAAGTCCCTCGTTACTTCCATTTTGGAATTACTCAGCAGCGCTATTGCCGAGAGTCAGTGCTCCAGGGGTATTTCGCTTTTGCATGCATGCCCCAGAAGGGGGCGCTGCAGGGCAGAGAAGAGGCCAGGCTGGTGATGGGGTCTGCAGGGAAGACAAGCAGCCTGCCTGAAGGAGGCAGCAACCCTTGACCTAGAGGAATCCGCCACCAGCCTTCCTCCCCAACTCTGCGGTAGCCCATCAGAAGAAGCACCCTCAGACGGGAGAGGCACAGGTAAATGGAGTCTATGGTAAAGCGGGGTGGGGGGGAGTTGCTCACAAGGGAACCCCGCTTTACTGTTTCTGCCCCTTTCTGTAGCTGGACTTGCAGATGCACGTGTGCTATGGTTGGCATGTGTACTTTTTCTAAACCTAAAGCATTAAAAGGAGACTCTATTAATCATCCTGACAAGGCTGGAGGTGAGGTAGGGGCAGCTCCTCTCAGCGGGGCTCCCTGAGCAGCCTCCTCCAAGGCTTCACAGAGACCTGGGGAAGGCAGACCCCTCAGACTTCCCATTAGAGCTGGCCCAGATGAGGGAAGAGAACCCTGCTTTATTGGGAGCTTAAACAGCAGAGGACATAGATTATATATTTTAAAAAGCAACCAGAGGGCGCCTGGGTGGCTCAGATGGTTAAGCGTCTGCCTTCGGCTCAGGTCATGATCCCAGGGTCTTGGGATCAAGTCCCGCATCGGGCTCCCTGCTCCTTGGGAGCCTGCTTCTCCGTCTCTCTCCCTCTGCCTCTCTCTCTCTCTGTCTCTCATGAATAAATAAATAAAATCTAAAAAAAAAAGAAAAAGCAACCAGAGATCATCAACATCCTAAAGAGAAGAAAAAAAAAGTCAACATGAGTTAAGTTGAATTCTTACAGCAAACAGTAGAGAACTGACAGGAGTGACTGCAGCCTTCTAAGTGTCTGTGGCATGGAAGAAGGATCCTGACAACCGCTGGGGCGCGCAGACTTCCTTTAGAAGGTGCGTTCTCAGGCACCCCTGCTGCGGGCATCCTCCTTCATTACTGTTTTGATGATTCCTGCCCAGATGCACTCGATGGCCCTCGACGGCCTAACGTAATTCAAGTAACAAGGAATTCTCAGATTCCTCTGACAGGAGAAAACAGAAAAGTTGCAAAGGTATAAAACTTTGTATAAATTCTTCACAAAAGGATTTTTGAGGCTGGTTGTGGGTATCACCCCCCACCCCCACCCCACACACAGAGCACTGTTCTGAGACGCAGTGTTACCAGCTGCCCAGAGCACAGGCCTCGGGGACCAGACTGCCCAGGTTTCGATCCTGACTCCTCCTCCCAGCTGTGAGGCCTTGGGCAAGTGACCAAACCTCTCTGTGCCTGTTTCCTCCCCACTAAAGTAGAGATAATGGTGCCTACCTCGTGGGGTTAAGCGGATTAGATGGGTTTATGCATGTAAAGCACCGGCCCCAAACCCCAAACCCAGAACAGTATCTGGCACACAGCCAGAACAGTCTCTGGCATTCACTGGCTCCTTCCTGCAGCTTTCTGAGGTTCTGGTGCTGTTACATGGCATCTGGAACAAGTTTGTCAATTTCTCTAATTTGATGTATACATTCTGAAGGAGTCAAATAGGACTTCTGGTACATTTTTTGAAGAGCAGGCCTATGAGAATTACTTGCAGTCTGGTCACGGGGAGGGGTGAGGGTTTGGAGGGTGCCAGACCAGGAGGGGCTCCCAAACTGAGCCACTGGCGCTGGGGGAGCAAAGCAGATGAATTCCAGCCTTCACCATCCACAGTACAGAAAGTGGAAAGATCCACAGGGGTTCCCTGCAAGTCTTTGACTATTCTGAGCCCAACTAACCACACAGAAATTGGTGTGTTCTTTGCAGATTGGATGAGGAACCAGCAAACGCCAAAGGGAGAGTAAAAACCCCATGGCTCAGGATGCCTTTTGTCAAGTGAGCCCACATTTTCATTTGATGTGTCACCTGAGAGATGCCTCCTACTTGTTCCATTTATCATGTACAGAAGACAAATCACAAGATGTAACCTGTCACAAATGCCACAATTAAACCCGCCAATACACACGTCATCAGTAATTACCTTTGCAGGCTATGGCTTCAGCTCCACATTCTCCCACAGATACTCACGGGCTCTGTACTTCCCAGGCATAGCCCGAGCATCATTCAGGGCTTGATGGAACAGGAAATGTCGAGAAAGACTTGCAGGAACCCAGTGAACAGTGGGTGTCCGTGCAATGCTCCTGCATTGCAGAGCCCCTGCATTCTAGGACCTGTGGGGTCATTGCCCACTGATGCTGAAATTTGCTCTGTCATCGAGTTCTTTCAGAGGACTGCTTTCCCATCTTAAATGCACAGGCTTCCGCCTAAATATCATCCACATTTAAAGTTTTACTACATAAGTCACCTTTAACAATCTGATATCTGGCAACGGCCTCTTCCGAGTTCTTTGGAGAGTAACAATTTCAAGCAAGATGGGTAAGACATCATAAAAGCACATCATTTGCAGTGCCCTCAATCAATCCCACTTACCAAACGTTCATTTGGCATCCATCCTTCCCTTTTTTAATTGATTAAAGCAATTTACTGTCTGGCTCTCATGCAACATTAAGCAAACCAAGAATGAGGGTATTTCACATACACAATGCCTGTGTGGCCACAGGATTCCAGTGACCTGAGCTACGTAAGTCTCCTTGCTGAGAGCACATCTAATCATCCTGCAGCCTGCCTTTCATTATTCTCCAAAGGCTTCACACTCCAACATCCTCTCCTAAGACCCCAGACCTATACATTAATACTATCAGTAGGTTAAACAGGAATACAAGCATGCCAACCTTCTCCAAAAGATGCCAATAATCTTTCAACATTCAACATGTGCAGGGCTCCGATGCATTAGCTGAAGAATACCGCTGCACTAACATATTGTTGGAATAAGTGCTTTACTCGGGCAAGAAGAAATTCAGCTATTACCCTGGTCTACTGACCTTTAACTCAATCTTACCTTAAAAAAAGTTTAAGGCGCTTATTTATATCAGTTGCTATCGTTTCAGTGCTGAAGGAACAAATGTCAGGTTTTCTGGGTTCCTCACTAAGAAATAAATAAAAACAGATATTTGAGCCAAGGAAGGGGCAGAAAGGTCAAGGCTGACTTTACTTATGCTTTGAATCTGAGTGGCTGTCCGCTGAAATGAACTCTTCTTCTGAGGCCAATGGTTCATGCCGACACGGGCACTGAGGCCTTCAATGGGAATGCCTTTAGGATGACTCAAAAAAAACAGACCAGACAAAGTTTAACTCAATTTTATTTTCCACTTTTAGTATTTTTCAAATTATACATCATGCAGTCTGCCAGAGTATCCACACATCTTCATTTTAGAACCTAGAGGATAACCAAAATTCCCCAGGGGCCAGGGGAGGGTTACTTCCAGATCTTTTGTTACATGTACTATATATTACAGCATCATTACTTGGTATAAACGGCCATTTCCCCCCTCGAACCACCAAAACAAGTTTGTCCACAAATTTTTTTTTAATGAAAGCT
Source organism: Zalophus californianus (assembly GCF_009762305.2). Taxonomy (NCBI): domain Eukaryota; kingdom Metazoa; phylum Chordata; class Mammalia; order Carnivora; family Otariidae; genus Zalophus; species Zalophus californianus. Next base: position 115,175,756 of record NC_045597.1, on the reverse strand, counting down.
ACTGTACAGATACATAAAGCCCCAGAACACACATCTGCAGTACACATTACATACTTTACAAACTAAACATGTATAATCCTACAGAATGCCCTATTCCCCTTATATCTGCACACGATGAAAAGTCTTTAAAACTGGTGCACAAGATGTAAATGTGTAAGCAGACTTCATGGAGCAAGGCTTCCTTCGGCAGTTACCTAGCCCTTGTTCAATACTTTTAGAAAGGCTAAATTGTTAGTGTTAAATGAAACCATTTTAAACTACAATGGTTCCTTTAGCTCGCTCAAAATATTAGGGGTGAGACAATGAAGTGAAACCTTCCCCCTGTCCCCTTCCAGTGAAAAACTTCCCCAATAGGTCATGTAGCCAGACTCTAAATGTCTTCTGCCCTGCTAAAAACAACAAAACAGAACAAAAACACTTCAAAGAGGGGACTGTTAAGACTTTTATTTGCTTCCAGTTATTCCTCTAGGAAAAGAGAACCTATTAATTCCCCACGAGTCTTGGTGATGTCTCAGTCTGGCCTTGGACAGAACTATCACTCCTTCATGCGAAGTCAGGGCATCAAAAAGTTACTAGATGCTACATTCTAGACAAATATTTTTATTTCTTCGTTTATCCCAATATTTCTATGAACTCTAATTTTTGTAATCACATGATACTATTTCCTTTAAGTCTTACTCCACACTTATTCTCCCTACTGCCTGCCATTCAAACAACCAAACTGTACAGTATTTGTACAGAATTCTCTTGTGATTGACCAAAACACATTTGGCATTAATATATTTTAGTCTCCAACCATAAATCTTTTAGAGTTTTAAAAAGCACTTTATGAATTGATAATACAGTCAATGAAGGAATATACTCCATTATAAAAATGTAATTGGTTAAGTTGAATCCAACCATAAACCTTGATATCCCAAACAGCATTTCTCTAATTTAACAATCCACCATCCTGCAGGTAGACATTATTTGTATAAACCATCTGGCTATTCCCTTAGAACATCAAAAAGTAAACTTTCAAGAAGAAGCATGAGATATAAAATTATTCACAGAGGAGAAACACACGTTCTCTCTCTCTCTCTTTCTCTCTCTCACACCAAAAGTAGCATACAATCAAAAATATAATCACAGGCTCAGCCATTCAGAAGTGCGGTTTTTATAGTTAGAGTACAAATGTAAAGGAGTAATAATTTTTAAAAAAATGAAAGTTGCATAAATGTGGCTTTTTAAAAAGTGGCCTACAGAGGATATGGTCCTGATCTTAGTTTATCATATAAAGTAATTAAAGGGATCCACTTGAATATGTTGTAGAACCCATTCCAATAATCTGCCCACCCTTTAGTCACAGTGTAGGAAAGTTAATTTTGAGGTCCTATAAAGATTGAAGCTAGGTGAACTGACTGGCTGATCAGCAAGTAGCAGAATTATCTTTAAGAGACATCAAAGCCAACTTTCTCTGTGAATAAAAGTCGTGTGAATTTTGTGAGTCCTTTGTGGAGATCAAAAAATACGGGACTACAGGTGAAACGTGTGGCTCTTTTTGAAACATGAAAGGGCCAAGCAATTCTTTAGAAATAGAAAAGGGGTACCCAGGGAAAAGTTACTTTGGGGAGAATTTAAAACAATCTATTAACGAGAGCCCCAAAAAAGAATTATTGACCTTTGTTCAATTTCCACACGTAAATACAGTTGCATAATAGACAATAGTGGTATGACAACTATTAATTGGCAATCCTCTCCAAGACCAATGTTTTAGCTTCTAAAATCAGAGCCAAACATATTCACAGCAAGATTATAATCTATGGCATATGTTATTACCTGATAAAGTTTGCAAAACCTGCCCTACAAGGACCCTTCTATCAGACTGCAAATAGTCACGGAGCAGCTCTACCGGGCAAGTACTGGCAATAGAAGAAAATCAAAAGCATTTTTAAAGTGTAAATGAATGCAAAATCGTCATCTTTGTGAAATAAATATTTCACTAGAATTGGTCTTCTTCTTTCTCTTTACTCCCCCCCCCAAAAAAACAAAACACATATAAACAAAGTGCAACATTTAACAAATAAATTAAGTCAAAGCAGCTTTGCTGTGTTAGGGAAATTTTATACAAGAAAAGTTTGGAAGTCAATTCACAGTCCTCAGTGCCTTGTGCATGCGCAGGCACACACACACACACACACACACACACACACACACACACACACGCCCTCGAACTACAACTCACACAGTGAAGAGAAAGCTCAATGTCTTCCCGGCCTACATTTCATTCCGGTGGTGACAGCAGCAGGGACAGTGCCAGCTCACTCATCTTGGGCAGGCACCGAGATCAGATGGGTGCGTTCACTGAGATTGGTCTGGTTGTCACTGACTTACCCTCAAATTTGTCAAAACTAGTAGCAGCACACAAGACCAAGTTAACTGAATCCTTGTCAGCTTCCCTGAAGACTTTCCTACTTGGAAATCAATCCTTTTAAAATCCGCAACTGGAAGTAAAAGTTGATTCAACTTTAAATTCGTATGTTGGAAAAAACCAATAGTTAAACGTAAAAAAATCCATCCATACTGATTTCTTCACATTATGCCTAAGAAGATGAATCTATCTGATGCCAGAGAAAGAAGTCAAATAAACATTCAGCAATGAAGGGTTAAAATAACAACTTATTCGTAGGCACAAAAATGCGTCAGTCACTTCCCGCCACCCCCCCCAAGGCTTCCTTTTCCAACTGCTGGAATTGATCCTGGATTTCAACTGGCCATACCCCCTCCAGGCTTAAGATGACTCCCTTACGGAGAGAGGCCATCCCCAATGCGAGCTCCAGTAGGATCAGGAAGGAGGAGGCCAGGAGGGGGCCACCCCATTTCCAATCATCCAACTTTGCAGCATTTTCAACACTTCTGAAGGAAGGATGTTCAAACTGGGCTGGCTGAGACTAGTTGCTGCAGGTTTAGTAGCAAGCAGCTCAGGTGAATTTTATGTTTTTCTGCATTTACATGGATGTGTTCGAATGAACACATTCTACATTGCTACTGTCAGATTGTTTTCCTGCCTTGAAGAAATTTGCTTTGCTTCTTAACAGGTGCCCTCCTAAAAGGTGTTTTTACAGATCCAAAGATGTGACCTGGGGGATTCAAAATGCTTCTTTGGGGTAATTTGTTTCGGAAAAGTGTTCAGAATGAAAATTTTGAACCTTGTAGCAGCACTTTTTTTTTTGTTCCCTAAAAATATAAAGGAATGTGTTTATTTCACAGGAAACCAGACAGCTGCAGCAGAGCATGAGCCCCCCACCTCCATGGCACTTGGTTGATCCCCTCCCCCAAGGGACTGGCACGTGAGGGCGTTTGCTAGGACGGCACACTACCAAGGAAGGAGGCTCCGAGGGCCACCCAGAGACCACCCAACAGCCTAGTCCCTGGGCCTTTTTCCCAGGAGTAAGCGGATCTTCTGTAATCAGCCCCTTCGGATTTCTCAGGAAGAGAAAAGTCCAAGCACACATCTGTACACACAGAGATTCTACACAGCTCAAATATCTGAAACCAGTGTACTGCAGATGGCTGGGGTAAGCAAGTGTAAAAGAAAATGGAAACTGTGGGGGGGGGGGCGGGGAGAAAATAAAGGAATTGGTGATTAATGTAGTCCTTGACATGCTACGTGGAGAGCCGTATCTGTTGAGAGAGAACCAGAGAGAGAACACGGGAGTTAGAAGACACAGTGGAATTTCACTCCTCAAATGTTTTGGTATTTGGAATATCTGGGGTAATCAGATATTTAGATAAACATTCTAGATATTTAGACCAGTGCTGTCCAGTAGAAAGACCATGTGAGCCACATATTTAATTTTAAATTTTCAAGTGGCCACATTAAAAAGTGGGAAGAAACAAGTAAAATTAATTTAAATAACATTTTATTTAACCCAAGAAATTCAATATATTGTCATTTCCACATGTGATCAGTACTATGTGTTGAGAAATCTTATGTTACAGTATCACTATGGAGCTACTTCAGTCTTTTTCCCACAATGTTTGCAGTGTGGTGTATGTTTTATACTTTAGGCACATCTCGATGTGGACTTGGCCACATTTAGAGCGCTCAGTAGCCACATGTGGCTTGTGGCTAGCGTGGTGGACAGCACAGCTTCCTACTTACGGATTTTGCCCTGACAACAGTCTCTTCCAAAAGTCTGTATCTATTGACACTGGTGGTATTCAGAGAAACATAATGCATTTTCGCGTTCCTGAGGGAGACTGGAACACCATTCACACTTGTCAGGGATTTTGAGGCAGGTCAGACATGGCCCCTAACCCAGGAAAGAGGTTCCTAGTCCTGACTGGACTGGGCTGATGGAGTTACTCAGAGGGCACCCCCTGGATGTCACCCCACTTCCCACCAGAGGCCTATCCGATCATGCTCAGGTCTCTAGGATAAAAGCCTGGGCTAGTGCTGACTCAGAAGCCAGCCCGGACTGCTCTCTGTCACCTTTGGACTAACTCCAGTAAAATCTACTTTTAGAAAGGAACCAAAAGGTTCAGCTTCCTCCCACCAGCTGGAAGCCCTGGGTCTGTCTGTGGTCTTCCCATAGGTTTTGTGCAGAGCTCACCGGGCTTCTGGGATGGGGAGGTGGTGATAGCAAGGGTATGTCGAGCCTTATCCTCGAGAGACATGGGAAATGCCCGGCACAGAAATATGATAGACACTAAGAAAAATCCACGTGCTGATCTGATTTTAAAAGGAACTCCGTAACCTGACACGTTGTGCTTTCTGTTTTTGCCTCTAGAAGGCTTAGATCCAAATTCAGGGCCAGCTTTGGTAAACACCCGTCTCAGATTCCCGCTACAACGCTCTCTCCCCTCTAACGTGTTTCTCTTTACTCTCCCGACTCATATGTTATAATATTGTAAGCAACCTCACATAATTTATATAAATAAGCAAAATGTAAATTACAAATCAACAGAAAAAACTCAGGGTGTAAAAAAAGGGATTACAAGTACGTAACAGCAAAGTGGGTGGAGGAGAAAAAGAAGAGGAAGAAAAGAACATGCTCCTTTTTACAACACCCCCTCCCCCCAGACACAAAACTAAAAACCCAGAGAGCTCGTTCGGTAACTACCACCTCTTGCTCCAGTGTTGTAACTACTCACAGGTATAAAGCTGCTCAATTAAAAATGGCTTAGGGGCACCTGGGTGGCTCAGTTGGTTAAGCAACTGCCTTCGGCTCAGGTCATGATCCTGGAGTCCCGGGATCGAGTCCCGCATCGGGCTCCCTGCTCAGCAGGGAGTCTGCTTCTTCCTCTGACCCTCCCCCCTCTCATGTGCTCTCTCTCTCTCTCATTCTCTCTCTCAAATAAATAAAATCTTTAAAAAAAAAATGGCTTAAACAACCTTATATGGTAATATTCAGGTCATTTTTAGATGTCAGAGAAAGAGATTTGTTTATGGGAAGAGCATCTTTAATGTTTAGCCTCTCTGGTAAGATTTTGTGATTATTAGGACAAGAAATGAAAACTCCAAATGCCTGGTCATAGTGGTCATTTAAATTCATTTTGAGCCAAAAACAAAGCGGCGCAGGGATGTTTTCTGAATATCACCGCTCGAATCCCCATTTCGCTTTCCTTACAGGTTCATTTCTCCAAACACACCATCTCAGGATCACTTATGGGCCACCCTGGTCAGATGAGATGGTCTTCCTGCATGCCTTTAGGGCTTAATGTGCTGACAGAGCATTAGACACACGCTCAATGGGGCGGCCTCAACAATGCCCACAGACCGTGAAGTCCAACGATTTCTACCAGCCGACCTTTCATTCAAATCCCCCACCCCTCCATGTGCAAGATTCAGCACGTTCTGGCTAATGGTACAGAAGAAAGAGGGGGCCACAAAGGACACCCAACCTGCTTAGTCACCTCAAGGAGGGCGGCGAGAGAAGACAGAGACTGTGACAGGCTGCCAAAAGGAAAAACACAGGGAGTCCACCAATAAAGGTTGTTCTAAAGAGGGGGTCCATCTTCATCCTGAGTTACAGATCTTTCCAGCCTGTCTGCCGACGCAGTCTTTCCAGTAGGCCCAAGAAGAAAGGAGTCAACTGGCATACTCCCATCCATCCCCCAACTATCTGAATGTTCACCTCTTCTGATAAATTTAGGAGAGAAAATGGATAGAACTTATAAAAGTAAATGGGTTAGCTCCTGGAGAAACCACTTCTGACCGTTCTGATCACCGAGAGCGGCCAACCCAGACAGGCTGGCAAACCTCGAGAACATTTAAAACCCAGTTCTGCTGACCCTCTTGGATGGCTCAGAGTTGTTACTTCCTGAAAAGCACGGTACTGGCCCAAGCGACCTACTACAAGGCCATCCCTGCACCTCTGCCAAACTGGAGATGGTAACTCAAGAGTGGCAACGTGTGACCAGGCTTAGAAGGAAATAAAATAGCCTTTCTTTAGAAGGGGTGAGAAGGCTGAAGAAAGAAGCAAATTATACAAGGGTCTTGCAAGAAGTATTGAGAGGTTTTCCCCTAACTTCGGCTTTTGCAATTGCCTGCAAGTGGATTTATGTTTAATCTAAACAGTACGTAGTTTTATCTTTTCTCCTGCCTTTCTACCATTCAGTGCCCACGTTATAAGAATTGCCAGTTGTACTCTATGTATCACTGCTGAAGAGAAGCAGCGGCATCAATGCAATCTGCTGTGGGGGACGATCGTTCTTCCTTCCAGGCCCTCACCGTTGTTTCCTCTGAGCGCACAATGCTGGTTTCCAAGTCCGTAGTGCCCGCCTGCACTTCTTACTGGCCCCTCTCCCTGAGTCCCGCTTTCTCTATGCTGTTTAGGTCTGTCCCCACGACACACCATTGGCTAATACTTGTGAGGCCCTAATTTTTGCCACACACTCTCCTAGGACTTTCCACTCTTCTTTCACATCTCTCATTCAATTCTCAGAGCAAGCCTGTGATGAAGAAGGTACTATGGGGGCGCCTGGGTGGCTCAGTCGGTTAAGCCTCTGCCTCTCCCTCTGCCCCTCCTCCCACTCGTGCACGCTCACATGCTCTCTCTCTCTCAAATAAATAAATAAATAAATAAATAAAATCTTTAAAAAAGAGAGAAAGAAGGTGCTATGATCATAACTTCTCCACACCTAAGAATCCTGTCTGGAGTGACAAGGCTCAGTTTTCAACTAAAATAAGACACTGCAACTGAGAGAACGCAGAAGCAGATATGAGAATCCAGTGTTGTCCACTGAGCCAAATACTAAAGAGATGTGCAAACCATTTGCAAACCAAAGCAATTCCATTCTGCCAAGTTTTCATTTCGGAAAATAATTATGTTTCATTAAAAGTGGCATGTGTCTTAACAGTAGTGATATTTAAAATTTTGCTTCAATTTACATCAATAATATAAAACATACCAAGAGATATAGCCCAGGAATATAAAATCTCTTTGATGTTGATACTTTTTAAGACTACAAAGGGTCTTAAGGCCAGGGAGTTTGGGAACTGCTGCCCAGCAGATCAGAGTTCATGGTCCAGGACCCACCAAGGACAAGATGTGTGATCTTGACAGTTCACTTGGCCTCTTTGTAGAAGGTAGGATGGCATAATGTCAACACGGGCCAACGCCACACACCTGCTCTGTGCCGGGCACCTGCCTAAGCTCTCTGTGTATTAATGCATTTTATCCTCACAGCCACCCTGTAAAAAGTACAGTCATTTGGCACATTTTACAGAGGACAAGGAGGCACAAAGAGATGAAGTAACTTACCTAGTACATGGCCAAACTGAGATTCAACCCCAGGCAGCCCAGCTCCGTATCCTGAACCCACAATCACCCAGCTACGTACCCTGCAGGTAGCAAAGAGTCCCCCTGCAGAGAGGCGTTCACATTCTTGTGACTCAATCATCTCATTGCTAGGATTTTCCAACAGCAGGAGCAAGCTGAAGGGCCAGTGGCTCAGATGTAGACCACATGTGTGCCCTGACTTTACTACTTTGGAGGGTTAAATTCAAAAGCAGCTTCTCGCCCACCCTCCACGTGGGGAGCGAACCCATTTCTGCTGTGGGCACAAGGCAACTTGTACATTTTAGGTACATATAACATTTTTTATTTGTGATTAAGTGGGTATCATAACCAGGAGAATGGTCAAGGTGAACCCCACCAATGAGGCAAGATGGTTTGGATCCAGATATTCAGGACAGAGAGAAGAGTAACAAGGAAAGACAGAGATTTTAGAAAAGCAAATAGAGTATAAATGAGGAAGCGCCAGCTTGGAAAGCTCAGCCTGCCTAAGGACTAAACAGGGAAGGGCTGCCTTTTTGTTCCAGTAGTCAAAAGCTTAGAAATTTCTATTCTGCCTGAGGTGGAGGAAAACAATGAAGGGCGGGGTGGGGGTCTGAGGGACGGCCAGACTTCCTAGTTCAAAGACAAAAGAGCTGGAGGCCTACGTGCCCCTAAAGTTTAGGGCTTTAGCTGAAGGTAGTAAATGTGGGGAAATGGCCAAAGACATTCAGAGTCAAATAAGTCTGAGGTTTAATAAGTGCTAGCCTAGAAAATACTGGACTTCCTGTCTCTAATGTACACTTGGAATTTCCCCTTTTGGGTGTAGCTTACTGTGACAATTAAGCAACAAGTAGGCTTTTTTTTTTTTAAGATTTTTTAAAATTTGACAGAGAGTGTGAGCACAAGCAAGGGGAGCTACAGGCAGAGGGAGAGGGAGAAGCAGGCCCCTGGGATCATGACCTGAGCCGAAGGCAGACGCTTAATGACTGAGCCACCCAGGCGCCCCTGTGATAAGACTTAAGAGTAGAAAACCATTTGTGCATTCCAAATGTCTGGGCCAAGCCCGAAGACCCTGACTATGACAGGCACACAGGAAACATAGGGTCCAGGATTTCAGGGCCTCAGTCACAGATGACCTTATGGCAGCAAAAGGGACCAGTCGTGAAAGCCTGGAGATCTGTGCTCTGTGTCTGCTTCCAGCACACCACTTAAGAATGTAAAGATATTATGTTTTACTAACAACTAACAGATATATTCACAATAAAGTTCTTAAAGTAGTAAAACCTGAAGACAGAGCCATCCTACAGTGACTGTCACCGATCCAGGGAATGTCACATAAATCAGAGGTCATAACAGAACACCTGGTCTGCTTGGATGGCTCTTTGTAGTTGCATTCACCCATGTGACCCTGCTATAAATCGCAGACATGCTTTTCTAGGGCTGTTTTCTTTATGCCTCAAAGCATGAAATCACAGTCTAAAAACATGGAATTGCTTCTTCTGTAAGAGCCCTAATGAGTTCCTATTGGCTCTACCACTGTGATTTTACCAAATGTTTTATCAAAGTTTATTAAAACTTAATTTTTAAAAATATTTTATTTATTTATTTATTTATTTGAGACCGGGGGGGGGGGGGGCGGCAGAGGGAGAGGGACAAACAGACTCCAAGCTGAGTGCAGAGCCTGATGTGGGGCTCAACCCCAGGACCCTGAGATCATAACCTGAGGCAAAACCGAGTTGGATGCTCAACCAACTGAGCCACCCAGGCACCCCAAAACTTTATAGGCTATGATTTCTAGACTTAATATATATGGTTTTTTAATAAAAGTACAGTCCTCAAAATATCAGAGTCTACCTACATCAACAAAGTGAGAGGCATCCTGGGCATTTCATTTATTTCACAGTATTTTTAATTCTATGTTTTTCTTTCCACAAAAATCTAAAGCATTAATATGTGCATATTCTAGGGGTGCCTGGGTGGCTCAGTTGGTTAAGCAGGTAAGCATTTGACTCTAGATTTTGGCCCAGGTCATGATCTCAGGGTTGTGAGATCGAGCCCCGCATCAGACTCTCCTCAGCAGGGAGTTGCTTCTCTCTCTCTCTCCCTCTTCCCCTCCCACCACTCTCTCTCTCTCAAATAAACAAATCTTTTAAAAAAATATGTGGGTATTCTAGATTATCTAGCTGACTACCTTGCAACCAAGCATTCCCATGCAAGTTCAGCCCCACACACGCTTTATGCTACGACCAAGTGGATACTACTCACAACTTAAATATCCTTCAGCTAAAGTTGGATGCAACAGGACAATGATGTGTTCCAGCCACAAGATGACAAAATGGCTTGAAGGTATGCAGTGATTCTGCTGTGTTTTTCTTTCTCTTTTCTTTTTTCAAGCCTTTATTTTTAAGTAATCTCTACACCCAACATGGGGCTCAAATTTACAACCCCAAAGTCAAGACTCACATGCTCTACCGAATGAGCCAGCTAGGTGCCCCTCCACAGTGGTTTTCACACAGAGAGGGAATGAAAGAAGTGAGCCGCCACGTCATGGTACACAGAAGGAGCATAGATAAGCGAGACTCTACTAGAAGCAACACATACCAGAATCACATTGCACCCAGCTCTTTTCAGAGAAAAGCCACCTTTTATTAACTTCTGCTAAGGTTGGTAATTTAATTTTGGTTTATGGTTCATTTCGATCTAACTTCTAAATTTGTTTTGATTTAATAGTTATGTAAGATCTGTAAGTATATGCTATTGTAAATTTGCAAATACCTAATTATAATTAAAAAAAATCTCTGGGTAATACGAGAACTTTATCCCCTTAAAAGTACTGTATTTACTATTCAAATCCAAGAAATAATGGCCTACAGGACAGTCAAAAGACCCTTTTGCCTCAAAGCCTTTTAGAAAATAGCGAGGTTCCAGCGGTGCCCCACTGGCGCCATCTGGTGGACACACTTGAACAAGCAGCCAGCGGCTAGTCAAAGCACTACCTGGAAGGAAGTCCCACCGCAGGGCCTGCAGAGCCAGGGAGCCAAACGAGATATTTAAATGATGTCTGCATTGAATGTGGGGCCATGAATAGGCACTCAGTACTGCCTCAGAGGTCTACTTCACACCTTCTCTCTTCTCCAGCCTGCAACCGCATCTCCCTGCCTCCCTGCTGCTTACCTGGCTTCTTGCACAAGAGAACAGACACTAAGATGAGATCCATCCCACCTCCCTGCCACCCCATCTACCACCTACAGGCACCTGTCCTTCCTCCTCCGCCTTCCCATCACCTCCGCCTATGCTCCGGATTGCAGCTCCTCTCAGGAGGCCAGTACTCCCTGCCTGTAACTCTCTGGTCTCCTACATTATCCATCTCCCCGCAAGAGCCTCTGGGGAGCCCCTGCTCTGACTCCCCCCCACACCATCCTTTCCATGGGGTCCGGCACAGGGTCGCCTTTCCCAGTCATGAACCAGGTCCCACCACTCCCAGGCCCAGAGTCCCCAGTGGCCCCACACCCTCAGATTGCACTCTATGCTGCTGGCCCGGCTCAAAGGCCTCATTTACCTGGCCCCTCCTTCCCTCCCCGACAACCCTGATTATGAAGGTCTCTGTGTTCTCTGGGCTCCAGCCCTATCAGCCTTCCTGACTCCCCAAATATGCCAGCCAGCCCCACCTTCCTGCCAGTGTCTGTGCTACTCTTCCCCAGTCACTTCATGGTTGGTACTTGTTCTCCTCCCCCTGGCAGCTCCCCTGGATTTGACCTAGCTGAGATAGAAGCCAGCAGTATCCTGAGTTCTGATTTCTCCATGTTGGCATCTTTAGTCGCTCTGAAACTTTGAACATAAACCGAAATACTCATTGTGACTGTGTTCTCTGAAACCTGAAATGAAGCACAAAGAAACCCCAAAGATATCCAGGTGCTGCCCAAGTATGAATACGCTGCTCTGGCTTCAACAAGAGAGCTGGGAAGAAGAGTCAGCAGCTGAGATCATTTTTCCCTAGGAAGACACACTTCAGAATGAGCATCTCAAAGATCAGGAAAGATCACCTCAAAAGGTTTTGATCCCAACTAAGCAATGAATTCCACATTTCCAATCATTTTTTAAAAAAGATTTTATTTATTTATTTGAGTGAGAGCGAGAGAGCACGAGTGGGGGGAGGAGCAGAGGGAGAGAAGCAGACTCCCCACTGAGTAAGGAGCCCAATGTGGGCTCGATCCCAGGACCCCAGGATCGTGACCAGAGCTGAGGGCAGATGCTTAACGACTGAGCCACCCAGGCGCACCTCCAATTTTTTTTTTCAACTTCATGACTTTTATTTGCGGTGCCTGTGCTTTGTCTCGAAAATATCTTCTCCCCCTGCCCCTGACAGTGGGCGGGGAGGGGGCAGCTCCAATTATTTTTTTTTAAAAATGATTTTGCGTTTTCTCACTCCCAGTTATAATTTCCCACTTCACTGGCTACTATCCTTCTTTTTTTTTAACCTCCACTGACAAATACCCAGTCTTTTTCTTAAAAATAGCCAATGTTCTTATTCATAACCTTTAGATGAATAAATGATAATAACTTTAAAACACCTTATATCTGGTCATAGCATCAAATAGGACACTCATGGGCCTTCTCCACTCAGCGGTTAGAATTTAGGGCTAGAGAGGGACTAAAAACTATTTTCTAACGACTGTGTGAATTAAAGGAGACTATAAGCCAACATTCATCCATCACCTACTGCATGCCAAGTAGCACACTGCTACTCTATACAGCAGTGACGTTTTGATGGAGCACTTGTTAGATGCCAAGCAGCTTAGAAGCATGACCTCAGTCAGTCCTCATTTCAAAACCAATCGTCCAGGGAAAGGATTCTCCCCATTTCACAGACGAAGAAGCCCACTCTGAGGGTAAGTAACTTAAAGAGAGTAGAAGACCTAACTAACACCTGACCCAGGTATCCTGTCCAAAGCCAGGCCCCTCTACCACACCGCCATCCTGATAACCAGAAAGGTGCCTATTTGTCTTGTGACGTGGGGAACAGCCCAGCTGCAGGGGTTGTATGCACGGAGAGAGTGGGTCAAGGGGGCTTTAACTGCAGATAAAATAATCAAATCCACTTATAACACTTCAAGTTAAAGCAGTGGACCACCAGGATGGGTGAGGGTGGTTCTGTTAGTCTGAAGGTCTTAAAAGTCTCACCAGACCCACTGCTTCTCAATCTCAAGTGTGAGAGGGGAACACTGGGTCGTATGAAGCTTACACAAAACATGGGTGGGTCGACAGCCCTTTATGGGATCGCATGTGGAAAGTGGCTGTCCACTGCACAGTCTCTGGACCCCAGAATCCCTGGGCCAGTGTATTTATTGGGAGCTTGCTGGGAGCCAAGCACAGCCAGTGCTCTGCATGCTTACATGGAAGGGGGTAATGTAGATACTACATTTGCACAGCACTGTTGCATAGTAGGTGCTCAGTCAACGCAGGGTCTGGTTACCCATCCAGCATCCATCGCCTCGTCTTCAGCAAAGGAACAGTACTCTTGGGCACCTGGCTGGCTCAGTCAGTTAAGCATCTGCTTTTGCCTCGGGTCATGATCCCAGAGTCCTGGGATCAAGCCCCACGTCAGGCTCCCTGCTCAGCAGGAAGTCTGCTTCTCCCTCTCCCTCTGCTCCTGCTCTCTCTCTCTCAAATAAAGAATTAAAATCTTTAAAAATAAATAAAAAATAAAGAACACTACTCTTTCATGGGGCAGTGATATGCCTAGCTCAAAGCAGCCACTTTCCAGCCCCCTTGCAGCTAGACACAGTCACATGCCTCAGATCTGGCCGGAGGGACGCAGGTATCCGCACTATATGGACTTCCAGGAGGGCCATGAAAGGAAGCGGACTCGGCTGAGAAGCTGCTTTTGCCTCTTCCCGGCTTCCTCTCTGCTTGCTGACCATGGTGTGTAGGCACGAAAGCCAGAAGAGTAGAAGTCACTGAGGTGACCTTGAGGAAGGAAGGTACTTGCTGAGGACAGGGGTTCTAAACTTAAAAGGCGAGCTTTCTGCTGTCACTATAGAGTCGCTTTACCAGCCACTGACAGACCACCCTCAAATTTCCTTCACATGACAGAGAAATCCACTTCTGCCCTAGAGATGCCACAGTTCCTTCAGGATAGGAGTCCCCAAACTTTGGTGGCTAACAAAATCGCCAGGGGTACTCGGTAAACACACAAAGGCTCAGGCCCTACTTCATGAAGCCTTCCAGGCGCCAAGTGATACTGACACCCACCCAAGTTCCAGAACCACCGGTTTAGGTTTCTATCCTATGCTGCCTCACAGGAGCTTACAGTTCCCTTTGAGGGCCAGCCCCAATACCGACAACAATTTTCTAACATCCAAATTATTTTATCTGTAAGGGAAAGCGATCAAATCTGAATGGGGTGGCCCGCTGCCAAGACCATTTCCCATCCACCCTTTTAGGACACGGCAGATGGCGGTGGACATGCTGCCCGCCCTCGGCCTTCCCTCCTGTTCCCTAATCTGATCTGTGCCTGTCCTGCTCGTTGGCATGCTGCCTGGGGCAGCGCAGGACAGGGCCGTCTGGGGGAAGGCACCAAGCTTCCTCCTTGGCAGTTTTGGCGTGAGCCTTCGCAGTGTTGTCATATCCCGAGAGAGGGCTCCAGCCCCTCACATTCACATCCCGTACCTTGATCAGAAAGGACAGGAGAGGACTCTGTGCTCTCCGGTGTTGGCCTTGACACTGCAGCTTTGCCATGCCGGCTGGCCCATCCTGCAAGCTAGCTTCCTGAGAGCTGAGTCGAAGGACAGCATTTGGAGCTACCCCCTCCCATCCACAGGTTACTGGTGCAAAGTCAAGAGTTTTCCTGAACAGTTTTCTGGCCACCGAGTTGTCTGTCTGCCCTGCCCAATGAGTAACCTCTTTTCTCCATCTCAAGTACAAAAGGACAGTTTGTGCTCTCTCCTTCTTCTCTTTTCTAAAGTGTATCCCTTTTTGTTTGTTTGTTTGCTGGTAGAGCAGTATCACGCATGTAGATTGTAGGAAGAGAAATTTATAAACCGCCATCTCAAAGAAAAAAGTGGTCCTGACCTACCTAGATATAAATTAGCACGATTCTTAAAAACCCCTGTTTGTTGAGCTCAGAAAGCAATTACAAAAATATTACTTTCTATATCTGCTCTTTCTTTACAGTCAGTTCCTGAAACTTAAAGCAACCACCCACATCTATCTGCTCTGAGCGAAAGCAGTTGACAAACAGGTAATGCCCTTCTGGAAGCCAGCGGCACAGGGAAGTCCCACAGACAGAAGCAAGCTCAGGTGAATCATTTGCCACACCCTCATCCAGCCCTGGAGTGTCCCCGACGCCAGGTGGCCCTAGCGAGAAGAGCCTGAGGCTCTGCACTGAGTTGACGCCCCTATGGCCTGTCCCAGGACAGCAAAACTGCTCGCTCTTGGAGGGGCCCATGCAGACGGATGAGAACCAGGCAGGGCCAGGGACCTGCCCCAGGGCTGCCCCAGACAGAAAACACCCCTGACACCAGGGACTCACTTCATATTTATTTCTGGTAGTGAGTGGAGTTTGAAGAGCCGCCTCCTCCCCCTCGGATGGTGTGGACGGCCGTCGGAGACGATGCTGGGTAGTGTCCAGGGCGAATGGGCTTGGCTGTATCCGACAGAAAGGACAGAGCATTCAGACTGGGCTTAAATGGTCACACCCACATGCCCACAGGTCACATGTGAAAACCAAGATGCACAATTTTATCGTTACAGTTCTCATCAAGCATCAGACCTTTCTGAAAACAGGATGTCTGCCCTCGCAGACAGTACAGTTAGCTAATCCAGGGCACCCAGTGGTTAGGGGACAGAGAGAACTTATATATCAATTACTTTAATTCTGGCTGAGGAAGATTAGAAGGACTTCCAGTTTTCTCTGAGGCCGATCCGTAGGGAACACTTGGGTTCCAAGGGCATCTGCGTAGCCCCTGAAACTGGGTGCAGGTTTCTGCCTATGATGCACTTTTCTGGGAAGAAGCTTTCTAGTTTCCGGATTTACAAAGAGCATGAAATCCAATAAATGCAATGAAACATTAATCTAAGGTATGATCTAAAAACTAGAAACATGAAGTTGTTGGTTTACAAAACATCTGCACAGCATTATCTGATGGGAAATAGTATCACACGTTATTGGGAGGCATTTCAGTTTAAAAAAGAAAAGCTCTCTAGAGAACATTCCTAAATCTCTTTACCGCCTGTGGCTCCATCCTGGGAACTATGACTTAGCTGCTACACCCCCATTCCCAGCTCAGGCAAAATGCCCAAATCCAGGTCTGGCAGGGGCTGAACGTCCAGGCCCCTTTCCCAGCTGGGATCCACACCCTGCACACGGAGGCCAGCCTAGCTCTTTCCAAGGTGCTTCCAAACGTGCCCTTGCAAGTGGCTCTCCCTGAGGCTTCTGGCTACACCCTGCCCCTTCCCGGTCTGCCTGGTACAGAACAGAAGGGGCCTTTGGGCCTCACTGAGAAACAGCCAAATATTCTAGTGCTTGTGAGAACGTACCTCCGTTTACAGCCAAATACCTTTAGCTGACAGCCTAAGTTGGCTACCTTCTCTGCTCAGCTCAGCAGCTCTGAAGACCACAATGTGTATGCTGCAACCTCTCAGGATAAGGAAGCAGGTGCCTGACACTGCCATTCTCCCGGGAGGAAGGCAGGGTGCCTGGAGGCGCCAGCTGGCCCAGCTGATGCAGGCCCTGACTATAGCCTGGCAGATGTTCCAGAGCACACAGCCCAGAGCAGCAGAGCCCTGCCTTCCAGGAGGGGTGCGGGGGAGAGGCACACATACCGATCTGGGCCGAGTGGGCCCTCCTGGCCATGTTCTTGGCTCGCACGGCCTCCTTGATGCGATCCACCTCCTGCTGGTAGCGCTTGCGGTCCCGCATGGCGTTCTCCTTGGCCTCCTTCAGCGCGCTTTCCAGGGCCTTGACGCGCTCCGCCGTGGCACGCAGCCGCTTCTCCAGCTTAGGCAGCTCGCAGCGCAGGTCGGCGTTGTCCCGGACCAGCTGCGGGGAGAGAGGACGGGGGCGACTTACCAAGGAGGTGACGGGGCTGGCAGGAGGGGCAGACGGTGACAGTAAGGCGGCTAGAAGCGGACTCTGCGCCAAACAAGCAGCTCCGCTAGGTGGGCGCGGGATGTCCATGTGACCACCAACGCTGGGAGCGCCCAAAGGAAAATGGAAATCACGAACCGGCGCCTCCAACCTGCTATGCATGCCTCTTGTGTGCAATGAAGTGGGGAGGGACGCAGGATGAAATTAACGGCCACTTCCGGTCACAGGAAGCTTTCAGGCGTGGGCAGGATTTACTTCCTCTTCAGTTTGCGTGGGTCGGGGAGCTAGTGTGAGGAAGTTTGGCTACTCCGGCACTAGCGTGTGAAAGCTGAGTGATGTTAGCAAGTTCAGAAGCACTGGGTACAGGCGTGCATGTTCTAGAGCTCTCCGCAGGCCTCGTCCCGTGCAGGACGCGTTGTCTCCACCAGCATGTGGTTTGGACCCACTTTGCAACATATCCAGAGACTCACAGGTAACTCTGGGATACTGCTCTTTCTCTTATTACCTAAGACCCTCGGTTAAGAAGCAACGGTGAGACTTGGCGTGTTCAGGGTGGTCTGGCCACAGACTGGTGGTTGCCCGGGGGGGGGGTGGGGGTGGGGGTGGGGGGGGCGTGAAAGAGGTGAAGCAGATTCAGAGGACACTTACGGTGATGAGCACTAAGTAATGTATGGGATTGCCGAACTGACAGATCCCCGAAAATAATACACACTGTCTGTTAATTATGGAATTAAAAAATAAATACAAATCTTTTAAAAAAATAAGATGAAGGAAAATTTTTAAAATTAAAAAAAAAGAAAAAGAAGCAACAGGCTTGCGCTGGTTTAAAAAAAAAAAAAAAGGCTCAAGAGCCAGTTCTATTATTTCCTGACATCTGACTTGGTAAGTCATCCAACCCCTACACGTCTCAGGTTTCTCACCCATAAAAAAGGAGAGTATATAAGAGGCCCATTGTGTGAATCCCAGTGGATCCAGAAAAGTTTTGGAAAATCAATGCTGTATGAAGGTTACTCATCCCAAGGCTACACCTGCCTTCTACCAGCTCCAGTGCCTGGCAGAGAGCAGGTTTTTAATATTTATTAAAATATTCATTGAATTCATAAAATAATGAATTTCAGAGCCCTATTTCAAATTAGTGAATTAGAAAATCACTAATTGCAACTCAAACTGCAGTTTTTGCTTCTATATTTCTCATCAGTAATTTGCTTGAATGACTTCAACCATGTTGAATCTGTCATCCTCCCTTTGGGGAAAAATGCCATCCTAGGTAATGTTGAAGAGGATGTAGGCCCAAGAGAGATGCATCCCCTTAATCATGTGGTCCAACAAGTTGGACCATTTTTTTAAATTAACATATAATGTATTATTTGTTTCAGGGGTACAGGTTTGTGATTCATCGGTCTTACACAATTCACAGCGCTCACCATAGCACATGCCCTAAGTTGGACCATTTTTATCACATTCCGAATCTTTAGGATTTAGGGGAAACATGAACATTCCCGTATTTATACAGAAAGGAGAAAAACAACTGCCTAGATCACCAGTAGGTTTGGCCATGCATTCCGCTGTCCCTCTGGATAAACTCCAGAGCGTCGTAAGAACCGGAGAGGGTGCCCAAGAAATAGGGCAACAGAGCAGAGAGAAAATGAAGCAGGTCACTTCCTCTCTCGGTCTGTTTATTAATCTGCAAAAATAAGGGGCCTGAACCGACTCGGTGGTATTCACTTTGCATTCTGTGCAGCCTGTGGGTCCAAGGCTGGAACCAGAGGCAGGATGATAGGGCAGGGTTCTGAACACCCCACTTCCCAAACCCCAAGAGCTCAAACTCCGATTCCTTCCATCTGGCTTCGATAAAAGACTTTTATATATAAGGGAAGTCACTGAAGACTAATTAAAGGACTCCAAGGATCGTTCTGGCACTAATGTCCCCTGGTGATGCAGAACCTCCTTCCCGAACCGTGGCCAGATACAGTGGGGCTTCTTTCCGGGAGAGTAAGAGAATCAGAGGAAGCTGGCACAACTCTCCTACCTGTTTGTGAACCTTCGTGAGCTGCTCCAGGTTATTCTCCAGGAAGGAAATTTTCTGCTTCTGGGCAGCACTGCCCCCTCCATCATCGCTGTCCAGCTCCACGCTCTGTACCAACACCCGTGGTCAGCAGGCAGCCCCGCCCACAGCCCCCCCGGGCCCCCCCCCCCGACCCAGCATAAGCTGGACAACATTCTAAATCTTTGTAAAAAACCACCACCCCAATCCCACCAAAGGTTATTCTGAAAGTGAAAATAAACAGAGGTTCTACAAGTTGAGACTCAGTGACCTTCCCAATGAATTCCCTTGGCTGATGTCAAGGGTTTTCCGAGCATTATAGTTTAGAGAATTGAAAACAAAACAAACAAACAAAACTTCCAATCTTCCTTTGAAAGATACAGATTAGTTCTCTCTGTGAAATTTACCTCTCCCTTGCAGGTAGGTAAATAGACTTTTCTTCTCAAAAGGAACTGTTCCAAAACTCATTAAGAAGAACCAGTGTGAAAACATAAACCTAAGACCTAAATCTGACTTCAAACATCCCAACTGAGATAAGTCACCAAGCTGTTGGGCGAGTGCCTGTGGTCCCAACAGGAAGTCTCAGTGGCCTTTGCTTGTCCCTTCAGCTTCCAATCCCATGAAATTACTTAATGAATCCATCTCAAACTAGTCACAGCATCTGAGCGCATGGATAAACTCTTGAAATTCATCAGATCTTGAAATGGACAAAAACTGCCCTCCTGGGCCAAGACGTAAACTGAGAAACACATGGGCAAACACATCCTGGAGCCCAAAAATGGCAAGGCATCCTTGCTGCGTCTGATTACAGAGGGGACCATCATCCCTCCTTCTTCTTCTGAGAGGTGATGGCTGCACGCTGATCTCAAACCTGTGTCTCTTCCATCTACATCCAGGGTTCTCAAACTTTGCCCAGAGGAGGGTTTGTTAAAACTCAGATTGCTGGGCCCCACCCCCAGTCTCTGCTTCAGTGGACCTGGGGTGGGTCTGAGAATGCACATGTCTAGCGAGCACCCCGGTGATGCCAAAGCTGCTGGCCAGATAACCACACTGTGAGAGCCACTGGTGTACAAGTAGGTCCTTTCTCGACAGTTTTAGATCATGAAATCAGGGAAGCCTGATCTTAAGCTCCCTCGGACCCCCTCCTCCCTGACTTTTTCCAGTCCTTGCCATTATCTCTGCAGTCTCCCTCTCCATCGCCTCTGCTCTGGCCTCTCCCTCCTACCTGGTCCAGGTCTGATGGCCATTTCTATTTTGATGACTGTGGTCACTACCTACCTGCCCCACCACTGCCATTCGGGCCTTAAACTCTATCATTCTCTGCCTTTCTTTATTTTCGTTTTCAGGCCTGGAACCATGCTGTCAGGGGCCACGGCAAATCCATGCTCTGACCTTCAGTTGGGTACTCACACCACTACTCGGCAATCCTTTCACTCATCCCTGACAAATCCGCCCCCCCCCCCCCCACCCTGGGCTGCCTGAGCTTTCTCTAGGCTCTGTGGGCTCTCCACTGTCTCCCTTCCTTCACCATCAAGGACAGAGCCTCCACATTAACTGAGAAGATCAAAGTCGTCGGATGCACCTTTCCACGGTTATATATTGTCCTGCAACCATCTCCATCTCACTTCTCCACTACTCCTCTCTGGGAAGTTGTATCCCTTCCCCTTACCAAGCTGATACATCCATCTATGCTATTAATTCTGTCCCGCTCAGATCTGATTCCATCAACCCCTATATATATATATATATATATTTCACCTCCTTCCCTTGGCTCCTTCACACAGACACATGGGCACACATGTGCATACTTCTAAATACACCTTCCTTCCATCCTACTACACAGCTGGCTATGGCCCATTGCTCCTCCTGTATCATGTTTAAACATATTTAAAGAGCAGTCCCCCTGCCGCCCCCACCTCTCCCTCCTTCCTGAAACTTCTGCAAGCTGCTCTGGGATTCGCTATACGGCGACTCTCTGAGATCACTGTGTGAGGCACGAGGATCACCGAAGCCCAGACTCAGAAGTCATACAACCTGGACTCCATCCTACCTCCAGCTCTTTCAGCTGTGTGACCCTGGGCAAGTTACTTAACCTCTGAGCCTATCTCCACTAAGACAGAACCGCACAGTAAGAACCACTTACACGAGGTTGCCAGGAAGAGCAAATAAGACGCACATTGAAGTGCTTCATACGCTCCGACCCAGCCCCGAACGGCCCCTCACGGGCAAACGGGAGGTCCCTGCCTCTAATTTCTCTGGGTTTCTGGCATTGCTCACCAAGCTTCAGGGCAGCAGTGCCTGACCAGACCCCCTGGATTTTCCCCGCATTATGCACAACAGCTCTCATGCTGCAGCCAGACAGGTGTGTGCTCATTTGAAATGAAAGGCCAGGGAGAGGATTATAACTTCCTTTTACTAAGAAAAAAGCCGATGGAAAAATATTCCCAAGTACTTCTTTTTTTTTTTTTTTTTGCCCCCAGTACATTCTCTGAATACATTTTCTGGCCTGACGTAATTAATTTTTAAGCACAACCAGCCCCAATTTAAGCGAGTGATATTTCAACAGAAAATGATTCTTTCTGTCCATCTTCCTTTTCTTCTCAGTCATGTTCACACAAAATAGAACTCACCTTTTTAACCCGGGCAGTCAGATCCTGGACAAAGAGTTTCCGGAGGTTATGCAGAGTCTGCAGCTCCCGAGACTGGAAGGGAAGATTGTGAAAATGACGCTGCAGTGCGGGAGACACCTTGAATTCGGGACACATCGGGCACCAGACCATCCCCATCTGGTTGCCCCAACAACCCAGGCGGTTCCCACCTGCTCTGTGAGCCTACCATCCAGGCCACGGGGCTCCCACAGTTCCCCTGGCTTTCCTACCACATACGTCCACCCCTCCACCCGTCTCGAGACCTCCCCGAGGGCAGAGACTGGGAGCTCAAATCATGAACTAAACTAGAACAGAGCCTACTTGTTAGCGGTGTTCTCAATAGAACTTTTTCTCTCCCCTCAACCACAAAAGTAAACACCTTTTCTCACAAAAATTCCTAGTTGGTTGTGTTGTACCAGAATGGATTCTTTTTTTCCTCTAATTTATCACGTACACATTACACAAAATGCCAGCAAGTCTAAACGGAAAAGTCACCCACAATCTCTCCATTCCTAGCAGACCAACATTTTTCCTCTTTCCACGCCCCCTTCTAGCCCTGGGCCATGTGCGTTGGCTTTACATCACTGAGCTTGTGGATGAAGCAGGTGGTGGGCCTTATACCCATGTAACCCTGGGCAACCTACCTAACCTTCCAGTGCCTCAGCTCTCGTATTTGTAACAGGAGAATAAACATAGTAGTTGCTTCACAGTTGTTGTTGAGATTAGATGTGGTAATCCTTATAAAACTCTTACAGCCATTTCTGACACATTGTAAGTGCTCAGTAAACATTGGCTAATATTAACTTATTGATGCACCATATTTGACAGCCATTTCTTCAGTAGGCTTTTGTTGTTTCCCTTTGTTGTCATAATATTGTTATGTTGTACTTAACTTCTTGGGGATTTTTTTTTCATTTTGTATTATTTTCTATAAATGAACTTTAGGAATTAGATTGCGAAGACAACGCTCTGAGTCAAACCTGGTGACCTTTGTTAACAAGATCAGAAAACGAAAATAATTCCTCCCATTCAAGTCTTCATGTTCTTACTACTGGAGATACGATTAGTTCCTTGCAAGATATTTTCCTGTGAGGGAGGAGAGAGAGAAACTTGCATTTGAATTTCTCAATTTGTCTAAGTTAACCTACTCTTAACACAGAATGTCAAGGGATGCAGCCTGCACATGCTCACAGGAAAAAGAAACAGGCTATACAGCCATGGAAACACTAAGTTTCTTGGAATAAAAGTTCTGTGTTAATTTAAGGTCTTGTCACTGGGTCCAAGTCTGCAATTCTGTGGTGAAATAAGAGGCACCTAAAGTCAATTGCTTCCTCAGATGAGGCAAATGACTTTGTGCAGGAAGCCAAACAGGCCGGTCCTTATGAACGCAATGCACATGGCACCTGTCCGAGGCCTAGCCGCCTTCCAGGGCAGACGCCGGGGTGAGCTCTGAGCTCGCGTTTACAGACATGTCGGTCCAGGCCCCCTGCCCAAGGATCTCGGCACCACCCCCCCGCCCCCCAGCCCAAGCCCTTGCTCTGCATGTTCTCTCTCCTGCTTCAGGGATTTTATTCCTGACTGAACTGCAACCATAGTAAACATTTTCCATAAAAAAAGCCACCACACCACAGGGAAATGAGGAGACACGGGTCCCTTGTCAAAGGGCCAGGCATTTCCTCGGGGCCTAAATACCAAATACCACAGAGTCCTGAGTTTGGCACCTTTGTCTCATTTTTGTTTGTTCTTAGGTGAATTCAACAATTCAGGATGGGTGGTTAAAAACCTTTAAAACAGGTTGCACGTTGCATGTTTAAGCTTAGGCAGCTAGCATTTGGCTTCCCGCAGCAATGAATTTTCCTCCACGATATCATCATTTCTTCACGCCACCTGACTCACTTCCCTGAAACCTTCCCTGTCACAGGCCACTCTCCTCTGTGTAAAAGCTCAGGGCTCAGCGTCCTGTCACAGGGGACAGCGAGGGTGAGCCCAGAGAGGTGAAAACCCAAGGCCTGTTAACACAGCAGGAGAGGTCCAGCCCCAGAGCCCAAAGTCTCCTGTTAAAGCAAAAGGTGGTTGCCCAAGGGCCCCAAGACACCCTCGACATCTTCCAACGTCAACCCCTGGGGTGGGCTTCAGGCTCCAACCCCTACACGGTAGGTTTCACCCCCCATCCCACCCAAATACTCAAGAAGCCAGAAGAGCCCTTGAGCTAAGGAGAGTTCAAGTAAGGTCAGCCAAGGCCAAGCGAGCATGTTGCTGAAGAACATTACAGCTTGGGGAGGATTCCAACAGCAGGTTAAGTGAAAACATCCAAGCCTAAAATGACACATGCTGTGGGGATCTGATTTGGGGTTTCACATGTGGATGTATGCAACGTGTGTGAGTGGTGAGTGAGAGCAGGAGAGAGAAAGGGAGCCAATGTGTCAGTGGGTCTGTCCCTGTGGGCGAGTGTGTGGGTGGAGGGGGCAGGGATGGTGGTTCATAGGTGGAAGGTACTGAAATGTCACTTATCTCTGGCTAGTGGGAATTTTAAAGTTCAATATTTTTCTGAATGTTTAGAAACATCTGTAACTGTGGGTATCACTTCTCCGGTAAAACAGACATAGATGAGGCAACTTCATGGCTTCATTTCAGTTTCCCCCAGAGCCAGCCGGGCATCCACCACCTTCTCCACCATGTTGGAAAGGCCGGAGATCCTTTGAGCCACAGTCATCTTACTTCTGTCCTGAGTGGACGGTCCCCTCTGTCTCTCTACCCGGCTTTGAGGGGCAACTAACAGCAGCCCAGGAAAGAGAGTGCACAATCAGGTCCGGCCCTAAGCAACAATTTGCCTACAGCCTGGAGTCACCAGATTCTTGGGAGGCATGGTCCCACATAAATTCACATGACACATGAATGGAATCAAAATGTATGACTATATTGGGCCGCCTGGGTGGCTCAGTAGGTTAAGTGGCCGACGCTTGATTTCGGCTCAGGTCATGATCTCAGGGTCCTGAAATGGAGCTCCGCACTCAGCATGGAGTCTGCTTGAGGATTCTCTCTCCCTCTGCCCCTACCCCGACTTGTGTGCATGTATTCTCACTCTCTCTCAAATAAATAAATAAATAAATAAATCTTAAAAAAAAAAAATGTATGACTGTATCTAAACAACAGTCTCTCTGTTGTTTTATCATGTAAAATAACCGGACATGTTTTCACCAAATTGAGAGGCTCTGTTGGGACAGTCTGTCTTCAAACACAGGCTGTGTGGCACTTTGCAGAACTCTCAAGAGCCCTCAGAGCAGCGGAAATGGAAGTCAACCAGAGCAGACCTCATGAATTCAGATGTAGGATGGAGAAAACCAACCAGGGTTTCAAATGATGAGCCTTTTGATCTGTCACTCTTGTGCCCCAAAACCTGTGGGTCTCAAGGCCCTACCTGGCCTACAACCACTCTTGCCTTGACCTTTCTGTGCCTACCTCTTGTTTCCTTCCTGCGTCACTGACTTTCCTGCTATTCTCCAACATGCCAACCCCGGGCTCACCTCAGGGCCTTGACATAGGCTATTGCCGCTGCTTGGAAGGCCCTTCCCCCAGACATCCCCATGGCTTCCTCTTTCACCTGCTTCAAGTCCCTGCTCAAACATCACCTCCTTGTGGGACCTTTGCACTTCCTATAACCATGTAATGGAGGTCATGATTTCCTTCCTTATTGTTCACTGTCTGTTCCCTCACCCTCAGCTGAAGGCAAGCTTCACAAGGGCCAGGGTCTTGTCTTTGTCATTTATTGATACAACCCAAGCACCTAGAAGAATGCCAGCCCTTAGCAGGTGTTCTTGAATATCGAATGGAAATAAGTCACAATGTGCAAAGTCGGTAAAGTTTCAGGCATTGATTTGCAAAAGTCAGTTTAATTCTCACTCAGGGCCCCTGGTTACGGCACTAAGGGACGGACAGACGGACTGAATTACTCATGGTATCAAGAGCTGGGGAATAAATTCTACAATTCTCACTTTTCCATGGGATATTTTATCTAAATGGTGTGTCTAAATATTTGTGTTTGTCTTAATGTCTAACTATGTGGTATTTGCCTAAATATTTTGTCTAAAATGGTATGTGAGAAAGGTGGGCACAGAACAAGTTTCAGAACACGCAAATTCAACAAATCACAAGCTAATCGGGTCTTTGGGACTAAAACAAGTTGGGAAACATGCTGACGTACCACTGTCTCCTCCAGCCCTTTGAGGTCCTCTCTGGCTTGTTCCCTTTTATCATTGAGCAATCTAAAAAACAAAAAGGGATCATGAACCACCAAAGGGCCATCAGAGATTTCCAGATACCATTTGCACCTATGGATGAATCAACACAACTAACCGTCTCACAGAAATAGGCTCTATTTTTACATTGGCCCAACCTAATCAGAATATTTAGGAATCGGAATCACAGAGGTAGACTTCCCTAAGACTCTGTGGGGAGGAGAGAAACAGAGGAAATATTTCAGGTGCACTCACAAGAGCTTTTCCAGTTTCATTTCCCTCTCCTGGTCCTCCACCTTCAGCTTGTTATAATCAGAACTGAGCTTCTCCTGTTCCAGTTGCAGCTTCTGATTCAAACTGAAATTGAGGGGAAAAAGCAATACATTGCACATGAGTCTGAAATTCCGAGGCACCCAGCTAAAGACATGGTTCTGTTCCAACCCCATTAGTTCTGTGCAATAAACACAGCAATTCTGGAGGATTTTGAGGGATCAGAGAACAACCTCACAGCTTCCTCCCTGCCCAAGTGAAAACTAATTTCTGGGAACATCTCAGAGGCATGAAACATAAGGCTTTGAGACTATATTTATAGTTGGCTTGTGCGAGAGCTTTGGGGGGAAAATAATGAGCTAGGAAAAGGGCTGATATTTTAAAACAGAGCACAGTCAGAAGAATTCTGCTTTGTCTGCCCTACAGACAGCACACACCCACTCAGGAAATCTTATTTGGCCATTTCACCCATCCCTTCCTCTGTGGTCCGATGATCTGGAAACATCCCCTAAGTCTAAATTCCTGGCTGACACAGGGACAGCGCCACTGTGTGAAGTCTGCAAGGAGGGGGGGTACAGAGAGAGGAAATACAAAGAAAGCCCAGGGTCTAAGGCAAAAAAAGAAACTTGCCATCTGGTTGGGGGCACTCCATCAACATTTGCATGTGGTATTCATAGAATATTTTGTATGGCCCTACCTGTGCATCCGTAAAGGAACAGATTCTACACTATCTGAAGGAAAACCCAGAGTCTGTTTGAAAGCGCAGGCCAAGGAAACTTGTCCATCTACTAACTCATTCACCAACCCTCCCTCCTTCCCTCCCCGCTGTCCCCCTCCAGTTGAACATATCGAGGGTGATTAATCAGAATAAAGAACGCAGGACATGCTTGAAGGGGAAAGAACAACATGAATAACAGCACGGGGGGTGGTCCAAAAGGAGGAGGGCAAAGACGATGCTAAGGACTCGCCTTAGGTAGGCAGTGAGCACAGAGCCCAGATCACAGCACTTACACTTTGCTTCGTTACCGTTACCGTTCTCCTCTTTCAAAATGCAAATGTGCTGTGTGAGCAGCTTGCACACAGTGAAGAGAGATTTGGATCAGTAGCCTGGAGAATTAAACTCTAACTCCAGTTTGATTCCTACATAGCCGTATGACCCTAAGAAACTCATTTAACCTTGCCTTGCTTCCCATACAGAAATCTGGCTCTTCATCTGCAGAAAGCGGGAGTGGAGGGAGGCTTTAGTCTAGATCTTGGGGATGAGGGTGGGGGTGTTAGTGGATGGAACTGTATTTCAACATAACTGGTTTTCTTCATTTTCACTCATCTTTTATTTGGGGGCATTTAAAAACATTATTCTGCAAAGAGGTTCAAAGATTGCCAAGGCACTCACTGTGCAAAAATATAAGAATCCTCAAGGAGAGGATCCAGAAGGCACTCCCCAGCTTGCTGCCTTGTTTTGACAACGAGGTGGGAAGGTCAGAGAAAAGGAGGGGAGAGGTCATTATGGAGCAGGGGTTCTTCAGTGGCTGTGACAGGATGGGAGAATGGCCCTGCGGGAGGTGATACCAGAGGCAAGCTGCAAGGGCGCCATCCTGGCAAAGCCACAGGTCCGTGAGCACAGACACGGGACCCTGAGAAGTGTGTGCATGTGACCAGGTGGCTCAGGGAGCCACTTAGGTGTTGGGGTGAGGACGCAGTAGGAGCTGACTGTCTTCTCTGGAGTATTTATTAGCCTATCAGAATCCCTGAGTCAGGACCAATGTAGGGTTTGGGTTGTTTTTGGGTTTTGGTTTTCTTTGGTATATCTTTTCCTACAGACTGTGTCTCCGCCTACAAGGGCATGTGTCTACCCAGCCGAGTCACCAACGTGACCCCGGCTCCTGGGGGGACGAGGAAGGGTGGCCGCGCCCGCCTGCCACCTGCCCCACCAGAGCCCCCAGAGGCTCAGCTCCAGATGGGAGAAGAGACATCGGAAGCTGCACGTCTAGCCCGCTGCGCACAGGGCAGAGCACAGAGCTCGCAGGGCAAGGACAGCAGCCCTCGGCTCAAAGCTGCCCTTGGCTCAAAGCTCCTTCCAGGCTGCCCCGAGAGCCATGCCCACCCCTGTGTCCCGAGAGCCCCTGGGCCGACTCACTCCCGAATCTCATCGATGATTTTCTGCTTCTCCTCGATTTCATCCCGAAGTCTGGACAGCTGCTTCTGGTGAGCTTCCCGGTGGCTCTCCATCTGCTGCTCCAGGGCCTTCTGCAAGCCAGGCCAAGAGAAATGTGTCACCGGCTCGTTGGCTCACAGCCCACACCATGACAAGCCCTGGATTGCTTCTACCTCCTACCCTATGTCCCTCGGCTGTCAAGTCCCAAAACTGGGGCCCCCAGAACCCGCCTTGCTTTACTGGCACAACAAAACCCAAAGATCTATGATAAAACCCAGCGGGACCCTAGGAGCTAGATCAGCCCATTAATTTAAAAAAAGCTCTCCTGTGACCTTCTACAGCTCACCTGAGCCACATGGCTTCTCTCGCCAGGTCAATCAGAGGGCACAGACCTCTTACTATACCCAGGTGCCCGCAGACAAGCCACGTAACCCGTGTGAGCCACACTTCCTCACCTGTGAAATTTAGGGAATTGTCCCTTCCCTGAGCACTGCACAGATTTATGGTGATATTCAGAGACCTTTCCACCGAAGCAATGTGAAACCAGGAGGAGGGCCCATCAAGGTAAGGCTGGAGCAGGCTCATGCCATGGGCACTGTTTTACCTATGGGCTTACATCCACCGGGACTTGCAGATTTGCCTAAAATGAATCAAAATTCTACACCCCCTATCTCATTTTATTCACCTAAAAATCATTTCCCAATCATTTTTCCCACATTTTCCTTCACTACTTTACATGTGACCAAAAATAAACCTCTCTATGTGTACGATGCAAATCCAAAATCTGGAGTGCTTCTTTAAAAAGGTCAAGGGGAGAGATGTTCTCTTTCATTCACAGGAAGGGCAAGCACTTCCTCAGAAGTTCAGCTCGGCAGTGTGGCCCACGCGGGGACCGGGAGGGACTGCTCCTTCCCCTCCCCAGGAGCAGGGAGGAAACCCGGACTAACCCAGCATGCCTACTAGCCGCGGACCTCTCAGGGCTTCTGGACACCTCCGCCCTCCTCTCAGTGCTGGACCAGGCCGCACTGTGAGAATGGCTCTGTCTGCCGGGCACCGGTCCCTCCCCCTCCCTCCTACACTGCCCCACGCGTCTCCAAAGGAGACAGATTTTCCTAGAATAAGAAAACGCAGTCCAAACGCACGCTGGGCTCCGGGGAAGGGGCGGCGTACACACCTTCATCTCCTCCGCGTCCTGCAGCCGCGTCAGATGCTCCTTCTCCTTATCCTGGAAGCTGACTTCGTGCATTTTTTCTGTTTTGAATTTTAAATGATGATTGAAGATTTAACGGGTGGGACTCACATCCAAAAGTAAACATATTTTTAAAAAAGATAAAAGACCAAAAAAAAGGAAGAAAGGCCACGGAGTGAAACATGAGCTTACATGACCAATTACGACCATGCTATCCAAGCTCGGACCTCCCGGGGGAGACTTCTGACCCACGGAGGCTGCCCACTCCAGTGGAGGGGCGGCGGGAGGGGGAGGGGTGCTGACCTGGGAGTGGGCCACTTGAGGTCAGAACTGCCCCGGCTGTGTCTGACCTTGCCCCTGGCCTTGGTGAGCAGCGCCTGAGGCGGTGTACTGTACCCTGCTTTGCAGATTAGCAAGCACTCTGTGAATGTTAGTGGCATTCGGATGCATGCCACTACTGGAGTTCCAGAAAGAACTAATTTACCTCCCATGGGTAGGCTGTTTATTCTCTAAGAATCTAGAGCAGGAAAACAAAATCTAAGGACAAGAACAAAGAAAACAGAAATATAAAATAACACTGTCCAGATTAAACAGGAAGGCCCCCATAGTTGGTGCATGGCACACCTCCAGGGGGAGCCTGTCCCAGCCTATTCTTGACCAGGGGTATTCACTGGGCACACGGAGCAAGCAGCAGGCTGGGGCGGGGGGAGGGGGCGGCAAAATGGTTTAGAACAGTGTCACTCAAGTCATTACGCTTTCTAGCTAGTCTGTTCTACTTTATTTCAGATCTTCTCACCTCTATTTTATTTCTACTTCGTGGCACCACTGCAGAAGCCATTTACAAGAGAGAAAAGTTCTTTTCCATGTCAAGTCTTAAGGGGAGCATGCTATCTCTAACATTCATCCATTATCACATAAAGAAAACATGACAAGGTCATAGCAGGGGTAAGGATGTTCTCGATCTTTCTCAATTTGCCTTGGCATTTGAAACAAATGTATTTACTGAGAAAGTAAATTATATTATTAACATATTCCTATATTAATAAAGGAAATAAAAAAGGGTGACATCATCACCAATCCTACTCCCTATCAAAACCATTTTCATTTCAAATATTAATCTGCAGGCCTTGGAACACAAGTATCCATTGATTCCTACATCTTATAACCACAGTAAAGATAAAGTTACATATTATGATCTTTAATCTAAGGACGCCTTGTCAGCATGGCCCCACAGCCTGCACGTACTTCATCTCCAAAACAAAGCACATGTTCTGTTAACATCCCGTAGCTCGTTTAACTGCTGGACATTTAGGTGGCTTCCTTTTCTTTCCCCCACTAATACAAGGAATTTGCAATGAATATTTGAGATTTGAGGATCAAAAAGTATGACAAGTGTTATGATTATTACTATTTATTTTCAAAATGCTTTCCAAAAGGACTCTTAACAATTTTCACTGCAAGTCATGGTATGTGTCTTCCATTTCACCACAATGCGTCTGTTCTTAAATCTGTTCTGGTTTGTTTCTAGTTACCTCTCTTGAATTTTTTCTATTTATTCATATCTATTGAGTGTTTCTATGTGTCAGGCACTTCCCTAAGCAAAGGGCATCAGGAGGCTGTCCAGCAAAGGGAAGAGCTGTTTCCAAAGATGGAGGGTGCAGGTAGCCATTGGTAGAAGTTCAGACTCAATATATATTAAGAGCAGTGGGACACCATGGAAGGGTCAGAGGCACGGGATTAGGCACAAGATTGAAGGTGATTTTAGAATAGTTCCTTGGGATGCAGCACAGCGGCCGGCCTGGAGCAGGTGGGGTGAGAGCCTCCACAGATGGATGTAGCCACAACTCTTAATTAGGATTAAGGATAGTAAAAATGAAGGTGGAAATGAGCAGAAGCAGACAAGCGTCTGGCAGGTCCAATGGACAGGTCATGGGGACAGCCTGGAGGCAGGAGGTGGAAGAGAGAAGATTCTGACTCAGGCAACAGGGTGGACTGAAGGAAAGTGGGAAGAGGAGTAGATTTTAGGTGGGAGCAATCTTCTAGATATTTCTTTTTTTTAACCACCCCCCCAATTATTCCATTGTTTTCAGCAGATCTAGAAATGGTATAATCGAGCAAAACTAAACATCATGAGTTCGGCCAACTAGAGAGTATCTGATGTAGGCCAAGAGCTCAACACCTGCAAAGTAGTCGACTATTTACCTTGGGCTCGGAGCTTGGCCAGCTCTTCACTGAGCGAGTCTTGGGACTCTTCCAGCTGCCTCCTCTTCTGTTCCATGTTCTGCATGTAGTCTGTCAGGGATTTGATCTTGGCTTCATGCTTTAAATAAACAAATAGATGAGAAGGAGGCGTGAGTGACTAGCGACGGCCTTCCTGGCTTGCCTGGGGCTGTCCGATGGGAAAATGCAATAGAGGAGTTCTTGAGTCCCTTTTTCCAGTACCAGCTCCCAAATGATGCATATTCTGCCCTTGGCTTTGGATCTGTGACCACGGACTAACATGGCCCTCTGTTTCCTCCCTGTGTTCCTCTGCTTCATTCCCCACCGACCCCTCTCATCGCCATCCGCTTAAGCGAGATGCCAAAGCCCAAGCTGGTTTTTCTCCTCGCAGAAAACAGTGTGCTGGAAAGAAAATAACTGGGCAAATGTCTAGGGCGGAGGTTTCATTCTTGGAACCGGCACCTCTGGATTCTGTCTCCAGAATCAAGTACTGTGTCTTTTCTTTTCCTCTCTCTCAAACACACCAATTCCCGTGTCTCAGAGACCTTGCATTTTACATCCCCCTCTCCCTAGGAAGCACTCCACCCTACCCACCCAGAGTCCTTATCACTCGGGTCCCAACATTTTCTTACAGCACCCAGTTCGACATGATTTATCTATTTCTTTTTACTTGTCAGCTCCATGAGGGTATGGAGTCAATGCTTAATAAATATTAGTGGAAGCAATGAATGAATGGAAGCTCATTGACTGAATAAAGACAGTGGGCCCTTTCCAGCTGATGGAAATACACTCAAGATCTACCACGTTCACATTAAGGCAGGAAAACCCTGGAGACTGAGCTCTAAGCTCATGAAATAACCTCTGGGAAATGGGACTCAGAGCAGTCATGTTATAAGCACAGCTTTTGATGAAAAGGATGATTGTAAACAAAGAAAACAGTAGCATTTTAGCTGGAAATATTTTGTCAGATTCCTTAGATCATGTCGGAAAATAAAGAGCCAAGGTTTCTTTTACTTTTGAATCCCAGGAAATAATGATTAAACACGTGGTTCTGTGTAAATGGTAACAGAGTACAAAGTAGCACCCAACAGCAAGCTATAATCCGTTGCTAACGGAGAAAGCGCTAACACAGCTTTAACATTCTAATATGCTAATATTCTTGACTCTGGTCTCATACGCCCAAAGCCAATGTCCCTGTCACACTTGGGCAGCTGGAGCCTCGGTCCTGGGCCCCACACTGTGAACACCCCACTGCGGCCATCCTCTGGCTTTACTCACTCCACTGAGCAAAGAATGCGTATGCCAAGGGGGCATGCCACAGGGAACCCATGTCCCCTTCCAGACCACACTCTGAGGACTGGAAACCCAGAAGCTCCCTACTCCAGTGGCCCTAAAGGCCACTCCCAGGGCTGGCACGGCAGCTCCTGCCATCACTTCACACAGATGAGAGCTGACAGTTACACAGCGCTATCAGTTCCCACAAAGGACAGAAGGGCCAGTGCATCCAGATGGAAAGGGAAGACAGTGGGCTGCAGACTGAGGGACCTCCATGTGTACTGTTGCCTTGGTCTCCAAGTGTTAGGGGCAGGACTAGCCAAAAGCACATGTTGTCAGCACAGGAGGTGACCTGGATTGAGGTGTAGGTACTCTGCCCTAGTGTTTATCATTTTCTCCAATTTTTTAAATTATAAAAATGTCAAATAGTAAAGCAAATGCAGAAAGAAGTGGTATGGATTTCATCCATAAACCACTCTTTCTTTTTTTTCTTAAGACTGTATTTATTTATTTGGGGCAGGGTGAGGAGCAGAGGGAGAGGGACAAGCAGACTCTGCGCTGAGCACGGATTTGATGGACCTGAATCCCACAACCCTGAGACCGTGACCTGAGCCAAAACCAGGAGTCTGACCCCTAACCGACAAGCCACCCAAGCACCCCCACCCATAAACCATGCTTAACTTAGCAACTATTCTCTGGCCTTATCTGTATGAATGCATACTGTATAAAGTTACAAGGCACAGCATAAATATAACCGAGCCTTTTCATTTTCATTTACCTTTATATAATCATACTTTCCAAATGGCTATGTTTTAGAATTTTCTTCTAAGAGCTGCAAAGGAATCTTCCGTGTAACTTAATGTCATTGGCCTATCAATAGACATTTGGGTATTTTATTTTATCATAACGTAAGTAATATTGCACTCAACATCTTCCATATAGGCTTTGCACACTCTAATCAGGAAATAAACATATAAAATAAAATTTTTGCATTTTCATTACCGATGAAAAATACCATAAATGAAATTACTGGACCAAGGTACTTACATTTTTGTGGTTTTTGATTCCCAAGGTGCTTTCCAAAAGGACTGACCAAATTATACTTTTCTCAGCAATGTATATAAATTTCACCATCCCACACCAACACTGAATAATCTTTCCGATGTGTTTTTGCTTATTACGTTGGTTATAAAATGGAAACTTGATGTGTTAATTTGCATCTGTTAGATTACCATGGTGGGAGACGAGGTGGCTGGAGCTGGTTCCATGACGACATGTTACCATGTTTGCAAGCATACCAGAATGACATACGCTTTTGTCTCTCAGTATTATTTGATACACCACTCCCTGCTGGTATCAGTTTCCTGCAAATGATTTCAGCTGTTTTAATGCCTGGTCTAAGGCTGTGAAGCAGCCCTCACGGCAACACTCCCAGAAGTCTCGAGCCCCAAACACCAAGCTCAGATATCAGTGGCAGACCAGAAACGAGGCTGCTCTTTTCCGAAACCACCCCACTAAAATGAAAACGCCATTTCAATGGGCAGAAGAGCAGCCAGACCTCACTGAGCAGACGAAATGTGCCCTGGGGCTCGAAAATCCCTTCAAGGCTTTGTGTTCACCCATGCTTTGGTTTGAATCCCAGATCTGCCTTTCACTGGTTGTAGGAGTTTGAACCGTGTATTTAATCTCTCGGAGTCTCACTTTCCTCCTCTGCAAAACAGGAATAATAATAAAACCTGCCCACCAGGATTTTTTTAAAGATCAAGTGAGATAATGCAAGTGAAGTGCTTAGTGCAGTGTGTGGAGCATTGTAGACACTCAATAAAATGCTACCTACTACTAGTGGGACCCCTGGTTGGCTCAGTCATTAAGCGTCTGCCTTCAGCTCAGGTCATGATCTCGGGGTCCTGGGATCGAGCCCCGCATCAGGCTCCCTGCTCCGCGGGGAGTCTGCTTCTCCCTCTGCCTCTGCCCCTCCCCCACTTGTGTGTGCATGCACACGCATGCTTTCTCTCAAATAAATAAAATCTTTTTAAAAAAATGATACCTGCACTATTATTAATAATAGTAGTAGCAGCAAATAGTTTGTTTTCACACATTAAATTGGACCTGTGGTAGAGATTAAAAGATGAAGGAATGTTACCTTAGCTCAAGGAGTTTTAGATTCCACCCAATCTCATCCATTCATCATAATCTCTACCTACCTACTTATGAATCCATATACAGATAGAAACATGGAGACACATCCCTTAAAAAGGGACTGAAGGTAATTCATGTAATTCACACAACAAAATCTATCTAGCCTTCAGCGTAAGCCTGGGCTCTCATTGCTTGGGGAGCCCACGGACAAGTCTCACATAAAGCGAAGTCCATCAGCTATCGCTGTCAGGCGCCATCAGACCCAGGAAGAGCACAGAGGAAGCAGATTTCAGGAGGTCAGAGGAGTGAAATGAGGGGAAAGGGGTGACCTACCTGGGAGATGAGCAGCTGACACGCTGCCAGTTCCCGCTCACTGGCACTCATCTTCCTGTTGGAGTCCATCTGGGCATTCTCCAGCTGCTTGCTGCGGTTCACCAGGGATTTGACCTCCGACTTCATCTTGCTGATGTACAGGCGGGCCATGGTGAATTCCTCCTCAATGACTCCATTCACGTCCGCCAACTGAGCACAGGAAGGAATACACTCAACTATTGCTTACAATTCCCAGAGAGTCACGGGGCCCCGAAAATCTGTCCACGGAGCCTCAAGATGTCTTTGGATTTCTGCTCAGGAATCCCTAATTATAGGACCACAAGCTGAAAATGATAGCTAAGTATTACTATATATTCACTATATAAATATAGCCCAAGTTTTCTGAAACCTCGGGTAAGATGGAATTAAAAAACCTCTACTAAATATAATCCTCAATCAGGCAGGTTTTTCATTACAACTAATTTTTAGGATGAAAGCCATGATATTAGAGGAAAAAGACACTGAAGATTAAAAAAGAGATAACTCTGAAAAGGTATTCCTTTCCACATCCAATACCTTACATCTCTAGAATAGTTGGAAGCCCTAGTGTTTTTAAAGGTGACTCTGAGTCCCTATAAGAACTCCAATCAAAATTTCAATTATGTTCTCTATAGTCTGCTATTCAGAGAGAGTAGTCCAATGTCTTGAATATGCTTCTATAAGGAAGGGTTGAAATTAAAAGGATTTTCTATATAGTATTCAGTTAAGCAAACAAACAAAAATCTAATGAATTAAGAATGTGCCGTTACCAAATGCCCTTTTAAATGTTTTTTTAAAAGATTTTATTTATTCATCTGACAGAGAGAGACACAGCGAGAGAGGGAACACAAGCAGGGGGAGTGGGAGAGGGAGAAGCAGGCTTCCTGTGGAGCAGGGAGCCCGATGCGGGGCTTGATCCCAGGACCCTGGGATTATGACCTGAGCCGAAGGCAGACGCTTAACGACTGAGCCACCCAGGCGCCCCAACCAAATGCCCTTTTAGATGAAGATTTTCCTACATGACTTCATTTACTACCAATCAATATTTCCCTGTCTCTATGTGCTTGCCCCTTCCAAGGAGACAAAAATCTAGCTTAAATTATTTAAAATCATCTGAGTGGGGCGCCTGAGTGGCTCAGTCGGTTAAGCGTCCGACTCTTGGTTTCAGCTCAGGTGATGATCTCAGGATCATAGGATGCAGCGCCGCATCGGGCTCCATGCTCAACGCAGAATCTCCTTGAGACTCTTTCTCCCTCTTGCTCTGCCCCTCCCCCTTGCTCTCTCTCAAATAAATAAATAAAATTACCTGAGAGTTTGACAATATAAATCCACCTTTAGAAAGAAAGATTCTGAAAGCCAGCATTTTGAATGATCTCATATTTGGCACCTGAGTTTCAGAGCTCAACCGGAAACAAAAACTGAAGCAAGATACTTGGGATAGAAACCCATTTGCTCTCAAGATGCAAACATGCTCTTAAAGGGCCATTAATTAGAGGAGCAGAGTAACTGTGTGCATATTTTGTTTAACCACCAGAGGGCATTCTAGCACCTAGCACCTAGAACACAAGAGCGCGTTCCAGTACCCAGCCCACAAATAGAAGCTTCAGCCGGGTCTAAGACAACGATTCCAAATATGGTTTTAATGTTCCACAGTACATTATAACTGCCCACTTTTGTCATCATTGCTGTCATTAACTCATCATATGATGGGTTTTTTTTTTCTGTAAACATTTAAGAGCTAGGAATATGGAATCGTTTATCAACCCTGAAAATTGGTAGCAGATAGGAAGTATACCAGACCACACTGAGTGCGTGTAACTTGGTGTCAACCTTCCCCTAGGATTCCACAACAGTGTTTGTGTTAAATGACAACAGTGTCAAATCAACACAAAGCAGAACCTATGTTAACAGCAAGAAAACCTACAGTTTTATTTTCATGGAGGTTCTTGCTGAGCCACTTCTAATTCTGCCTGCCAATAATGAGTTTCCTACCAACACCATTCTTCACTGCATTCCTTCTTACAACCCAATAGCATGAAGAGAATGGGTGAGGAACGCCCCCAATCTTTCAGTGCAGTTTTGCTCCTCCGCCTTTGTGATTGGCCCAACGTGGAACAGAGACAAGAAGCTTGTTCTTTAGCCTCCCCTGGTATGTCCTATATATTTGTCCAACTTCTGTAGACAGGTAAGTGAACGTTCATGTCTTTCAGGTGGAGTTCACAACCTCCCCCCACTTCTGGTGGGAAAACACCACTGGACCAACAAGTAGGGCATTCGGGGAAGAGAACAAACACTTCCTCCTCTCTAGCTCTGTCTTTAGACCAGGACACTTTGTACGCCATGCCCAGATCCCGTGTGTACTGGGGAAGAGTAGAATAGTACACACAATAATGAGCTTCCTCCAAAATGAAAGTTGGATGTTTCTTCCCCCCAAACCAGAACCATAACTTCTGGAGCTTACTTGTGTCCTAGGAAATCTAAGAGGAGATTTTGAATCTGATGGGCAACAACAACAAAAAAGTTACTCCAAATGGTTTTACCCTAAAGGTTTTTTTTTTGCTGAGTTTGTTTTTGTTTTGTTTTGTCTTAACCACTTAAGAGTTCATGTATTCAGTCATTCAAGTAAATTCAAAGTTTTTAGTAATCCCAGTAAAATGTTATTTCAAAAAGGAGAATCAAGTTTGTTACTAACATGTTATTTCTAACTCTCCCCTGGGTCTGACAGTATACACTAAAGCTGTGTGATCCAGTAGAGCTGACTAATCCAGGAGAAGAGGCTGCTTTTACATGGGAATGCAGATGCTGCCTGCCCCTCCTACCCTGTCTACAGAGGAGTCACCCCCATCCCCACCCACCCCAGGGCTCCGGAGCATGGAGTTATTGTGTAAGGTGCCATTTCTAGGCCAAGTAAAAGGTAAGTGAGGTGATTGTTCACATTCCAACACCTAAAAGTCAGAATGGGACTAGAAGTCTTTTTTTTCTTAATGTTCAGAAATGTCCATTTTCTTTGTCAGTACGGTACAGAGCTAAGTCATGATATGGTTGTTTCCAAGAGCTTGATAGGCAGGAGGGGACTGGAGAAGCAAGCCTGCCTGGCGGTAAGACCCTGGCCCCAAAAGATCCAAGGCTGTATGGAAGAGGCTGATAGGAATGGAGCTGTTGATGGTGAGGGTTGATTTCAGGCCCAGAATCTGGAGCAGTTTATCTGCATGTCTGGCCCAGCCACAGAAAGGTCCCTGTGAAAGGCTGCTGGGGCCCAGGGCCCCTCCTCTGCCTGAAATTCTTCACCTCCACCTCACCCAGACCCAAAGTCGAAAGAAAATCTGACAGCTAATCCAATCCATTTCATTTACTCT
The DNA here is from genome assembly GCF_009762305.2 of Zalophus californianus. Taxonomy (NCBI): domain Eukaryota; kingdom Metazoa; phylum Chordata; class Mammalia; order Carnivora; family Otariidae; genus Zalophus; species Zalophus californianus. The sequence goes on along the minus strand of NC_045597.1, from coordinate 115,137,023 downwards.
ACCTCAACTTTCTACTCTAGACTTCTGGAAAACTTTGTTTTAAAGAAAGCCTGGTTGGGGGCGCCCGGGTGGCTCAGTTGGTTACGCGACTGCCTTCGGCTCAGGTCATGATCCCGGCGTCCTGGGATCGAGTCCCACATCGGGCTCCCGGCTCAGCAGGGAGCCTGCTTCTCCCTCTGACCCTCTCCCCTCTCATGCTGTTTCTCTCTCTCTCTCAAATAAATAAAATCTTTAAAAAAAAAAAAAGAAAGAAAGAAAGAAAGAAAGCCTGGTTGGGGCACCCGGGTGGCTCAGGCAGTTAAGCATCTGCCTTCAGCTCAGGTCATGATCCCGGGGTCCTGGGATCGAGCCCCGCGTTGGCCTCCCTGCTCTGCGGGGAGCCTGCTTCTCCCTCTACCCTTCCCTCCTGCTCCTGCTCTCTCTCTCTCTCTCAAATAAATAAAATCTTAAAAAAAATAAAAATAAAGAAAGCCTGGTGATATAGGCAAACGACAAGAAGAGAAAGCTCACTAATAAATCCAGAGAAAGTGACCTCTAGGCTCATCTCATCATTGGGTGGTCTCATCTTGTTTTGTAGACTAAACAAAGTATTGCCTGGGCTCTGAAAATGTTTCAAGACATGACAGAGCTGGAGAAATATGGGTTCTTCTGTTTCCCTGCTGTCTGGGCCTGTTATATTCTGGAAATGAGAGTCCTTTTTCCCCTCATCCCAGGGTACGACCAGGAGGCACCGTATGGGAACTGAATAGGGTTTTAGGAAGAAAAACAAGATCACTGACAAAGGTCTCCCTGATCTGATCATTTTCTTTGATAAAAGAATTCTGTCAATTGAGTACTCATATCCAATACTGTATAGCCACAATGTAGATCTAAGAAATATATGTATAACTCATGCAATTTCTGAGCTGACAACCTGCAAGATAATGAGGGCTCATCTTGTCATTGCACAAATCAGGAAAATGAAGCCTGAGAAGTATAGTGAATTGCCCAAAGTCACACAGCTCCCACCCTTTAGCTCTCGTTCCCCTAATGATTAAATCATAATTGTTAAGAAAAAAAAACTCAGGGTGATTAAGAATATGATGCTCTATGAGTGAGAATTATCAATGAAAATAACTAGTTACCAATGAAATTAACTAAGGCATCCAATGTCTGGAATCCAAAAATATCTTGAAAACATCCAGCTAAGTACTTAAAAATAATCTCAATCATACTTCAGGTTCCCAAAGGTAAAGACTCTTTTTTTAATGCCGAAGCACCCAGACACTCCTTGATTTCATTAGCATTTCTCATCAGCTCTATTTTAGAACGTAGCATAAAAATATCTTCCTTTATCGTTATCAGCAGCAGGCACCAACTTCTCATAAATCAGCCCCACCTTCATATTGCATGGGCCACTTAATCACCCAAATCTCGGAAACTCAACACCAATGCATGCTTCTAAAAATTAAATCCCCAAACATAAAGCCACCAAACTGGAGCTGAATAGGGTTAATCTTACAGTATCTGAGAATTCTGTGCTAAAATTAGATTCTTTCGCAAAGATTCATGAAATGTTCAGTTACAATAGAGGTCCTATGAAAGAATGATCAGGTTTACAAGAGGTCGTATACTCTAAGCCTAGATCTGTGATATCATCAAAGAGGGGATTTCTATGTTTCCCAGAAGTGTCTATAAACAGAAGGAATTGGGGGGGCATTTTCTAGTATTTAACAATGCCAGCTCAAAACCTGAGTGTTCCCACAAAGCAGACTGATGTAGAACTCAGCCTTTTAAAAGGCTAACCTCAAAGAATTTGATTTCAGGGGCTCCAGAAGTGGCAGTTGAGCAATGTAATAGCATTCCTTGGCTTGCCAAAATCCGCCCCATGTATCAATGGCTACTCCGTACCTGGGGCAGTGTTATCGTTACAAAGCTACAGGAATCAAAACTGGTGGTTTCAGCATAACAATTAGATCAATGAAATAGACTAGAGACCAGAAACAGTCCCACCCACCGTTGGGTGATTAAGTGGCCCATGCAATATGCAATACGTTCATTATCTTACTGTGGTAATGGTTTTATGAGAGTATAATATATCAAAACTTTTCAGACTATACCCTTATAAAGTTATTTTTAAAAATATCTCCATCTTAGATCTCTCTCTCTCCATACTGCGGCTGACAACATTCTGTGCGTTCTCCTGCCCCTCTGTTCCTAGCTCATGGGCAATTTCATACCACCCCCTTTCTCCCCACCTCCCTTACTTCCTTGCTGTCAGTGGTACCAATGTGCACAACTCTAGGGGATGAATCACGGTTGGTTGACACCAATGACGGCAGTACTATTTTCTTTGCTTTCTCATTTTCTCTTGTAATTTGGGGTGACCATGTGACCCAATGCTGGCTAATAAGGTATAAGGGGACATCTACTAGGGACTTATGGGCTATAGTTCCCTCCTGATGAGAGCTGGCTGCCCCTTCAGCCCATCCTGCCTTGGATGTGGTTGTGTGAAGAAAAGATGGTTGGTGCTATAGCAACTGTCTTGCTATATCATGACACAAATGTCTACAGATGTCAAAAGGTGACAAGCTAACGAAAGCAGAAAGGAAACAAAGAAAAGGCCTGAATCCTTGACGTCGTTGAGACACTGGATCAAAATTTGCTTCCGAAACTTGAATAAGGTTAGCCTGACCTGGGCAATCTTGTTAAAATGCAGATTCTAATTTCAGTAGGTCTGCAGTGGCCCAAGAGTCTATGGGTTCAGAGTTCAACAAACTCCCAGGTGATACAGATCACAACCTGAATAGCAAATTCTGCACAAAATTCTCGTATTGTGTGTGAATAATTAAATGTGGATTTATTTTTTAAGCCACAGTTAGAACCCTATTACTTTCAGCTGAAAGCTTTTCTAATTCATACTGATTGGCTAGGGAATTTTCATTCTGTTGAGTTTTCACAGAAAAGGAGAAACACAGTTCTGAGACTGGAAGTGTTGCTTAACCTATCCAATTCCAAACTCCTGTGACATTAGCATATAAGTTTGAGAAATAACCCGATGTGTATAAGGCCTACCAAAATTTGAAGACATTTCCTATATGTGAAAGGTAATTTTTTTCTCCTCCGTGGTACCCAGCCAATCATTCACTTAGGTCATTCAATCAGCCCTTGGTTTGTTCATTCCAGTATTACCAAGCATGTGGCAGGTGCAAAGCACTACGCCGAGCCCTGGATACTTAGGAGAATAAAACACAGACCCTGCTTGCTTAGGATCACACCATTATAGGAGCAGGTAGAGAGGAGAAGAGAGGGGCTGGCTTACAGTCTTCACATCATTGGTGCCGATAATTCCACCTATCTCCCCCAGATCCTTCAACAGCAAATTCAGGATCTCAGTAGCCCTCTTTTTCTGGTGGTTGCTAAGCTCTTGTAGCTGGCTCAGCTCCCTCTGTGTGGTTGTCAATGTCGTCTGAAAAATACATTTTAACAGCAAATTAAAAGAGCTGCCCATCAATTCATACCCACTGCATTGCAAAGAATAACAACATAACGTAGGATGGAGTTCTTTTACCATTTCATGCAATTTCAACAAAAGAGTCCTATTAAGTCAAACTATAGTATAGCACCGCCTTCTTTGATAAAAAGGAGAATCTGACCTGGTCTGATATGTTATATCTACATATCGCATGACAATTTGCAGGTCAGTGAAATGTTATTAAAAATAGAGTCCAAAAGGAGCCCTCAGGTTGATAAGGTGTGATTGTGTCTTCTTACCCACGAGATGTTCTGTTTCAGTCCTCATTCTCCAGGGTCCAAACACACCTGCAAGCATCCCCACCTCACATCCAAACAAACCTGCTCCCTGGACCATTTCCAGAAATTCCCATCTGATTTCCTAACAGACAGGTCAGGAAGGCTCAGAGAGACATTCTTGAGTCTAGAAAATAACTTCTAAAAAGTTTTTGAATCTTCCCAATGAAGCCGAATTGAACACTCTTCATCTCTTCTCAAAACTGGCCGAGTCTTCATCTTAATGTAGAGCAGTAGCTCCATTTTACTGCCAAACATCAACAACCCATCTCTTTTCCATCCCTCATGTATGTAGATATTTAGAACTAACTAACTAAATTAATGAACTCTCCACATCACCAGAATAGCCGTATTTTGGTGTCTTGGTACTAACTCGACCAACAAAGAAAATAATTTCGCTAAATTACAGAGCTATGGAGCTTAATGCAAAGACACTTATGCAAATCTGCCATACTCGGCTATTACACTAGAGCATTTTTTTCATGATCTGACTAAAAATAGTACTCTAAACCAGTCTAGTAATCCTTGGGCTTGGCAGAAAATAAGAACTGTATTATGGAAAATGCTTCATTGTTTTGAGATACAACTAATATGAAGGACTCATTAAAGAATCCTGCAGAAAACAGTAAGCAGAGAAAATCAAAGTCTCCTCCTTTCCTAGGTGACTTCTGGTTTGTTTTCCTGCTTCTTTTTGGTTTTGTTTTGGCATTGCCACTGCTTATTTCGTTCAGTTTTTAAAGCCCACAGAAGCAATAGTTCCCATCCTGGGAAGCCATTTAAAAAGCCTTCCTTCATGCAGTTGCATACACAGAGTTAGGAGCATTTCCCGTCAGCTCTATGGTCAGCAGATTAGCGCTTTCCTGCACCATCCACTACTCCTTGCCCAGGAGGACTGGATGTTTTCCACACAGCAGGCTGGGCACAATCCCATGACACCAGGCCATTGAGCCAAGGTGCCAAGGGCAGCCGGTTATAGCCACTCAGCTTCCCACCACCCATTTTCCAAGCAGAAAAGGACAAAATGGAAACATCCCACCACCAGCCACCTCACCGAATGCTCGCTGGCCCTGCTACTAGCTCACTGTGCACAACCGGCACCCTTCCCCAGGAGAATCCGAAAATTAGGAAATAGGCAGACTGAAGCACCGGCTTAAAACGGGCCAACAAACCAACCAGGGCCGTCAGTCCTCAGCTAGGACAGGAAGTTGTGGGGAAGGGATGGGTTTATCCAGGAGGGTGTAAACAAGAAGTGGAATCCGTACCTTCCGTCGGTCACTCACACTCACTTGGTACTCTAATATCTGCGATGTATTTACTGGCATTGCAACATATGCACAGGCCTTCACTAAGTGCTTTATATCTATGGTCTCTAATTCTCAGGTACTGAAAGGAGCCTGTTACTAATGCCATTAGTTACAGATAAGGGAATGAATACTCACAAAGTTTAAAGGTCTCAACTAAGGCCTCACAGTTGTAAAGTCACCATGTTAACTAGGCTTTTTGTGGCTCCAGAGTCTGCACTCTCTTGACAATTCACAAGACATCCCTGCTAACGTTATAAAACCCCTGGATATAAAACAATCCTCAGTTCCGGAATGAGTAGACAAAAGTCACCTACATGAAGTACTTCAATTATTGGAAGATTTCAGAGAATGCCTCTAACACTGAAAAACCACTCTGCCAACTGCCTTCCTACATAGTGTCTGTCAACAGACATCAACATTAAGTACAGGAGTGGCAGCCCAAAGTCCCGTCCCCTAGACGCATATGCTCCAACCGTTTTCTGGGCCAGCTCATCAGTCAGCTGCTCATTGGCCCTGGTCTTGTCCTCCACTTCCTGAGACTTCTGGTCATAATTGACAGCCAACTCTTCTAGGGCCTGGAGAACTTCCTTCACTTCATCCTTGGCTGCCTCATTCTCAATCTGGAGACGTGTCAGCTCTTCCTGGATCTTCTCATAGTCTCTTCTCGTGGAAGCCAGAAGCTGGGGAAATGAGATGGTATGGAACTGGTAAATGTAATGTTCAAGGGTTTCTGTGCTGTGCTGTATCCAAAATAAAGTCATTTTAAAAAGAGATTGGGGGGGGGGGTGCCTGGGTGGCTCTGTCGGTGAAGCGTCGACTCTTGATTTTGGCTCAGGGTCATGATATTGAGCCCTGTCAGGACCCACACTGAGCATGGAGTCTGCTTGAGATTCTCTCCCTCCCTCTGCCCTCTCCCGCCCTCACTCACGCACTCACTCTCAAAAAAAAAGCAGATAGGATGCTCAGGATGACTAGAAATCCTACTGTATATCTAGATAATAAAAAAAAAATAGCATTGAGGCTTCAAAAATCTGTTTCTTTTTCTTTCAGGTTTTTTAATTTATTTTTTAGTATAAAGCTGCATAGGCTGAACTCAAAGAATTGATTACACATCAAAAATCCCTACAGTCAGTAGCTGCTGGCTCTTCCAAATGCTGAACAAAGAATGAAGGGAGTCATCTCTGAGGACGATAATACTTGCATGGCTTGTTAACATTATCCTTATTCCACATGGTAAACAGGTCAATTTCAGAGTCAACCAAAACAGCGAAAAAGGACAATTGTCAGTTTTTCTTAATATTCATTGTGAATGTATGTTATATGTATGTAATGTTAACTAAACATTAACATTAGTTAAAAGTGAATGAGTAGGCTTGTGGGTGTTTTCATTATCTTTGTGCTTACTGTATTTCCTGATTTTCCTACATAGAACAGATACTGCCTTGGCAGTATTGAAAAAAAATATTGCATTTTAAATGTTACACAAAGTAAGTTTATCATAAGGCAGTTGTACCAAGTTAGAGATGCAAAGGAATAGAATGGGAGGAAGAAGGCAGGAAACACTAAGCAGATGGAAGACCCAACCAAAGCTAAGAGAAAAATCAATTTTAAATGATGTGACTGCAAAGGCATAGATGATCCCCCTGCCAAGGGAAAGTGTTTGGACAGGGGGCATAATCATTGCCCTGGAGCAATGAAGGGAAAAAAAGAAAAAGAAGGAGAAAAGAAAGGCATGGCTATAGAGAGAATTAGGTCCATGGGAAGGCTGGGACTGGGGTCATGAACCCAAGCCACCTGCTGGAATTGTATCAGGTGATCCAATCCACAGCTTTTTAGCAAAAAAGCAGAAAGCACCCTAACACACAAAAGAGAAAAAATACTTTCATGGTCCTCAGCAAGAGAGGCACTAATCATCTATGTTTGACAGATTGGCTATCTATCCTTTGCTTAGGTGCCTGTTTGTAAAACACTTAGCAAAACACACCACAATAAAGACATTCACTGGAGAACTGAATGCTGTCCAGGGAAAGACTGAAAACAATTTGTCTCCTTTTTACTATATCAAACACATACTAGTTAAGCACTTAGACACCTTTCCTCTTTGCTTGCCCCTCCCCTCCATCTCTACTTTTGTTTTTTGTGGGGCTTTTTTTGGTTTTTTACTTCCTACAAGATAACACAGTGTACATCAAAGACCTGAGCCGGCTGATTTCAAAGCTGAAAAAAAACTAAAACAGCAAGCAATAGGAGTGCTGGGCACTGGGTATGAGGAATTAGAATCACCCTTGCCCAACCACCAAACTCCTTTATCTCTGCTCTTCAAAGACTAAGTGTAGCAACCAGCTACTCATTCTCAAAAACCTCAGAACTCTACGAAGTCAGACATTTATTTTCCAAAATCAGCTTTTAACAGGCACTGAAAGGAAATCTACCAAGAAATGTCCACATGATTCAATGATTTTTAAAAAAATTCTTTGCAAATTAAATTTCTGGAACAAACATCAAAAACAAAGAGTAATAAGAGAACTTCATAAAAAAAATTTGTTGCATTCTTTACCTCGTCCTGATCCAACATCTGTTGCTTTAGCTTTTCAGCCAGCTGACTCTGCTGGTTAATTTCATCATCCTGAAACAAAACATCATGTTTAATGTTTTTGGGTTAGTTATGTCATTTTTGATATCCTGGTTTTCCGACGACACTCAGATACCAGGGTCTCAGCCGTAAGCTTGCTAATAAGATGAAAGGAATGGTGGGGTGCTTCCCCATAGTTGAGAGATTGGCTCTGGGATCTTGATTTGGTTAAAATACCTCTGTGCCCACCTTTCTCAGCAGGTGAAACATCTGGGTATTCTGGGATATATAATATCCTACACATTCAACTCAAATCCTGTTCATCTAGAAATCAGAGATCTAGGGTTTGGGAATCAAAAGGGACTTTAGAGTTATCCCTCCCAATTCAAAGACGCTAACAAAAAATAAGGCAGTGAATTTCTACCATCTGCACTATAATATATTCATATTCCAAATCTCGTCAAACACATCAATGACCAGGAATGCTGCCATGAGATCAGTAGGAGCGATCCGTTATTTCCACCTCAAATCTCTTACTTAGAGAGATGGGAAAACATTCACTAGAGAATTAATCTTCAGCATTAGCAGATCTCCCTCTTGATTAGAAGTTAATTTTCTTGGGCACCTGAGTGGCTCAGTTGTTAAACATCTGCCTTTGGCTCAGGTCATGGGATCCAGCCCCGCATTGGGCTCCCTTGCTCCGCGGGAAGTCAGCTTCTCCCTCTCCCACTCCCCCTGCTTGTGTTCCCTCTCTTGCTGTGTCTCTCTCTGTCAAATGAATAAATAAAAAAAATGTTTAAAAAAAATTAAAAAGAAGTTAATTTTCTTGCCAGTCTAAAAAAACAAAACAAATAAAACTCTAGGAAGTGGGGGAAAGTAATGCTTACTTTCCGGCCTATCATTAAAGTAGGAAATGATCTCCCCAAAGGCAACTTGCTTCCCTCACTCTCATTTCCTGCCACTAGGTGTTGCTGCCACAAAAGCCAGGGCGCCCGCCTCCCCCGCCTCCCCCGCCTCCCTCGCCTCCCTCGCCTCCCGGGCCGGTGCTAACACGTGTGCCTCTCCCGGGGGGCCGTCGTCCACCCAGCCTGGGCAAAGCAGCAGGCAGACAACATTTCACCACGGGGGGCTTGGCCTTCCCTACAAAGATTTTCATGAATTCAAATGCAAATTGAAGCCTAGCCAGCAAAGAACAACTTGGCTTCATGTGTACCCTCCTTTAAAAACAGGAGAAAATCCTATTTGATAACACCTCTAGGCTCTAAACCCAAGTAGAGTCAGAGTCAGTATTTGGGGTCCTTCTCTGTGCCGCCCAGGCGTTCTCACAGCAGCCAAGAAAAATTCTGCACCGCACCTTTTGGCTTTTCCAGAGGTGAGGTTACAGGGGTGGACTCAAGCGTCCCCTGGGTCGCAGAACCCCAGTTGTCCATGGGATGGATATTCCCTAACCTATTTGGTCGTGTCTATGCATATATTTAAATCGGACGGACTCAGTGTCACAGTGAATGCTTTCTGTGAAGCAAGAAAAATCCCAAAATCCGGATTACAGGATCTGTATCTCATTTTCCCTTGTGTAGAACATCTTTTGGCTTTATCTCTCTGTTTGGGGAGCCCTGTTTCTACTGAACTTTTTACACCCATGTTTCTTTAATGGTTCAATAAAACGCTCATGACTTTCCTCCCCAAATCCGATTTCTGGCGGGAGAATTAGGGAAATTACACCAGAGTGAAGCTGCCAAAAAATGGTACTTGCACAACTAGGAGACTATTTCCTCTTGTACTTTATAAATTTAGAATGTCAGTTACCAGGAACAATTTTGTGTTTATGTTCCTCGGCATATAAATAATAAACAACTTAACATAAAAGACTCAAGGAGTTTAACATCAGGTAGCTACCATCCCTTCCCCTGGGATATATAAGCAAGGGCTACAAGTGATATAAATCAGGAGAGAAGCAGAACGATGAAGCCAGCCCTTTGTTCTTAGACTGTGTTCACTTCAAAGCCTGAAAGTGCAGGCTTCCTCCCTGACAGGTGAAAAGCCAGGTGCAAAGATTTTTGAGGTACAGCAAGAAACCAAGGGCCACCAGCCCATCTGGGAAGGATGTGAGGAAACAAGGATTACATTGTAAGAACATGAATCACTTGTACCAGAGACCCCTCCAAGATTGCACTTACCCTTTGTTAAGGCAACTTCTCCGAGGAATTAGCGGAGTCTATCATAATCTTTAAATTTTTTTCAAAACTCCCAGAATAAAATGTGCTGTGCAGTCTCTATCTATACATTCAAGTGCATTTCTTAGAACATGCTCACTCTGATGCTGACTCTTAAGACCTAGTCCATATATAACAGATCTCAAAGCACTTTTCAGAAAATATTCTTATTCTTGAATTTTCTTATACATGAAATGGTGAGCTGTCAGTTGGTCACTGGCCACCTTTAATTATAAAAAATGTTTTCGTTGCAATGGTAATTAGTGAAATACGGTTCGACATATTTCTACTTACACTTAATTCCTCTCACACATTTCCAATAGAACACTAGTATTGGAGCTGAGAAATAAAAGAAACAGTGCCAACACCAACTTGCTCTTCTTATAACCCTGCTTGCAACCACCTCTGCACCGCCCCCATACCACATAGGATGGTGTTCTCTCTTAAGTAAACAGAACCCAGAAGAGAAAGAAGCTACTATTTATTGAGCAATTGCTACACACTAGAAACTTGTAATGCCCCCTGCAACTTTTTGAGGGCACAGAAATGAGCCCCATGCTGCAGATGAGAAAAACATCTTCAGCAGGGTAGGCCATTCATCAGTCCGAGCCTCAGCATTATTTAAGACACAGGTCTGACTCCAAAGTGTATGTTTTTCCATCACACAGTACTGCCTGGGATAGTACCTGTCCTTAGACCCCTGGGACAAGACAGAGGGGCAGAGGGGGCGGCTGGGAGGAGATCGTGTAGTCTCTCTCCCACCACGTTCTCATTAGATTCATGAGGGTTGACACGTTCCTCATTTAAAGGGCGAATACCACAGCACTGGGAGTCAGAAGATACACAACCTCGTTCCCCCTCTGCCACCTACAGGGGATACAAACTTGGGCAAGTCATGTAACCCCCACGTAACTGGGCTAGCTTCTCACCTGGACCTACTTTCAGCTCCACCACTCAATAATCTATGAAGATGCCCTGTCCCAACTCATGTTTTCTCAAAGGTCTCGAACTACCTATCTCAACAGAAGCATGAAATACCTTCTAAAACCTTTAAGAGGAGGACAAATAAGAATGACAGCTGATAAGACATAATCAGGCAGTCCATGGGTAGAGTCTCTAAGGTCAGACCACCAGCTTTGGTGCCCTCTCTGGCTGAGGCTTGTGGGCTCAGTACTCTCTCAGATCTCAGCAACCCCCTGTGATAGACCACAAATGCTAACCTTGAAATGTGTGCTTTAGAGGATCTTCAAAGCATGCGCTGTAGGAAAAGGATATAACAGGAAGTGTCCTAGGCTTGTCATCAGGAGGCAGAGACTCTAGGATCAGCTCCGCCAGCTACCAACTGAATACCCCCAAGGCATGGCATTTTCCCCTCTCATGACTCAGTCCTCATCGCTACATCTCAGAAGCTGCATTCAAGACCCTAACATTTCCCTCGGATCAGTGAAAGCTCCTTATGCTACCAAAGTAAATGATCCCAATTCCAACCATGGCAGGAGTCTATTCACAGAAAGCAAGGTATAGAATCAGGTTATCATCCCTCAACCAAAATTCTTTGGGGATTACTAAAGTGAACCCCTCAATTTTAAAATGAAAAAGAAAATTGCAGTATGTTTAAACAACAGCATTTCTTTGGAGAAATCAAGAACTTGTATACACTGTTAACTTACTACTGATCTTCTTTTTCTCTTACTTTGAGGTTTTGCATAATCATATCTGGTTAGAAATGGAAGGATAACAGTATGTCAAGTGCCTAAAGGGCAATTAACCCAGCTCTCACGGGTGTGAATATCTCATTAAATAGGTTACCAGGAGGGTAGCGGGCCCCCAGTTTACCACTGTGTTACAGTGTGAATTCCCAGAGTCACAGATAAGCAGAACTAGCTTCACATTTTGCTTGTAAAGGTGATGCAGACTGAGCTTCGCTCAGAATAGACAGGCCTATAAGATTAATGACAATGTTAACATAACAGAGCTGTTTCAGCCAAACCAGAGGTGTCCCCAAGCACTCTGAGCCAAACCACAGCAGAAAAGATTAAATCAGACTAAAAATATCAGCAACCTTGATGGAATGAACTGAAAGGATTTAGAATATTCCAAGGGCAATACGCCAAGATCACGTGAGACATCAGTTTAATTTCCTATGCCTCTGGGATTCCTAACCCGACCTTCACTGGGGATGAACGATATACACTGTTCTCCACGGTCTCTTTTCCTCTGGTCCAACCTGTGCATTTACATGACTATTTGAGTCCCGAAAGTTTGCCATAAAATTGGACAAACCGGACAGCATGTCCAAACTACTTCATTCAGGAATATGCCCCTGAAAACAGATTTACCAGTAAAGGAAAAGCTGTCAGACCACACGCCACTACCATTGGTTCCTCATCCCAGGGCCTGAGAGCTACATGATGAAAGAACACATTCAGCTTTAGAAGACACCACCCTGCCCCTAGAGCTGGCACTACTGTTGAAGTTTTCAAGAGGTGAGGTGCAGGCCCAGAGAAAAATAGAAGGGACAATTACACAAAGATCATGCACACTCACGCCACCCCCACTCTCATGCAGTGATTAGCCCCGGTCCCATGTCCAGAAGTGAAGACTATCTCTCTATCTAGACCAACTCTCCAGTCTTCCAATCAAACTTCCATGGAAGTTTCCATTCCACAAGATTCAAGTTCCCTGAGTCTGCCCAATCAAGAGCTCGGGTAGATATTAGGAAGACAGACATAAACATCAGACTTGCAGCCCCGCATCAGTCCCATGGGGCTTGAAGCTGCTTCTGGCCAATAGCTCTAGGACCTGCCACCTTTAGTCTAGGTGCCGGAGTGAAGACTATAATCTCTGGCTACAGACCTTATCATCCAGCTGTCTGTAGAGACTGGAGATCTCCTCATCATACTTCTCCTTCTCCTCTGCAGAGATGCCAGCAACAACAGGAGCAATATTGTCTATGATGGGGGTGTTATCACAGGGCTCCAGGGTCTTCTGGTCCTTAGCACTGATCTGTTCATCCTCAGGCACAGCTTCTCCTGCAAAGCACAAGAGGATTTGGGGATTGAAGAAATTCAGCATGTAACTCTACAGGAAGAGTTCCAAAAATAGCCACTCCCATGAAAAGACACAGAGGACACAATAAAGAGTTACTGTAGAGAGTTGGAGCTTGTGTTCTTTCTATTTGACAAGAAAGGTTTTAGTTAACTGACCAAAACCAGTCTAAGGAAGAAGAAGGCTATATAATACTTCCTGTCTTGTGATGCATCACTTAAGTACACTGGCACCACCAACCACTCTTAACTAATACAGCTTGCATACACTTTCCTTTGTTGGGGGAATATTCTGGGGTTTTACTAGAATCACATTCTATCTAGTGGTTGATTCACAGGGAAACAAACCTCTGAGGCATCTTAATTACCAATTAATTAGGTCACAATTTCATTAGGAGAAACAGCCAAATCAAGGAAATTCACCACTATTGAAGAGAACACTGCAGGGCCATAATCCTCTGAATCTGAGAGTTTCCAAAACTGAAGGAGAAAACCAGGGTAGCCCTGGAACCAGGAGCTCTGACCGACATAGCACAAACACACATTCTACTACCATCCTCTCCCCTAGGAGGTCAGAATTAATTGGCTCATCTGGAGAGTTCAAATGAAATAATTTCTTATGATATCAAGTAAACCCACGAAAGAAAAAGCAGCCAATCCAGAATATCGTGCAGAGACCCTGCATACCACTTCTCAGTTTGCAGACTAGCACATACCACTTCTCGATCTGCAGAGCAGTGTTTGTCCAGGCCTTTGAAGGAAGCATTAACAAACTTGACTATTCAAATTGAGGGGGAAAAGTGAAGTTCTCAAGCTGGTCAGTGGCCAGCCCCAGCAAGAAAATCACGTTGTAAAGACAGACTGCATAAAAAGGAGTCTATGAAAACCATGTGGCCCAACTGAGTCTCTCAAACATCTTTTTGGAAAGCAAACCAAAACCAAATACACTTTTCCATCACAATGTTTACCATCAACTTCATACTCCGTTTGCTACAATCAGTGAGCATCTGCAATGTTCCAAGCCTCACCCAGTTCTCAGCCCATAAAATGCATTTTGTGGAAAGTCCCGAGGAAAACTGCCCTAAGACAAAGGAAATTTCTCAAAAAAAAAAAAAAAAAAAACACCACCCACACACACAAAAAAAACCCAAAAAAACTGGATCCCCTCATCTGTGGCTTCATTAGCAGTATGCATCATGCCTCAAGGAAGCCACCTGAACATTGTACACATTTATCTCAATATAAACAAAACACTCTGTGATGGGTTAGCTTTGCTGCTTAAGATTTCATTATCTCACCTGATAATTACAAAATGGTAGGAAGGCCTCCCTGTCCCATAAAATTAACATCCAGTGATTTCGTTTTTGGATCACAGTTCCATTTGAAGCAGAACCTGGAATAAAGTATTCCTTTGCTGAATTTAAGACTGAGTCAACCCTTTTTTCATCTGAAGCTCAACTAGACCGTACTGTACCTACGCCTTTTTCTAAAATTATTGACCTGAAACAAAACCAGAATATCAGAGTAGCCTTTGAACTGAACCTGAACCAAATCAATATTTCATTCAGTTCCAATTCCTAGTTTAAAACATCCATCAACGACCTTAGTGTGCAGACTGGATTTCACTCAATTAAAGGATCTATATTCTGTACAGCCTGCTAAATCCACAGGCTATAAAAGCAGTACCATGTTCTAGTTCCCAAGGATTTTTTTTTTTGCTTAAATATATATATCTATCTTTTTCTAACCACAGATTACATACACAAAAACTATAAAGCCCTCCTTCACCCCTACCTCCCAATTCTGTTCCTTCTCCAGAGAAACTGACCACGAACATTTTCGTAAATCTTTCCCCTATTTGGGTTATGACCATATCTCTAATTTTTCAGCTCTACCTTCTGAACTTTGTGAACAGGGCAATCCAGTGCAACACGAATTGAATCTTTCAGCTTAAGCATGATGGTGAAATTCTTAACCGTACTAGACCAGAAACCAGGCAGAACATAGTCCTATTATCCTATGCCAACTGGCCCCAAGTACAGAGGTGAGATACAAACACAGTTGGAAGAGACGCAGTCCCCGTGTTTTTTGGTTCCACATGGCTGAGAGTCAGTGCCACCACGAGGCTGTAGTGAGCCAAGGAGCCCAGGGATGAACCCCTATAACCCAGCAGCAAGGGACCCTAAATCTGCCCTCTTGTCCCACTGAGGAATCACAGCATCACTGAGTACCAGAGTTGTCCAAGAAGAGCGTGGTCCATCAAGCCAGCCAATGCTGCTACAAGGCACCCTGAGAGTAATCAACAAACCGCATAACATCTCCAGTGCTGTGGCAGGATGCTGAGCCACACTGCACCTCTTCACTGACTAATCACAAGCCCATCTCCTGCTTCACCTCTTGGTTTGCTTTTTCGTAAAGGAAAAAATAAATAAATAATGCCTTTAACATGGTATTGTTTTAAAGATTTAATTAACATAGTATATGTAAAAAAAAGAAAAAAGAAAAACACAAAAGGTATTATTAAGGTCCATCTCTTACCCTGTCCTCTCCCTAACAAATTGTCAACTCTTCAGGCTTTGCAAATATTTTTACTTATTCTGAGATTATTGTTCCTGAGGTCTTCGCAATACCTTTGTGGTTGTATCTCAGTTCCAAAAATAAAACACAATGTAGCTACGCCAAGTCCCTTTCAGCTTTATTTTTATTATTACTAAAACAATATTCAAAACCTACAGCAGACTTTCTGGTTTCTCTTAAACAATTCTATGAATCAAAGCATCAACATGTCCCCTACAAAGCTGCATCTAAACAATGAGCTCTTCCCAGTTTATATTCCAAAGGTCAGGCAGTCAGGATTATTTTTTACAGCAACCGTTCAGGCCGAGGAGAACAAAGCAGCAACAAGCAGGAACAAAAGCAGCAGGCTGCTGTGGGAGAGCACAGCTCCTGCCCAGAGAGGAACCGAGGACTGGTTTCCCCAAACACTGCTACCCTTCAAAGGACCGAGGAAATGACTTCCAGAAGCCTCCCTGCTAACTACACTGTCCAGCTCACAAACACGCCTGGGGATTGTAAATTCCCAACGCTATGAGAGACCTGACACTCGACAATCTGTCTCCATGGCAATCTCACCACGTTAATCGAGAATATTCCCTGCACTGCAGTGGACTGAGTCTCCAGAGAAGCCCCCACGAGGCGATTACGGAACAACTGATTGTAACAAGGCAGACAGCTGCAAACAAACCCTGGAGGAAAAAAAAAAATGTCCTATAATCTTGTGGTGGGGATCGGAAAGGACCACCAAATGAAGAGGCGCATCTATTTTTATTTTTATTCCCCTTTTTGCATTAAAAGCAAATTTCTCTTAGTTCATGCCCTGAGGCTTTATACCTGCTGTCTATAGGGAAAGAGCTTATAATACTGTAAAGCATCTGATTTCCTACAATGAAAGCTTCCCCCACTCCCACTAGAAACCTTTCCCTTCTTTAAATAAGCATTCTGGCATTTCCTATTGTCAGATGTAATTACCTTTAAGGACTAAAAAGATTTGTGTGTACACAGGACCATTCACTTGGAGCACACCTACATGGTTTGCAGAGCATTTTAATTATAAAATGAAAACCTCCCGAGGGCATAAATAGCGTTTCTACAAAAAAGTAAAAATCCATCAATTGAAATAAACAAGAATGACAGATTAATCAAAAATACTCGTTAGGGCTATTAGTTAAAAATTCTAAAAAAGGCTTTTTGGTTTTTTGTTTTTTCCAAAAAAAAAAAAAAAGAAAGAAAACCATTAGACTGCCAGTAATTCATTAAAATTTCACACATGAAATAGCAACGAGCTAGTTATCCTTTTCATAAATTGAGTCCCTAAAGCCTCTGGAGGACATAGAAAGGTAATTGCATTCTCTCAGCAACTCCACGGGCAGAGATTGGCTGGTCACTCACAGCTTCCGTCAGAAACCACAGCAGATCAGGCAAAGGACGTGCTTTCTTTTAATACCAATTAAACAGGCCCAGTGGCGGACCTAATGGTAGGTAATTTCTATATCAAAGAAACTAAAAGGAAATCTTTAAGTTGCCAGATGGGTAAGAGCAGCTGGATGTCAAGACATAAATGTGAGGTTTAAAAAAAAAAAAAAAAGTCATTCCTTTATGGGATTATTTTGCACACAAATAGCATCTCTCACCTTAGTTCCTAAAAATATTGTAAGCAGCTTAAGACATTCTCTAATCCCTTCTAGAGTAATTTTCTTTTTTTTTTTTTAGATTTTTTTTTTTTTTAATTTATTTGACAGAGAGAGAGCGAGAGAGGGAACACAAGCAGGGGGAGTGGGAGAGGGAGAAGCAGGCTCCCCGCTGAGCAGGGAGCCCGATGTAGGGCTTGATCCCAGGACCCTGGGATCATGACCTCAGCCAAAGGCAGACACTTAATGACTGAGCCACCCAGGTACCCCTAGAGTAATTTTCTAATAAACTGGTTACCCAGGACTCTGAAATCTCTCTACAGTCCTGACCACTTGAATAGCCCCCACCATTCTCTTAGTGGTATTTCTATTAGTGTTTGCCTATGCTCTCAAAAGAAGAGCGCCTAACAAATCAGATGTCTCAGATGAAACGCTGACTTCTGTGCATCTACTGTAGTCATGAATCCAAGGTGGGGGACGGGAGAGAGGCAGGCACCATCTTCCATATCTTTAATGCTAAAAGAACAAATTGTGTGTGAGCCATGGAGGCCACCCGGTCCCACAAAGCCCGTGATCAGACTCCAGGTTGCAGATTTAGCCAGTTAGGGAAACCAAGCCTGCTGGCCTGGCAGGGTTTAAATTGTGAAGAACAAGTCTGTTCTAGAGATTGCTGATTTTTCCACGCCTTCCCAGTCCGTGATGAAATCATTTCTTTGCATGACTTCAGCAGACGGGGTAAATCTACATCCATTCTGTTATTTAATATTATATTTAATTATTCAAGAGACCCTGCAGATGAGCCCTATTGTTGGGTCATTTCCCTGCACTTCTGACACCTGGATTTTCAGGGCCTCCTTTTCTGACTTAAGCCCCTGTAAAACGGGATTGCTTTTTTTTTTTTTTAATGGTTCAAAAATTTATTTTCCATTTTATGGCCCTTTTTAACATGGACATTTTTTAAATTATAGTAAGATATACGTAACTTAAAATTTACCATTTTAACCATTTTGAAGTATATAGTTGAGTTCACGTTGTTGTGCAACCATCACCATAATCTCCAGAAATTTTCCATCCTGCAAAACTAAAACTCTGTTCCCCTTAAAAAGATCACCTTATTTTCCCCTCTACCCAGCTTCTGGCAACCACCATTCTACTCTCTGTCTCAATGAATCTGACTACTCTAAATACTTCATATTAAGTGGAATCACACAATTGCTAGCCTTTTGTGTCTTAATTCAGTTAGCATAATGTTTATACCTTATCTTAGTGTTACAAAAATTAAATAAATCTGAAAATGCTTAAAAAATTGCTATATGTAGTACAGATCTTTTCAAGGTGCTCAGTAACTAATTAATATCACACACAGTCACTTCTTAATATCAAATACCGACTGTTAGTTGATATTTCAAGGCCCAAGTGTTGGTTCATAAGAGATACAATCCCACTTACATGGCTTACATATACTTTTTTTATTATGTTATGTTAATCACCATACATTACATCATGAGTTTTTGATGTAGTGTTCCATGATTCATTGTTTGCATATAACACCCAGTGTTCCATTCAGTACGTGCTCTCTTTAATACCCATCACCAGGCTAACCCATCCCCCCACCCCCTTCCCCTCTAAAACCCTCAGTTTCTCAGAGTCCACAGTCTCTCATGGTTCGTCTCCTCCTCTGATTCCCCACCCCTTCATTTTTCCCCTCCTACTATCTTTTTTTTTTTTTAACATATAATGTATTATTTGTTTCAGCGGTACAGGTCTGTGATTCATTAGTCTTAACACAATTCACAGCGCTCACCATAGCACATACCCTCCCCCAGTGTCTATCACCCAGCCACCCCATCCCTCCCACCCCCCCACCACTGGTTGCTGGAATGGTGGGGGATTGCTTTTTAAAGGACAATATTCAAAGAAGTATCAGAGAAGAGGGCATGTGTAAAGACTGATCTGGCAGCAGCAGGGAACTGTGGGCCCATCCCCTTCTGAGGGTCATGGCCCTGGGCCCTCAGCCCTCCCTCCCCAACCTCCCCATCAAGAGCCTTCCAGATGTACTGAGGGGACAGGGCAGGGTGAACTGGGAGCCATTCTTCATTCTGAATGCAGCTATCTGAATCTATCCCCATTTATAAGATTGATTGTTCAAGTCCTTTCCATGTATATGATGAACAAACAACAGAGCTGGAAAAAAGAAAACAATCCTGCTTCCGACAACTGCCCACTCCATCTATCTGTCCTTAAGCAGGTAGGCTGAACAAAATCCCTGAGGCTGAAGCTGCCAACAGAGCTTCCAGATTCCGAGGACTGTCAATCGATTTCAGCCCACAAGATGTCACTAGTAGATTGTACTGGACAGGTGTTTTTCAGTCACTCAACACCCATTTCCTTTCAGCACCACAACTTCCTTATGAGGAATTACCTCTCCCAACACGTGCAGGCTTGGTCAGAGGACACAGCAGAGGGCCCTGGGCTTCCTCAACCGAAGCACACCACCAAGCACAGTTATCTCCCTTCTCTCCTGGGCCTCCTCCCCCATCCAAATAATGCAAGGAAGGGGGAGAAAACTCAAGAGGGGACTCACGCCAGGTGTGGTCCCTTATGAGCCCTGCATCTCTGGAACAGTCCCAGCTTTGCCAGATGAGGCTGGTTGCTCAGCTGTCCTTTGGTTCTGTGAGTCATTCACAGACTTCTCATACTTTCCTGTTTTGTTTAACCTAAGCAGGGTCAATTCCTATCCCGTGCAACCCAAGGAGCCTGGCACGGTGGGGAGCGGAGTGGCTCTCCTTACTCCTTCTTTATAAAAACAAGGCATGACCTCCTTTTAAGCCAGCACGCATACGCCCTGAGCCTTGCCTTAAAGCCAACGGCAGAAATGAATGAAGGCTGGGTGTAATTATATACCAGTCAGTGGCCATATTCTGAGAATCAAATGTTCTACTATGTCCAGAGGAGAAAACTGCCAGGCTCGCATTTTGAAGTAGCCCATGAAACTAGAAGGAATTGCAAATTGGTAGTGGTGGAGGTCTGGGGCAGAACTAGCCTACAGGCATGGAATAGGGTAGTGTTTCACACCTTTTGAATGACTCTGGGCTGGGAACGCTCTCTCCTGCTGCACAGTCCCATTACCACCAACTGTGTGGACCTCTTCACCTTCCATGACCCGCCCGGACCCGGTCTGCCGCGGTGACAGCGTGTTCTTTCACTCTCTGACTCCCTGGTTTCCCTGCCTCTGTCTACAGAACAGCAGAAAGGGGAAAGCACAAGCGTGCACATACCTGCACACTTTTCCTCAGCTCCGCTCCTTCTCTCTTGCTCTTCCCCAGCTAGAGCAGCCAAACGTTTTTAAAATTATAAACACACCATGCAAAGACAGACCTCTCTTTCCCAGCAGAGAATGCATACAATGGGCCGTGCTGCTTTCAGTTGTTCAGCCCACAATGTGCAAACATCAACACCCAGGATTCGCTGAGGTGAACTCAGTGGCTGCCTCCTACAAGTTCAGAGCCAAGGTGTGGGTCAAATTCCAAAAGAAAGCTGTAAATACCCTGTCACTTGGGTTTTAGTGGAGGGCACCACCTCTTTCTCAACTTCACCTCCCAAACTCCCAGCTCTCCAGTTGACACGAACCAGCCACGTTCTCATGACGATGAGGAATTAGGCCTGGTGCGCGGGACACTGCCAAGGAGTTTCCGGTCCCTTCTCTCCTGGTGTGGCATTTTTCACGCTCCTCTAACTGGCCTGAACACAAACCACTTGGGCTGTATGCAGACCGCACAGGCAGTAGAGAGACAGCAGACCTGCAAAAGTTGCCTTACGTTCAGATCCCTGCTCCGTCAGCGACTGAGCCACCTCGGGTGAGCCTTCTAGCATAACAAAAAGCCGGGGGTTGTTTTTGTTGTATGCGGGACATAGTTAGTCCTTGAGACAGTCCTTCACTCACAGCTGCTCCAAGGACCAGCTCCGGGATGCCACCACCTGCCTCACTTCCAGCCTCAAATTTGTATCACTGAAGTTGGTTCTCTACATTTGAAAACTTTTGCTTTCAGAAAACTTATCCTTTTTTTTTTTTTTTTTTTTTTAGATTTTATTTATTTATTTGTCAGAGAGAGAGAGGGAGAGTGCATAAGCCGGGGGATCAGCAGGCAGAGGGAGAAACAGACTTCCTGCCGAGCAAGGAGCCCAATATGAGACTCAATCCCAGGACCCCGGGATCATGACCTGAGCCCAAGGCAGACGCTTAATGGACTGAGCCACCCAGGTGCCCCCCCAAAAATTATCTTTAAAACATAAATGTTAGCTTGGGAGGACAGGAGAGCTCTGCAGATCCCCTTCTCTATTACATTCACTCAGTGACTACATGGTAACCATGGAGGGGGGGTCTCTCTCAAGACTCTCTCTCCCTCTTCTCTTCCCTGCCCTCTCTCTACAGAGGCCCTCACCCCTACCTATGCCTTTATGTACTTCTTAAAGCTCAACTCACATTTCTTTCCCTAGCTCAGCCAGTGCCTCTGAGCTCTAAACCCTTTGACCTAACTTCTTATTTGACATTTTCACCCGGATGTTCCACAGGCCCCTCGAACTCCCCTCCACATCTCCCTTGTCTCCAGTCTGGTTCTTCTCTGGCATTTCTTTTTTCAGTAAATGGTTCCACCCTCCATCCAACACAGCAAGCCGGACAACTTGGCACTCTGTCTCTCTGTAGCCAGCTCCTCACCAAGCCCTGCTGATTTTACCTCCTAAATACCTCTCTGGTCCATCCATGTCTCTCTCTTGCTATTGCCCTGTCTCTCAGTTCAACTACTGTAACCCCATCTCTGGAAGACCATCCTTGTTCCTGGCCCTTCTCCTACACTCTCTAGTCCATTCTCCAACACAACCAATGGATCTTCAAAAATGCAAATCTTATCATATGATCTTCAGTGGAATATCCTTGAAGGGCTTCTCATTGCTTCCTAGATAATTGCCAAAATCCTGAACCAAAACTCTTTAGCCCTGCACAGAACAGGCCTGCCTACCCCTCCCACCCAACTCAGGCCAGTACTGCCCTGCCCCAGCTCGCCACACTGGCCTTCCTGCTGCTGCCCCCCTCAAAGTTGCCCCTCGGGATGTTGTAAATGTGGCTTCCTCCACACCAACCCCCACTTCTACCTTGCTGCTCCTAACTGCTCTCTTTCTCTCAGATCTTATTCCCTAGGTTGCTTACTCCCTAGGTGGCTTACCGGGGGAAACCTTCACTAACTTCTCAATCAAGGTCAGGGCCCATTATAATAAGTTAGTACCTTATCCTTTCCCTTTTTGGTATGCAGCATAGATACGTTTATTGATTGTGGCTGGAGTCTGTCTCCCCCATCAGACTGTAAGCTCTGTAAGGGCAGAGACCATGACTGACGGCTCACCCTTTCCACTCCAGCAATGGATTAAACACATGCTTACATAACACACATCTATGAAAGTCTATCATGTGCCAGAAACCATACATGAGTTTTCCTAAATTATGTACGTAAGGGCTTATGTAGAATCTCACCCTGCGGGACATGGAAAACAGTGTACTTCTAAGTAGATCTGCAAGGTGGATGAAGTGGGACAAACAATTAAAATGATGCCAAGTTAAAAGTCCAAAATCAAGGAGAGAGTGCCAGGCAGGAGGGTGAGTTAGGCAAACAGGGCAGCGGGCCAACCCCAGAGGACAGAGTTGGTGGAGGGATGGAGGACTGCAGGGTGAGAGCTTGGCAAGGGACAGGACAGAAGAGAAAACAACAAGGCTAGCTGCCCACTGCTCAATGTTCTAAGGCCAGCCCCCCTCCCTGTACCAAAAGGTGTTACTGAATGTTCCAGTTGCCCAGCAGAGAACTGACCCAAGAGGATCCCAGAAATAGAACAAAATTTCATACGGCTGCTCCTCACCTTGCCAACCATTCCTCCCCACTCTCCTAGCTCCTGCCAAATCGCAAGGAATCATCCACCGGCCCCAGGTGCTGAATTATTCAATTATTCTAGCAGCTTTCAAAACATGTGTGCAGCTAGAAAATCTCCCAAAAAGAATTGTGTTATTTAGGCTACTAGGTCATTTCTTGAACCTCTCTTGAATCCTGCTTTGCTTCGCAATTGTTTTTCCATTGAATAGTAGGTCATTGGCACCCCACCTTTCCTAGCAAAAAACAGTGGCAAACATAGAATCACAAGAAGATCTGCCGCTAACTCTGCAGTTACACACAGGCGGGTTCCACCCCCATCCTGCCTGGCAGACCCCAGGCTCCTACGCTTGCCCAAGAGACTAAGGTCTAGGGCAGTGCCTGAAATACATGGTGGACGCAAAGGCAAAGAGCCTGAATCTCCATCTATCCACTCTGCCCCTACAAACACACCAACCTGCCTATTATTTCAGTTAAAAAAAAAAAAAAAAAGACTTATACCTTCTAATTCCATCACAATGCTAAAATTTCCGAAATAATCTGTCTGCACTTGGATCTGGAAACCCTCTTCAACGCCTCACCCACAACCCACCCACCCAGTGTGTGTCAGCTCTCTGAGATATTTTCTTTGAGTAAAACAAAGAGAATGTGTTTGGGGGGGAACTAGTCACGAAATAAGCCTATAAGACTCCATTTTAGCACAAGGCTGCTTCAGGAATCCTCTATTTCTGGCTCTGAAGAAGCAGAGCATGAAGAGCAGTTGGCCCCCCCAAAATGCAAATATTTGCCAGCGGTAACTTTTAACCCCAAGTCAATTACAAAACTCACATAGGAGAGAATGACATTTTTCATTTAATCAAAAGCAGTCTGAGCCACAAAGTCTCAGACGCTGCCCTCAAAACCTCAAACGTGGCTACCAGAGAGAATTACACTAACAGACAGAGGAGCATCTCATTGGAAATAGATTAAGGCAACCTTGCAAATAGTCACTTGCCCACAACTAAGCACACCTGTCAGCCAAGGGATGGGGTTGGCGGGGGGGGGGGGGAGGGGAGCTGTGCTAGGCAATGAGAACACATTGCTCATTCACACAGGTTGTTGCAAGGCAGGACCAAGCTCTGCCATCATCCCCTCCTTCCCAAGTGTCCCAGGATACCAGCTGTCCCAGGAGAAGGAACACACACACTCATGCCTCATTCTTCCTCTCCATTCTTCCTTACCATTTCTCCATCTGTTTAGCTCCATCTCCAGATGCTGGATAACGTTCTTCAGAGTCTTGTTTTTCTCTTTCTCTTTTTCGTATTTCTTCTTCCATTCTTCCGCTGTCAGTTCCAGATTCACGGAGACTGTATTCTTGATGGTCTTAGCCCTGGGGTCAAAGACAGAAGGGAAAAATTCTGAGAGTAGCTATTAGCATTAGCTACATCAGGAATACAATTAAGCCTCAAATGCTTTCGCATCTGAAGGCTGGGACTGGGGGAGCAGGGGGACCCTGGGACCTACCGCCTCCTCGCTCTGTTACTGGCACCGCTGCCCTGAAGGCTCCACACTCACTGTTCCCTTTTCTCCTTTCCCTCCTACCAAGTCTAAATCCCAAGGCTTTTCCCTTGAATTATGTCCCAGAGCCACCTTTCTCTGTTCCCCTGCCACCATTTTCATCTATGTTCTCAGCCCTGACTTAAGGTGATGGTCTTTCTCAAGCACTCAGCACCCTTCTCTAAGCATCTTGCATGGCCCTGCCAGGTTCGTCTTCCTAAGTAAGTTTCCTTTCTATCTTAACATTTAGGAAACACTGGGGTTATACCAAAACAACTGAGACAAAGTCTACAGCTCTGCAGAGCTTACAGTTTCTCATACCAATAAACTACAGACTGAAGTAATACAATCAGTTGTTTCTGTTACTCACATTTGGTACCTAGAATCATCCCCAATGCATTGAAACACATGTCAACACATGTTTCCCGGGACAGGCGGGCCACTTAATGGCTTCAGTCCAGCCAGGGGAAACCAAGGCTCCCCACTGAGCACACGCGCCACCCCCCCCCCATCACAGGCAGTTGTCACCATATATGAGTAGAGGAGGGCCCATTCCTCTCAGGTCATCCCATGTTTCAAGGAAAGTCAGCACTTGAATATTTTTATTTGTATCTCCCAGTTTCAAACAATTTTCCAAAATAACGTGTAGGGCAACCAAACATGTCTGAGGGCCACCATTTTGTCATTCCCAGTATAAGAGATAGAGTGACTTTCTAGGGCATATGGCTGCGGGGGGAGGGAGGTGATGCCACAGTGGATGTCTGGACAGTTACTCAAAGGAGCAAGTGATGAGAGCAAAGGCAGTGACAGCTCTAGCTGACACCAAAGACAAAGACACGATTCACCTAGTTACCTACAGAAATGAACACACAAGCAGACCTGCCCAGTGAAAAAGGAAACTGACCACAACAGAATCCCACTTATTATTTACTTCATAAGAAGGCAGAAACCTCATTTAAAAAGGTGATATCCTGTTTTATTTGCTCTCCACTTTTCCATTTTAAACTCCCACAAGTTCTTGTACTGTCATATTTGCCAGCATTATCTGATGTGTGATTCAGGTTAATTACTGTTGTCAGGAAACGACATTTTGGACATGATTTCTATTTCAGTGAGAGAAATTTCATCAGCCCCCACCAGGGCTACAGATGTCATTCCAAAAATTAATTCCTAAAGCAGACAACTAAATAACCCAACTGTCAAAAGAGGAGTGAAATGAAGTCAACGTGAGACTCCACTTAAGAATTAGTAAAATTCGCCCTTGTTCACTGTAGCTTGAGGCTTCTGTCCCCAGAAGTGCTTCAAGCCTAATTTTTCCAATCACGGCAATGTTATTACTACTTCCAGTCCACGCCAGCTTGCCACTCTCACCTCGCCTTCTAACACCCGTTGGCAGTGATAGGCTGATTGTGCCTCTCTGAAGCTATATAGCAATAGCAATACCACCCAGCCCTACAGTTCAGGGATGTTATCTCCCTGATACAGGAAAACAAACCAGTGATCTGCAGGAGCCTTACTCTAGCCATAAATTTACTGCTCATTCACCATTTTTATACATCAATCTCACTGTGACATTTGGTTAAACCCAATGTGACCTTATCACTCCCAAAGGAATAGAGAAGTGTCTTGAGGCTTCATTCCCAAATACCCTCAGGTTTTTTAGCCAGAGCCCCCAAGCTGTATATAGAAATAAATGCCTATTCCAGAAGTTATATCCATAGCAGACACTGAACAAAATCCTACCCACAGCTAGGGGAAGACCTTAACTAACCTCACGTATATGCCCTAAACGGCAAGACCCGCTCAGCGCTAATGAGCCACATCTTCAGGGTACAGTTATCAGGGTTTCTGCTTTGCAGTTTTTCTTTGTTTCTGTTTGCTTCAGAGAGTCAAGCACTGCTTAAATAATATATGATCCAGACTTGCCCCAGATATAACATCCTCCTTTCCCCACAGGAAGGGAACCAGGACCCAGTTTTTAAAAGACCTCAATGCTAATGAATGTTAACCACCTTTGAAAAAGAATGTTAACTGGGGCGCCTGGGTGGCTCAGTCAGTTAAGCATCTGCCTTCTGCTCAGGTCATGATCCCAAGGTCCTGGGATTGAGCCCCACGTTAGCCTCCCTGCTCAGCAGGGAGTCTGCTGTTTCTCCCTTTCCTTCTGCCCCTCTCCCCTCCTGTTCTCTCTCTCTCAAATAAATAAATGAAATCTTAAAAAAAAAAAAAAAGAATGGAAGAAAAAGAATGTTAACCACCAGACCAAGCACAGCAAAGAGCAGAGACCACAGTACATCTTCTAACCGAGATCCCCACAGGGAGTCAGTTAGTCAGAAAAGGATTTTTTTAGATATATTTCACTGAGGAGTAGAAGGAAGACCCTGCCCCCCTGTACTCGAGCATTCTATTTCCTGCCCAGCACCTCTCGGTCTCTCTGTCCCTGAATTTGCAGTTTACACGTTCGGAAGCATATGTCCAGGCGTCTAGGACTACCAGCCATGTCCATGTCTACCACCGAGGTTAAGCCCCCATGGGTGACAACACTCTACAGCCATTCTCATAATTTGGCCCTTGAGTCAAGCCCTTTTTGAAGAGGGGACTTCCTAGAACTATTTGGTTCACATCACTCTACATGATAAATCCCATCCCCACCCAATTCCTCAATATTTGTCTATACTTATACTTTGGGGTCATAGTTCTAAATCATATACATGTTTCATATCACCAGAATTTCTTCTAATTACTTTGACCTCCCTGGAAGAGCCAGAAAGATGTTTGTTCTTGGTATCTTCCTACCTCTTGTTTTCATCATTTTCCTTCCATTATACATTACAACTCTATACGTATCACATGATTGTGGAGACTGGAAAGTCTGAAAGCCACAGGGCAGGCCAGCAGGCTGGAAACTCAGGCAGGGATTGATGCTGCAGTTTTGAGGCAGAATTTCTTCTTGTCTGAGAAACCTCAGTTTTTGCTCTTAAGGCCTTCAACTGATTGCATGAGGCCCACCCAAGTTATTGAGAGCAATGTGCTTTACCGAAAGTCAACTGATGGAAGATATCAACCTCATCTACAAAAAGCTTCATAGCAACACCTAGATTAGTGTTTTATTAAATAATTGAGTACTACAGCCTAGCCAAGCTGACACATAAACCATCACACCTTCTATTGTGTTTTGAGTTCTGGTTCCCACATAAAACACCTAACCTTCTTCTGGAAACATGACTGATGCAAAAAGCATCTTCCCATTTCCTGGTGAGGCCATTTTCCTTGCTTGCGAGTCGGGGGTATAGGGAATGAAAAATTAAAAGCTCTAAATTTTGTGTCTTTTGAAAAGCTCTAGTCTCCTGAGAAACACTGAGAAATGACAGATTTGGATGAGGATTTGGCACCTGGTTAAACTTCCATCCCCCACAGTATATCTCCCTCTAAGAGCAAAAATTAACCTTATTGGTGTTTCAGCAACAGGCACTGCAACAGGGGGTGATCTGAGTCTTTTTCCATTTTATGTCAGAAGTATAGCCAAGGGTCTCCCTTGGCCAAAGTGCTCACTCTTACCCTTGCAGATAACTTGCTATCATGCTCTGGTGACATGAGTTTTGCATGCACACTACTCAGGACTAATTGAGCTTCCATGAAATTGGGCAAGAGGAGGCAAAATTAAAAAAAAAAAAAAAAGTACATTTCAGAAAAAGAAGAGTATTACTTTCCCCAAATTACCAATTCTCCTCCTTCTACGTACAACATACAAATTAAGTCTTTGAATTATTCATGCTAGATCAATCAAAACTCTTTGAGTCAAAGATGTGCTGATTCAGGCCTACTCCAAACTAATAGGTCTGCCCCCAGGGGGCCCCCTTTTCCTTCATTACTCCCCCATCAAGGTACATTAAATAGGCTTCCAAGGTAACTGGGTGATTCGAGTTCATACTTCTAAAACTTACAAATATCCTTTTTGAATAGTGCTATGAAAGTACTTTGGAAGAGTAATTAAAGACTAAAAAAAAAAAAAAAAATGCTGGAAGCCAAAAGAAAAAAAAATCAGTGAAAGTGTTCTAATTTGAGTGTCTTATCCCTTAAAAGCAGGAAGTGTTCTGTTTTCCCACAGTTCAGCTTTTTGACTCTGGGCTGCCTAGAAATTCAAGTGTCCCCTCCTTAACTAGATTAAAAGCTTGAGAACACAGAAAATGGTTCCTACTTCTTTACTAGCACAATGCTGGGCACTCAGGGTGACACAGGTCTGACCAAATACAAGAGCCAGAATTCATCACTGAAACCAAGAAACAGACAGTGTTCCTTTTTCCCTTTTAATTCCAGTACCTAATCTAGAATCCTAAAGAGTGCTGACTTGGTAGGCTGCTCTCGGGCATTTGTAGACTCTATCATGTTTCTACTGCTTCAAAAGACATACTTTTGTTTCATTCAGGGCATTAATACAGTAAAATAGCCTAGCAACAAACATGGACTGATTTCATGTCCTTGAAAGAACCACATGGGAATAACGAAGAAACCTCGTACAGCCCTAAGGTCTGGCCACCCCTGCAACAAGAGCATAATAAACACTCGTTACACTGAATTTGAGATGTGCCCAGCAGTCTTTTCTGAGTTCAAAGTGCTTAATCTCATTAGCTATCAGATACCATGTCTAATCCGATGTTCAGACTCGTGTCTGCTGTGTAATTGGGTTTAATGCGTACATTTAACAATAAAGCAGGTATGGGCCCCATAGAGAAGTTAGATGTCCTTGAAGAATCCATTAACTAACTAAGGGATAGAGGGAGAGGAACCAAACCTCACACCTTTCTAATTATAGAGCTGGAAAACACACCAGATCTAAACCTAACCAAACTTCTGGACATAATGGTGTCACAGTTCAACACCTGCCCTAATGTTCTAAGGAATCCTACGCAACAAGCATTTGACTCATCTGTTCACTCATTCAATAAGCATTTATGAAATGACCATCTACCGTATACTAGTTGTGCTGGATGCTTGTTGGGATGACTGACGCGGATGACAACCCCCGTTCCTACCTTCATGGAGCCTAGTATCCAGATGACTCTGATAAAAGATGGCAGACCAACCTATTCCAGTTGGAAAGATAATTGACACTTTATTTTTACTTCCTGGAACCCCAAATTAGCATCAGTATTTCTTTAGTCTTTCATTCTAGAAACTTCCTTCTTACTTTACGTCACTCAGTCCGGTCCCTGCTCCCCCAGTCTATCCCATACATTCCATTCCACTCCATGCAGGTCCCATCTGTTCTGGGACTTTCCCAGCCTGCACACTGTTGAAGAGGGAGGCAAAGGGAAACCTGCAACCTATGAACACCCTACCACATGCCAGCCCGCCCCTGTGCTCAGTCAAAGCTGAAGCAACTCATTAATCCTCCCAACAATTCTCAGAAGTAGGCATTCGAGTTCTCCCTACGGGCGAGGACAGAGAGGCTCGGAGAGAAGTAAACAGGAGAGAGGAATGGATCGGTAGCAGAACTTGGCTTCAAAACTGGAACTGACCCAGAGGCCCGAGCACATCGAGGATCCTGATCAAGCAGCCTGCATAGAAGAAGCTGTGGGTCAAATACTACAGTCCCCTACACGTTTAGTCATTTACTGGCTATGTGGGCTCATGTGCAGCACCTAACAGCTTTGAGTCCAAGCCTCAATGTCATCTTCTGTACACACTGAGATAGGAACTGCTACAAGGATTTGCCACTCCCAGCACGTGCTGGGCCCTAGCGATCATGACAATGCTGACGATTGCCTCACTAAGGTCAGAAGAAAGAAGTTAATCATTTGGACTTACACTGAGACTTTTCCTCTAGACAGCTGCAAATGCCCACTCACAGCAGCAGCCTTGAGACAGACAGCCCACGCCCCAGGACAGCCCTGGCTTGCAAAGATTCAGATTAGTTTTACTTAGCAAGTCAGAAATTTTTTTTAAAGAGATGTTTCCTCCATAAATGCATTTGGTGCTGGTTTGCTCAAACATGTCTTTGGAAAAAAAAATCTTAAAGCTTAAGATGAAGAAACCAGGAGAGACAGGACAGGCAAGCTGATCACCCCAGTATTCTGTGTTTCCCATAAGCAGATGCTGGTTTATAGGTAACCCATGACCCTTGAGAAAAGTAGGCGTTATCCTCCAGCAATCCAATGACCTAAGCATTTGACTACTAGAGGAAGTGATCTGAGAAGTAAAGGACCCAAATCCAGTTTAAAAGATAGATTAGTTCTACAATAGTTCAATGTAATTATTATTTATTTAGACATCCCACAGGTGCCATGACTGCGTAATTCTATATTCTGCTGTGGGCTCAGGAAATGGCTGGGGTTTAATGCGGTTTAAATAAGCCCTAACAATTTCCCATGTGGCCTGCCCACCCCCATCTGTCCTTTCTCTAGACATCTTAACCTGTTTCTCAAGCATGACCACACAACACACTCCCAGGAGGAAGGCAGGGGGAGAGCTTTGTGCATCCGTTTACAAATAAGGCAGGTGAAGCGCATAGAGAACTGGTGACTTCTCTGAAGACTGCACAACTGTTCAGAATTGAACAGCATGGTGGCACTGGAACCCACATACTGAACTGGCACCAAGGGGCCGTGGCTGAAGGAGGCGGGCTCTGGGCAGCAGGGGGTGCTGGGCAGGATGGGGCAGGAAGGCCTGCACTAACCCACGCACGTGAATGTTGTCTTGGGATTACCACACTGTCCTGCTGCCCACCTGTTAGTTCTCCGAGATCCCGGAAATCTCATTCAGACATTCCCAAAGGTGGGAAGATGGCCGCCACTGTGCCCTCTGCTCAGTACCCACAGTGTACCTCCCACTCCCAGGGTGCGTATGAGGATTTCCTTCGCCCCTCCTTTTATATTTATGCAACTACTCTATATTCATCCAAGTTTCTGGTTTTTCTATTAACAACTCTGTAATGGTTCCCAAATATTGGAATTAAAGGTAGCTATCAGTCTTGAGCTGTACACACTTGAAATCCTGTGAACCCAAGAATAAGACTTAATTCCGTGAAGAACAAAAGCAACACTCCACTGAATTACCAGCAGTCACATCTATAATAAGTCTGAGCATTTTTTAAAAAATATCATACCTCTGATTGGCATATATCTGGGGATTCTTTTAAAACATTCTTTTGGCCTTGGTCAACGATGCCTCAAGTTTACAAGCAACACCTGCTAGCTGCAATTTCGTAAGGGACTGCTTGCTCCTCCTTCTACTCCTCGAGGACACTAGCCCCTCCCCAATTCACTCAGATGGGAGCGGGAGACCACACCCACCTTTGCCCAAACATCAGTGTTGACTTGGTCTCAGCCTCATTGAAGACAGAGGGAGAACAGCAAATAACAATGGTGGTTCTACAGTTCCCACCCAGAGAGTCCTGAAGAATCCGAGTCATCTTGCTGTCCCGGTATGGCACGTGTGTTTTCTATTTAGGAAAAAAAAACAGTATTGGCTATTACAGCCATTGTCCATTCACAGAGAAAACACAAGCAAGTTAGCGATGGGGACACTGGGCTTAGAAACATGTGTAAAATAAGAATTTGTTGCCCAGCCTTTGGATTTGGCCAACGTTTAGAGTGCCCAGTCCAGTCTGGGACCTGGGTCATAGGAAATTAGCATCACCATTCATACATTTTAATGGACTAGATCTCCCAGCAAGTAGGATGTCTACAGCCAGGATTCCCTCTGCTCCTTTCCAAAGAAAAACAAACTAATCTCTGGGGTATGTGGCAAAGAGAGGACACAGACCCAAATAGTGACTTCTCATAATATCATTTAATAGAGGGAGATAGGATCACTTACTGTCCCTTCTGCCAAGGCAGAGATCACATTTCCAAGAGCAGACAAAGATTTATTGATATTTTTAGCTTCATCGAGAACAGCCCCCTCGGCACCGGTCTTGCTGACCTACCAGAGAGAAGAGAAAGCAGTGAGCTGCACAGGACAGCAAAAGCACAGAGTAGAAAATTCCAATTCACAGGAGGGCGCAGGGCTGGGGATTGAGGGAGGCGGATGTGAATCCTCCTGGAACGCAAGAAAAAATAAAAGTAAGTAAGAATCATGTTGATCAAACCTCCCCTTGTGCCTGAGGCTGGGGATTTGTTCTGTCTTGTTGTCATTTTCCTCTCAATTAGGTTTTAGGGGAATGGCTGAAATGCTTCCAGTGGTGGAGCTGCAGATGCTTCCCTGGGGGACATCCATCTAGGGAAACCAGGCTCCAAGAGTGCTGTCACTACCGAAAGGCTGGGGCCCTGCCAGCCTGAGCCACGGCCTCCTTGCCGGAGAGAGCCCAGGGGCAAGCGTGATGCGAAAACACTGTCCTGGCCACGATGAATGGACATTTTGGGGAAGTGTACCTTATGAGCTCCACCTTCAGGCAAAGGACAAGAGGTGGTGGGGGGTTGTCCAGACTCTCTGTTCCCTGCCTTACTGACTCTGCTAGCAAGGAAAAAGGGAATGACCATCCAAAAGGAAAGATACTTGGGGGCATCACAAAGTCAAGAAAGTGTATATTACATTGTGGACTTGTCTCTTCTCTGCAGCCAGGGGAACCACGTACGGTTCCTCCTCTGCTGTGTTATTCCTGGCAATTTGCTATTGACAGTCTCTGCTCTAGGTAGAGAGCAGTTTACAGATGCTAAGGAGAAAGGGAAGCCAACATGCTCCCCAGCCCAGCTGGCTGGACAAACAATGCAGGAAGAGCAGCTCCGCTCTGAAGACAGGACGGCAGGGAACTGACCACAAACTGCACCAAGACTGACGGTCATGAGGGATAAAGGAGAGACTCTGAGGGATAGAAACAAATGCATGTGCGGGGGGGCAGTGTTTTCAAACACGATAGATACTCATCTCTCTGAGAATTGGGTGTGTATAGACACCACTGCAGACAGAGAAACAATACAGCTGACGGGTCACCCATAACAGCCTATTCACACGGGGTGGTTTAAGGTGCTTTCCTATCTGAGCATCTGAACTCCACGAAATATGCAAGACAGGTACAACTGCCTTCCATTTCCACAGACAAGGAAACTTTGAGCTCCAGAGATGTCAAACTGCCAGCCCAAGGCAAGAGAACCATTTAGGGGAGTTGGGGATTAAAGCCCAGAGTTCGTTCTAATAGATCACACTGACTGACACATTCATGTGGACACATCTAGGGCAAAGGAAGACAGATGGGAGTGAAAGAAACAAGGTACAGGCCCGCAACTTTAAAGTGCCCCACAAATATCATAAGCAATAACCACTGACACTGCAGAGGACAGGCCTCCACACTCAACTGGCAGCACTGAGCTGTTTCCAGCCCCAAACACTCCCTCTGTGCTCAGAAGGGAAAGAGAGCAAACTCGGGAAGAACAAGGGGCCACTGGGCTCTTTCTCCAGACCCACACAGCTGTTGCGGCAGCAAAGCACAGCCTGATGGCCAACGTTCAGTCTAGAACTAAACGATGCTGCTCCGTCTTCCTATTCTGGTGCATGTCTATTTCATTAAAGTTACAAGGTTGTACCAGTAAAATTTTAGATTCCCAACCAGATAATCTTCCAGGAACATCCACATGACTGCGCTCATGGCTTTACAGATGTGTACAGGAGAACATTTCAAGTAGCCATTACTTACATGGATGTTAGTGGCCATAATGTGGCGTGTAGCAACCCAGCGGTGGGGTGCAGTAAGTGGGGATCAATTGCACAGCTCAGGAGACTGGCCGAGCCTCAGGGCTGGCCCCTGGGGACAGTCAGCACTGTCAGCGATGACGGAGGCCACATGGTATTGTGCACAGGGACTTGCTCTATGAGGTCGCCCGAGGGGAGCAGTGCCCCCAGGCAGGGTGTGGCAGCTTCCTCTAGCAGTGTGCTATGGAGGTGAGGCTAGGAGGGAACAGGTAGAAGGTTCTGGGGAGCCTGTTTGGTCTAGAGTATGACCTCAGCCAGTGCCTAGGAGAGCATGGGACAGATGCCAAAAGAGAGCCCTGACAAAACCAGAGAGAGAAGGGAGAGGGCTTTGGGCCACACCCCTGGCTACCCGCCTGGTGTGTGGCCTGAAGGAAGTGGGAGGCTGCCCACGTAAGGCCCTGTCAGACCACACCCATTGCAGAGAGAAGCAGAGAATGCAGGGACAGCCCCAGGTTCCAGATCTTCTATCAGCAAACAAACGTGCAGGGGCAGGACTGCCACGGTCCAATGGCAAAGTCCGTTTTTGGCCTATTTGAATCCGGTGCAACACGGGGATCTTCCCTTTCCACAGAAGGTCATGTCCCTCCGCCATGTGCAAAACTGCCTC
Organism: Zalophus californianus; assembly: GCF_009762305.2. NCBI lineage: Eukaryota > Metazoa > Chordata > Mammalia > Carnivora > Otariidae > Zalophus > Zalophus californianus. Next base: position 115,102,169 of record NC_045597.1, on the reverse strand, counting down.
TACCGGGCTAAGCACACACGAGCACTTGCCTAATGTCATCAATTGGGGCCTATTAAGCATAAATCCGAGCTGGCATTCAAAGCACCTCCTGTGACTTCAGGACCAGAAAAGAGAGCAGGGAAACGAAGGTGAAATTTAATAGCAGTTTGGCACAATACCAGAAACTTTAAAAGCTCTTTAAAACCAGGGAATAGAAAGGGTATAAAAATTATACCATTGCACACTGAAGCAAATAACAGGGAAAATTATACATAATACAAATAAGGAACCAATTACCTTTTCGCTCCCAGCCAAATCAACTAGATAAAGCTTCCCACTGAGCTTTTTTTCGGTCTCTACATTCTCTTGTTTAATATTAATCAGGAAGATACTGTGACTTCTAGAGCTGTGTTCATTCATGTCTGAAAAGGAAAATAGTTTACTGCTCTGCAAAGAATAAGAAGTTTAGGTAGCAAGCCTCTCATTTAAAAAGCACAACAAATCATGCTCAACAGCTCCATTTTTTAAAGTCCAGCCAATTTTGGGGCGCCTGGGTGGCTCAGTTGGTTAAGTGACTGCCTTCGGCTCGGGTCATGATCCTGGAGTCCCAGGATCGAGTCCCACATCGGGCTCCTTGCTCGGCGGGGAGTCTGCTTCTCCCTCTGACCCTCTTCCCTCTCGTGCTCTCTCTCTCAAATAAATAAATAAAAATCTTAAAAAAATAAATAAATAAATAAAGTCCAGCCAATTTTAAAAAGTATCTGAGACCACGGTTTCTTTTAAAAAGACAAGAGAGATTTAAAGTATCTTCACATGGCAAGGAAATTAAGAATCTTAGTGGATGGTTCAAGAGAACAGATTCTCTAGCTTTGCCTGAAGCCCCCATGGACCCTCGGCCTCACAGAGCTCACAGCTGGAGCATCTGGGTGGCTCAGTAGGTTAAGCATCGGCCTTCAGCTCAGGTCATGATCTCAGGATCCTGCAATCCAGCCCCGTGTCAGGCTCCCTGCTCCGAGGGGAGTCTGCTTCTCCTTCTCCCTCTGCCACCCCCTTGCTTGTGCTCTCACACTCGTGCTCTCTCCCTCAAATAAATACAATCTTTAAAAAAAAAAAAAAGAACAAAGAGCTCACAGCTTCCTCCCCCCTCACCTTTAGTCCCTCAGCCTTTGTCATCGCGGTTAGGACCCAGTGTATTCCGTCTTCGTCATGTGTGTAAGCCTTGCCTTATCCGTAATATCACAAGCTTTCTTAAGGAAGGATTATGACCTTAAGATTTAAGACTTTTTTTCCTTAGAGTTCTATAACCCATACTAGGCACGTAGAAGTTCTCAAAGATTAAATATGCTTCACTAGTACTGAGTACTAGAAATAGAAATCTTTTTGGGGGCGCCTGGGTGGCTCAGTCGGTTAAGCACCTGCCTTCGGCTCAGGTCATGGTCCGAGGGTCCTGGGATCGAGCCCCACATCGGGCTCCCTACTCAGAGGGAAGCCTGCTTCTCCCTCTCCCACTCCCCCTGCTTGTGTTCCTGCTCTCGCTATCTCTTTCTCTGTCAAATAAATAAATAAAATCTTTAAAAAAAAATAGAAATAGAAATCATTTTGGACCCTGGTCTCTGTTAACTAGGCAAGCAGAGATTCCAGGGATAGTCTTCGTCAACCCCCACTAGCAATCATTTCTTAAAACCAATTTTTCAGGCACCCTTGTCCAAGATGGCTGAAGACTAATACTGGACCTCAAGATCATGAGTTGGGGTACAGGACTCAAAGAGGAATATCAGTCTCTTATCTGGTATGTGGAAAACAACAAGAATGCAGACAATGATTGATTCCAACCGGAGTCCAACAAGGAAGGGACTCAGTGTTTTGGAAAATGCTGGTGCATCCATGACCTCCTGAACTATGAGTCTGACATGAAGTTTGACATTCCTATCACATATCCTACCACGGCTCCAAAAATTACAGCCCCTGAACTCAATGGAAAAACAGCAAAGATGTATAAGGGGTGGCAAAATATGCCTGACCGAGCCCTTTAAGCCTTTGTGGGCCAGGAATGTGCCCAAGTTTGGACTAGCTCATCTCATGGCTCTGGGGCTGACTCCATGGCTGGTAGTGGAAATTCCCAATCTGATTCAGAAAGGTGTGTGATCCAGTGTAAAGAGAAATGCAACCAATGAAGGATCAAGCCACTGAGGCAAGACAGAAGGGCCTCTGATAGGCTATGTTCCTGTTTTCTGTGCATCACTCTTAATCATCCAACTACTTCCCCACCCCTTCACCCATAACTGTTACTAAGTAGCTGCTTCAGGCATGCTGAAAAAATAAACAACAGTATTGCTACTGAATTTCTAAGACTACAGAGGGAGGGGAAAGACTGGGGCTCTGGAAAACCAAAAAGCAATTTATATCTCTTCCCTTCCCCAGGTGGAGCAACGAGAATTCCAGGAAGGATAGGAGGTGCTGAAAGGAGGTACATAATCTTTTTGGTTTCTGGAGATAACTTGTGAATAAAAGCTGCTTCCTCTGGTGGCCCCCCAAAAAAATCTTTCCAGAATATATGGGGGAAAAAGTTAAAGATTCCACAAAAATTATGTAGGAATTAATAAATGAATTCAGCAAAGTTGCAGGATACAAAAGCAATATGTAAAAATCAGTTGCATTTCTATATACTAACAATAAACAATCTGAAACGAAAATAATTCCATTTAAAATATAACAAAAAGAGATACACCTGGGTGGCTCAGTCTGTTAAACATCCAACTCTTGATTTTGGCTCAGGCCATGATCTCAGGGTCATAAGATCGAGCCTGGCGTCGGTCTCCATACTGGGCATGGAGCCTGCTTGGGATTCTTTCTCTGCCCCCACCCCGACTCACGCACTCTCTCCCTCTCTCTAAAATAAATAAAATAAAATAAAATATCAACAAAAAGGGTAAGATACTTAGGAACAGACTTAACCAAGGAAGGAAAAGACATGTACATTAAAAACTACAAAATGAGGGGTGCCTAGCTGGCTCAGTCAGTAGAATATGTGACTCTTGACCTCAGGGTTATAAGTTCAAGCCCCATGTTGGGTGTAGAGATTACTTAAAAAATAAATAAATAAAATCCTCTAAAAAATTTTAAAAGAATAAAAACTACAAAATGTAAGAAGATACCTATAAATTGAAAGACATTCCTTGTCTATGGATCAGAAGACTTCACATCGTGAAAATGGCAATACTACCAAAAGCGATCTAGAGATTTAATGCAATCAGTATCAAGATCCTAGTCATGTTTTTCTGCAGAAATAGAAAAGTCCATCCTAAAATTCATAAGGAATCTCAAGGAACCCCGAATAGACAAAACAATCTTGAAAAAGAACAACATTGGAGGTCTCACACTTACTGATTCCAAAACTTACTACAGAGCTACAATAATGAGACAGTGTGGCATTGGCATAATGGCAAACATAGAGAGGGACAAATGAGAGCCCAGAAATAAACCCTCACATAAAATGGTAAAATAATTTTCAACAAGAGTGTCAAGACCATTTGATGGGAAAACAAGTCTCTTTACCAAACTGAATACTGTATATCCCCATGCAAAAACAATGAAGTTGGACTCTTACCTAGGCCATATACTAACTCAAAAGCAATCAAAAACCTAAATGTAAAAGCTAAAACAATAAAACCTGGAAGAAAACATAGGGGAAAAACGTCATAACATTGGATTTGGCAATAATTTCTTGGAAATAATACCAAAACCAGAAGCAACAACAGTAAAAAACAGATATATTGGACTTTATCAAAATTAAAAACTTTAATGCATGAAAGGACAGCATCAACAGAATGAAAAGGCAACCCACAGAATGAGAGAAAATATTCACAAATCGTATATCTGATAAGGAATTGAGCTCCAGAATATACAAAGAACTCCTATAAATCAACAAGAAAAAAAAAACAATTATAAAATGAGCAAAGGACCTGAACAGACATTTCTTCAGACAACCTACAAATGGCCAATAAGCACATGAAAAAATGCCAAACATCACTAGTCATTAGTGAAATGCAAATCGAAACCACCATGAGATAACACTTCACACCCATTAGTATGGCTGTTAAAAACAAAAATAGAAACTTCTGCATCGGCAAGGATGTGGAGAAATTGGAACTCTCATGCACTCTTGTTGGTGGGAATGTAAAATTGCGTGCAACTACAATGGAAAACAATGTGGCAGTTCCTAAAAAAATTAAAAGTAGAGTTGACATATGATCCAGCCATTCCACCTCTGTATATATACCCAAAAGAAGAGAAAACAGAAACTTCTACAGATATGTATACATCCATGTTCATAGCAGCATTATTCACAATAGCCAGAAGGTGGGAGCAACACAAGTATCCACAAGTCTATCTGTGAATGAATGAACAAACAGTGTAATATATACCTACAACAGAATATTATTCAGCATTTTTAAAAAGAAAGGAAATTCTGACATATGCTACAACATGAAGACATTACGCTATGTGAAACAAGCCAGTCACAAGAGGACTTGTACCCCTCCACTTCTATGAGGTATACCTAGAGTTGTCCAATTCACTGGAATACAAAGTAGTATAGCGGTTACCAGGGAAGTATGGGGAGGTATTGTTCAATGGGCCGGGGTTTAACTTTGGGGTTATTAAATTCTGGAAACAGACAGTGGTGATGGCACAACATTATGAGTGGACTTAATGCCACTGAATTATACCCTTAAAAATGGTTAAAATGGTAAGTTCTGTTATGCGTAATTTTAAAAACCACCTTACCAGAATGATAAGAAAAATAATTAATGTTCTGCACCTACAGTTCTGAACCAAGGGGCCAAAATGGATTGTCAAGTATGCCGAGAATAATTCACAACTAACAATAGCTTAAAAATTCAAATAAATAACTTCTTCATAAATGAGAGATGCTATTACTATAAGAATATCAGTCTTACGTTCTTTCAAGTGTATGTAAAAGCAGAAGAGAAAGACGTGGAATTTAACCTACACTGTATACATTAGTCTAGGCTCACCTGTGAAATCTGCCGCATGTGTGAATATCCTCTGATAGGATGTCAGAAGTACAGAAAAGGTAGAGAATTATGGTACTGGGTGACAGAATCACAGAGCCTTGTGTGGAAGAGACTTAGGCTAGACCAGTCAACCAACCAATGCTTCCATCTCTTGTATACCCTACAGGGAATACTCCCCCTCCAGGTAGCCGGCTTTCCTTGGGGCAGCTATCAGGAGCAGAGTTCTTGTGGTCGGTCAAAACCTGCCTCCTGGTAGCTTCGACAATCTTGGGTGGCCTACGCATGCAGTTCATACAAAGCAAACCGACTTTCTTAATGTCAGCACCTTGAACATGTTAAGAAATATATTACACTGTCCCTATGTTCTCCTCAGAGTTTTTCTTTCTTCCAAGCTAGAAATCCCTAGTTCTCTCAACTCCTCCTACGAACTCCCTCTGATTTGTCCATACCCCTCAGAATGAGACAGCCAACCCAAAGATGGGGGACCGGAACCTCTGCTGCTCTAACATAGGACCTGCTTCCCAGAGACGTGCATGCACACCAAGGAAGGAACTGCAAGGTAAACAAGCTGGCCTGAATGTGTTTGTTATTAACATGGCATAGGAAGGTTTTCAATAAAGCTCCCAGCTCCACTTCCTGAGCTCCTCCTTGCTTTTCTTGTCCTTTTCTAAACAGGGTAGAAATCTACTGGGGTTTCTTTCCACACATATGACTGGCATATAAAATGTATTGGCTTGCAATTTTTTTTTAACCTGAACAATAACGTGGTTATTTAGAAGCTGACTTTTAACCCCCTTTCCTTGGTTGATTGGTGGTTTTCCCCAGTGTCCAGATGTAGGGGGCTACCAGGGCCCAGCGAGCCTCACCCAGTATTCCCGAGAGTTCCCTGAATGGCAGAAGGCATGCTTCCCACGACCTGCTGAGACACTCTCGTCCTGCACACTCCTGTGTGCTTGCTTCCGAGCCACTGCTTCATAACTGCCTTCCCCGGCATTATTTGCTTGGAACCTCATTACCCACCCCTCCCAGTGGGTGAGCAGACATTCATATCCCAAGTGACAGGGGAGGAAACACCACCCCATGCTTACTTGTGACAGCCACGTGTCGGTTTGCTTTGCCTTCATCTATCACATCCATGACCTCCTCGGGGCTTGACACAAACCGCTCGGTACACCCCTGGAAAAGAGTCAGGTCAGGTTAACCATTAGAAACTAGAAAGCTGGGGCACCTGGGTGGCTCAGTTGTTAAGCATCTGCCTTCGGCTCAGGTCACGATCCCAGGGTCCTGGGATCAAGCCCCGCATCGGGCTCCCTGCTCCACAGGAAGCCTGCTTCTCCCTCTCCCACTTCCCCTGCTTGTGTTCCCTTCCTCACTGTGTCTCTCTCTGTCAAATAAATAAATAAAATCTTTAAAACAAACAAACTGGTATCTTCTTCCTACTGTTCTATAAGATTCTGTAATAGACAATGCATGATATTACACTTTTATTAAGACCTGTAGAATTATGGGTGCCTGGGTCGCTCAGTTGGTTAAGCGACTGCCTTCGGCTCAGGTCATGATCCTGGAGTCCCGGGATCGAGTCCCACATCGGGCTTCCTGCTCAGTAGGGAGTCTGCTTCTCCCTCTGACCCTCTTCCCTCTCGTGCTTTCTATTTCTCATTCTCTCTCTCTCTCAAATAAATAAAATCTTTAAAAAAAAAAAAAAAAGACCTGTAGAATTAAATAACATGAGGAGTAGCCCTAATGTAAACTATGGACTTTAGTTAGTAATTATGTATCAATATTGGTTCATTAGTTATAACAAATGTACTACACAGATGCATGATAGTAATAATAAGGGAATGGGGGTGGTAGATGAGAACTGTCTGTACTTTCTGCTCAATTTTTCTGTAAACCTAAAACTGATCTAAAAATTGGTTATTAAAAGTAAAAAAAAAAACAAAAAACTGGAAAGCAACTCTATTTGAAGACAGCTAAACATTCTCCCATTTCTCCAAAGGCTGCCATGTTGGTCCAACAGCTCTTCCTCCTGGCTTATGGCTTGAGTTCTACATCAAAGAGAAGTTTGAGCAAACCCTAGGAAACCCAGAAGTAAACCATAAAAGAAATGCCAGCTTTTCCCTAGATTTTTAAGTACCTGTGCATACTCAACAGCAGTAGAAACAGAAAATAAAGAACACCAGTGACAGAAAAAGAAATGGATGAAATTTTGCCTTGCCTTTCATGCTAGCCACCAACTTTAATTAGACACTTTGAAGTTCTCAGCATAATGCTATGATAGGCTTGCTCTCACTGCAAAGTATACACAATTATCTCCACTGGCAAAGCCTCTACATGTGACTAATAAATACTTGTTCACTTCTCCACTTACCTCATATGATTAGACATCTGTGATATATTCACACAGGGATACGACTGAAGAAATCAAATGTCTGTTTTTTAACCAGATGGATATTAAATATAAGGAACATGATGAAACACCTACATACACTCTATAGGGAATATTCGGGGCATATCTGGTAACCATTATGATGACAGTGACAGGAGAGAAGTCAATTGCATCATCAAGGCTTCCTCATACCTTTACGTACGGGACTCTGTTTTTATCTTCATGGACAGCCAAGTTCGTCTTGGACACTGCAAATAATGACGACATGCAGAGGAGAAAAGAAAAGTTAAAGATTCTGTCTTGAAGGGAAAAGAGAAATTGTTACCGAAGATAGGCAAATCTAATCTCTTTGCCATACACAAGTTTAAGCCTTGGCTAAGAATAAGCAGATAGTGTAAAGGCAATAAAACATCTCTACGAACTTTCATTAATTCCTTAAGCAGAAGAGCCGTGAATCACTTCAACCTCCCTAGACCTTAGTTAAAGAACAAATAGAGGACAAGCATTCAGGTTACTCACCATCGAGTAAGTCCCTGATTTTGTCCAAGTAGATCTCAAAATAGGAAACCTAGTTAAGAACAAATTGAGTTTGAAACAGAAATGCCATGCTGTATTTGAAAAATATCATTATTAGACCTCATAAAAGTCTTCGTCATGCACAGTTAAGAAGGGCAAGAAGAAGGGCAGAAAGCTGGATCCAGAGGCCTGCAGCACAGAGCCCCAGCCGACTCTCCTGCGCTCTCCTGCTTCCTGCTACGTCAGCCTGCTCTGCGGGCCCCCGCCGGGCTGGGCCACCCCCCACGCTGTACAGCCCCTGTGGTCTCGATTCAGGTGCTCCTTACATTGTGCACTAGACAGCCACTTACAGGTGGACTCTACCCTTCACCCTCGATGAGCACCAAGCAAACCTCTAGGTAGGACCAAGGCTGGAACAGAAAACGGTCTTGGCGAGTAATTGTCAAAATCAGTTGGCATCTCCTCATGCATGATGTTGACCCCCTCACCAGACCAGGTCCAAACATCTGCATGAAGGAAGTGGGGACCGGGATAAGGGCAGTTTGCTTGGAGCTACAAGAGCTCCAGGTAACGGGGAGAGAGCTGCTGATGGTGGCCAGCTTTGGGGAGGCCAGGAAAGGTTGGAACAAAATGGGATTTAGTGAGAGACAGACTAGACTGTGAGGAGGAAAGGAAGCCTTCCAATCAATTATCCTCAGAGCCCAGCCCCAGCCCCACCTGCATCAGCTTCACTCAGACCTTTGTAGAAACTGCGGAGTCGTGAACCCAGCTGCAGACCTCCTGAATCAGAATCTCCAAGAACTAAGGAATTGGTTTCTAAACTCCCTAGGTGGTTCTTATACCAGCTGACACCTGAGAACAACTTGAACTAGACATGTGACCGTGGAGGTTTAATTCACATGTAACCAAGACTATAGGCCTCGGTTTTCCCATCTGTCAAATGAAACTATTGGACTTAATGACATCAAAAATCTCTCTAGGATTCTGCACTCTGTCTACACCTGCCTTCCACCTCCCAGATCAACTTTCTTTCTCTCATGTTCATGGCGGGGGGGGGGGGGGGGGGGGGCGGGGGGGTTGAAACCTAAACAAAGGAATCAACAAACAAGTTGTTAAGAAAGAAAAAAAAGTTGAAAGGACAGTGTGAAGCTGGGGTGTAACTCCATAGGTGAAACCTCATCCCTGCATCCTAGCTCTTGGACCTCTGGTTGGGGGCAGTGAAGCCTCCCCAACCAGTACTAGTCCTCACCCCTCAGTCCCGTTCATTACCTTGTCCTGGAGCCTCCTGACTTCCCAGTTCCTCTGAGATCTGGGGTCTTGGCTTCGAACCCTGGAATGTGTAGCTGGGCATCCCCTCCAAGTTGCCCTCTGCCTAACAACCTGAGCTTGCCAGATTATCTGTCAAACTCCCCAGTCACCAAGCCTCGTGCGTCAAAGACACATCTAGCTGACCTTGGAAAGACTCACTGCTCCTGAAACTTCTCCCTGTGGCTGGAATCCTAGGATCTGTTTGACCTCTAATCTTAAGACATCTCTAAATCAGCCTCCCTGTAGCCAACTCAACCCTGGTTCCAACCCATTCTGTGCATCTCAAAATTGTCTAGTTTCATTAAGACTCCTGTTATCTTTGACATGTACATGTGTCCTTATTTCCAGAGATTGCAGAGAACTTAATTACACTAAGAAGCAGTCATAAATTACATATTTAGCAAATATGGCAATTAAAATCCTGTTCACATTTAATATGAGAAGAAAAAAAATAACCTCTGATTTGTTAATTTCTTTTTACCACAGAAGATACTGGCTGCTTTTGGGGGACGGGGGGGGACGATTTTTTTTTTTTTTTTGTCATTTCAAATACTTTGTGAGACCAGGTGGAAGAAAAATAAATAGGTGTTCTTTTGCATTAAGACATAGCATGCTCAGAAATAACATTTAGAACCTCTATGGGGCTCACTTTAAGGAACAGATTTTCAATACTGCTTTAATCAAGCCTCTTTTTCTTGACTAAGACTGTCACTACTCAGTTCAAAATATGGAGCAGTCAATAGCTAGCCTGCCCACTTGCAATTATGATATATGAAATAAGTGAGCATAACTACAAATGCAGAACAGGAAGACTGTAAATTCAGCCCTGGAGCCTTGGGTGCTGTTCCTTCTCTTCCCAACACCCCCCTCTCCCCACCCTATGTTGGGGCTGTTCTTACCTTAATAAGATTCTACTACAAGACCCTACTTTGAGGGCAATAATTGGTTTAACATCTTATTCCAGGATTATCCCATAAGAACCCTACAGTAGTTTAAGGTATTTAAATGCAAACAGCCTTAAAGACGTAGTAAGCTCCTAAATCTTGATCCCATCAAAGCTACAGGCTTCTGTATCCTTCGATATAAAGAACCCTGGCAAGGAGACACCTGTGTTAGCCAACGAAGGGAGGAAAAGGATTTGTAAAGTAAAAAGACTTCCTGGATCTAATTTATGATGGAGCATGTAGCTGTTGCCTTGTTTTGATATAATTTAGGAAAGGTACATAGCAGAAGTAAGCAAGGGCGGAAGTTTAAGATAATGGGAAAGGTGCTGCATGTCGGGTTGGTCAGATCAAGAGTCTAATCTCAGCTCAGCCAATAACCGATGTGTGACTTTGGCCATCCAGCGCTATGTCTTGAAACTTCAGGTTCTTCATCTCTAAAACGATGGGCCTAGTGCACCAAGGTCCCTGCCTCAAAAGGCATGGTCAGCCTCTTGGCTCATCTGCTCTGCTCCAAGTCTTCTTCTTAGAACTGACCCTGTCTCCTCCCCATCCCCCGTCCACACCGTTCCCAGTTGCTGTGGTGGGGACACAGCCAGCCATGTGCATCCTGGACAGAGCTTGTCGGAGCTGGGGGCAACCCAACTGTAGGCTAGGCCAATGAGCCCCTTCCCTAGGGAATTAGGAATTGGGAATAAGGGATATGGAACAGGAGTGGCCATGGTGCCTTCTCCCCCTGCCCACCCCCCCAAAGAGATAAAGCAAGCAGAGAGAAATGCAGGGACTCTGACCGGGGTGGGGTTTCTTTTGGGTGTGATGAAAATGTTCTGGAATCAGATAGTGATCACAGGTGTATACTTTTGGGAATATAATAAAAACCATCAAACTGTACGCTTTTAAAAAATGAATTTTATGGTAAATGAATTATATCTTTAAAATGGTATAAAATGAATTATACCTTTAAATAAAATGAATTATACCTTTAAAAAAAAATTTTAAAAGGAAGAGCAGGGTCTGGATTCCTTGCTTTTCCACAACCCCTGAGCCCCACGCCTACTAACAAATTTTGTATCTTGTAACAACTTCCTCTATTTGCTTAAACAAGTGGCTTTCAGTTACTTGAAAACAAAGGAGTTCCAATGAATGTATCCTTAATATCCAGTGTTATAAATTAACAGCTATAGTTAAGAGAGGAAAAATCTCTCTTTCAATTCAAATTTAAGTTGGAACAGAGGTTCTGGTTTAAAAACAAAAACCAGGAAGGATAACACCCTTCCCCAACACTTGTCACAGTGTGCCCCTCAAAACACCAGTCCATCATAACCTCAAAAGGGGAAAAATATGTACACAGGCAAATAAGCCAGAAAATGTCATCTACTACATGTCCCCTTTGTAGAATTGGACTACGTAACAGCATATTAAACTTGTGATGAATTTAACACTGTTCAACAAAACATTTTCCCAGCTTATCTGGCCCCATAAGCCTTTTCCCTGATAGCCCACCTATTAATAATATGAGGTACTGTGTTCCATGGAACACACTTTGGGAAATGCTGTCCTAACCCAATCACGGACACATTCCAGTCATGTCTATAGAAATCCACTGGGTAAAGGGTAGAATTCAGATAACCATCAAGATGATTCCATCCTAAAGAAGGCTTTTATCTCGATATTTCCTTAGTTTTCACCTGCTTTGCTTACCACAGCATTTCATTTAAAATAGATCAAAACAATCTTTTATATACACATAAAAAGAGGAAAACTAAAACATGATTTGGGGCCCAGTTTTTCCTCTTTAGACTTAATCAATAGCACTTACCTTGATGTGAAACTCCAGGTTTTCATCCATGGAATAGATGTGGTCAAAGATGTCATGTGCAATCCTTGGGATGATCCCCATGAGTTGAGGGTCATGTAGCTTCCCCTAGTGAGGGAAAAACACAAGCACAGGCAGCTAAAGAGTGCCAGGAAACATGTGGAAGACAGAAGGAACCACACTGGTTTTCATAACAGAACTCTGTGGAAGAGGGAGCACCCCCCCCCCCCACACACACACACATACACTGCCAGATCCTTGGAGGTCCACCTGACGTGCGAACAGCCCAAAAGTTCATGGAAATAACTCAACGTGTTGCTTTTTACCCAGCAGGAGAGAGCTAGATGTTCTGTCAGGCTCTGGGGCTTGGAAATATTTGCTTCTGCTGCCACTCAGGGCAGCAAATCGGTGTATGTGGGTGAGGGTGTGGGTGGAAAGGAGGAGGGAAGGAACACAGGAGGACCAGGATTATATGGTGACTATCACACACTAAATGGGTCTTTGTTTTGAAATTTTTACAAACTGATCAGAATGTGTAAGTCCAAATTAATCTGCTTTAATAAAACCAGCTTGAGAGCTGAGAGTTTCATTAATGTCATCATTGCTCAAAAATTTTAATAATCTTATTCTAGAAATACCTTCAGTATCACTTCACAAACCAATCAAGAAAAGCCATTCTATCAATTTCTTAAAAGTCTATAATTCCCAGCCTGAAATGTTACAAAAAATTTTTAGCTGTTTCTTTTTTTAATTTTTTGCTATTTCTAATACTTAAATTCACTTGTAAGATATTCTCTTATTCTTTTATCCCTTTTCTCTACCAGAGAGCTCCAGCCCTCCCTTCTACATGCAGCCAGCAACCTCCTCCAACCCTAAGGAGGTTTGAGAGATATTTTATCCAAGGGGTGAAGGGATAGATGAATTTTTCTGTGACTTGAACTATTTTACTAAATCCATTTTTAAAGATCCAGATTTGCTGCTTCTGAAGACTTTCAAAAAGATATGCCATAGTATCTGAAAGCAATTCCTAAACAAGAGTTCTAGAAGTATTTAAACAGCAGCTTCAGCAAGGACTCCCAGAGAGCCTTCCTTATTCCCATGCTCCAAGTTCTGTCCTGTTCCATGTTAAACTGCGCATCAGTGCACAAACACAAAGTGTGCAGGTCTAAATTAATGACTGGCAACAGAATTCCCAGCGTTTTTGAAACCTTCAGAAAGTTACAAAACTCTAGGAAAAATGGAACTGGAAGAAAAGTACAAAACCCATTTACTCTTCACTCAGCAACCTTTACCAACCCTATGACTCATATCCTTGTTCTAAATCTGCCTGACACCTGGAAGATCTGCTTTGTTTTCCTCAATCAGATCTTCTGTATTCTTTGGGGGCGGGGGGGGGGGTGTTCACCACATAGTGCCTCTCTGACAGGCTGACTTTCAAGCCAACATTTGAGTTACCTAAAGCAAGAAGTCACGTGGACTCGGGCACTAACTCCAGGCCACAAAGCGCTTTACGTTATGAATCCTCCTTTGCACACCTGATCCCTAACCTTCCATTCTACTGAAAGCAAGGGAAAAGCTGAATTTAGATACATCTGGCCTCTGGCAAAGCTCTTTTACCTGGGAAAATGGGTATTCCCCTGGAATGCCCTCATGTGCTAAGAATCCTAAATCATGTGATGTGTTTATATGGCTTTTTGACTGAACAGTCCTTGAGGGCAAGATGGCCAGTGCATATGTATTTCTTCCCACTGCTTAGGACACTTAGTACAGTGCCTCCTGCATAGATTTATTGTAGAAGTTAAGTTAAGCAGTATAAATAAGGTGCTTAGAAACAATAAATGTTAGCATTATATTATTGAGCTCATATCAGGTTCTCATTAAGCAGTCGTAATGGTTTATTTGACCTGAAGAGTCTGAAAATACATTTCAATCCCAGGCCATGACAATATATCTTAGGAAAACAGCCCTAAATGACTGAGACTCAGAATCTCTCATATGTTGGTAAGCTTACTTCTCATAGGCCATCATAAACATCAAATATTGGACCCCACAGGCTCGGACTGTGCAAATTGCTGACAGAAATGACATGAACAGTGAAAACACAGATCTCTGTCCAGTCAAATGCTGTGAGGCCACTGGGCCAATCCACCCGAGAGCCTGAGGAGTGCCCCCCACGCTCCCCCCAGAACCCTTCAATAATCCATCACAATCCTTTAGCTTCTACTCAGTGGTCCACAGACAAAGGATGAGAGATAATCCAAAAATCATTTATAAATGACTCAAATCTGTTTCCCTAGATGCTTTCCCTTCCAAAAGATTTATCTTCCAATCGATTCCTAGCTTATACAAATATTGACATCCCTTTGTTTGCCTTTGTCAGGGTAAGAACCAAGGCAGAACCAGGCATGAGTCTGGGATACTCCCTGTGTCGTTTCCCTGAAGCCCACACCCAAAAATCACAGGAGAGGGAAGCACACGTTTATTTGCAGAAGGCACAACGATACCTCCCATTCCTACGGTCATAGAAGTAATACTCAAATCTACCACAGGTTTCGGGGCTGGGATGCTTGATCTGGCCCATAAGCCCAAGACTGGTGAGAACTGAGCCTTTATGTTCAGTAAACTGAGCCTGCCAAGACAATCTGTGTGTGTGGGGGGGGCGGGGATATGTGGTATATGGTGTGGCTGTGTGTGATGTATGTAGTATGTGGGTGTGCGTGGTGTTGAGGGGGTGTTGATGTGTGTGGTGTGGTGTGTGTGTGTGTGTGTGCGCGCGTGCGTGCACGTGAGCACACGTGGGGGGTATACGTGGTATATGGTGTGGATGTGTGTGATGTATGTAGCATGTGGGTGTGCGTGGTGTTGAGGGGGTGTTGTGTGTGTGTGTGTATGTGCACGTGTGCACACGTGGGGGGTATACGTGGTATATGGTGTGGGTGTGTGTGATGTATGTAGCATGTGGGTGTGCGTGGTGTTGTGTGTGTGTGCGCACGTGCGCACACGTGGGGGGTATACGTGGTATATGGTGTGGATGTGTGTGATGTATGTAGCATGTGGGTGTGAGTGGTGTTGAGGGGGTGTTGATGTGTGGTGTGTGTGTGCACGTGCGCACACGTGTGGGGGGGCATACGTGGTATATGGTATGGATGTGTGTGATGTATGTAGCATGTGGTGTGAGTGGTGTTGAGGGGGTGTTGATGTGTGTGGTGTGTTTGCATGAGATAGGTGTTCCATAAAGGTCTTCACTCTTTTTTGCAAATAAAATACACATCTACACATACACAGTAGTCACCTCAGGCAACAAAAGGTGGTAAAAAAGCAGAGAGCGGTAAAAATTCAGAGAACAAGAGTGCTTTCCAGCTGGGGTGATATGGGATGGCTTCCTTGAGGGACACCAAATCTTGAGAGAGGAGGAAGATGAGGGTGGGCAAAGGGGATGCAGCAGGGAAGCTGAGAGGACAGTAATGTAGCAAAGGCAGAGGAACTGAGGAAGAATAATGCCCTTCTAGAGAGTCAGGACAAGTTCAGTTGGCTGAAGGATCGGGATGGACTTCAGTAGCAAAGGAGTGTCCCACTTCATCACCTTTTTTTAACTCTCAGAAAACAAAAAGATCATTTTTATACTTGGATCCTACATAATCCTCTTCAAAAACTTCTCCCACTTCTGAATGTGGCCTTCTTGGGGCACGTGTGAAAGAAGAAACCAGACGCTGGCCATCAACCACAGAACAAGACTCCCTTTGTTCCAGCCCCAGGTGCCTCCTCAACCTCCCAAGCAGGACAGTTTCCTGAAACACTTAAGAGGGGAAAGCAGGCAGCCTGTCAGCTCACACGAGCACCAATGCCCTCGGACAGGCCCATTAAAAATCCCTCGGCAGGCTCGGTTCAGCAGTGGGGTGGCCTGCACCATTCCATGGGCTCCAGGTGTCCCTTTGAGCAGAAGGAAAAACAGCGTGTCTCCATCCATCTAAATCTGTGCCAAGGAGGGCCGTAAAGCCAGGCACGGGGCCCAGAGAAGCCCTTCCCAGCACCACAGGCCGAACAAAGGTCCAGCCCTCTCTTCCCCGTGTAGCCAGCACCCCCCAGCAGCCCTCCTTCAACCCAGGCCTGGGAACACTTGGCCACACACGCCCTGGGCCCAGTGCATGACGGTGTCCTACCAACCTTGGCATCAACACTGTCAAGTGTTTCATATTTTTACTGAAAATCCGCCTTAAATGCTCCATCTTCAGAAGCTAATCTTTCCAATTTCACGTAGGCTTATCTGTTTATTCTCCTCAATAGAAGGTAATGGAATCACCACTGGATGTCAGACCCAAAATGAGGGGATTAAAATGAAAAACAGCTTTAAAATGTGACAGCTCTGTCCATTCAGGGAGTTAACATCCCCTTCCAAAAAAGCCTTTGAAAGATCACAATGTATAATTCCGAATACATAAAATCCTTTCAGATGGTGCAAGCCCTGCAGGGTTTTTGTTGTTGTTGTTGTTTTTAATTTAATTGCATTCCAGGGTCCTGGATTTCTCAGTCTCCCACAGTCTCTACGACTTCAGCTCGGGGCTCCTCCTTTCCTGTTTTCGGCTAACATATCTCCTACCTTCTCTCCAATCTATACCCACTGGACAGAAAGAACCAGACTAAGTGTGTGTGTTGGGGAGTGGGGCTAGGAAAGGGCTCCCCTCCGCCCCGCCCCTTCCTCCTATGGGCATAAGTTCATGATCTTCAGAAGTCATGATAAAGAAAAGCACCCCTTGCAATCAACCTTTTAAAACTGACGTGGATGGAAAAGCTACAGAATTTAGGCAACTGTGAGAGTAACCTGCATTAGAAGCCAGTTCCCTTTAGGTCCCCCCGAACCCCTCTGGCTGAGCGGTGCTGCAGGCCTTGTAAGGCTCATGCTGTCAGACACCCAGGGCTCCAGATACCCTCATGTAACAAAACATTTCCGATTTTCATTTTAAAAAGCTGGCATACGTCTTTGCCATCTCCTAACACCCACTGATTCGCGCCCCACCCCCCCCAACACAACACAAACTAAGATTTTACTCTGGGGACAGGTCTCTCCTTTGATGGTTTACAATTTAAATTTCTGACATTGAGCAAATACCTATTTCCCAAAGACAAATTAATCCCAAAGCTAAAAAGGTCACTCTTGTAAACAGTCCTTATGGTTTGGGGGATTCTAAATACTGCATTTTTTGTTGTTATTTTGTATATTGTTTGGTAATGTTCCAAAAACCTAGAGACTGATGGACACCCTCATGAGATGCCCCCCCCCCCACCCCCCCGCTTAGGCCTTATGGCCTGTGAAGGAGCTTTTGTCATGGCTACTGGAGTTGCTAGTACTTAGGAAATACAGAACTGCAACTTTGCTAGTGCCGGGAAGGTTATAAGGGTCTGGGACCCAGTAAGAGACGAAGGCAAAGGGCCGTGCCTGCATCTCCAAGGTGTACTGCATAAGAATGGGAGATGCAGAGGAGAGTGTGGCCAAGGCTCAGGTGTCAGGGAACAGTCCTGCTCCGTCCAGAAGCAGTGGCAAATAAACCTTGTGCTTCCTTTAATCTGTGTGATCTCAGAGCCACTGTCCCCTGCAAAATGGGTGAAAGTGAGTCAACACAACAGAAATGAGATGCCCCAGAGTCACACACACACTTGAAATCGGTGTGAGCAGAACATCAGAGCCCCAAGAGTTTTAGCCTCGTGCCTTTGAAATCGCCTCTTCAATAGGAATGATTCATAAAGCTAAACTGATTCTGCAGCAGATGTCTCTCAGTAACATTCCCAGGAGGGTACCGTAAATGAAAATCCTAAGCCTGAAGGATCAAGGATTCATCTTGCCCTGCTGCTTGTAAGCTGAATTCCCCAAACTTGCTCTGCGCAGTGTCTTGTAACCATATAACCACTCTTCTCATCTGTCAGGGGAGCCTAGCCTTAGAAGAATATCCGGCCCTGAAGGGCTTACAGGAGGACAAAAGCAGGGAAAGAAGAGGTAAAGGGGCCAATTTTATCTGCAGACGTGCCTTGTCTGGAAGACAGCCTGGAGCCACAGGGCTCCACAGCCACAGACTTTGAGCTGGGCTCACACCTTCACACGCCCACAGAGGTCAGGTGTGTACGTTAACGACAGAGGATGCTGCTCGTCAGTCTGTACTCACAGTGTGCATGCAGGGGGCTGGCGTGGACTGGACCGCACAGCCCACACACAAGGGTTGGCCACGGTCATCCCGAGGCTACCAATTTAACAAATATTTTATCAAACCCCTCCTGGATGACAGCCGCTGTTCCATGCACTAGAAATAAAAATTTTCTCAATATACATTTTATCGATCTGAGGTTACTGTAGTGTGAACTGGGGTCAGAAAAGAAAGTGGGGTTTTCCTTCAGAAATGTGAATGAACAGGTGAACAAGACAATGATGATCTCTGAGCTAGTGAAGCCTACACTTTATATTATGGTGAAATTTCGCCCAGTTGTAGGATCTTCAGAATTCTCAACCAAATTTGGAAACTCAGAATTGCGTGAAATCATCCCATTTTAAGCACTGCCTGCAATTAAAAAATACATATAATAATAATAAATTAAAAAATTTTTAAAACGCATGGTGCAGGCCAAACAAAAATACGTCTCTGGGCTGAATTTGGTCCACAAGCCAACTTCTTTACATCTCTGTCCTACAGTTTTTTAATTTCCTCTGAGGAAACTCACCTCCCCGGAGTAGCCTTCCTTAGTATAAACGATTCTCACAACAGATTTTCTCAGTTGAGATTAGGGTCACAGTCCATAAAGATACTCACACCACCGTTTAGCTTACTGATGTCTTTTTTTATAGAATGTACTATATTACCATTTTGAGAGAGCTACCAACAAAGGATTTTTTTAAAATTCTGAACCCCTGAGATTTTATTATCATTATTTTGAAACTCCACAAATACAAAATAAATTGGTCAAACATGACCAGTCCCTTAACCACTCTCTCACGCGCAGTCAAGGGGCTGCATGCCCCTGAATGTGGCCGGTCACACAGTGCTGCTGAGCCCCCCAGAGAATGCCTCATGGCACGCCACAATCTTACCTCCATGGTGTGCGTTTTTCCTGATGAGGTCTGTCCGTATGCAAAAATCGTCCCATTATAACCTTCAAGGACATCTGCAAGCAAGAAAAAGAAATTAAAATTAACTCATTACTTTGATCGTATGCTAGTGTTGGTTCCATATTTTAAAAATTACATTTTCCAAATGGCCCATCTCATTTTTCACACAAATGATGTATTTCAACTCCATATGCATTTTAAATAGAATTGTGAGATAAAAGCAAAAACTGTTCCACAAATAAGAAATGTACTCACATTCCTACAGAATATATTAATGAAGAAAGAGGCAAAAGAAGAAAGAAAGAAAGAAAGGAGGCAGACACCCTCTCTCCTAGTAACATCAACATTAAGACAGATATCGAGCAGTACGCTTTCTTTTTAGCAGAAAGATACTTGAATTTTCTTCTCTAAATTGATCTCCTAAGAGGAGGAAGAAAAACATTATCAGTGTCCTGAGTCTCTGGAGTGAGATATGGAATAGACTTTCTTTCCGAAAGATCTGATTTGGGTCCGTTGAAACGCCGGTGCAGGTGAGCTCCTTGGGGATGTTTCTCTGGAAGGCCGTCTGGAGCCCCTTCAGAACAGAGCAAGTCCAGAGCTGGGGAGGACAGGGCCCCACTCTGTAAACCCAGCCACACGGGGACAATCCAATCAGCCCGGAAACCACCGGGGCCCTCACTCAAAGTTATGGCCTTTGTTTTTTCGGTGATTGTGCTAGCAGGACGGCCCAGGCCCATCAGCGTCAGGAATTTCTTTTAATTACACAATGAGCACACTGTGCAAAGCCCCGCACACGGCCGGCTGGCTTCCATCTCACACAGGGACGGGGGAGGCGTGCAGACAGAGGCTGCTTTGCACTGAAGATTATCTGTGGGGATTCCTTCCACGCAGCAGAGGTGATTAAAATATATTTAGCACTCGTTTCCCTCAATCCTCCTTCATCTGCATCAATATCACCAAAAGGGAAATAGCACATGATTAATATCCTTGACCCAACATCTCTACATAAGGGGAGGAAGTCTCATTCCTGAAAGGACAGTGGGGGCAACAAGAGGAACCCCCCCTCCTGAGGTGTCCTCTTCGGGGCCACTGGCCTTTTCACTCATCAAGCCAAGCCACCAGCTCCTTCCAGCTCAGGCCCTGATTAGGCTGGTTGGTTTGTGGTTTTGGCCTCTCTGAATCTCATAATGCCAGGTAATTTTTGTTCTTTTGTTAGCTTTTCTAAAAATTTTTTCAATATACATTTTATTGATCTGAGGTTACTGGAGTGTGAACTGGGGTCGGAAAAGAAAGTGGGATTTTCCTTCAGGAAGCTAAAAAACAAAAAAGAGAAATTAAGCAGCAGAATTTTTTTTTTTTTTTTAATCCTAACAGCCCTTGAGAGTTTGTGTCAAGCTATATTGAGAGAGAGGAGGGAGGGAGAGAATGTTCACACACATCAAACTTCTGGTTAATGGTTTCCTGGGGAAGAGGAAAAGCAAAAACTTGAAGACCACAGTGTAAGGGTTGGAGGTTCAAGCTTCAGTTTTCACGAAAATGCCAACTTGTTCAGAGAACAAATTCAGAGTGGGGAGCCTCTAAGCGACCATGAATGCAATGCACTTGAGGGACACAAGGAAAGAGGTTCCCCACCCTGCGGTTGTACTTTTAAAATTCTACATTCGTGGCATAAACAACTCCAGGAATGCCAGCCACAGTCACAGCACTAAAGCTTCTGTTCATTAGAAATCACACATCTCCCCCTAAACTGAACGGGCTTCCTTACCTTCAGCCCCTGTGTAGGAGGCACTCTGGGACCTACCGGCCCAGGCATTATTAGATCAGGGGTAAGGAGGCCGAGGCCAAGGTCCAGCTCCCTCTGCGGCTCCTAAGAGGCCACTAGGGACCCTGCAAGTGCACATGCACGCCAGGGGTGGCTCTGAGCAATGCGCCGCACCCTAAAGAAAACTCAGCTCAGAGCTAGAGTCCCACAGACAAGAGAAAACCCGGCACATGCTTCCTCCTCTGCCACGAAGCAGTGGGGCCAGGGCACCTGAATCAGGCTCCCCTGGACGGGGCCACACCTCCGAATCCAACCTCCCTAAGCAGAATGCACAATCCTACTAACTCCTAGTTAGCTACTGTTCCCCAAACTCCTGCAGGGTAAGGTCTGGGACACATCCAGGGAAACAAGAGCTCATGGAGGGCACCACTTGTTTTGGAGCAGGGGGCTAAGGAACACATGAGACTCTACTTGGAGAATCCTTGACTGTCGCTGCTATTTCAACACGGGGTGCAATTACTTTTTTTTTTTTTTTTTTTTTTTTTAAGGAAAAGAGAGCACATAAAACCCCATCAGAACAAACTCGGCTTGGTCTTTAAAGTACTATTTACAATCATGTTACAATTAATTCATTGTTGGAGAACCTATCTCTAGTGTTCAAGGTTGAACAGAGCCGATGCCCTCTATCAACTCAAGTGTGAATTAAATGGTAATTTTAAAAAGAAAAGAAAAAGCTCTTCGAACGCAGCATTCTCAATTTTCTTCCAAACTCCAGGTTGTGGGGGTTGGTGTGTTTAACCTCGTCTATGTTTGATTATCAGGGGAGAGGAGAAGCAGAAGGGGAAGTGAGCACACACAGTGCATTTGGGTTGGAGTGCTGGGATGGGGGAGGCCGGAGCGCCCGCCAAGGAAAGCAGGATGGGAGAGCGCCACACCGAGCCACACAACACCCCCACCCGACCCTAACAGAAAAACAGCCCACAAAAAGGCACTTTCATCACACTGAGTGACGGTTCCTGGGCCCAAGGAAAGCATTTGTTTCAGAGCCTCTCCTGTAGCAGAATGACCATGTCTATGCGCCAGCCGCAGAGCCAGGAGCCAGCTCGGCCAGACAGAATGCTGCTTTGTGACAGGCTCTGGCGTGATGTGATCTCAGCTCACGCCACACAGCCAGTGGCACCCCCAAAGACAGCACACGTCCGTCCGGCAACCAAGCAAACCCAAAGAGAGAGGCCACTGCAGGTGGGAAGACGAGGGTGAAGAGTGGGATACTTGAAAACACTTCTCGCCTCTTGCCAGTTTTCCATCCTAGGTTTTGCTAGTTCTGAGTCCAGATCTTGCCAGAGCAGAAGAGTTAGTTTCACTGTTGCATAAGACTCTGGGGACAATGTAATCATATGAGTTCCTGAGAAGGCTGTCATGGCCTCCTACCAACTCCCCAGGTAAAATGGTGGCCTGTCAGTGGCAAGAGTGACCGACAAGTCATCCCTGCCTTGGGATCCTAAGGCTCTGGCTGGCCAACCAAACTCTTCAAGTGGACATACGCCCCCAGGCAGACCTACCGCACACTGGTGGCAAACCAGAACGGCGGGCCAGCCAGTCTGAGGGGAAGAGCTCTGCTGCATCTTCAGAATGGAAATGCATCTCGCTATTGGAAGACAGGCAGGGCCACCCCACAGCTCTGGGACCGCAATCTCTATTCTCTCCCCCTCCCCCGTTTCCCCACCGCCATTCCTATCCCTGTCTTTTTGCAATGCTTGGTCAATAGTCCATATGGCCTGATAGAAAAGTAACAACTCATAAATTGTTACTAAATGCTCATTATGAGCTCACCAGAAAAGTGGGGGAAGGATAGTGCAGAAAAATTCAAGGAAGACAGGCAAACTCAGGCTCAAGTTCCAGCCTCACCACCCCCTAACTGACCTGGCCAAGTTATTTGACTTCGAATTCCTCCTTAGTACAACGGGAACAATAATGCTCACCCCTCATAAAATTGTTGAGACTTAAAAAATACAATAACATATGTAAAGTGCATAGACAGTGCCTGACAGTTAACGGTAGCCAAATATATATATATTTCTTCTTAAGAGTCACATATCATGTAATAAAGTAGATCTTATAGTATTCTGAGCTTAAAACTTGTCAATGAGTCCACATTGCCTGAAGGGTAAAGCCCATCCATTTCCACCAAACTCTGATCCAGCCTATCTTTTTAAGTCCCAGCCCCCAGGTACCCTGCAACACCCTAAATCTCCCAAACATGCCATATAATCTGTGTCCTTACGCTTTTGCTGTTCTTTGTGCTTGTACAGCCCTGCTACATTCTATAGTCTTCAGGACCTATCCTTTCCAAGAAGCCTTCCTTAATTTAATTCCCCAATCCTCATCCCCACTCACCAAAATCGGTCCCAAGTGACTTTCTTCTGTGATCCCACAGCATTTTGCACACGGCCACCTTAAAGCACGTACTACCCATAGGTATACCTACGGATGCATCTGTCTCTTTCCCTATACGTGAAGCTTTTTGCAGACAGTCTTACACATCTTGGTGACTCTAGTCCGTATCAGTGCTTACATCACACGGTAAATACTTAACATCCTTGCATAAAGGAATGGATAAAATAAACAACCAAATGAATGAAGCCTAAACAAATTACATCTAGAGAACAAGGAACCACCTTCTCTAGCCCTGAAGAGTCCACATCTAGTTAATTTGAAAGGCAAATGTCCAGAGTGACTTCTGTAGACTAGGACATAGGTCCCCGTACTTCCAACAATGACGAGCAGTAACCATGGTTTTTAATTCTTAGCGCGTCCACAGAAACCTTCCTATTTACCATGCTGAGAGTCACAAATCCTATAAGCTCTTCTGGAGGAAACGGAGAATTCTACATACTCTTTCAGGCAACATTTTGAAAAACACACACCAGACAGAGATGGGAGTGTGGGAGGTACCAGAATTCTACAATCAAATGTTTGAAATATGTTTTGAAAAACCCAGTGAAGGTGAAGGGAATGAAAAAAACCAAGAGAGAATAAAGCCACCCAGTTAAAAGGAATCTTCCTGATCTCAAAAACATTAAGGGTTCAGATAGCCTTGAAAGAAAATCTCACCAGTCCACCACATTACCATGAACTGCGGGAGCTGCGGTGACCTTCAGAAGTTATCTGATTGAATTCCTGGCCTCTAGAAAAAGAGGCCCCTACAGCACCACCTTCCTTTCCTGATTTAAATAGGACTTGTCATGGCAAAAGAAACCTCAGTTGTACCCCTAGTAACTATTCCACCTTGCTGATGCAGAAATAACACGGCCACTTCCCCTCATGCTAGCCTCAGTGGATATTTAAAAAAGTTAAATTAGGCCTTCGTCATCCCCTAATAATTTCCTTTCAAGGAAGAAGAAAGAACTCTTTATTGTTACAAAATGAGTATGCTCACATTACATTTATAGTGTCTGAAAAATATCAGTTTATCGTGTCATGTCAGAGTCTAACATTACCCTAAATGGTTTTCTTTGTGGCTCACCATATATTGGGCCTCAAGTTATCCAGTTAGGTCACATCTTCACAAGAACTTTCCAAGGACTGCCTATTTCTGACATTTCAGAAAAACCAGACACTGAAAGAGACCCAACTTCTCCAGTAATGAAGACTGAAAGATTATGATTATTTGTTAATCACAGGATTTTTAAAAACTGGAGTGCATCCATCTCTAATTACAACATCAACTTAGAGATGTATTTAAATGGACCTCATGCTTGGCACAGCACGTGGTAAATACTATTTGGTTCTGATAATGGAAGGGGAGAGAAAAAGAGGGAAATTATGGCTCACATGTGATTAATCTTACTTAAATAAAAATAAGGAAGAGTCTGCTAATGGAAAGGAAGGAAGGCTGCCTAGGAGCAAACTACAACAACACACTCCAGAGAGAGAGAGAAAACATTTTTAGACAGGAAGAGATACAAAGAATAGAAGTAGAGAGAAAACAAACATTACCACCAGATACAGGCCCACAGTATTAATTCAAGAAAAGCCCAAATTCAGGCATGTTTTTTCTCTTCTGTTTTCTGTAATAATCTTACTGTGAAGACCCTCAAAATTAATTGATGTCTGCAACCGGAATTTGAACAACCATACACCTCAGCGAGGAACATTACATACTGACAGCATCTCCCACGCAGGTGTCCGGGGTCAGAACTAATCGAACAGATGCACCCAGGGCTGGCTTTCATGAATTTCAAATAGTTAGGTTAGTCAGCTCAGCTTCCAAAAACAAGCACATCTTGCACGACAAGGTGCTTTTTGAATTCTGTTTTTGCTTTTTTGCTCTTTAAATCTACAGCTACCTATAAAGGTGGCAACATCAGGACATTTGAGAGCACAGCTGTCATAGCATTCAGAGTTGAAGGATAAGGTTCGAAGACGAAAAACAAAGTAGCAGGAGATGCCCCTCGGCTCTGGCCAGATGGCAAGCTCCCCCAAGGCAAGCTCCAGCCTGCCCCTGATTTGAAAGGGCAAGGTAGAACAATGTGTAAATTGCTTCATCTCCCTGCTGTGATTTTGACACAAATCCTTCAGGGCCAAGGCCAGTCCCAGAGGAAACAGCTGATCTCTAAGACAATTTTAGGCTTCAGGCTATCTATTTGGAGGAACAAATGTTGGTATCTGGGTGGAAAGGTTGAAAGTGGGTTAGACGAAAGTATATTTAAGGAATGCTGAGTAGCAAGAACAGCTCAGTAACCAACAAGGTGATGTGATTTTATGATTCTGCAGAAAATTCCTTGGTGCCCAAGAATTTTCCACGTGTAAGGCCTCTGCCTGAAGAGACAGATGAACAAAATAAATCAGCCAAAAATATACAACTGGAGCATCAGAAATATATTTTTGTCTCCTACAAAGTAAAAAGGAGGCCTTATACCTACAGCAGTATTTTAAAACCATTACAGAAATAGTGTGACCATAGCTTTTAAGCTTCTAGGTGGCAGAATAACTCTGCCAAAAAGGTGGCAAAAGAATAAAGAAATTTCCTTGGCGAGGAGGTATAGAGAGGTTCAAGAACTTGCCTGACATCATAGCAAATCAGGGCCAGAGCTCGGGCAATAATTCAGTGTTTCCAATTAGCAGGCCTCTGCTTAGAGTCAAGGCACATTGATTCCTAGGCTGCAAATATCACTTAATAATGTTTTCAATTACTCTGAAAGGCCCAGGAGGAAATAAAGAAATAGCACTTACCTTTGACAATTTGCTTTGCACACGCATTGTAAACCTGCTCTTGGGTCGTGCTGGGAGGCAGCACTCTATCGAAGACATATGGCTTCCCTTGCTAAAAAAGACGAAACGAAAGGGCGGAGAAAACACATTAGAAGTTTAGGTATAAAAAGCACTAATAGTAGTTAGACCACAGGCACTAAATCACAAACCCTATCCTTGAAGGCAGTTCCATACCAAGACTAGGGAATTATTACAGTGCGAACACACACGTATGATGGGCATATATGGTTTGCACATTGAGAATCTGAGAAAGAAAAAAAAAAGGTTTTTTTTTTGTTTTTACTTGAAACACTTTTTCTGATGAAAAGTAAGCTGAAGCTTCATCCATTCATTTACTTTTTGAGAGCTTCCTTTGAACCAGGGACTAGACTAGCGGCTAACCAAATCAGAAAACAGTCCGGCCTACAAAGCATTCACTCAAGTGTGGCAGAAAGCTAATAAACAAGAAAGCAAACACCAGGGGGACTACAAAATGCCTAGGTATAAAATAATGAGACAGAGGGGATGATGGAGAGAGCAAAGCAGGCCTCCCTGAGGAAATGCCAGTTAAGTGGATCTTTAAAGGATCAGAAAGACTGAGGCAAGTGAAGAGCCATGGAAGAACATAGAAGACAGCGCAGAGGGTAGAGCACACAGGAAGGGGTCTGGAGTGTTTAAGGAACTAGAGGGTGGCACAAAAGGAGGTGAGAAAGGAAATCAGGAGCCACTTAATGCAAGGCACAGTTAGCTAAGAGAACGTGCTTGGATTTTATTCAATGGGAAGATGCCATGATCAAATTTAAGATGCTGCTCTTCATAGCAAGATATTACTGCTTTGAATCCCAAAGAATTCTAGTGTTTTCTTCATGTGTATAAGTGATGCCTTAACTGGGTGGAGGCCTCCAAGTCACAGAGGGCTCTTCTGTACAATAAAAATAAATCAAGTGACTGCCCCAGGTGTAGGATCTTGGGGTTTGGTCTGACACTGGGCCATGTGCCATTCGAGGAAGTAACTGTCAGAAAGGAAGGGAAGAAACTCTGCCCTGGTCTATGTGAGCCCTGACCCCTAACCACTCAACGTTCACCAAGGAGTTATTGGGCATTTACGTGCCAGGCACAGTCCTGAGGACCATGGAAGGCGGAGGCTGAGATAGACACGGCCTCTCCCCAGGGAGAAACCACCCCCCCGCAACAGTGCCTTCTTCCCACCATCACCACCCAGACAAGGGGTGGCCCTCCCCCTGCCCTTTCCCACAGCCCGATCCACCCAGGCAGCCCCTCATCTTCATTTTCCCCTAGTGGTTAGAGGGGATGGCAGGAAAGGGGAAGGAAAGAGGAGAGCCCAGAGTCTCCTTCACTCCCATCCTGCACCTCCTACACGTGGCTCAGACACCAGGACCCTTTACCGCAGGACAGTCCTGCCAATGCCTCACAAAGATAACTGCTCATGAGAGATCCAAGGACAAGGCTTGTTACATCCTATAACCTTCACGCAAAAGTACACAGCTGTCAGACTGGCGTGGCGTTTTACTCATTCATGACTGTGGGTAGTGCAGCACATAGGTAAGGTCCTATGCTTCAGGTGTTATGTTTGAGATTTTAGTCTCTGAAAATGGGATTGGGCCAACCAGGTAAATGAGCTACTTCCACAGTTTGGTCCTAGAAGAAATGGAGAATTCTGAGGTACCATAAAAAAAAAAACTTTTTAAGTAGGCTCTACACCCAGCATGGAGCCCAACATGGGGCTTGGAACTCACGACCCCAAGATCAAGACCTGAGTCAAAATCAAGAGGTGGATGCTTAACTGACTGAGCCACCCAGGTGCCCCACGATTTTATTTCTATACAAAGCAGCAGAGTCAGTCATTTTATTAAACTTATGGAAAGAGGTTATTTTCTGATGTTTTGTTCTCAGCAAGTCTCATTCAATTAGTGAACCAAGTACTTGGTTGAATAACCAAGAGAACATTTCTCACCACTATCTATTGCCAACTATCAGCCCACTACACTCTTATTAGCTTTATCTATTCATCAAATTAACTAAATGTCAATAAGGTAAAAGGTTAGAATAAACATTTACAGAGTTTGCATAAGTATTTGTCATCCATTGAACCTTCTTAAAAGAAACTGCAGCTTTGCTTAATTTCAAACAAATCCATTATTTCTCCAAACTTGGTAAGAATCACCAAAATAAACCATCTTGTTTCCAGAACAATCATGCTTTGGGTTTTGGAGAACATGCACTTAACTACAGCAGGGAAAATGGTAGGTAAATTGTACAAAAAACAGAGGACTCCCCAACTTTGCCCTTCAACCTAAAATGTTTGTTGGAGTACATTATATGTTCACTTGAAGAGAGGCAGAAAGCAAGAAATCTCTACTACTCATTTAAATAATATCATTTATCAAGTGACAAACAGATAATACAACAATTTTCCATAAGCTGAAGTTAACTCCCAAACAGAAACTGCCTTCAAGAAAAGATAAAATTTAGAAAATGATTTGTTCTGAGACTTCTCATCAGGACTGGACTATAAGGAAGTTAAAAAGTGTTTTTGTCTTTTCATACACTGAGTTGGCTATATAGGCTTTTATTTTAAGTGAACCTTCGACACTTGAAATTAAAATTGAGAATTAAAATTTAGTTACAGATTATTTTCCAAGAACTGATTTGTGGCCTAGCCATGCGAGCTATATATACAACTGCCATTTAACAACGACAACAACAACAAATTACTCTTTGCTACTTTGGTAATGGTATGAAGATCTCACAAACCCTGAGAGACTTCAGCAAACCCCCTCTCCCCTGGTCCCCAGGAGACAAGAGTCTCCCCGTTTCTGATCCCACTGTGGCTGAGGGTTTCTGTGGACCAGCATTGGGCCCAGCATGCTCTAGCTGTCACTAAATATGCAGCTACAGAATACATCTTTCAACTAACATTTTAATACGGGTGCAGAGTGCTAACACTTGAAACTGAATGATGAGGGCACCAATTACTCCTAGAGACACTTCACTTTCCAGGCACCTATTCAGCACATGGTTCTCTGATCTCTCTGGCTCCTCTCTGTCAGAGTCCTTTGCTGGTGTCTCTTTCCGACTTCTAAACGACGGTGTATCCCAGACTCAGACACCTCAGCCTCCTCTCTGTCTACGTTCTTGACCTTCACATAATTTAAATGAGCATTTCAGACTTCAAATCTCATCCACGCTCCAGATTCAGATACTCAATCACCCACTGGACATTGCCACTTGGATTCCATTAGCTATATAAAACTTAACTGACCAAAAATGAATCATCCAGTGCTCCATATCTGAGTAAGAGACCAAAATCATCAGGTATGTCCCGTAAATTCCATATCCCAAGTATGTCCCAAATTGATCGTGTTTCATCATCTATACCACACAACCTCAGCCCACACCACCATGGTTTCTCATCTGGACAACAGCTATAGTCCCCTCACTGGTGTCCTTGACACATTCTCGCTCCTAACAATCCAGTTTCCACTTAGCAGCCAGACTGAGCTTTCTAGAACTGTGAATCAAATGATATCAAATGCTCCCTTAAAAACCTCCACTGGCTTCTGTTCGACTAGACCCTCTTCACCCCCACGTCCCTGCATTCTCCTCTGCCTCACTACAATGTAGCCCACTGGACTCCTTTATTCCTTGGCTTATTCCTCAGTGTATTCCATGGCTCGGGGCCTTTGCTCTTCACTTCCTTCCCCTTCAAATTCTCTCACTGCAGATTTTCATTTGGTTCACCAGACATCTTCATTTGGCTGTTTCTTTATCACCCTTTAGATGTCAACTCCAATTGCTCCTCCTTTAAGGGCTTCCATGCTCCTAACTAAAGCAGCCCCAGCCCCATCCTGGAATCACTCTCTATCACATTACCCTATTCGGTTTGCTCCACAGCAATTAGTGTGTGATGTATTCTCAACCAATCGAATGGACCACTACAATTAAAGCATTTACGCAGCGAAGGCAGAAGCCATATAAATCCCAAGAGCTCACTACATGGAGGCAAACCTGCTGCAATTTATGAAAGGAATCTGGACGGGACACGCACACTCCATATACATTACAACTGGAAACGAAATAGCCCGGTTTTGCCACAAAAGCCTCCACAGAGAGTGGCTAATTGCATAAGAGCAGTCTAACTAAATAACTTACCAGGATCACAGGCAAAAAATTACAGCAGATGGTTCTTACATTTTTATAGTTCAAATTAAAAAAAAAAAAATTCAAACCACTTCCTATCAAGTTGTTGAGAGCAAAGTGTCCATGAACCATACGGCCTGCCTCTTAATTCATTTGACCCACCATTACCCAACAACCGTTCCCCAGCCTGGAAGGAATATTACTCTGGGAGATAGAGGAAAGTGAAAGACCCACTTCAACCTTTAGAAGATGGGCACCAGGAGCGATGTTAAGGAAATGGAAATTAATTACCCAAGAAGAGATAATGGAGAAGTAATCTAATAATAATCTCTAAGACCAACCAAGGGCTGAAACCAAAGGTGCCCAATGATTTGAATGATTTTTCTCTATCGTTACTAAGAAAGAAAGACACAGGGGTAAAAAAAAAAAAAACCCTTAAATTTCCACAGCAAGATTTAAACTCGCTCTGTGGAATTATCTTTAGACACTGAGGAGTATTAGGAAGAGGAACAGATTTCTGAGAACAATCATTCAGTCTCTGTGCCCGGTGTCCACATGACTTCCTTCTTGAAAGTACAAGAGATGACAAATTCTTTCTGTCTCTCCAGCCTCTCCTGGCCACCTTCTCAGTGCCGTCTACCAGCACCGTCACCAACCACTACCCACACCGTCACCAACCACTACCCACACCGTCACCAACCACTACCCGCACCGTCACCAACCACTACCCGCACCGTCACCAACCACTACCAGCACCGTCACCAACCACTACCCACACCGTCACCAACCACTACCCGCACCGTCACCAACCACTACCCGCACCGTCACCAACCACTACCCACACTGTCACCAACCATGATGATCCAAATCTTTTTCTGTTTTATCTCATTTCCTTTTCACAGTAGCTCCATGAGGTAGATGTCACTATTCCCATGCCACAGACTGGAAAACTGAGGCCCTTTGGGAAAATAACTTGAAGTCTCTGATTTCAAGTGTTCTTCCTTCACACCAGGCTGTTTCCCTAAGCAGCTTATGATATACTGGAAAAGTAGGAGACACACCAACAGCAGATGCTTAGGACTAATAGGATAGATTGAAGTGAAGTGATTCATGAGGTGACAAAAGTCAGAGACCCCTACTCTAGCCTACAGTAGTCAAGGAAATGTTGGCCATGAAGGTGGGACTGACATGGAACCGCTGAGGAAAGAAGGGCCTAGGATCAGAGACGAAGGGCAAGGCTGGCAAGAGCACTAGTAGGCACGCACGTGGCACAGAAGGAACTACGAGGAGGAGCCCGTCAGAAGCAGCAGTCATGGCTCTGTGCCGCCCTACGGCTGCGGGTCTCAACAAGGGTCACAAGGTGACCGAGAATATGAACAAGCCAAGGCACAGCCACTGCCACAGGCGCCTCACCAAGCGCACGAAATCCATGCAAGACACGATGCGAGAGGTGTGTGGCTTCACCCAACAGAAGCGGTGGGCCATGGCGCTCCTTGAGGTCTCCAAGGACAAGCATGCCCTCAGGTTCATCAAGAAAAGAATGGGGACACACACTTGTGCCAAGACGAAGAGAGAGGAGCTGGGCAACGTCCTGCAGCCATGAGGAAAGCGGCAGCCAAGCAGGGCTGAACCCCTCCCCTCTGTATGTAATAAGCCTTTCGTGGAAGTTGGGGCCTTTGTGCTGGTCTTGGGAAAGAGGGAGGCCCCCTCCTGCCAACATCCTTCCTGAGGCACAGTGGTGAGGGGCATGGTGGCACACACAGAGATGCAAGCAACCAAGCAGTACTGGACATGGTTTTCAATCCTAATTAAAGAGTTCATACATGCGAGGGAAAAACAAAACAAAACAGGCCAAAGACAAACAGAGCCTAAGAAAAGGCATGAGTGAGCACGTGAGAGACTTGGGATGAAAAGGTTGGAAGTTATTAAGAAAAATTCTAGAATTTTTCAGAGCCTTGAAGTCCTTCAAGGTCAGCCCAACCCAACATCGTGTTTTACAAATAAACAAACTTGAGGTCAGGAGAGGGTAGATGGCTTGCAGAAAGTCACCCACAGCCAATTAGGTAGGGAGCAGATCTGTACCCTGAATCCAGACCTCCTGGCTCCCTATCTAGTGTTCTAAAAGTTCTGGCTTTAGAATCAGTTGCTCTCCCTGAACATCAAAGAAACAACATGCATGAGCCTCTGGAGTTTTGTTTTTCCTGCATTCTTCCCAATCAATTCTAAATTATTTCCAAGCACACAGTTGATTAGTTCGTTGAGCGAAGAGTCATTGCTGTGAGAACCAGAGCAGTAATGCAGGGGAACGAGAATCACGGCCTCTCGGAGTTAATAGGGACCCTACAAGTCAGCCCTTCCAGCCTCCTCTCAGTGCGCAACTCCCGTCTCCACAAGCCCTCACCAGTGACGATGAGCTCTTGAAACTCAACTGGCTCCAACTGCTGGAATGTTGTGTCCTTATATTGATTTAAATCTGCCTCCCTGAAGCATTAGACCCGGCACCGTCCTCCAGAACAAGACAGACCAAGGCCCAAGAGACCTGCCTATGTCAACATCATTGCTTTGTTTCATTTTGGGAGCTGTGTTCATTGTCTAAATCTTTTTTCTCTCATCTCAGAGAGAAAAAGAAGGACAGATGTGCTTCCTTCCTAAAAGTTGTGTGCGTTTGTCCTGATTTGAAGGACTCCAAAGGTGTCCAAGGTTAAGACATCACTAAAACATTGTATTAGTTTGCACAAGGAGAAATTAAACTCTGAAGGGCTTTGGTAACAACCTGAAAGAATGTTTCCAAAACATTAACTAAAAAGCAGGAAGTCCTTGGGTTAATGTTGATACTCATTTTTTATCAACACAAATATCATGCCAAAACAAGTTTTGTTTTGTGTTATTATATTGAAATGTAATTCACATACCATAAAATTCACCCCTTTAATAAAAGGGTACATTCTGTGGTTGCTGGAATCTTCACAAGATTTGACAACCATCCCCACTATCTAATTTCAGAACATGTTCATCACCCCAAAAAGAAACTGGGTACCCCTTAGCAGTCACTCTCCATCTTCCTAAGCACTTGTCTTTATAGCTTGGCCTCTGTTAGATATTTCATATAAATAGAAGCATATAACACGTGGCTTTTGTGACCAACATTTTCTTTCACTTAGTATGTTTTTAAGGCTCATCCATATTGTAGCTTTCACTTTCATGACTGAATAATATTCCATTACACAGATTAACCACATTTTATGTATCCATTCATCAGCAGGATGGACATTTGGGTTGTTTCCACTTTTTGGCAATTATGAATGCTGCTATGAACATTCATATACAAGTGTTTATGTGGACATCTGCTCTCATTTCTCCTTTCACTTCATATACCCAGGAGTGGAATTTCTGGGTCATGTAGTAACTCTATAGGAATTAACTTTTTGAAGAACTGACTGTTTTCCAAAGCAGCTGCACCATTTTACATTCCCACCAGCACTGTATGAGTTGCAATTTCTCCACATCCTTGTTACTGTCTTCTTTATTATAACCATCCTAGTGAGTATGAAGTGGCATTTCTTTGTGATGTTGATTTTTTTATCAGGAGAAGTTGGTTTTGTTTGTTTGTTTGTTTTGAGAGAGAGAGAGTGGGAGGGAAGGAGGGAAGAGGGAGAGAGAGAATCTTAAGCAGGCTCCATGCCCAGCGCTAAGCCTGACTCAGGGCTGGATCCCACAACCCTGAGATCATGACCTGAGCCAAAATCAAGAGTCGGATGCTTAACCGACTGAGCCACCCAGGCGCCCCTCATGAGTTTTTATAATTGACACTTAACACATCATTAAAATTTATTTCAACATAAAACATGGATACAGAGATGTTTCTAGGCATTGTAAGACACTGTTGTACTGCTGTCTTAACATGTACAAAGTGGTCCAGATGAGGGAATAATCTCACGGAAACTATAAATTATACATACCCATGTGCTTTAGGAACGAGAACAGTGGACTAGAAGGAAAGGGCGTATAAAGGGATTTATGATAGGGTTTCTGTGCTCCTCACTCCAGTAGCTAATACTGAGTATTGTCCAGGAAGGCAGCATACCAACATATGGTGTAAATGAATTCACATAAACATGGGTATAACTCCCACCTCTCTGAGGCTCAGTTTCCTCATCTGTAAAATGGAGCCAATAAGATCCACAATTCAGTATTGTGAAAATTAGATATATTCAGGCAAAAAAAATGGATCTACTACAGTGCCCAACATTCTAGAAGATGCTTAAGTCATGGTCAGTGTTATTCTGTAATAAAAAGTTTAGACCAATTTATACCAGGTTTACACCAAACTCAGAAAGCAGTGACCCCTTAAAGGAAAGATTACTAATAAGTGATAATCACTCACAATGTACCAGCGCAAAGACTTGGCATCCTGAAGCCCGTACAACACCCTAGTGCCAAATCACACCTCAAGCATCTCCAGGCCCCTAGGTCTGTAACTCATAAGCTCAGCTCCATGAGGCCTTTAATTTCTGAGGGTCCTAGCAAAATTAACTATTCCATGGTTATCTTCTGTACTCTAAAAATAAATAAAATTTTAATGTGTAGCCATAAATACTGTTTAGGAAAGGTGAGGAGCTATGTCTTGTGCAGGTACTCACTGACTCACCAACTCTGCTATTATAGCTTTGGAGCCTTCCAGAAACTGCTGTGATAACACCAACTGTAAACATGAAGCAGATGTCCTCTAAATCTTCACCATTTCCATGCAGGCTAGCCTGACCTCCACTACCTGCATGCATCTCTTTGCCGGAGGCCTTCTCTGGCTGCAAGAGCCCTCCCTGTCTCCTGATGCAGGCCAGAAGGACAGACATCCCAGGTGGGGGATGAGAATGGTCAGCAACAAGTAAAGTTTCTGAGACACTGAAGAAATACAGTGAATAATGGTTTCCTCCCCGCCGCCCCACCCCCCGACTCCCCAGCACTGTTTTATGGTGTCTTGCCACCCTAACCTCCTTGGTGCTCATCTGGCAGGCCTTAATCAGCAGCAGCAGCAACAGACTTTTACTGAGCACCTACTTGGTACCATTATGTACAAGGTACTCTGCTAGGCCAGGGCCTTCATGAGCCTGTAGCAGCCTCATGCAACGACTGATCAGAGTGGGGGTAAAAACTCTAGCTCCCTTTGAGGCATGTATTCCAAACTGGCTCCAGAGCTCCTCTTGGGCTGAAACCCTGTTGCCCATGGTAGTAACTTGCACGAGGACACATACTATATTGGCTTCCTGTACTTCCCTGCCTCATTTCTCCACTCTTCTTCAGTGTCTCTTGGATTCACCTCCCCGAGAAACCTGCACTTGAATCCTTGTCTCGGTGCCTGCTTCTGGTGAAGCCCAAAGTAAAACAAAATCCTAGACATTTTGCTCTTTCATTCAGTAGTTCCTAAGAGAGTCTGGATGTGTTGAATCACTGTCAAATATGGAGCCATCACACTTGGTTGAAATCCAGACAAGGGGGTGAATGGAAATCGAAATCCCTGTTAAAAGTCTACAAGCTGTGGGCCTAGGACACTCATGTGGAAAAAAGAGTGCCTTTTTCTCCATAAAAGGGTGCTGATCACTTGCCAAGTCTTGGGCCCATGGGGCTACTTCTGCCCGGAATATTACCAATTTCCAATTTACACAAAGGAGAACTACAGGCTCATGAAGGCCCCGGCCTAGCAGAGTGCCTTGTACATAATGGTACCGAGTAGGTGCTCAGTAAAAGTCTGCCGCTGCTGCTGCTGCTGATTAAGGCCTGCCAGACGAGCACCAAGGAGGTTAGGGTGGCAAGACACCATGCAACAGTGCTGGGGGCTGGGGGTGGTGGTGGGAGGAAACCCTTATTCACTGTATTTCTTCAGGGTCCCAGAAACTTTACTTGCTGCTGACCATTCTCATCCCCCACCTCCAAGATTTCAGCAGTCATGGAGTCTCACAGGGTCTTTCTGTACCCCTTCACTCCTCTTTACCCCACCACCCACCTTCCCATTTATCTGAGGCTGGGCTGCAAATTCCCAAAGCAGAAAAAACTCCGCTGTGCACAACCCATACCTGGCAGTGACCATCCGTTTATCCCCAACACTGTTATATCTTGTCCCGCGTCCACGAATCTGCCCATGTCCAGATGTAGTCTCACGATGAAGACCTCCAACATTCTCCTCCCCGCTCTGCTGCCTGCCCACACCTCTGCCAGGATGACTCTGTAACTGAGGATATAAACCCTCAGCCAGCACCGGCCCCAGACGTTCCCATCCCCCTCCCCACACTGGCTCTGCGCCCCAAGGAAGGCAGCTGGTGCCAGTTCCAGCCAAAGCCAAGGCTGCTCCCAGGAGAGCCTATAATGAAACCGAAGAAGCAACAATTGGCTTCTACCGAGTTGCCACAGTGATGCCAACCATGTCTCAAGAATGAACAAAGGCAGCACAAGAGAATGAATCTTGTAAACCTTCTTCCTGCAGGAAACCAGGCTAAAATTCTTTCTTTTCTGCCAAATGTCCCGCTGCGTGGACACACAGGCACCATCAGGACCGCAGACAGCCATGAAAAAAACACTCTGGGAAAGCGAACTGCCCAAGTGATAATGAAGAAATTCAGAATTATTGCCTGGCTAACAGGCAAAATGAAGACACAAGTGTTACTTCTGTTCAAGAAATTAATGGAATCTGTGTTGCAAAAATAAGGTGCTTATTTATAGGTGATTTTCATGTCATATCAAAATATAATGACCTCCCCCCACCCCCCGCCAGTCTTCCCCATTTAACTGCTCTGTGTCCTAATTTGACAAGATGCAGGGATTAGTAGATTGAGTCAGGGAAACTGGTTCTAGTCCAGCACCTCGCCCCTCATATATTGTCACCTTAAACAATTTGCCTATTTTTCTGGGCCTCCTCCTCTCTATAAAGGGAAAGACTGGATCTTTCCGGCTCTAATGTGCAATAATAATGTTCTAAGATTTTCCCCATAAGAACAGCTCCAGTCTTGACCACATATCAAACAAGAGAAGGTAAACTTTAAACTGGCGTGAGCTCGATGTTTTACATACTTAGGAGAAATGAGTAAAAATTGCTGCTATAGGTTTTTCCGCAGATCTGGTTTTCTGCCAAGTCAAGACTGAAAAAAAAATCAAACTTTCCTCACTAGAAAGAGAGTGTAAAGCCGTTCCACGGAAGGTAGAATGTAGGACTTAGTTTGCCAAGTGGAAGATAGCACAGAAAACTCCAAGCCCTCTTTCTGGGACACATCGCCCCGGGGGCAGCTTCCTGGCACAGCCCTGTGCCATCCAGTCAAATTATCATCCTGCCAACCTCTCCCAGTTAGGCCGAGACGCACAGTGGCATCTCCAAGAGGGAAGCCACATGGTGGCACAGGCAGTGTCTTCCCTTTAGTTAAAACGTGAAATATAAAACTTTTGCCCAGGCTTTCACTTGGCTAGGTATGGTGCATACAGAGGCTTCTGATAAACATGCACTGCAAATATTTACTACAAATAGAACTAATATTCTATTAATTCTTTTTCACTCTTCAGAAACAGCTTATAGAATTCTAATTTTCCCATGTATTGGACCACAGTTTTGCTCTTATGGTATGTCCAGACCCCTTGTCTCCATTTGTACCTCATGATTTTACAGGCTGGGTGGGAAAATTAGCTTCCCTTTCTGGGAATGGAGAGTCACTTCTCATGAGCATGTAGAAGGCAACAATTTGAGCTGACAGTAGGATCCAGAATTTCTGGTTCCCAGCCAAGCCTTCTACCCATAACACCATATTGCATCTTGTCATTGATCCTCCAAGAACATATTTTAACTCTCAACCATAGATTTTCTAAGAACTCCATACATTTGGGTTTAAAACCTGATGCAGTATAAACCCAGAGTGCGATGGTGGGCTTTTACTTATTACTAATAAAATAACTCCCACAAAACACAGGACAAAAAAATGTCCCATAGAGTAGAATAATTACATTAGTGCAAATCAGCAACAGTCATCAAGTTCAGCATAGCTATGTCACGTTTGGTGTTCAAAGTGTCACCCCCATTGGATGAGAGTACACCAGCACCATAAAAGGACTACTGATACAAACCCGAAATAGGCCTTCACCAGCCAGCTAAGTCTAGGATGGATAGGCTGGAACTCAGGATACACAGACGCAAGCATCCCAGTCCAATGAGCCTCTGTCCTCATCCAGGAGAACCAAATTTTGGTCCATAGGGGCAGAGGCAGATCGCTCAACTGACAGATGAAGTACTTGGGGCACCAAAAAACAATTTTTTTAAGATCTGTTGTTGTTGAATTCAGCCACAATTGTGTAATCAGAAAATCTAGAAGAAGCTTTCTTAAGTGTAGCTGACATAGAAGCTTTGCATCTTTTAAAAGATTTTAAATTTTACTTGGAGGACCGGGCACCATATTTTTCAGTGCTTAAGGTACTGGAAGGGCTGGGTGGGCACAAACAAGGTAAGAGTGGATGAGCAAAATCTCCCCACACTTCTGCCTGCCCTGCCCGTCATTCCCGACTTGAAGTTCCACCCTGTGAACCTTTAATGGCTAAGACAACAGAGACTCTGGCTCTAGAAGGCTAACTGTCATCAGAAATAGCTCTTGTCTGTTGCCAGGAGCAGCACTTAGCTTATCAGATTCATTAGTTAATAGAACCCAGATAAACCAATTATTCATTTCAGCGAAGAGTGTGTGTGTGTGTGGGGGGGGGGGTATGTGTGCTGGGGAGAGGGAGGGAGTGGAGTTCCCCGGGCCAGTAGGGAAAATCAGGGTGGCAGGGAGACGGCAGCAAAGCCAAACGCCACCTCCTTCACATCCAGCCTAGGAGGGACCAGCAAAAAAACTGTTTAAACCGATTACTCCAAACAGCTATCGCTCAACTATCCAGGGTAATAACTGGTTAATAGGCACCCACAACTCAGTTAGCTGACGGGCTGCTTCCTGATACCTTCTCCCTTGAGAAGGGAACCCTGTGTTCATCAGTTCTCACTCTATTTCCTTTCAATACCTCCCTCTTCATAAGCATGTTTTAGGAAAAGGAAGGAGTCTGTGTTTTCTTCCGTGAATGTTTTCCTGTGTCCTCCCTCCGACTATCGCCTCTCTCTGCCTTCTTTGTCAAACTACCCGGAAGTCGGTTTTGTCCCTACTTCCTCACCCCTCCACCCCACATTCTGCCATCCAATTTTTGCCCTCATTCAGCTGCTTTCTTAGAGGGCTCCGCAGCCTCTTAATTACCAAATCTTAAGACCTCTGACAGCCCACAATGTCCTCAAAATGTAAAAACCAGTTAGAGCTACACACCAGCCCCGCCTGTTGAAATTCTGATGCGCTGTCTGTCTCCCAGGCTTCACTCTGCTCAGCCTCTTCCCTCCTGACTCCTCCTCCTTCTCCCCCTGACACCAGTTCTCCTTGCTGCCAACTCCAAATAGAGAACAGACCCGCCCTCCCTCTTGTTGAGCCCCTTCTCTCCTCTGCAGCTTCCTCTTCTGTGCTCACCCCCATAGGAGAGCTCAAACACTCCTGTACTTTCAGCCATAAGCTGTGTGCAGAAAATGCCAAGTCCGTCTCTAACCCTGAGCCCCCAAACCCTGTTACCAGCTGTCTGATTAAAACCTCCACCTGGAGGTCCCCACATACCCCAAACAATGCACGTCGCGGAGAGAGCTCACTGCTCTCTTCCTCCTCCACCTCTTCCAAACCACCCACCTCCGTCTACCACTGTCACCAGTCATCTAGGCTGAAAAGCGCAAGCTACCTTGCCCACAGCTCTCCCTGACCACCATCACCCAGTCGCTTCCAGAGTCATGGTTCATTTATTTGGTCTATCTCTTGCCTGGCATCTCAACTACCCTTACCACTTTTCACCTAGACTTCTGCAAAAGCCTTGTAGGGGTCTGCTTATCTCTTCTACCTCTATTCCACATCCTTTGCCAAATCCATCTGGCTTTGACCCAATTCCTAAAGACGGCACTCAACCATTTGCTAAGATGCCCTACTGTACGTATGCCCTGCAGATAGGTGCCTTCCACAGTGCGGGACCTACCAACCTCCCCTCCCAGACGAATCCTTCCCTACCCAACACCCCAGCATGTGCTTGCAGTGACGTCCATGCATCCACCTCACTGCTCTAACTGTTCTCATGGAATGGCATATTGATACCTTTACCTTGTTATCTGTCACAACACTACCTGGTCTTTAGGCCTCATGCCAAATGTTATCTCTCCCGAGATAAAGGCTCTTCTTGAGCCTCTCAAATAGATGTCATTTCTCTCTCTCTCTTTCTCTCAACTTCTGTGGCACTTTGATACTCTGCCAGGAGGACTCTGACACAAACTACTCCATATTATAGTCATCTGGAAGCAGCATGTTATGGAAAGAAGTTAGGATCCAGGGCCAGAGATTGGGGCAGGAGAGGTATAATATATTCGAATGACTCTCCTGCCAGACACTATGATTTTCCTGGGTCATCACATAGATTTCTCACAACTACTCTCTAACGTTAACTACCACTCTTTACATTTTACTAGTGACAAGGTCAGGCTCAGAGAGGTCCCTGACGAGCAAAGGGTCATGAAGCCCATATTACATTTGCTTCATGTGATGGAAG
This sequence comes from Zalophus californianus, assembly GCF_009762305.2. NCBI lineage: Eukaryota > Metazoa > Chordata > Mammalia > Carnivora > Otariidae > Zalophus > Zalophus californianus. Next base: position 115,061,295 of record NC_045597.1, on the reverse strand, counting down.
TGAGAACCAACAAATAGAAGGCATATAAGGAGTGCATGTCTGGCTCAGTCAGTAGAGCATGCGACTCTTGATCTCAGGGTTCTGAGTTTGAGCCCCATGTGGGGTGTAGAGGTTACTTTAAAAAATAAAATAAAGTCTATAAAATGCTATTCTTTTAAAATGAAAAGCATACAAAGATCATTTTACAAATTGCAAAGTACTCTACATGGATTTGTTATTAACATTATAACTTATCTTACCCTTTTAGTTACTTTTTAGTTAGTTATTTATTTTTAGATGTTCAGTTATTTATTTAGGACATGTTTTCTATCTTATCCATATTTGGATTCCCTACAGCATCTATGACAATTATTAAAAATGCTTTAAAAAATAAAAATGATTAAACAGTTGTTTAATTAAATTGAATTCCTGATGCCATGGCTTGAATTAATAGTATTTTGAAAATTTCCACTGCAAAATAAGAGTTCCCATTTATTGAGGAGGTAAGTGCATGTGCCAGGCATAGAATAGCTCTAATCTCTGCAGCAATGATGGAAGGCTTGGGTTATTGTCCCTGGTTTACATATGGGGAAGTAAGAAAATAGGATAGCAAGTGACAGTCACACAGCTAACAAGCAACAGAGGCAGGAGGATCTTATCTCCAAGCTCATGATTTCCTGCCATCCCACACTCCGGACCACAGGGTCCAATTCGCACAGACGCCCTCGAGATCCAAAAGGGTTTCTGCATCAGCGGTGATTCCTGTCCCTTACGAGCCCAGAAACATCACTTTTTTTCTTATACATGTGAGCACTGAGAGCTCCCCTCTCGGATTCCACTCAATGTCACCACAACCTCTTAAACACTGGTATAACCAGCACTCTCCTCCACACAGCTGAACATATTTCATATATCCTTAAGGTTTTTGTTTTAATTCCAGTTAGTTAACACACCGTGTTCTATTAGTTTCAGGTGTGCAATATAGTGATTCAGCAATTCTGTGCATTACTCAGTGCTCATCATGGTAAGTGTACTCTTTATATTCTTACAGATTTAGAGTTTCTCTTCTCACTGCTTTATTCAGTGAATACTGATAGAACCCTTCATGTGCCAGGCATTCCTCCAGACACTGGGAACACAAACGAGACGTGGGTTCCTGTTTCTGTGGAGCTTCCATTCTAACAGAGTGGGAGGAGACAGGCAGTAAGCAACCAAATCATAACATAATTTCTGCTAGTGTTGCGATGTGATGAAGTGAGGAGGGTCAGGGAGGAGGGTTCTGAGCCTGTAACATCAGAGCGCAGGCTTGGAGTTCTGCCAGCTACAGGAAGAGCAAGGGGCAGAGTGCTCCAGGTAGAGGTGACATAAAAAGGGCCGCCTTGAGCTAGGAAATTGCTAGAAAGTGGGCTGGTATATCTGGACATCGCAAGGAGCAAGGTCTATGAGGTGATGGAGGAAGAGCCAGGCAGAGGCCTAGTGCTAAAAAGCCCTGTCATCCATCCTGTAATACACTTTTAAGCAAAGGAATGGCCCAATGTGGCTTCTCTTTCTAAAGTATTACCCTAGCTGTTCTGCGAGGACTTGGTGTTTGGGGAGGGAATGGGAAGACAAACAGGGAGGCCACTCAGGAGGTCATTTAGGAGTCCAGAAAGACAAGGGGCAGCCTGGACTGCGGAACGGGCAATGCAGATGGAAAGAAGAGGGTGGTTGTGAGGTAGAGTCAGGAGGTGGGCCCATGCCACAAACAGAGATGACAAAGAAGCACACGATGAAACCCCACAATTGTCCATGAGTCTGACACGCGGATCTCCATACCAGGGTCACATGCCACATATTGCCTACTGAAGTCAACCCAACAAGGCTGACCAAGACAGAAAGACCTATTTATCTTTATTCTCAAAACACTCTTAAGAGATTGCCTCTCCTCCTCTGACCTCCAAGGTAAAGTATGCCAACTGTGGAGTCATCCGAGTAGTCCAGAAATCAGGGCAAAGAGAGAGCCCGAGGCACAGAGTTGCTCATGCCCACATCTTTCATCCCCACAACTATCCTGTGGAAATGGTGCCAAAACCCCCATATGACAGGGACAACAGTTTCCCCAACATCACTCAGTCGGTAGGTGACAGATCCACAATGGAGCCCAGATCTGTCTGACCGCAATGTCCATGCTCCTTGAACCACACCACGTAGGAAATCAAGAGACTCCACTGCACAGACAATGGAATTCACAATGGCTGGAGTGACCAGGAGTTGATAACACCAGCTCCTGAAACCACCCAGGGTTCTGCTCCTTAACTACAGTTTCTCCCTCTATTTTCAAAATTTTCTAGGCAAAAATACTTTCATTTATTTACCATATAATGATTGGTGGTCCCTTGTGTCAGGCAAACTGCTAGATCCCAGCAAACCAAAAACGAGAAGAACACATTCCCTAAGTACCGAAAGTCCAGAGTCTGATAGGGGAGGCAAAGAAGCAGCAAGGAAAGGTGGCTTTTCACTCCTTGGTCCTTTAAAACTTTGTAAAGGCTAGGGTTAAACTGACACTAGAAATTTGACTGATATTTTCAGGGACTTCATTGCTTTTATGCCACATTGGCTTCATTATGTAGATAACTTCACAGATTCATTCCATTTTATTATTCTGTAAGAGGACTAATAAAAAAAATGTGTCAACCTAAAAAATGCGAAGTTTCAGGCAAAGTAACTCTTTTCTATTTTAAGCAGCCTTCAGAATGTTAGCAGTGCTAATCATCAGCACCTCACTAGACAGTTATGACCAATTCTAAGTGTAACGTGGGAAATGGTAGGAAAAGAAAACACTATCAGCTACTAGAACCGGGTACACTGGGGAGTACCCTGCAAAAACTGCCTCACAGAATCTTCAGACAACCCCATGGAGTAGATAATATTGGGACACCCATTTTACTAAAGGTGGTTAAATGACTTGCACAAGATTACCCAGTGAATAAGTGTGGGATAAAACAAGAGCCCAAATTCTTTTTTTTTTTTTTTTTCAAGATTTACTTATTTATTTGAGAGAGAGCCAGGGGAGAAGCAGAGGAGAGGGAGAGAAAGAATCCCAAAGAGACTCCCCGCTGAGTGCAGAGCCCTAAGTGGGGGCTCAATCCCACAACCCAGAGATCCCAAACCGAGCCAAAATCAAAAGTCAGACACTCAACCAACCGAGCCACCCGGGTTCCCCAACAAGGACCCAAATTCTTAATGCCTGTTCTGTTCTGCTAAGGCCAGGGTGGTTCTTTAAGATGACTGAAGGGTTAGAAATAAGAAACTGGATTGATAGACCTAGCTTTGTTTTGTCTGGAAGGAAAGAATCTTGGAGGGTTATTAATTAAAACATATTCACGGTATTTTTTAAAATAAATTGAGACAGCTGCTCTCCATCTCCCCAGAGGACAGAAGAAAAGGCTTCCACCCTCAGCCTGGCAGATGAAGATAAAAATGAGATAAGGAATGTCCAGACAGTGGGATCTTGCTGGACCCTGGGGAGTCCTGGTGTCCCTAAAATTGTTTGCCAAACCACAAATGCCTCCTCTTAACCCTACTCTTTCTTCAAGGGCCATTTCAAATCCCACTCACTGGTAAGTCTTTTTTATTTTTTTCTGGTTATTTTCTGTCTTTGAGAATATATGTCTTTTCCCCAGTTGAGTGGCAACTCTCTCGAGGGAAGGAGCCGGGACTTACCTACCCGCTCTGTCTCCAAAACATTTCTTTGGAAAATGAATTTGCATAGTGATTCCACAAGTAATCGTCTGAGCTGCCTTGAAAAGTCTAATTTTCAGCCTGGTAAACACTAGAACGCTTTTCCAGATCAATTCCATTGACCGTGGGCAATGCTGAAATAAAAGAAAAGCCAGGCCAGCCAAAACTTTTAAGGGAAATGGTAGCAATAGTAACTAATTAGGTTGGAAAGATATGAGACAGAGACAAGGCAAACGACTTCTGTCTGGAGACCATGAGGTTGATGTGCAGATGAACCTAATGACAGGAAATTACCTTTATCTTAAGAGAGACTGCTGAGTGGCTCCCACCCCATACGCAGCCTACATCTCTAACCATTCAACTATCCCTGCCCTGAACTACACAGTAGGATGCGAGGGATAGTGATCTCTACACCTGCCTCCTTCTGGGCCACCTGAGCCACAAAAGGCAGCTCCACATCTGTCAACTGCTCACCTTTCTCTCCCCGACCTTCCATTGGTGCCCACAGGCCAGGATATGAGGTCAGGAAGCTCTGGGCTTAGGGCCACACACACAAAAGGACTTTCCTTTTCTCCCTGGATCAGATGTGTCCCAAAGGACTTATGATCCCAATGGCCACTCTGTTCCCACATGCTCCATGTCTGACTTAGCCTGGGACACAAACACATGGGCACAGCAATCAGACAAGAAGCCACCTCAGCCCTCTCGGTTAATGGGCAAAGCCTGGGGTCCAGTCGTCATGTAGTGAGCTGGGCCATGCACTCAGTTCCACACATGGGTGCATGAGTACCTCCGGTGTCTGAAGCCCAGGACCTTCACAACAGACAGCTAGTGCCTTGAGTGAAGCAGAGCAAGCTGCCTCTCCCAGGCCATTTCTTTGAGGAGAAGGTAGTCTCTGTGACACCAGGGGAGGAGACTTCCCACTTCCCCCTGAAGGCCGATAAGCCCCTCTTCAGGGAACAACTCTCTCTACCATGCTTCCTTAATTAAAGGAGCCTCCCCAGACAGCACCTGAGGGCCTCAAACAGGTGGCTTCCCTCTAATTCCCCTTCCATGGGTCTGAAGGCCGCTGCTACTTCATTGTCCTTCTCCGTTTCCAGCAATATCACACTGAAAGCCACCCCTCCCTGCGGTAAGGCAGGTAGGTTCTGAGGTTCTCCCTCTCCAGGCTCCCCCTCCCCAGGCTCCCCCTCCCCAGGCTCCCCCTCCCCGAGCTCCCTCCCCCTGAATTCCCCCTCCCCAAGCTCCCCCCCTCCAAGCTCTCCCTCCCAGGGACTTCCAAATGATCAATGATCCCGTGTTTGCTTTGATCCCCTTGGTCTCCACCTTCACAGCCATTTGCTTCCCTCTAGGCACTAGGACTTGCTCTCCTCCCTCCTTTTCTGCTGAATTATTTAAACATCAAGAACTAGATAAAATTTACTTGCAGAATCGACTGGTGGGAGAAGAGGTGACTTCCTGCTGTCTCCTCTGTCCTTGCTCCTTTCTCTTTGTTCTCACCACCCTCCACAGCCCTCACTTTGGCTCCATCTAACCCAACCCCTCTCACACACACCTTTGCCAATTCCTCCTCCACTGGCTAAAAACATGTGCACATTTTTGCTATTCTAAAAAACAAAAAAACCTCCCGTCCCCCTTGTTTCTACTTCAACTATTCACCAGGCTTTGGCGGGGGGGGGGGGGGGGGAGTATAATAAAGTCCTTGCTTCCTTCCCCTAACTCATTCCTTTTGCTGAACTGGTGGCAGCAAAGACCCCACTGTGGTCCCATCCAGCAATGCCAACAGCCCCCACCCCCCGCGTCCCCCCCCCAGTCACTGCTATACTGTGCTCTTTGCAGCATCCGCCCCTCCTGCCCACCTCCCCCTTCCAGGAGGCTCTGTCCTACAGCTCTGCCTTCTCCTGGGGGCTGCTGCGGGCTCTTACTCTCTTCTTTCTGAACGCTGGCCTTCCCTGGGGAAAAGCTTTTGTTCCCTGTCGCTCTCTCAACCACTGCATCCCCATCACAGTTTTTGCCATCACCCTGGACCGTCCACAAACTCTTGCTTTAGCATTTTTCTTTAAGTCAATTCATTTTTCCTTAAATATACTTTCAATAAAACTTCCACATTACTATGATCGGTGAAAAGTTAGCATCACATGCTCTAAGAGAAGGCACGAAAAATAAATACAACAAAAACAAAGCAATAGGAATGAATTCTAGCTAGACACCACTGCCTGCCAAGGGCTCCAAATCTAAGATCCGTTCTTTTCTTTTGTTAAAAGGTAAATTCCAAAGTATTAGAGATTAAAGACTAGCACCAAATGGAGGCTTTCTCTGTGACAGAATAAGAAGGACTGAAAAGGGAATAAAAAGGAAATAACTTGTCACTATATAATTCAATGTCACCTAAGGCCATGTTTGTGTGCTGCCTAAAATTGTCAACAACCAAGAGAATTTTCCAACTAAATACAAGGATTAGCTCTTACTCCTCTATGGTTCTCTTCAGGCGACTCACAGTTATGACTTCTTCAATGGTTGACCACATTTCTTAGCTCCATTCTACCTGTCCTTAGAAAATAAGATCATAGACGTTAAATTGAAACCAGGTAGACAAAAAAAAAAAAAAAAACACTGGAAATGGCAGAATTAGTACAGAACGCAGCAATTCACAAAGGCTAGAGCCCAGATCCACCCTGGATAGGGCTACCCAACAGTGCTCGAGCCTGGAATGTGTCCAGAGACTGCCCATCAGTGACATCTAATCAATCAGTAATACAGAATATGACAGCCAACATCTGAAAAGTTTACACGCCGAATGCTGCATTAGACACCCCTATGTATATATGCCCTGCGATCTTCACAATACCCTCATTAGGTTGAGGCCATTATTATTTCCAATGTGAGAAAACCAACGTTTAGAGAAGTTAAGGAACGGGCCAACAATTTCCAGTAAGCAGCAGATCCAGGATCTGCACCAAGTGTATCTGAATCCAGAGCCCGTGCTCTTAACTCTTCTGTGCCCCTAATGCTGAGAACAAAAAGCAATTTTAAGCCTCACAGACCTCAAAATAATAGCCTGCTGCTCTGAAGCACAATTAAGACAATGGGTTGACACAACAGGAAAACCGTTCAATATGTAATTAAACATAATTACTAGTGTCCTCTAATTGTTTGGGAAAATAAGTTTCTCCCCCTTGACAAGCTATAATTCTGGTATGTGCTGAGAGAAGGTTCAAGTCTTTGCTTCAATCTGTGTATCTGTGGCACATGCATAGATTACTGGTCGAATTTCACGGTGGATACTAGAGTCATTTAAAAATATCTTCAATATGTAACTTAAGAGTCAAATAAGCTAGGACTCAGAAGGATCTTAACCATCCTGCCCAACCCTTTATTTGGAGAAATCAGAGCCCAGAGAAGGAACTTCCCAATGACATGCAAGTTTCTGCCTTTTACTCAAAGAAGGGCTCAGTGAACCTCACTAATTAGACAGGTTAAGGTCAGGCTGCCAAAAGCTGAAAACCTGGCTTCACCACTTAGCAGCTGTGTGACCTTGGGCAAGATACTTAACCTCTCTGAGCCTGAGCCATGAAGATCATAATAGTAACCATTGCATTGGGTTTGTGAGAATTAAATGAGTTAATATATGTAAACAGAACACTACCTGGATACGTGGCATCTGATCAATATGTAGTCATTAAAACTGCTTTAAACAGTAAGCCACCTTTGTATAACAGGCCTTGGAAATACTCCAATGTACTCATCAGGGCTGCAAAAACAGTAATAAAGATGTGTTCTCATCTGCTGAGGAGCCATCGGAGGAGATCTCCCATATCTACTGCACAGAGCTCAAACTATGAAGCAAAGAAGCTTAGCCAAGGTTCTTTTAAGGATGGAGAGAACACAGAAATTAAACCTTAGTGCACTGTATTGTGCTATTTAAACTCTGCAAAGTTTGGGGCACCTGGGTGGCTCAGTCAGTTAAGCATCTGACTCTTGATTTCAGCTCGGGTCATAATCTCCGGGTCGTGAGATAAGCCCAATGTCGGGATCCAAGCTGATCACGGAGCCTGCTTAAGATTCTCTCTCTCCCTCTGCCTCTGCCCCTCCCCACTGCGCTCTCAAGCTCTCTCTCAAATAAATAAATAAATAAATAAGCTCTGCAAAAATGGGCTGCAGTGCCAGTAGCCATACTCTTGTGGGTAGACTTGTTTATTTGAATAATCATGTTTCCAGACGAGAGAGAGAGAGAGAGAGAGGGAGGGAGAAAGAAAGAAAAGAAAGAAAGAAAAGAAAGAAAAGAAAGAAAAGAAAGAAAAGAAAGAAAAGAAAGAAAAGAAAGAAAAGAAAGAAAAGAAAGAAAAGAAAGAAAAGAAAGAAAAGAAAGAAAGAAAGAAAGAAAGAAAGAAAGAAAGAAAGAAAGAAAGAAAGAAAGAAAAGTGCAACATGAGCAAATATTTATTGAGCATATACTTAGTTAAAAAGCACTCGGCACTCTATGAGATACAAAGAAATTTAGAGTAGGGTAATCTAAGGCAAGTTTGGCAGATATCTACAACTATGCCCACTTCTTTATTATACCCCATGGCAGATATCACTAAAGGATCACAGCACACTTGCCCACACAGCCCAAGGACAGCTTAAATACGGCCTTCAAATTCTCAACACAGTGCTCCAAGAAGCTACTTCCAGTCTGTACGCATTGTGTTTCAGGGGATAACGGTATAAGCAGGCAACCCAAGAGGAAGGCATGGGACTAAAACTCAGCAGGAGCCAAGAATTATTTTTACTTGGGTTCTTTTGACAAGACATTTGCATTTAAACAGCTAAGAATATAATACAAAATACATCTTGTGTGTGTTGTAAGGGAGAGAGTCAAAGCATGCAAGTAACAATACACATAAGCAATGTGAGATGTTCTTTTTGTAAGGCTCTTTGCTGGAATACACAAGCACTCCGAAACCATTTTCATTCTCCCCAGACTCCCATAAAAAAATTTGGTAGCATATTCATTTGAAAGGTAAGAAATGTAAAGGGAAAAGGTAAGAAATGTGAAGGAACAGAGACTGCAAGGTACTTATTAAAGATGTCCTGCAGCTCGCAGCCATCTCAGCCTTGCTCCTTGTAAAGTCAGAGGAGAACCCGGGACTCAGAGAAATGAAAAAACCTGAGGAGGAAGAGGAGTCCAAGAAGACAAGCAGTGCTTCTGCTTGGCCTACCAACCACAAAAGGCACTGCCCAGTCTGCATATAGAAAGGAGGCATTGAAATGAGGGGAAAGAGGGCGAGGATTTGTGTCATGAGCAATCCTGACTTTTGGAAAGCCCTGGTGAGTTCAACGAAGAGGTCGCCTCCGTGTAGAGCCCACCCCCAAGAAAGGCAAGAAGTAATAGATCCTATTTAATTCAAGTCAGAAATGTTTACAAAGTATCCCTTGCTTACATTTGTTCCAAGTATTCTAGTCTCTGGAGAGGATGCTGACCCTTTAAGAAAAGGCTAATACTGAGGCCATTATCCAGATGGCATATGATGCTTCCTCCGAAGTACCAAAGAGATTGATGGGGAGAGTTTTCCAGAAGCAAGGAGGTGGCAAGCCGGGAGGGAAGGAGAGCCATGTTGGCTGACAGGAGCCTGCTATGGGTGTGCCCAGCATGGGGGTGTCTTAGCCTAAAACCTCCTTAGTACTGTTTCAAAGTGTTACCTTTTTATTTAATTTTTGAGTAAGAAATATGTTTACATGGTTCAAACACCAAAAAGCATAAAAGGGTATACAGTGAGAAATCTCCCTCCCTGCCCTCCATTCCATTCCTCTCCAGCTCATAGGCCAACTACTGCTATGGGTTTCTCACCCGTCTTCCCAGAGTTCTCTGTACATACAGAAGCACACTGAGATTTTTAGTTTTCTCCCTTTATGCCATAAAAGATGACATGATATATACCTGTGTTCCACCTTGCTTGTTTCACTTAGTGTATCTTGAAGATCTTTCCATATATTAGTACAAAGAGAGCTTTCTCACAATAAATCTTTTTAACTTGCATGTAATAAATGCAATCTGAAGTATTCCTCTAAATGATTTTGACAGTCATGTACCCTCATGTAACGGTCCCCTAAAACAAGATAGAGGACATTTGCATGGTGTCCCTTTTCCAAGCAACCCCACCTCAGCAACCATCACTTTTGATTTCCACCACGACAATGCCATGTTTTTTATACATGCTATAGTGACATAAAGATATCCTGTTCTGTTAGACTGGTAATGAATTCCATGAGGTATTTCACCCCTCTGTGAAGCTTGCTCCAACACAGCTGCCCCCACCCCATCTGCCCCACGTCTGCCAGGTGACCTCCCTCTGCTCCCACCCCTGTACCTGCCCTCCCATAATGCACCGTAATAGCCTCTGGAGTGATCTCTTTCTCCCCCTAGACTCTAAGCCTGGGCTCCATTCTTGGTCACCCATGTATCCATAGTATCTACTGACAAAGCACCAACTAAATAGTTGTTAAGCCCTTTCTAAAAGGCAGTTTGTAATTAGAAAGTAAAAGTATCAATTCCCTGATTGATGTTGCCGTAGAAGTGGCCAGACACGGCGCCTGGGTGGCTCAGTTGCTAAAGCGACTGCCTTCGGCTCAGGTCATGATCCCGGAGTCCCGGGATCGAGTCCCGCGTCGGGCTCCAGTCCCGCGTCGGGCTCCCTGCTCAGCGGGGAGTCTGCTTCTCCCTCTGACCCTCCCCCCTCTCATGTGCTCTTTCTCTCTCTCTCAAATAAATAAATAAATAAATCTTTAAACAAACAAACAAACTTCAGTTCATAATTCAAGCAACTGTCAGAAAGGAGACAGGAAGCTTGCAAAGCAGCCGAGGTGGGCCAGCCCTGTGATGGGGAAGAGCCATTCTCAGGATTCTCCTGGCAGACAGGGAGGGGTCTCTGTATCAGTTTCTGCCTTTGTTGATGGAAGAAAAGGATGAGGGACGTTTTAAGTGTTGATTTCCAAGGTTCTTAAAACAGATCAGACGACTTTCTTGCGCTTAGCTTGACACATTCACAGATAAGGCACTGCCCACGTCACCAGATCACTGGACTGTAAGCTTTAAATAGAAAATGGCAAGACTGAGCAGGTTATCAGACAAAGGGTGTCCACAATGATGTGGGTTTAAGAATGAGGAGACATAAATTATCAGGAAAACCATCTCTTTGCAGTCTGAGAAGTACAAAGTATTGTCAAAATAAAAAGACATCTTTGGGGAATACTGAAAATTGAGCTGCAGAGAAGGCAAATGGGAAAAACCACAAAATCAGCAGAGTAGCTTTCCAAGGAACACTCAAACGAGGGACCCGAAGAGTAAGAAATGGCTCAATAAAGCTGACCGAGCAGCCAGATTCTGGGGCAGCTACCAACCTTCATTGTTTCTGTGTTGGTTTGAGCCCAGCTTGAAGTAGGGCAGGATGAAGCCACTGTGCTCCCTCCCACTTGTTTTCCACAGGATCTGCAATCATTCTGCTGCTTCAATGCCCCAGGACCATCCTACACTCAGCCATGAAAGCAGGGGCTACGCATGGGGTACAGCAGTGAAGGGGCGACCCGAAATTCCCATTACTTGGTGGAGGAAATATGCTGAACTCATTTTTAAGGAACCTATAGGTAAGTGAGGGGTATTAAGTATCCATTCTTTTGGGGCAAAATGCAAACATGTCTAGGATGTTCTCATTCAAGAGAATAAAATAATCCCTTTAATTTACTTTACTTCCTCTGGTTTCCATTTTTGATTATCCAAAAGCTGAACCCGACACAGATTTCCAACAATAAAAGCAGCAACTAGTCTTGAAACATGAATAAAAGGAAACAGTGGGATAAAACTGTATGTGCTTTGTCACTGAATCTTTATTTTAAAAGATTAAAAAGTCTTTTCTGCCAAAAGAATTATATAGGTCAAAAATTCTGAATTCTGAAAAAAATACTAAGCAAGCACCTAATTCTTTTACTTTAGAAGCAAGGACTATATACATAATGTCTCCATTTCATATAAAATTTTCATTTGAGTTTTGGATATCTGGTTGTAAATGTGAAAATGGGCCCTTCAAACATTACTGTTTTTCTCATCCTATATTCATTTGCAGCAAATACATGTGTTTTTTCTTTGCAAAAAATTGAGTAATACCCGGATACTTGCAATTATGTTCCATGTTGGGCATTCTGCTGCAAAACCATAAAAATGGGACACAGAAAAAAAATTAAATAATAGTGGGATGATGTATTAGTTTCCTGTTGCTGCTATAACAAATTACCATAAATTTAATGGCTTAAAACGACACAACTTTATTATCTTACAGCTCTGTGAGTCAGAGGTCGTCAGTGGGTCTCGTGGGCTAAGGTCAAGGTGTTAGCAGCACTGCATTTCTTTCCTGGAGCCTCTGGGGGGGATCGTTTTCTCGCCTTCGTCAGCTTTTGGAGGCCAGGTTCCCTGGTTCACGTCCTGCTTCCACCCTCAAAGCAGCAGTGGACAGACATGTCTGGCTGAATCTTTCTCAGGTCTGGTTCTGACTCTTCTGCCTCCTTCTTCCCCATTTAAGGACCCTCATGATTGCACTGGACCCAGGGGGATAAATCAGGATAATCTCCTTACTTTAAGGTCAACTGATTAACAACCTCAATTCCCTCTTGTCACATAACATATTCAGGTTCCAGGGATTAGGAAGTGGGCATCTTTCTGCCTACCACAGATGGGGTGGGAACTGTCTCATGAGATATGCATTTGAGGGTCCTGTGACCTTGTGTATCTACTAAATGATTTAATGGTGAGCTTAACACTCATTGAGGTCACTGCAGAAATAGTCTGCCTATTTGACTGCAGGGGAATTCGCAAATTTGGCTTTTTCCAACTGTAAAGAACTATTCAGTCTAGGACTTCCCACCCCCTAGATGCCTGAAGGTCTCCATTCCTACGTGGACTGAACAGGACATAGGGCAGAGAGAGGTCTAGGAGAGAGGTAGGACTTCACACAATGGTCTACACGCAGAAGGTGCTGGGGATGGGTACAGTGTGCAGACTGCTTTGCAGATAGGATCTCATTTCATCTTCACTCTCACTGCACCAGCCAGTGCTTAGCCTCTCCATTTCATTGCAGACATGTTAAATTGGTTGACTTGCCTGGGGTCATACCCTCAAGGAGAGAGAAAATCAGGGCCTGAGTCACCTCTACTGATCCAAACTACAGTCTCTCCCCACTAGTCCATGACTCCCCCAGAGCACACAGGACAGAGAGCCTAGAACTGGGACTCCGGAGACACCGAAGATAAACATTCACATCATCGGAGTCAGTTGGGGGAAAAGAAGCAGAGTGCCAAACAGACTCTTTTGGACTAAGTAAGGGTAAGATTAAAAATACCAAATGTAAATTGTGTTCTATATACGTTTATTTAAAGATTTTATTATTTATTTATTTGAGAGAGAGAGCATGAGCTGGGGGTGGAGAGTGGGGAGAGGCAGAGGAAGAGGGAGAAGCCGACTCCCCACTGAGCAGGGAACCCGATGCAGGGCTCAATCCCAGGACCCATAGATCATGACCTGAGCCGAAGGCAGATGCTTAACCAACTGAGTCACCCAGGCGCCCCATGTTCTGCATACTTTTAACGTACATGCCACCAGTCTAGAAAATTTATTCACTAGTGCCTCTCACAGTGTCTGGCATAGAGCTGGGGCTTTTGCACAAATAAACATCACATACTCTTATAGCATCTTTCAGGGGGAGTTTCAAGCTGACCAGAACATAAGAATGGTAAAGAGTGAGATTTTGATGTCCTCCAGCTCTCCCTGAATTCATCACAGGGAATTCATTTTTTGAATGAACTCCCCCCCCCCAAAAAAACCCTACTGGAGAAACACTAGTCTACTGTGTGCTGGTTCACAAATTACATTTATTAGATCATAACTAGCATGTAAAAAAATAAAATGCGATTGAGTAGAATAGAAAATATCAGACTGTGGGGCGCTTGAGGGGCTCAGTCATTTAAGTGTCCGACTCTTGATCTCAGCTCAGGTCTAGATCTCAGGGTCGTGAGTTTAAGCCCCATGTTGGGCTCCATGCTGGGTGTAGAGCCTACTTAATAAAAAAAATTAAAAATTTTAAAAAAATTTAAAAAAGAAAATATCAGAGCAAATCACACATATTTAAACATATTGTTTCATAAATCTATTATTTCAGAGTTATGATGTCAAGGGTATATCTTGGATTTCTTGGTAAAGTGCATCATGGTGTCATAGTTAAAAAAAAAATTTGAAAACAGCTGCTATAGTAAAAGCATTTCCGTCACAGAATTCTGGAATAAGCTAGCTTTCCATAGGGTGACAATTTTCAATAATTCAGTCCCAAATGGTTGTTAATTTTTAGCTTCCTGGGTTCCTACTGTCTTTTCTCATGACAATGTACAAGAACTTGGAGTCCCTGACAGTTCCAAGACAAGATGACAATGATGCTAAGAGAATCACCTCCCAGTTCTTTCTTTGAGGGCACTCTCAATCCCTTACCAAAACGTTTGTCTGGAATTCTCTTTCCTCTTTGACTAAAACAGGAGAGATGTCAGCACTGTGAGTTCCTAAAAGGGGGATGTCTATAAAAATGATCTGACTGCTGTAGACTTCTTTTATTCAGCCATCTACCCTATTGTAACAACAGGGAAGCCACTTTTAATACTCAGGATTTAAAGTCCAGGAGTGCCCCCTCACAACCACCAACACAGGGGAAAGCTGACATGCCTCTTACCTGCCCCTCTACTCCCTGTTTTGAAGGCTCAGCTCTGCATGCTCACAAAGTTACTCTCTGGGAGGGCTCCCCAAGAGCTCTCTTCTGGGGAATCTTAGTCTTATTATCAGGAAAAAGCCAGGAAACCCACATGGGGTATAACCTCCAGAAGAAAGGTGTGAGTTTTATCATCTCTGAACTCTCTGCAGTGTATAGTGGACCTTGCTACAAACTACCTGTTACAGACTAAATCATGTCCCCACAAAATTCCTATGTTGAAGCCCTAACCTCCAATGACTGACTCTATTTGGACATAGGGCCTTTAAAGAGGTAAACAGAGTCAAATGAAGTCATGAGGATGGGCCCCTAATCCAGTAGGATTGGTGTCTTTCCTTGTAAGAAGAGGAGAGCCACCAGAGATTTCTCTGGATCTGAACAGGCTATTATTTCCTACCGTCAGGACTCACAGCAATTTAAAGTAGCTATTTTGAAACATAAATGTTAAGAGAAAAGATCAGGTCACAGGAAAACATACACAATATGTTTATAAATATTTCACTGATTCAATACCAAGCAAAATGAAGCAAACCAAAAAAATGTCTGCAATAAAACCATAAAGAATATTAGGTGGAAGACAAAAGCAAAATTTAAGAGGATGGTTTCTTCTAGAATGAGGGGACAGCAGCTGTGACCAAGGGAACTTTACACATTGTTAAAGTGCCATTAGGGGAATGGTGACCTCATGGGTGTTCATTTTATTAGAATGTCTCATCACCAATTTCGTTATATGCATTATTATATGTATTAAATATTTAACAATTAAAGTTATAAAGATGTTGGAATAACATAACATCCATCAGTTAACAGTAGTTATTCTGGAGAGGGGATATGGTACATTTCTACTTCTCAATTTTTAACTCCCTGTATCTTTTTAATTGTCCTAAAGTGCTTATATAATATTTATATTTCAAATAAAAAGTCAAGAAAATTAAAGCAAGTAAAAAGAAGCTATTGAACACTTGTGATTACTTTCTTTGTTTTGTTTTATTTTCTCTCAAGATTTTATTTAAATTCTAGTTAGTTAACATATAGCATAGTATTAGTTTCAGGGGTAGAATTTAGTGACTCATCACTTGCTTATAACACCCAGGGCTCATCACAACAAGTGTCCTCCTTAATGCCCATCACCCATTTATCCCATTCCCCCACCCACCTCCTCTCCAGCAACCCTCAGTTTGTTCCTATTGTTAAGAGTCTCTTATGGTTTGCCTCCCTCTCTGTTTTTACCTTATTTTATTTTTCCTTCCCTTCCCCTATGTTCATCTGTTCTGTTTCTTAAATTCCACATATGAGTGAAACCATCTGGGATTTGTCTTTCTCTGACTAACTTATTTTGCTTAGCATAATACACTTTAGTTCCATCCACATTGTTGCAAATGGCAAGATTTCATTCTTTTGATGGCTGAGTAATATTCCATTGTACATATATACCACATCTTCTTTATCCATTCATCAGTCAATAGACATTTGGGCTCTTTCTGTAATTTGGCTATTGTTGATAGTGCTGCTATAAACATTGAGGTGCATGTGCCCCTTCGAATCACTATTTCTGTATCCTTTGGATAAATACCTAGTTGTGCTATCGCTGGGTTGTAGCATAGTTCTATTTTTAATTTTTTGAGGAACCTCCATACTGTTTTCCAGAGTGGCTACACCAGCTTGCATTCCCACCAACAGTGTAAGAGGGTTCCCCTTTCTCCACACCCTCACCAACATCTGTTGTTTCCAGATTGTGATTATTTTCATAGTTTCTTTTATCTTCCCTCCCCCTTCTATTTTCCTGAGTAATAAGTTAGGATGAACAATCGACCATATTTAAGAAAAACAAACTGGTTCGTCTAAAATAATTTTGATCCTCAGACCCTGTGGCTCAGTATTGATTTATTACATATATTACACAAAAACTCATTTGAAATATAAGCTTCAGCTGGAATTAACCCACATTCTTGAAATGAAAATAATAGCTATGGTGTTATAATAATAATTCAATCACTCTATAGCCAGGTTATTAGGAAAATGCCAGACATCCAAAAAAGAAATTCTCTTATTTCTTTTCCTTTCAAGACAATTTAGGTAAATTACAGACATTTCCCAGAGCTGAGGACCATCAATAGAATTTTAAGTGTGATTCATTTATTTTAATGTCTTCAATTTAGAATTTCTTGGACATTCTTTCTTTATGATGCTAGTTTTCAGCTCAAATTAAAATAATTTTCTAACTCTAATAAGTTGCAAATCAAGAGAAGAGTGTTTTGTGTGTGGCTTCTATGTTTTAGTAGAAGAGGAAATCATTTGAAATCAATCATTTCTGTACTTAATGAATTTCTAATTTCTTTCCTTTTTGGCTCTGCCAACTGAAGAGCTGAATAGAACAAAACAGAGTTTGGAATTCAACACAAACAATTTTTATTCTTTGGAAAATTGAACCATTTTGCAAAATCTGCCTCAAACCTTAAAGGTGTTTATTGCTCAATAAACCTTGAGTACTGGTCAGTCACTTGGTTGCACTGTCATTGTGTGTGTGTATGTGTGCACACGCACACTCATGTGTCTGTCTGTCTTACTAGACACTGAGTTGGTTGAGGGTAGTGCCTGTATATAGTTTGGTCCAATTATGGTGTATTTCTCAAAAGAAACCACACACACAAAAAAAGCCACACACAAAACACACACAAAATTAGCAGCTCCTTTCATGGTCAGGAAGGACTTATGGGGACAGGGAGAGAGGGACAATCAGACCAAATATAATCATAAAAATGAGATAATAAGTACCAGAAGAAATACTCCTTCAGTTAGTCATTTATTCATTCACTCATTATTTTAGATCATCCTGGAGGTCCTATCTGATGCAGTGAAACAAGAAAAAAGGAGTAAAAAGTATGTTGTGGAAAGAAGGAAACGAAACTGTCATTCCTTGAAGATGAGAAAAATTATCTTCATGATGCACCTTTTAAAAGACCCATTATGGGGCGCCTGGGTGGCTCAGTTGGTTGAGCAACCGCTTTTGGCTCGCGTCATGATCCTGGAGTCCCTGGATCGAGTCCCGCATCGGGCTCCCTGCTCGGCGGGGAGTCTGCTTCCCCCTCTGACCCTAACCCATCTCATGTGCTCTCTCTCATGCTCTCTCAAATAAAAAAATAAAATCTTTAATAAATAAATAAATAAAAGACCCATTATGACTCACGTGCTGAGAATATGAAAATAAATCAAACCATGTTATTCAATTATACTTTAAAAAAAAAAAAAAAAGGAAATAAATCGAACAAACCCCAGTACTCTGAATGGGGTAATTCCAAGAAGGGAAGGACTAAAGAAACAAGGAAATGAATCCAGTGAGCTTGTGGGGTAAGAAAGAATTAAGAGGCACAGATACAAGGGAACCTCATGGACAAAGGCACAAAAGAGTGAAAGTGCAGACTGAGATGGGGCTATAGTGCATGGTTAGGTTTGAGAAAGGCAGAGTCCTGGGATGGAGTGGAGTGCTCATGGCAAAAGGCTGAAGGAAGCGCATGGTGGAGGGTCTGCTGAATCACAGGAACCAAGGTGAGGAGTTCAAATTTACTCTGGTAAGCAAAGGAGAGTCTTAAATGTTTCCGAGCAGAGAGTTGACAAATTCTGAGCAGTACTTCAGAAAGAAGATTTTAGCTACAGTGTTCAAGAGACTAGAGGGAAAGGACAGCAAGCAGGGAACTGGTTTCCAAGACTATTACAACCCAGGCAAAAAGCAATCAAGGTCTTTAAGACCTATATCACTATATATACATAATATATATATATGAACAAGTATGTTTTATTTTATTCCCACTGCCTTAGCCCAAATCCTAGGTCCACAAATCACTTATACTTGTGTGACCTTGAGCAAGTGACTTAACCTCTCTGTGCTATAGATTCCTCATCTGTGGAATGCAGAGAAGGGTATGACAATAGTAGTTATCTCTTAGGCTGGTACTGGGGATTTAAGTAAATGGATGAACATGCAGTAAAGTGTTTACATAAGTGTGTATTAAGTAAAACAGATTTTGCTATATCCTGTCACTACTCTGTTAAAATTAAAATCATTTGCAAGCAATTGGGGACGAGTATAACTTCACTGGTCTAAGAAGAAAATTGCTCCATCAAATAGATGCGTAAAGGTCTGTGAGAAGAGCAGTAACACATATGTTGTCTGTAGTTCTGCTGATCGAGATACTCTATTACCTGATATTTATATTGAACACACTGTTGTCTAGGGTTGTGTTTGGGATAGGGTGGAGTGGGGACAATGGAAGATAAAAAAAAAAAAAAGAGGCTATCCTTAACTTTAAAAATGTTGAGGAATTTTCTCTAAATACAGTCCTAAACATCCAAGTTGAAAAGCATGTTCTCTCCAACATCCCATACTCACTTTCCAAATAAGTTACATCTTCTGGAAGGAAATTTAGTGCTGAAGAAATTCTGCCGGAATTAAGCCACTTTAGAGGGTTGTTTTCCATCATCTTTTCCCTCAATATAGGCAAGACCAACAGACAGGAGACTACTGTTGTACACTGAGGGGCCCTTGACACATGCAATATCCCAAATTAAACAGTCCTCACCTACAATGCCAAAGTCTTCCCGGCAACTTCCATACCATCAGAAACACATTATGTTAAATATGGCTTCAGGTATGTATACTTTCCATCAAAAATGAATTCATTGCCAAATAGGACACTCATATCCCTGGAGGCTGTAGGAATTGGTCTCTGCAGAAAGCAGTGGGATAATATTTAATAAGATCAAGTATGTTCACAGCATTGGGTCCAGTAAATCCACTTCTGGAGAATGCATCCTCTAGAAACAACTCGACAAAAGAAAACAGCTCTGTGCAGACGGATGTTCACTAAACCATCACCCAGAGTAAGGGGAAGCTGGAGATCTGAATGCCAACAACACCAGAGGGGTTAGCAAACTGATCTATCAGCCCAGCAGGCACTTATATTGGCACTGAAAATTACAACCCTGAAGACACTACATAATGTGGGAAATCATTTATGGAGTAGGCTTAGGTAAAAAGGAAAAAACAAAAGGCAGAACTATATCTGTATATCCAGGGTCAGAAGTACATTTTTTGAAATGTTAAGTGTGAATGAGGAGAGGGAAAAGGAGGATATAAAAAGTAAGCTGGATGATGCAGGGTGGTGAGATTATGGCTGGTGTTGTGGTATTGTGCTTATGTTACCATCATGGCGTTTCTGCCATTTACAAAGGAGGAAAAACTAATTCTGTGCCAACCCAGACAAAAAGGGACACGAGGGGGGTGGGAAAGAGAGATTTTCCCCGCACAGAACCAACTCCCTCTCCAAAGAGCTGTGTGGCCTTCACCTGCAAGGCGACCTCTCCTGCACAGATGCCAGGACAAAGAGGCACCTGCGAGCGACCAGGGCAGGGCGGAGTTTCCAGGCGTTCCCACAACAGCGCCTCCTCCCACTAGCGGGCCTCCTAATGCGTGCTTTTGTTCCACGGGGTGGAAGGACTTCATTAGGAGGCGCCCGTGCTAAAGGGAAACGCATTTCCAGGACCAGAGGTTTCGTCATTCCTAGCATTAGCCACAGAATGCCGACAGAAGGTAAGTGGCAGATCTGCAGTGGAAGTAAAAAAAAAAAACCCGCCTGCCTGGGAGGCCGACCCCAGTGGCGTGGTCCCCAGGACGGCTGCGGTGGGAGCTGGGCAGCAGGGCGGCATCATCACATTCTTCAAAGACAATGCGCCCTGTCACCTCTTGGGTGTTCCCAATGTCACCCCCTGCAAGCGCATCACAGCCCACTGTTGTTAATGGCTAGTACTTCATTATAGGACGCCGGGTGGGCGGTTCTTCCCGCAGCTCCACGGGCACACTCAATGTCACAAGACTCGTGGGGGAGCGGGGAGTGACAGCAGAGAGATGGACCGGCCTACAGCACACATTCCTTCTCAGATCTTTTCCCAACACTGTTCAAAACGGAAATCTCTAAAGCAGCTATGTAGAAACTGCAAAATAACTCAAAGAAGCAAATTGTACATGTGCGAAGTAGATCCTGCCCCAGCGTCGAGGTAATGATCAATGAATGGTCTCTCTGCAGAGGTTTCCCTGAACACAACTGCATGTGCTTTCTCTCTTTTTAACTCCAGCAAGGCTTTGTTTCCTCTTCTCTTTGGACACTCCCAGCACAGCATAATAATCTTTTTTTTTTAATTGCCTTCTTTTCTTGGATTATAGATATGGTTATGGATGGCAGGAATCTTGACTTATTTAGCTTAGCACACAATAAGCTGTCAATACACCAAAGTGGAGCTAAAATTAATAAACGCAGAAACAGTACATCGGCAACAAAATGTTAGTGCAACGCTGTCCAACAGAAATGCAATGCCAACAAAAATGCAAGCCACATGCATAACTTTAAATTTCTCACTAGTCACTTTTCAAAAAGTAAAAATAAAAAGGGGAAAATCATTTTATTAATGTTACTTAACCTAATTTAACCATTTCAAAATGTAATGAATACACAAAAATGAGATATTTTGCATTCCCTTTTTTTTTGTACTGTCTTTAAAAGCCAGTGTAAATGTTACCTCTACTGCACACCCCAAGTCAGACCAGCCACCCTGCAAGAGCTCACTAGCTGCATGAGGCTAGCGGCTTCCATACTAGACAGCACAGTATTACAGTGAAGTCCAAAAACTTTACTTTTACTCTTTAGAAAAGGAAACACTTCATAGTAATAAAGAACTCACTTAATTTCAAGTTTTCCATGAATGTATCTATTACCTCTTTATATTTGTTTTTTAATAGAACTAAAGAAGTATTAAATAGGTATATATTTTCCACTTTATAGGCTCTTTTGGATAAATGTCTAGACCAGAAAATACAGCTTTAAACAGATCCTCAAGCCAATCTTTATAAGAGCCATATTTCTTAAGAAACATTTAACAAACAAATGAACAATCAAGTGTTGTTATTCTAGGATACAGTACTTTGGGTGTTCTTTTCCCACTTGTTTGAACACATAATTAGTAGGTTGTGTTGTTTAGTAATTATTACCAAAGAGCTAAAACACTTCCTTTCTAAAGTCTACTTTCCACAAATATTATATAAATAAACTATTAGTTAGGAAGTTTTGATGCTATAGGATGACAACAGTACAAAGGACCCAAAAAAGCCAGAATGCTCCCCTAACAGTCAGCCCCTCCTACCCGCTGGGCGGGTGAGTTTGCTCACGTATGCAGGCACCACTTGAGTAGGGCACCAGTATCCATCATCCCAATACCAAACCTGGCCAAGCTACTTTCCTTACCTCGCCACCCCTCCATCCTGCAACCCAACCTCTTCTGGACCTTGAGACCAGCCCACGTGGGCCTGAATCTGTGGGCCCAGCCTAACTTACCCACTCAGCAGCATGCAGAGAGGAGACAGAAAAATAGCTCCTGGAAGCCAGCCCAGGAAGCCAGACCCCGCAGAGGTCAGTTCACCACAAAGGCCAGATACAGAAAAGAACTGACTGCCTCTCATGGGATCCTGCCCACCAGTGACCAGGACCAAGACAGGTCTGGACACTCACCAGTCAGAATGGAATTTGTTCCTCTCTATGAGGCAGGAGGCGGCTATGACAGAGGAGCAGAAGTCCCTTCCCCCAAGACTATCCAAAGTTTCTGATGTCACATGAGTTGTTATTTAACCAGGTTCCCAGATGAAAATCAATAATCTCTGAGGAGTGAGGTGCCAGACAGTTCCTCAGAAAAAAACTATGATATAACCTCCTCAAAGAATTGAAGCAGACTGCTCTTCGTTTCCTCATGAGGCAAAACGAAACCTGGAAATGGGAGAGATTGCCCTATGAGAGGGCCTGAGAAAGGACAAGTCCCCGAGATTTGTCAGTCCAGAACTGTGTTGCCAAGATCTTTAAATAAATAGCTTCTAAAACAGTATTATTGATTGGCAGCTCTTACAACCGTACACCGCAATCTAAGAAGTTAAAACATAAATTACTGGGATTTTTTTTTTAATTTGTACTTTTTCTCCAACTCCCTCTCCCTTCAAAGCTTTTTTTTTTTTTTTTAATTTGACAGAGAGAGAGCACAAGCAGGGGGAGCAGCAGGCAGAGGGAGACGCAGGCTCCCCGCTGAGCAAGGAGCCTGATACAGGACTCAATCCCAGGACCCTGGGATCATGACCTGAGCCGAAGGCAGACGCTTAATGGACTGAGCCACCCAGGTGCCTCCAAAGCTTTTTTTTTTTTTAAGTAAGAAAAGGAATAAGAAACATAAAAAAACAACTTCAAACCTTTCTCCTTAAAGTATTATGTTGCAGCGAATTCTGTTCTCACATAAATATTTTTTTCCCTTCAGTTCTGTTGGATTTATTTTCCAATATTCAATTCACATCAAGGACAGGTATTCATTGACTGAAAAGGTAATAAATACGAATACACCTAGAAACACCGAAAAGAATTGCTGTGGATGTAGTTGGCACCAACTTGATAAGGGTGGTACTAAGCTCCCAGGACAACCGAGTGATACATCAGCCTGCCTTCCTGATGTTTATACAAGCCAACTAAAGCCAAGGGGAAAGCAGCAGGGGGAAGCCATAACGCACAAAGCTCTTTAAATTGCTTTTCTGGGTGACCCCGCACTGCTGGCGCTGGTTTATTAGAAAGGGTAAGTGGGACGTGACCACCGTTAAGGGAGATAGGGGGAAATACTGACTAGCCTGATTGCCCTGTGTGTTTCTACTGTCCCACATGACTCCATAGCAAAAGCTTTCTTCTCTTGCTTCAAGGTCGATTATGTATGAGCATTTCTTTTTCTCCTCACTTAGAATCAATAGCACCTAGTATTCTGATTTGAGCAAACCAGCCTCAGAAGAAATTTATGAAGCAAGGGGGGGAAATCTGAGTATCTGACATTAAGAAATTGCTCATATTTTAGTTGTGATAATATTATTGAGGTTTTAAAAGAGAACTGATCATATATATGTGTGTGTATATATACACGTGTGTACGTGTGTGTGTGTGTGTGTGTGTATGATAGGTTAGGGATAAAATAACGTGAGATTTCACTTTAAAACAATCAGGTGACTTTGGGAGGAGGAAAGTTTAGGAGAGTATACAAAAAATAAAATTGGCCATTTGTTGATGGTTAAAACTGGTTGATAGATTCGTGGGGGTACACTTTGTTATTCTTTCTACTTTGGTGCATGTTTGGAATTTTATACAGTAAGTTTCTTTAAAAAGTACCTAATAATTAGAGGGGAAGTGGGGGGGGGGCTTTCTAGGGGGCTTTCTAGGGCTTTTTTGAGAGGGCTATTTTATCCCTTTTCAACTTACCACTGCCCAGAAGATATCACAGGCCGTTCAGCATTAGCACCAAGAAGAAAGGGCGCATCCACCCTATTTTTCTTTAAGACTACAATCTTGGCCTCAATCTTTCTCTGCCTCAAGAGAGTTAGCTTTTGATCACCTCCAAGAAACAACATCCTTTAGGATATTGAAACTGACAAGAGACAGCCTACAAAATCGTATGGTTTACATTAGAAATCTGAAGGCATTGCCATGTTCTGGATCTACGGCTTAACAGTGCATGACAGAGCACATACTCTTGGCAAGAATTTAATTTAGTTCAGGTATGAAGAGATGCCTTATGAGACAAACTGGCAGCAAATCCAGCTGGTAGGCAAAGAAGGGAGAGTATAAAACAGGACAATTTACCATCTCTGAATTGCTCTCTCTCAAAAACTATGGCTGCCTTAAAATCATCTCTATCCTGTTACCCAGCAATCCCAATTCTGGAGATGTATGCTAAAACAACAGTCGGGCAAGTGAACAAAAAGATGTGTGCACCAATGTTTATCACACCTTTGTTTATAACAGAAAGAAAAACAAGCAGAAAGATCCAAATGTCTAACACTAGGGAATGATTAAAGTATTGATTTGATATATAATAGAATTATATGCAACCTTTAAAAATGCTGATGTCTGCAGTATACCATTAAGCAAAACAGTGGGTTTCAAAACAGATTTTTACAAAGTCCTATCTTTGTTTGAAAACAAAGTGTGGTGTTTTGTAGAATGGAAAAGTGCTGGGACTTACAATGAATGTTAACAATGGTATTTTCTGGTTCATAAAATTAAAAAATGTTTTTTACACCTTCTTCATGCTTTTCTGCATGGTCTGATTATCTTTGCAATGACCATGGAATATGTCAGGGCACTGAAAAGGCTATTTCATTTGAGACAGTAACAATAAAACCATGAAGATGTCCAAAGTAGGAAAAACAAGTTACCAGAGCTGGAGAGAGGTCAAGGTAAAAATCCAAGCAAATAACTCCAGGCTCTAACATCTAACAGCTTAGGACGGTCAGCATTCTTCTATTTCTTTCAAAAGACATCTGGTCCTGAGCATCTACTCTGTTCCAGGCACTGTTCCAGGCCTTGGAGATGTTAAAAAAAATCCTGTTAGGTCAGTTTAGCAAGAATTCCCCTCCCCTTAATGTCCTTTTAGTAGCAGTCCCCTCACCTACCCACCCACCCCAGCAACTTGTTCCCCTTGTGTCTGGAGTCGAGACTCACTTCTCTCCCCTATTGTGATAGTATTGACACCTATCACAATCATCTTCCTCCCTATTTTTGCAAGTGTCAGAACAATTTTTTTCTTTTACACAACATGAGGGTACCAGGGAAGCTGTGAAGGGTCTGGGCTTTCCCAAGATCAGCCAGTCTGACAAGAGCAGGGAGAAATAACCACTAGTGGGTCTCATAAAGCGGACAGTTTCTGAATGTCCGCTCTGTGCCAGGCACTGTGCGCAGCACTCCACGTGCATTCGCTCTTGTGACCATCACAATAACCCTACAAGGTGAAGAGTGATATTAGCCCTATTTCATAGGCCAGGAGGCTGGAACTTTAGCAGTTTGTCCCAAGTCCATGCAGCTAAGAAGGTGCAGAGCTGGGAGCTGGTTCTGGGCTGTCTGACTCATGCCAGCTCCGCTGCTGGGAAGTACTGTGAGGAATCTAAAACTCCATGTTCTCCCACATTCTCTGCGCTACTGGCAGATAACCACACATGCAACAAGTCAATCCCTACTGAAAGGAACTTGGTTGGCATGCAGCAAATGGTTAAGGGAGGAGCCTTCTCGGCCATAAAAAGAGGACCTGGTAAAAAAAAAAAAAACCAAGATAAATAAGGTGAAATTGGATATGTCAATGGGGCTATTTTTTTCTTAACTCAAAAACCATTAGGGAGCAGGTAGTTCTGTTTTTGCTTGTTTAATAAGTAGACACAGGTGAGAAATCTGAGGCAGGGAGTAAAGGGAACCCAAAGGTGGGGGAGGTTTCCTATTTTAAATGGGGGAGAAAAGCCAAGAATGGAAAACGTTGTCATTAAATAGGGGAGCTGGGCCAGACAAGCACAGGTGGAGGCAGAGGGGAATCCCCAGGGATACCCAAGTTATTTAAGGCAATGCAGAAATTGGCATTTATGGAGACCTGATTCCACATAGGGAACAAGGGAAGAAGGAAGCCACAATCTAGGTACACTTACTAAGCAACTAAACAACTATGGGGAAGGAGGCAGAGACCCGTAAAACACACACACACATACACAACTCTCTTTCCTATATATGATCATTGCAAATAAAAGGATCAGCTGATATAGTCTATAAATAAACGGATCGTGAGCTCAGCCTTCACAGATGGGTAGGAATTTCACAAATAAGATGAAAAAAAGAGGCTCTTCCAAGCAGGAGAAGGGAGTGAGCAGATGCCTAAGAAATAGGCGTGGAAGAAGGGTTTTCAGGGGATAGAGTTAAGGGCAGTAATTTTGGGGGGCAAAGCTAATTCTCAAAATTGAGAAAATTACAAGGCAAATAGGAAAACATGGGAAATAATTAGCATTTATTGAGCATTTTCTCTGTGCTAGATGCCCTTGTGACCACTTCATTTCATTTCTTTCTAACGGCCCTGTGAGATAAGTAATTATATCTGTTTTAAATATGATCAAACTGAGGCCCCAAAAAGCTAAGCGACTTGAAAAACAGCCCCAGAGCTAGCTAGTGAAACTGCACGCAGTTGTGTCTGACTCTCCCTGCTGCCTCCACCAACCCCATTTGTTTAAGAAGTACCGACTGCGTGCTCACCTTGAACAGAGAGTGGCCTCAGCGGCCCATGTGAGATTATAGATACTCTCTTGTGTTCACTCATCCCAGGGTTTCAGAGGGTATGTTTACTGGAAGCCACTAATTCATTTTCAAGTAACGTAAACATCTCTGAATTTAGGGCACAGAAGAACGAAGGACTGATCTATCTCGACACTACTGAACGCTACTGTTGGTGTTCACTTAGACAAAGTGACCAAATAAACTCTTTAAAATCCTGACTTAAAATATTACTTGTAGGAAGGAATACAAAATGATACAACCACTCTGAAAAACAGTTTGGCAGTTTCTTAGAGTCAAACATATAGTTAAATATGATTGATATAATCTTGGGTACCTACCCAAGAGAAATAAAAATCTACACTCACACAAAAACCTAAATGCAAAGGCTTATAGCAGCTTTACTCATCATCATTCCAAACTGGAAACAACCCAAATGTCCTTCAGTGGAAGGAATGGATAAACAAACTGTGTTATACCCATATAATGGACTACCACTAAGTAATAAAAAGGAATACTCTGTTGATACATGCAACAACATAAATCTCAAAAAGAGTTAAGTAAAAGAACCCAGGCTCAAAAATATCCTTGATATGTGATTCCATTTTTATGACAGTCTGGAAAAACCAAAATTACAGAGAGGAAAGTGGTTGTCGGGGGTTAAGAGAGAGGAAAAGGTTTGACTACAAAGGGGTAGCATGAGGGCTTTTGGGGAGAGGGCGTAAACGAAACTGTTTTATATCTTGAGTATGCTGGTGTGTGGTAGGCAGAATAATGGCCTCAAAAGATGTTCACACTCTAATTCCTCGAATCTGTGAATACGTGAATGTTACAGGGTAAAAGGGACTTTGCAGATGTAATTAAGGTTGCTAATCAGCTGATCTTAAAATGGAGAGAGGGTGCCGGATTATCTGGGTGGGCTCACTATAATCAGATGGGTCCTTAAAAGTGGAAGGGGGAGGCAGAAGAGTCAGTAAGAGACATGCCATGGAAGTTGCAAGGGAGATATGAACCATGAGTCTAGAAGCTGAGAACCGCCAGGCCTGGCAGCCAGCAAGGAAACAGAACCTCACTCCTACAACCATAAGGATTCTGCCACCAACCTGAATGAGCAAAGAAATGGATTTTCCCCTGGAACAGAACATGGCCCTATCAATAGCTTGGTCTTGACCTTATGAGACTCTAAACAGAGAAACCAGCTGATCTGATGGATTTCTGACCTATGGAAACTGGGTGATAATTAACTTGTGTAGTTTTAAGCCTTTAATTTGTAGTTGTCTGTTACAGCAGCAAAAAAAAACTAATACAGCATTGCCACACAACTCTGTACTTGTCAAAGCCACTAGGATAGAACTATATCCCCCAAAAAGTGCTTTTACTGTATATAAATTTAAAATGAAAATTGTTTAATGTTCTTGCTTTTAAAGACCATTACCAATGACAAAAAGAAAAATTTTAGCCATATTTCTTCACTTCTTTAGTCCTTAATCTCCACAGTAACTCCAACTTGGAATTTGCTCTGTCTTGGTCCCTTCTTGCCTTATCTACTGCCTGCAACTGATCTAAGTTCCTGAAGAGGAAGGCCACTTTCTATGCCACTGACCAGCTGAGAGCTCATGGCTGATGTCAAATAGGTCAGAACTTACCGCTTTCCTAGGACTTTGAACAAGAGGAAAGGTCCAAATGAGGAAACTGAAATGTCAAAGTCCATTTCAAAGAAACTTACTGGGAATTCTCCAAGACAGAGGGTTTCTATCAATACAGATACATCAGAACCAATAGTCAGAGACCAGAGTATTGGCTGACTCACCAGGCCTTTTAGCAGCTAATGGAGGAGTACTTCGAGAAATGCTATAAATCCAACATTTTTCCTCTGAAGAATTAATTTATGTGGAGTCCCTTTTCTAATCACTAGACCATCCCCACCCTCTACTTCCAGCTCACCACCACTGTTAATAGCTTTCCTAATTTTTAACAAAGCTGAAGGTAGTGCTTTCCCAATTTTCTTATGGTATCCTGCTATCTTACCAGGCCTGCTCAAAGGAACAGCATTTCTCTTTAAAACTGGTTTTTTAACTACTCTCGGCAGCCTACAGCCAATTAAGAGCCCATGAAGTAAGTTAAATATACCAAAGTGTAGATTTCTAGATTCAACAAAGAGATCAATAAATACTTACTAAGTGCTTTCTGTGGGCAAAGCCCTGGGAAGTATAAAGAAGCAAAACACAGATGGTCCTTATTTATGTACATGGCTTACAATGTCATTAGACAATGATAAAACTAATAGCAATCTAAGACGACAAAGTTACAAGATCATATACAAAATAATGCTACAGGGGTTCAGGCGCCTGGGTGGCTCAGTCGTTAAGCGTGTGCCTTCGGCTCAGGTCATGATCCCAGGGTCCTGGGATCGAGTCCCACATTGGGCTCCCTGCTGGGCAGGAAGCCTGCTTCCCCCGCTCCCACTCCCCCTGCTTGTGTTCCTGCTCTCGCTATCTCTCTCTCTGTCAAATAAATAAATAAAATCTTTAAAAAATAATAATAATAATGCTACAGGGGTTCAAAGTGGGGAGAGACTGTGGCGGGGGTGCTCAAAGAAAGAAAGCTTTGCCAGGAGCTGGAAAAAAAATGCAAGAGTGGTGCAGAGGATTCCTCCAAGACAGGACATCTTCTTAAAAAGACAAATCTAGAAACTCCACCTGCCAAAGTCTCCCTCTTAGCATACATCTCCATAAAAATTGAACAGAACTTCAAAGAAAAAAAAAATGACCCGGTTTAAAAAAAAAAAAAAAAGAATTTTGGGATTCTGAATTATTTAGACTAATAGCTAACTTCACAGAAATTCATTTTTTACATGTATCTGTTGGGAGTGAAGATGACTGACATTTCTGGATGGTTCTGGCCTTCTGTGGTCATCCCCGCAATCTGCCCCTCTACAAGCAAGGAAAGAAATGCCCACCTAAGGCAGTCTCCACCTGTAACGGAACCATATGGGCTGGTTGCAACCGAATTGACATGGGAGCCCTTCCGCTCAGTGTACAAAATATGATACAGGCTGCTAGAATGGTCATTTCCTTTAATTACACATTATTAGTTAGAAATAGGAATGGTCCTAGCACATGCCAACCCCAGTCCCAACATCTTCAGCATCTGACAGTCTTCTGTTCTGTACGCACTCTCACCAAAAGAGGTGTAAAACAATGTTCACAGCAGCTCTGTCCATATTAACCCCAAAGTGGAAACTAACCAAATGTCTGCCAGCAGCTGATGGATGAATAAATTGTGGTACATTCATACAATGGGATGCTACAGAACAAGGAGGATGGACAACCTGCGGCTGCACACTACAACGTGGGTCAATTTCACAAGCATGACGTTGCCTGCAAGAAGCCACACACCAAAGCAAACATACTATAGGGTTTTATGTACATAAAGTTTATTTTTAAAAAAATAAGCTAATCTATGGCATTAGAAGTCAGAAGAATGGTTACTCTAAGGCAAAAGGGAGCTAGTGACTGGGAGGGACCCTAATGGGACTTCCCCAAAATGTCTGTTTCTTAGTCTGACAAGTGGTTACAAGGGAGTGGTTACCTAATAAAAGCTTTATTAAGCTGTACCCTAGGATAACACTTTTCTATATGAATGCTTTATTTCAATGAAAAAATAACTTATCTTAAAGAAAATTCAAAGCTGTTGTATTAAAGGATTATAGTAAGAGAATCAAAATTTTCACTTCACAGTTGAAGAGTTACATGCGTATTCACATCCACAATTTTTTTGTTTAAATGACTTATTGTATATAGTGACTTTGTTTTAATGTATACTTAGGTGGGAAATATCGTTCTTAGGATCTCTGCCTTGACACAGATCGAAGAGGATGATTTATTACTCTATTTCATTAGTCTTGGTGTATCACTCTTAGAAGACTGTGAAAGAATAGGAAGAGGAGGAGGGGAGAAAGGGGGAGGAGGAAGAAGGAGGAGGGGGAGGGGAAGGGACAGCGGCAGGGGAAGAAGGAGAGGAAGAAGAAGAAGAAACAGCTTCTCTAGTCTTTTCTTTAAAACCTCTGGGGGAAAAAAATAGGGTCACCAGAACACGTTCTAGTGCTGCATAACTATTTGTTTAAAAATCTGTTACAAGGTAAGGGGCAGGGACTAGATGTCCCCAGTAACTCCCACTCTATCTAAACTACAGCCGGGCTCAGGAAATAGCACATCAGACTGTAGGCTGATCCCAGCTGAGAGGTGTAACCCAAACAATCTACTATCTGCCCCGTGTGCTGGCTGCTGATCCCACATCTGCCATTAAGTAGAGAATTTTCCTCCTCATGAATAATTGTAGCATACATCTTCTCGTCAAATTAACACTGAGCAGAGAGAAAAGCCCTCTGCCCTGCCCTCATAGGTCAGCTCTTAGAATAAACACCAATCCAGATAGCATTTGGAGGTCATGGTTTCCCCGATGACTGTGAAAATGGAGAGGGGAGAAGAGGTCGTCAAGAGGAGCTGCCTTTCTAAGGGGGGTACGAGATGAAGCCCCTGAGGAAAGGCCAGAGCCTTGCCTCCGTTACCCTTTCGCGGAGAGCACCCGCCTACCATTCTGCTAACACCTGCTAGTCCCCCGGGCCGTTCGCAGAGACTGCGGCACAACCTTGGTGAAGGAAGATGCTGGGGGCTGCTTGGGCCGGCAAACGTCAGCCTCTGGTGCTTGAGAAAGCCTTGGCAGACACCGGCAGGGACCCCCGATAAACTGTCACCTGTCAATCACTTGACCTAAATACTCTAGCCACTGGGGGAATCGGAGGGAGGGGGTTAGCCGGAGCATGCTCAGTAATCGGGATGACATCACTTAATCAATGCCGGGGACGGGAAGGCTGCATCAGCAGCCTCGAGCGGGCTGCCAGGAATATGTCAGCGGGGATCGGGAGGCTCCCATTAACTCGGTCCCTCCCCACGCGGCTCGCATACAAAGAGGGCACCGTCAGCTACACACGCTGGGGACAACGGAGGGTGAAAGGGCGGGGGGAAAGGCCGGTTTATTTCATTGACATACTGCTTTAAGAACTAAAACCCAATGGTATTCCCTGCCCCCACCGGCAGCCCGGGCTGCAGAAAGGGAGCCAAGTGGGGAGGGGGGAGGGGAAGAAGGGAGGAAGGGAAAGGTAGGAAG
This sequence comes from Zalophus californianus, assembly GCF_009762305.2. Lineage (NCBI taxonomy): Eukaryota > Metazoa > Chordata > Mammalia > Carnivora > Otariidae > Zalophus > Zalophus californianus. The sequence continues at coordinate 115,029,506 of NC_045597.1, read as the reverse complement.
GGAGATCGGGGGCGGGAAGGAGGGGGGGTTGATCCAACCACACAAAGTAACTTCTACTCCTGGGCAGAGAGGGACTATTTGGCTGCGCTCTAGGCCCTTAGCCCCACAGATGTGAGCACACATCTCCACCCAGGGCGAAGCACATCCGACGGTCTGTGGACACCAGGTGGGAGGTGGCCTCACTGGGGAGGGGTCAGACCCGGAGACCACATCCAGGGCAGCCTGGGTTGAGAGGAAACAGGAGACACACCAGGCCTTCCCGGGGACACCAAGGCCACCAGGGTTCCCCACACCCCTTTCCTTCTGCACGCAGGGCAAGGTGAAACGCCGTGGAGAGCCGCGTCTACACGGCGTGGGAGCTCCCAGCCGAGGCTAGGATTTTTCCAGTACCTTTTTTTTTCTTTTCCTTTTGCTAAGGTCGTGAGAAGAACAGGTAAAGTGTTCGATAAATCGAACTGATGCCTGGAATCATTTGTGGGCTACAGAGATCATACTCTAAGGGGAGCCTGGGCACCCCGCTTGAGGATAACACGAGCACTCTACCCACGCGGCGTGGCCAAGACGGGGAACAATAGGCCCACGACGGCCCCCACCCCGAGAACAATGGCGGCGCCGAACCCTTCCCTCGCCCCCCACCTCTACTCTCGCCACCTGGGCCCGCCCCGCCGCCCCCAGTCACCTCTCCACCGCCCGGGAGCGAACTATAGGGAGTGGGGGAGGGGGTTTCTCTTCTAGTCTACGCGAGAAGGCAGCCCTGTGGGGGATGTCCGAAGGGGCGGCCGAACACCTCTGCGGTCTGGGGCGTTCGGGCGCCCGGCTGCGGCGCGAAGCAGCAGGGGAAACCACACGTCCCGGACACTTACCCCAATCACCACGGTCTCGTCGCCTTTAAATTTGGGGATGAATTTGTCCCCTCGGAGAATCTCCGCTTCGTTGAGGGGCCGGAACCGGCACATCACTTTGATGCTGCATTCAGCTGGATCCGCCATCTCGGCCGGCGGCAGGGAGGGGGCGCGGGGATGGGTGGGGGGCCGGGGCTCAGCAGGACGTGGGAGGAGGCCACGAACCGCACCGCCTGCAGTGAGGCCGCCTCCTGCAGCCTCCGATGAAGCTTTTCAGCAGGTCATCGCGAACTCGGCGGGCTGGGCAGCTCGGGCCGCTCCCAGACCGGGTAGGCTTCTATCAGCCTCCGGCCCCTCCGGCTGCAGACCTGCCCTCCCTGGCCTTGCCCTAGCCCGGCGCGGCGCTCCAGGCCCACCTGCCCGCGACCACGCGGCCGGCGGACGAGGCGATGCGCAGGGAGCGAGCCTCGCCCGGCTCAGACCTCCCGGGCTCCTGCGCGCTCAGCCATCCTGCATCAGCACCACCGCGCTCGACCGCCTCCCCGGCCCGCCCCTTCGCCCCGCCTACCTCCGGCTCGCCCCGGGATGGTGACGTCACTGCGGAGATCCGCCCCGCCCTCCCCCCCGGCTGGAGAGTGGAGCATCCCGGGACTTGTAGTCTCTGCCTGCCGGTGGAAGGACAAGGCTACTACTTACAGTTGGCTTTTGGGGACAGCGGTGGTACCCCAGGTGCCACCTCCGAAAGCCTGCAGTTCTGGTCTAGCTGCCCAGGTCAGGAAGAGGGTGGAGGTCATATCCAGCATTCCCAGTTAAAATCTCTATATAAACCAGACCTATATCATCTCTTTACATCTTCTCATGATCTCCAAGGAGAAGCCCTTAAGACAATGTCCAGCAAAAACGTTATGGAGCATTTTCTCTGTGCTGAACGGTTTTGTAAGAGTTGCGAGGAAATCAAGGGGAAAATGAGATTTGCGTGAATATTTGAAGCCATCATTCCCCAAAATGCCTGCACAAACCAGTTCACAACATATTTTGGGTCAGGGACTGCTTTAATATCTGATGAAAGCTCAGAACATTTTCCATAACAAAAACCAAAAACAAATAAACTATACACGCCCATAGATTTTTCACACGATTTCATTGGATTTGGGGACAACTGAAGCCTGCCTGTGGCTGCCTGGGTAAGAACCTCTTAATTACTATTAATAATAGTGAGGTTTACAGAACCTCTGCCTAATGCCTACTTAGAACCTATAGAATGAACAGAATATATATAGGATCAAGTTCTAAAGTCCTTTGCGTAATATAGGCCCCATGATCAGATTTTTGCCTACTTATTGGCCTCATTTCCTACGCTTCTTGTCTTAATGTTTACACACTGACAAATACCAAACTACTTGTGGCTTCCTCCGATCACCTCTTGCTCTGCTTGTTCTGATACTTTGTTTAAGCCATTTGCTCTCTAGGGGTCACCCATTCGTGCCTATTACTAAGTAAGTATATTAAATAAGGCTCACAGAGTAAAAAGTAATAGAAACCCAACTGGAGCCACTGTGGCAAAAGGAGAATTTATCAGAAGAATCCAGATTATCTTGCTTATTCTAAAAAATGATTAAAGAGTCAGGGAAAAGGCAGGCTACCAAGGCACTCTATCTCTTGTCCCTGTTTCCTCTTTGTATTGGCCTCATTCTTTCGCACTCCAGATCATCCCTCCCAAATGTCAGGAAACCCAGCTGCCAAGAGTCCCTGGGATTCACCCTTCAATTTCTACCAGTAGATAAGGTTAGATGTTTGCTTGGAGTTTTGGTTTGGAAAAAAAAAAAAAACAACTAGTCTGTGATTGGCATGGGCTTAGCTGTCTAGCCCTAGACCACTCAATCAGAGTCAGGAACTTTGTAAGATCTTTGAGGAATACCATGGTGGGAAAGTTCCCAAAAGAAGAGGGATGCTATTCCCAGAAAAAGAACATGGTGCAGGGCTGGCCAAACAATTAGATGTCCACTCTCCCTTTCTGGTGCTACCTTTTCCTTTTTGATTCAACTCAACCATCCCTCCTTAGGAAGGCTTCCCTGACTTACTAAACATCCACAAAGGGTAGGTGTCCTCCTTGTTGTCCTCATAATCTTCTATGCACATCTCTATCACTACACTCTCATGGGCAATGATTTCTGCCTCATCTTTATGTCTCTAGCATCTAGTGCATAGTAGGCAGCATGTTGAATAAGGAGTCCAACCTAGAAGGAAGCTCCACTTGAATAAGAATCCCAGCCCTGCCACTTAATAGATGTGGGAGCCACAGCAAGGTATTTAATTTAAGACTCAATTTTATCTCTGTCATTGGAATAATAAACATCTCATAGAGGTTTTGAGGAAATTAGAAGAAATAATACTTTTAAAGCACCTAGCATGGTGCCTGACATGCACATAGTATAAACCCTTGAATGTTAGTTGTTGTTGTTGTTGTTGTTGTTGTTGTTGTTGTTGTTGCCTGGGCTTAAAAAAATTGAAGAGATGCCCAAGCACAGAAAACAAAAGAGAAAATAGATAAACTGAACCACATCAAAATGATACACTTTTGTGTATCAAAGGACACTATTAACAGAGTGAAAAGGCAACTCACAGAATGGAAGAAAATACTTGTAAATCACATATTGTAAATCATATTAAGGGGTATCTAGACTGTATAAAGAACTACTACAAATCGGGCGCCTGGGTGGCTCAGTCGTTAAGTGTCTGCCTTCGGCTCAGGTCATGATCCCAGGGTCCTGGGATCGAGCCCCGCATCGGGCTCCCTGCTCAGTGGGGAGCCCGCTTCTCCCTCTCTCACTCCCCTGCTTGTGTTCCCTCTCTCGCTGTGTCTCTCCCTGTAAAATAAATAAATAAAATCTTAAAAAAAAAGAACTACTACAAATCAACAATAAAAGAAAATCTGATTTTAAAATGGGCAAAGGACTTTTAATAGGTATTTCTCCAAAGAAGATAAGCCAATAAGCACAGAAAATGATGCTCAATATCACTAATCTTACAGAAATACAAGTCAAAACCACAATGAGATACTACATCACATCCATTAGAAAGGCTGTTATAGAACACCACCAACAAAAACAGAAAATAAGTGTTAAAGAAGATGTGGGGAAATTGAAACCCTTGTGCACTGTTGGTGGGAACATAAAATGGTGCAGACACTATGGAACACAGTTTAACAGCTCCTCAAAAAATTAAAAATAGATTAGCATATGATCCAGCAATTCTACTTCTGCATATATATATTCCAAAGAATTGAAATCAGGGACTCGGATATTTGTACACCCATGTTCATAGCAGTATTATTCTCAATAACTATTGTGGTATATTTTACCATAATTTTAAAAAGATAGAAACCCCTGTGTACCGTTGGTATGAAGATAAATTGGTGCAACCACTATGGAAAACAGTATAGAGGTCCTTCAAAAAAAATTAAAAATAGAACTACCATATGATCCAGCAATCCCACTTCTGGGTATATCCGAAGGAAATGAAATCACTGTCTCAAAAAGATCTATGTACTCCTATGCTCATTGCAGCATTATTTACAATAGCCAAGATATGGAAACAACTCAAGTGCCCATCAACAAATGAATGAGTAAAGAACACACACACACGAATATTATTCAGCCATAAAAAAGGAAATACTGCCATTTGCAACAACATGAATGGACCTTGATGGCATTATGTTAAGTGACATAAGTCAGACAGAGAAAGAGAGCTACTATATGATCTCACTTACATGTGGAATCTAAACAAACAAAAACGAACTCAGTGACACAGTGAACAGGTTGGTGGTTGCCAGAGGCATGGGGTGGGGGTGGGGGAATCAGAAGAAAGGGGTCAAAAGTACAAACCTCCAGTTATAAGATAAATAAGTCCTAGGGATGTAATGTACAACATGGTAATGAGAGTTGACAATACTGTATTGCCTATCTAAAAGTTGCTAAAAGAATAAAGCTCTCATCACAAGAAAAAAAATTTGTCACTATGTATGGGGACAGATGTTAACTAAACTTATTGTGGTGATCACTTCACAATATATACATATATCAAATCATTATGTTGTGTACCTGAAATTAATACAATATGTCAATTGTATCTCAATTTCTAAAAATATATAACATCAAAAGAACAAGAAATTGACCTTTGAAAACCTTCCTGAACAGCTCTAGCCCACAGGGCTCTCTGCTTCAGCACCTGAGCACTTGCTGCCTTGAAATGACATTCCTATTATTGTCTGGTACCATTCTTTAGTGTTTTCCATTTCACAATTCTTTCTGTTAAATGTCTTGTGTGTGTCTTGCTCCTGCATCTATGTTGTGGGGCTCATGCATTATTTACATGCTTGATAGGTATTTTCTGAATGATCAATCCATGTCCATCATGATCATGATAATGGCAAGGACAAATGAATAAATATATGAACCTGAAAATAAGTTGCATTGTAGATGGAGCCTTGGGCTCAAGACCTACATTTTTCATTCCTGTTCTTCTGCTAATGAGTTCTATAACTTTGGAAAATGTATTCAGCTTCTCTGAATGATTTTTTTTAAAGCCCATCTGTTGATATGGCACTAAAAATATTACCTATTCTAAATAAGTGAGACTTAAAAGAGAGATCTATGAGAAAATGGTTTGGAAGTAAAGTCTGGGAGAGATTGTGAAGAGATTGGGGGAATCACCCCTCCCAAGAAAACGTGAGAAGAAGAAAAAAAAAGGAGATCTATTAATATAAAGTTAATTATTCCAAGGCTTGGCATGATGCCAGGCACAAAGTAGCAACTCAATAAATGTCTTTCATACATTCATATATTATTCATTCATTCATTCAAAAATATGAATTTTCCATTACAGAAATGAATTCCCCAAGGACCCTAGTGGATGATTCATTTGCCTAAGGGAATGATTAAGTCCTGCTGCCCTGATGTTGGTTCCTGCTTAAATTAACAGGTGTGGTATGCTCTTCCAGAACAGTTACCCACTCCACTCCTCTCTTTCCTGCCCTGGCAAGGTCTTCCCCAAGCACGGATTTACGGGTCCTTGAAAGGTAGTTAGCCAACTCGCTGGGTAGCACAGGGTAAGGGACTCAAACAGACTCGAAGTTCCCTAGCCACAATTTCATCCAAGGCTTCCACCAGCAACACCAGCATGGCCCTCAAGCATCACTGCTGGAGATGAAACAGAAAGTGGAGAATTATCTGGATCATTCAGGCAACGATGAACAGTCTCACTTTGATTTGAGCCCAGTAGAAATCAAGGCCAAAGCCTTGAGTTCTCCCCCACACCCCCATTTTCTCCTGACTTATCAGAATCATTTTGTGAGCACACTGCTTCTCTCTATTCAGCTCACTCCTAGAGAGCAGTTTCTGTCCCAGTCTCTACTGCCAGTAAGAAGTATAAATTGAAGCAATATCTGGATTGTTCAAGGAAAAAAAAGCTTCAGAAATTCTTCTATCTGAGTGATCTAGGTAATCGCTTCAATTTTCACATCAGCTCCCTGTCTTCCACAGTCACTGGAATGGCCATTTAACTCAGACCCTGGGGTCTGCAGGTCCCTGCTGTGTGGGTTTAATCATTTCTGATTGCCCAGGCCCAGCTTCATTCCTGTAAGTACAAAAAAATACCTGGCCCCAATGAAGATTATAAACCAAATGAACAGATAAAAATATTTTTATTTTTATTTTCTTTTAAAGATTTTTTTTTTTTATTTATTTGACAGAGACAGAGACAGTGAGAGCAGGAACATAAGCAGGGGGAGTGGAGGGAGTGGAGGGTGAGGGAGAAGCAGGCTTCCTGCTGAGCAGGGAGCCCGATGCAGGACTCAATCCCAGGACACTGGGGTTATGACCTGAGCTGAAGGCAGACGCTTAACGACTGAGCCACCCAGGCACCCCTAAAAATACTTTTAAAGATGTTGGAAAAATCCCTTGAAAACCAGCAAAACTCACCTATTGCCACGGAATAGAAAATTTGGATGTCTTTTAAGATACAGCGCCTCAGTTCAAGATGTCCATGTAACCCAGCTCAGTGGGGAAGATGCAGAGATCACCTCCCTTTAACAGGACATTAGCTGATCTGAGGGCGAAAGCCCGTTCTCTGTCTAGCCAACACATCAACTGAGATTCATTGTACTAGATTAGAATTTTAGTATTAATTCTCATAGAAAAAAATTCAGGGCTTTGGACGAATAAGAGGCAAAACCACTTATTGTAAGGAGGGAGAGGAGATGAGAGAGAAAAGCCAAACTCTGCGTCTCAGGGGTGGGAGTGGGGGCACCATGACTGGGCGCTGGCAATCCCAGGGTAGAATGCGGACAGCAGGCACCAAGCCCTGGTTAGGAGCCGAGCATCAGGAGGTGAGGGGCAGGGACGCCCTGCCCTTTTGAGAGCCACCTCAGCACAATCCCAATGTGGCCTGTGGATTGACAACTCCCTCATCTTCCAGCAACTGTGCCTAAGTCCATTCAGACGCCATCTGGAGAGAGAATTCCACATTGGAAGTTCCTCTCAAACATCCACTCCCAGGAAAGGATGAAGAAGTAATGTAAACTTTACTTAAAATGTCCCAGGAATCATAGATGAGGGATTTCTATTGCACACCCCACAGTGAACTACTTAAAAATCACTAGACACTTCATACCTTCAAAATACCATCTCCACTGTGCACCACAAAAGGTCCCTTTCCCTCCTGACGCCCACATGACTCTTCTCTCCTGCTCCTGACTTCCCCTGCCCAGTTCATCCCCAGCGCAGAGCCAATAATCCATGGTGTCCCAGCTCTGTCCCAGGCTTGTAACCCCAAACTCATCGCAATGCTCAGCAAAGCACAGGGGGCTCCTCTAGTCAGCATCTCCATCCTCCTCAGACACTATGGGAAAGAGGAATAAATATAAACATGTTCTATGATCCACAGTGAAGAAACACAGCATCACCCTCAGCAATCAATGTCTTGGAAATATGTTAAAGACACCTGAGATTTCCAAGGTTGATGTTGTTCCCTATAGAGGTGCTCCTTTACTTTTTGAGTTAGTAAATGAGATGGGAGGGGGGTCAATAAAAGTCAAAGGAAAAGTATCCAAAGAGAAAAAGCTTTTTTTTTTTCTTTCAACAATTGTGTTAGTTATCACTGTGTAACAAATTACCCCAACACCTAGAAGCTTAAAACATTTGTTACTTCACAGTGAGTCAGGGATCTGGGCATCACTTAGCTGAGCTCTGTGGCCCAGGTTCTCTCTCTAATACAGCCAGGGCTATAACCATCTCGAGGCTCAACTAGGGAAGGATCCACTTCCAAGCTTGCTCTTGTGGTTTCTGGTAGGACTCCATTCCTTACTGACCATTGGCTACTCCTTGTCATGTAAACCTCCCAAGAGCAATAGGCATCAACAGAACAAGTGAGAGAGAAAAAACAAGACAGCTCTCAGTTTTTGTTTTTGTTTTTGTTTTTTAAGATCTATGTATCTATTTCAAAGAGAGAGCGTGCTCCCTCATGAGCAGGGGGAGGGGCAGAAGGAGAGGGGAGGCAGACTCCCCACTGAGTGCAGAGTCCTGCTCTGGGGCTGGATCCCACCACCCGGAGATCATGACCTGAGCTCCTGAGCTCCTGAGCTGAAACCAAGAGTGGGATGCTCAACCAACTACGCCACCCAGGCACCCCAAATATCACAGTTCTTATAGCTTAATCTTATCCATTCTTTTTGTCATGCTCCATTGATTAGATGCAAATCACTGGTCCAGCACACTTTCAAAAGGAGGGTATTCCCCTTAGGTGTGAATAACAGGAGGCACAGATCACTGGGACCATCTTAGAAGGCTTAACAACCAATAAATGAATTAACTGTCACTTACTATCACTTATACTGAAATATGGCAGAGAGTAGAATTAAGCAGTATAACTTTGGAAACAGACCCTTCTCTCAAAGAGTTTCAGTCTAGTTGGGAGATAAGATATACAGAGATAAAAGAAAAACAACAACCATTCTAAGCCAAAAATAAATAAATAAATAAACCCCCCCCACACACAAAAAAAACTTAAGATATCTATCATCAAAGGAAAAAAGCAATATATTAAACTTTGCAAAAATACAAAATCCCAGGGGCACCAGGGTGGTTCATTTAGTTAAGCGTCTGCCTTTGGCTCAGGTCATGATCCCAGGGTCCTGGGATCGAGCCCTGCATCAGGTTTCCTGCTCAGGGGGAAGCCTGCTTCTCTCTCTCTCTCTCTGCTGCTCCCCCTGCTTGTGCTCACTCACTCACTCTCACTCTCTCTCTGTGTGTATCAAATAAATAAATAAAATCTCTAAAAAAAATACAAAATCCTACACATCAAAAGTCATACACAATAATAAAATAAAACAATCCACTAAGGAAGGTTTTTGCAACATATATGACAAAGAGTCAATATTGTTAATAAAGAATTCTCATAAATCAATATGTCAGTTGTAATGCATAATAGAAAAACTAACCCAGAGCATAAAAACTCAATATACAAAAGAATTACAAATTATTCTTAAATGCATGAAAAACTATTCCACCTCATCAGTAACCAAAGTAATGCCTATTACATTGGCAAAGTTACAAAGAATAATAACCTGCAATATTGTACTATATACAGGGAAGGCAGGCTTCTCTTACCCTACTGGTATGAAGGTAGATGTGTATAATTTTTCTGGGAGGTCAACATGAACCAAACCCTGAAAAGTGTACAGATATAGACTTCCCACTAAAGTAACAGAGATACCAGACATGCAAGCACTTGTACCTTCAGGGAACAGGAAGTGCAAAGTGGAATGGAGATATCTGGGGACTAAAAATGGAAAGTGAGTTTATGCAAAATCATTGAGAGCCTTGGACAACAGATCATGGTGTCTGGGTGGTATTCAACTGGTAGTGGGAAGTCACTAGAAGTTTTTAAGTAGGAGAGTAATGTGATGAAAGAAGAGTTCTAAGCCCAGTTAGAAACATCAGTGAGATAGGAATCCAGGGATAGAATGAGATAGACTCATCACTCTCTCCACAGGATCTCTGATCCTCCCCCTCTGGCTTCACTGTCCAGCAGATCCAAACAGATAGCCCTTTTTAATGAATGGAAACTTGGATGAATATCTCCAGCCTTTTAGGTTCCTTTGATCTCTGACATTTGAAGCCTAGCAGCATGAGCCAGAGGGAGGGAGATATCACCTCCCATCAGGCATGGAACTGGACATACCTCAAATGGCAGCAAAGGAAGTACATAATCCAGGGTGTGTCACCTAGGATTTCTTGGGTTGCAAGCAACAGAAGTCTACTTGAGCTAGCTCAAGCAAAAGCAGAAAGGGAGTTAATTGTAATTCTTGACAAAATAAGGCTGGACTGCTACTGGGCTCAGAAATAAACTAGAATCAAGGACTTGAATATTTAAAGTTTTCTGTCTTGTCTTTGCTTCTTTCTGGGCACAAGCTTTCTTCCTTTTCTCTTTGCCTATAGGGTTCTTTGGCTTCTCTAGGTTATATCACAGAATAGTCAGCTCTGCCAGCTCAAAAGTTTGTATATCCAACAAGGTGGAGAATTACAAAAGCTCTGTCTCTCTCAGCCCCAATATCAGTCTCTGGGGAAGGATCCTGATGGGCTCAGCTCAGGTAAGTTTCCTCTGTTGGACAAATCAACTAAGCTGAAGGGCAACATCATGTTCAACAGTCATGGTTGTCAGAAGTAATCCCTTAAAGCGGACTGTGGTGGGAGAGGGTGAGTGGGCAGGTCACAGGAAGGGGGAAGCACTGGAAAAACACCATGATGTTGCTATCAGTGGAACTTGGAGAGTAACAGAGGCCATAAGAGAGACATCATCTTTCCCCTACAGAATTCTTCCCCAAATTGTTGCTGATACAGCAGTATTCAATACTGTATGCCTTCCATAATATCCCTCATTTCAGATTCAATTCTACCAGACAAACGTCCCCCCTTTCTGTTCCTCTCTGCCAACTTCTCTCTCTAACACACACACACTCACAGAGACAGAGACAGAGAGAGACTACCTAATGACAGTCAGTAAAATCCAGAGCTAACAGAGTCCTGATATGGCCACCAGTCGGCCTGCCACCATTAGCCTCTGCTTTGGGAAGCCAACTGACTTGCTTGGTCCAACTGCCCTGTAGACAGCTTGAAGGTGACTCTATTTTTTTCCTTAAATGACCCATTTCCTTTTGAGAGAAGATAAATTGAACTTTAAAGAATTAACTGGAGAAGATACTTTAAACTGACCCAGAAAAGATATGAATTTGATATATTACTTAAAAAACCCAGCCCTGAAAACACTTTAGTGAAGCTTCCAGGCTCTGCTAGTATAAACACATAGTTGTGAGGAGGGTGACAGCTTGAACCCATTTGACAAATGATTCCCCAGCCCCATTTGAAGGACTTCTTACTCCTACAATACACGTTGGCAATATTCAGCTTTTTAATTCTGATTGATGAAAATTAATTGAGTTTATGTTGTTTCTTTGTCCACTTTTACTGGTATTCATCTGTCCACCTCAGCAAAATACCAGCATCAAAACGTGAACTCTAGGACCCAATTTTTTTCTATTTAATCCATACTATAAGCACTCAGTTATATATGTGTATATTTATGTTTATATACACACATGTATATATTACATATATATGATGGAGATCTTTGTTCTAGTGTTTTGAAAAATTTATTCATTGACTCATTTATTCCACAGCTATCCACAGACATTCATTCACTCCGCAAATATTTGTAAAATACTCACTAAATGCCAGATACTGTTCTGGGTGCTGGGGATGCAATAGTGACAGGATAGACATAATCGAAGCCCTCATCATCCTACATCCTACTGGGAGAGGTAGACGATAAACAAATGATAAGTATGTGCCATGATATGTCACACAGTAATACAAGCACTGAAGAAAAAAGTAAAGAAGGGTAAAAGGCTTGTGAAGAATGGTGGTTTCTATTCCAGTTCAGGTGACCAGGAATCACAAGAAATCTGGAGATATACTTCAATCCTTAAACTCTAACACAAGAAGAAACGTAAGGGAAGACACACAAACAAGTACACAAAAAAAAACAAATAAAAGAGAAAGAATGAAGGGAAGGATTTAGGAACAGAGGGACGATACTAGTTAGCTACTGCTGAATAACAAACCACTCCAAAATGCAGTGGCATAAAACAAGAACCATTCATTATTTCTCAGCAGACTCAGGGGTCCCTGGCAGTTCTGCTAAACTAAACTAGGCTGGACCCTGCTAACCTCGGCTGGGCTCCCTCATATTTCAGGGGATCGGCTGGTTATCAGTGGGTTCTACGATGCTCTTGACTCTTCTCCAAATGTCTCTCGCATCACTCAGGGAGGAGGCCAGTCATGGTGTCAGGGCAAGAGACAGGTGTGAGAGTGAGCAGGCCCAATCACGTAAGGGATTAAGTGTAATTGTGCATGTATTTTTCAAACCTCTGCTTGCCTCACATTTGCTAACATCGGTCACACCAAACCCATGGCTGAGACCAGAGACACAGTGAGAGGTGACTGCAAAGTTACAGGGCCAAGGGTGTAAATAGGGACTGCATTGTGTCCCCCTCAAATCCATATGTTGGAGTCCTAACCTCCAAGGTGACTGGATCTGGAGATACAGGATCTTTAGGAAGGTAATTAAATTAAACGAGGTCATAAGAGTGGGGTTCTAATCTGATAGGACTGTGGCCTTCTAACAAGAGGGAGAAAGCCCTTTCTCCTTCTCTACCATGTGAGGAACATAGGGAGAAGACAGCCATCAGAGGCCAGGAAGAAAGCTCTCACCAGAACCTGACCCTGCTGGCACTTGACCTTGGACTTCTCAGCCTCCAGAACTGTGAGAAAATCGATTTCTGTTGTTTAGACCCCAGGCTATGGTACTCTGTGATGGCTGCCCAAGCTGACTAGGACAGGTCTGGACACATCAAGGCCATTGACTACCACAAGAAGGGAAGAAGGTAGGCAGGGAGAAAGAGAGGTCTGCTTCTTTTAAAATGTGCATCATTGAAAAGATGAACATATTTCACTCTCCTTTGGAAAGTGGGTCGCGTGCTCTGTGACCATCTGCAACCCCCATCTGTAAGCAGAAGGCAGTGAGAAGGTGAAGAGGATTGGGACCAGGCAGAGAGGGCCCAGGACTGGCTCACTTCGTTCCAAAAACATTTAGAAATGGTTTGGGGATTTTCCATGCTGGGAACAAAGCAAAGTGTTGTGTGAAACGTTTTCATTCCACCTGGACAGCTCTCATCATAGCCTATTCTCTTCCTATCTTCAAAATGTCTGGTAAGCCGTAGGAATAGATTTAAGCAATCTCTACTCCCAAGGTGGGGCTTGAATTCACAGTCCTGAGATCAGGAGTTGCATGCTCTACCGACTGAGCCAGCCAGGTGCTGGCTCATAGGAATAGATTTAAAAAACAAAAGATGTCTTTCTACTTAATAGACTTTGAGGACAACTATAGGCATCCCTACTTTAAAATATAAATATGAGGAGCCTGGGTGGCTCAGTCAGGTAAGTCTCCAACTTGGTTTCAGCTCAGGTCATGATCTCAAGGTCATGATCTCAAAGTCATGGGATCAAGCCCCGTGTCAGGCGCCACGCTAAGCTGGGAGTCTGTTGGAGATTCTCTCCCTCTCCCTCTGCTCCTCCAGCTTATGTTCTCTTGCTCTCTCTCTAAAATAAATAAATAAATCTTTTAAAAAATATATAAATATAACATTGGCTTTAGCTAGCAAACCCACCTTAATACACTTTGGGTTGAGTTACTGCAAAATCCTAATCAAAAGAGAATATTTATTCATTCATTTGATGAGATTGATCACAAGATTCTGTCCTAGGAGCTCTAAGGCCTCCTCTAACTCAAAAATGAAATGTATCTTCTTGATAGCACAGGAGCTACTAAGAGAAGCAAGAGAAGCAAGACACTGTGTTCCCAGTGGAGGAACAAAGACTTGGAAAATAACTGTGTGAATGTTTGGGCTTGCCTTTGTACATTCGGAAGAGTGGACCTGCAGCATTTACAGAGGAAAGCCATGTTCTTGTGGGAGAGATATAGGGTCTCTCCCGGGGGGAGGGGTGGGCAGACATGCCACTGTCACTACCCTGAAGAGGGAGGCAGGCCTCAGGCAGGTGGAAGACGGTTCTAGGTTCTCATGAGGCCTCTCTGTTTGGAGCCTGGACATCAAGGGATGCAGAGGTGGCAGGACCTGAGAGTGTGCGGCCACATCACTGCAAGCTCCTGTATATAACCCAAAGATGCCCCTTCCTCTGTTTTCAGGCATAAGGAGTGGGAGAAGAAAGTTGAAGGAGTGACTATTGCTTCTCTTCCACCAGGAGGGCCAGCTCACCAAAGAATGAAGGCACATGCCTCACTGACTCAGGGAAGGTCCTTTCATGGCTTCTTATCTCTGGACATTAGCAGAATGGCCTCTATAAATACTGACTCTGTAGAGATCCCACCATACCTGCCCAGCCTGCTGGGACCCCTGGCTCCAGGGTGCCTCCTTCCAGGCATAGGAAGATTTCCTCTGGTGGAGAAGCTCTGTAGAGTGAAGTGAGGTGTGTAAGGTGGACAAAGCAGCTGTCTTGGGTTGAGCTCCCTAGAAGCAGAGCCTGAGATGGGCGTCCCCAGGGAAGTGGGTTCTTGAAGAGGGAGGGAAGCAGGGAGTGAGGCATAAGACAGTGGTTCCACAGAAGACTGGCTTCAGCCTGGTCCTACCAGAAAATTTGGCATGCAAACTGTCCCACCTTGAGGCAAGGGGTAGTGTTGTCTACCCCTGTGTCAGTCACTGGCTGTGTGCTGCACCCTCCTGGCTGGGAACTGTTCCCAGCTAACACTCCTGGAGGCTGGGGAGGGGAGCACAGCTGGTAAGAGGGCCTGGCTGGGGCAAAGTGGTGTCCACAATGCGGGGACATACTCAGCAGAGAGAAGGACCCACGTGTGCAAAGAGCATGTTGTATTGGGAGATCAGTTCTGCGCGGGTGTAAATTATGACGGTGTAAGCAAACGCCACATGAGGTCATGCAGGTGAGAGTACAGGCTGCCTGTAAGGTGCCAGTAAAATGTCCCATATCCGTAGTTCTCACAGGCTTGCTGTGAAGACCAGTGGGACCCAACAGACAAAATGTTACCCCAGAAACTGGAAAAGCTCTAGACATGTGTCAATAATTTAAGAAAAATTTAATAAGCATTAGGATTGTGTCCCGTATGCCAGGCACTGTGCTAGGCGCTAGGGATACAGCAGGAACAAACACAGGCTTGGTTCATGCCCTCACAGAGCTGATGAGTTTGTGCGGGAAGTGGATATCACAGACCTACAAATACCTATTGAATCGCAACTGTGGCAAATACTTTGGAAAGAAAAAGTGCAGGATGCGGGGTGATATGGGTTGGAGCACTGAGGTGATTGGGGAGGGCTCACTGAGCAAATGCCATTTAAACTAAGGTGGTGGAAGAATAGGGAATGGAATGTGTGAAAAATGAGAGGGTAAGGATAATGGTGGTTTTGAGGGGAAAAAAGAAGCTTGCGGGTCTTGAGCGGACAGACAAGCAATGGGCCAGATAGTTCAAGGATCAAAGGTTGAACCATGGAGATTTGATTTTCAAAAGTAGATCAATAGACAGGTCTATCCAGAGATGGATAGATCCCTAGATATATAGATGTATAGATAGATGATGGATAGATATAGAATAGACTCTCTCTTTCTCTCTCTCATCTATCTATCTGCTAAAGCTGTCATACACTGAGATTTGTGATTCATTTCCTTCCTCTTACCTCCTTTTATTTATTTTTCATTTTTTTAAAGTAGGCTCCATACTGGGTATGGAGCCCAATGAGGGGCTTGAACTCATGAACCTGAGATGAAGACCTGAGCTGAGATCAAGAGTTGGACACTTAACCGACTGAGCCACCAAGGCGTCCCTCTCCTAGCTCCTTTTAGATGTTTTCAGATACATGTTTTCAATAGATACTAACATCCATTACAAATTGTCACCATCAGGTAGAGCACTAGATTTCAGGTAAGATGTATTTATTTACTGCTCACCCACATCACTAAATCCAGCAAATTCTTTATCTAAAATGTCTTTCCTATATATCCCTTCCTTTTATGTCCTTAACAATCATCCCAGACTAAGCCGTTATGACATCACACCAAAATTACTGCAGTAGCTTCCTCACTGCTGATTCTGCCCCTAGACACACTGCTCTCATATTTATTCTTCCAATACCACTCTAAAACATAATTCCACTTTATTAGTCCATAAACTATAGCCAGTGTGGTAAGGCAACAAACAGAAATGAGAGGTATAGCTGTAGAAAAACAGGAGGCAAAATTATACATAATTGCAGGAAAGATGATTATTCACCCCTCCCCCATTATAAGAGTTAGCTAAAAAGCTAATAGACCTAATATAAGAGTTCAATGAAGTGGCCAGAAGAAAAATAAATATATGAAATCACCCATTTTTCTATTCATCAGAAATAGTCAGCTTCATAAGGGAGATGAAATGCCATTGATAAGAGCTCAGGGTTTCCCGTAGGGGTGGAGACAAATGGACACTTTCCTTCCACGGACAGTAAGGAGAGTAAGACCCAGGCTCTGGAACTAGATGCCATGGATTTCTAGCATAACTCCACTTCTTCCCAGCTGAGTGACTTTGGGCAAGCTACCTAACCTCTCTGTGCCTCCATAGCCTCATCTGTAAAATGGGGATGATAATCGTGTTACTTCAGAAGTTATTAGGAAGATTAATGAGATAATGCACATTAAGTATTAGAGCACTGCCTGGCATAGAATAAGCCCAGTAAAAATGTTTACTATTATTATTTTTTAATTATTAACTCTCAGCCACACTTTGTCACCTGCCCTGAAATTTTGCATTAAGCCCAGAGTCCCACAAATTCTTCCATTAAAACAATTCTATGATCTCTTAACCTCCATCCCTTTGATGAATATATAGAGATTCAGTGCAAGTCCAAGACCCAGGCACAGTCCCAGTTCTCCATCATTATTATTGCTCCCTCCTTAGTTAAGGGAATTCTCTCCAAAAGCAATGAAAGCATGTAGGAATACAACTCAGCATCCACAGGGACAAAATTTTTATTATCTTAAATTCTAAGTTTAGCTCCTTGGAACTAGTCTCAAACAACTTCATTTAGAAGAGGATACTTACATTACCAACATTTTGACTTGAATGTAATTCTAGGTCCAAAAGAATTAACTCTATAAGTAAATGACTTTTGCCTTTTAATGACAGAAGCTCTTTATTTTTTTATCCTCTTAATTATCAAGGTTTCAAAAAATATTAGGATCCAGGTCTCAGCTTGGACATGCCAGATACAGATGTGTACTACCTTCATATTCCAAAGGCCTTAAAATAATGTAATGGCTGCATCTGGATAGTTTTGCCTTTGGAATCTAAAGATGACAAGGCATCGAAGTGATGTCTATTTGGAGGCAACAGAACATGCAATAGGGACCTCAAGCTAAAGATGAGTAAAACAGATTACCTAAAGTTCTTTGCTGTCTTTGTTTATTTCCCCTTTGTTACCCTGGGCTCTCAATAATCTTTAAAGAAATCTCCTAGCCTATTCTCAGCTGTGCCAAATGGACTTAAGGGAAGAGCTGTATGCTGTGTGCCCTCACACTTGGGCTGAACCCTCAAAATGAAAGTAGAGACCCCTGAGACCAGCCTATAAGTGGTAGGAGCGATTAGTGAGAGAGCCCCCGGAGAGAAGTGAATCTTAGAGCAGGAATGAGAGCTTTGAGGTCCAGCCAGCACTCCTCTCTTGGTGAGTCCTCCCCCACAGTCAGCCTTGAAGAATCTGGGCTAGATTTTATTAGGCTGGCCATCTGGTTCCTTTCAGCATAAACCTAAATAATGTTATTACAAGGGGGGATATTATATCATGTATCAGTACCACAGGGAGTTAGAGGTAAGTGTTATGAGAATTCAAAAAGAAAGAGAAACCATTTTTAGCTGTCAAGAAGTCAAACAAGACTTCAGAGAAAGTGACACTTGAGCAAAATAGTGGCTTAAACACACAAGGATTTATATTCTTTATAAGAAGGCAATCCAGGACTGATTTGGCAGCTCCAGGATATGACAAAGAACTCTGTCATCAAAGCAAAAAAGTTTTCTATGTTTCTACTATGTCATCCTCACCATGTAATTTCCACACGCAAGACTACCTCATTGACCAAGACGACTCCCAGTGCACCAGCCATCAACACCATGTTCTAGTCAACAAGAAAAGGCAAAGGGTCACAATTCATTCAGGATTGTGAATAACAGCTTCTTACAGCAGCTTTTTTCAGACAGAGGCAACATTTCTACTTACGATTCATTGACCAGAACTCATTCACATGTCCACACCTAACTGCTATAATCTTTTAGCTGGGTGCATTCCTGCCCCAAATAATGCTGGGGTTCTGTGCTTGAGGAGCAAGGGTGAAGGGATATTAAATCACTACTAGTCCCTGGCACTAGTTGTGAAATTTTGACAATTTCTAAACAAACTAATGATATCAATCAAAATATTCCAAAGAAAATCACTTCATCAGCAGAGTATAAAGTGGACTGGATGGGAATTTCACTCCCAGGGTGGTAGCCATGAGAAGCTGAGCAGACTCATTCCCCAGCAAAACAAGCAAAGCTCTTGGAAACTATTTTTTATTTATTTTTTAAAGATTTTATTTATTCATTTTGACAGAAAGAGAGAACACTCAAGTAGGCAGAGCAGCAGGTAGAGGGAGAGGAAGAAGCAGACTCCCCACGGAGCAGAAAGCCCAATGTGGTGCTCGATCCCAGGACCCTGGGATCATGACCTGAGCTGAAGGCAGACGCTTAACCAACTGAGCCACTCAGGCACCCCTGAAAACTATTTTTTAAAACAACCATTTGAATTCTATGGAAATTGTCCTAAGGGTATACAACACATAAAGAAACATTTATTCAAGAAATCTATTAAACTTGATAAGAGCAGTGAGTGTGTGGCATTTGAGTCACAACTCTCTACCTCTCACTCCCTACCCCATTGCAGCTTAATGGAAGCCCCACTCCAAGTAGGTATGGTCAAGAAGATGGAGCTCTCTTTCCCCTCACCTCTCAATCAACGGTTACCATATCTCACCAAGGCAGGTAAGCCACCAGCACTTCTCATCCCTTCCAACTTCAAGTTAAAGAGGCTAAACTCCTCTCTTCTTTCATCCAGCCTTAATCCATAGGATGGAGATTCTCTAACAGGCCTAACAAACCAAGAACACTGGGGCCTCATCCCCATCTGAACTTGCTCACTTGTAGGGTGGAGACTAAGCCAAGAGGACCAGAGGCCACCACACCAACCAGGGCTCAGAGTAGTGGCTCAGAGATTTTGCCTGAGAGGAGAGGCAGACCATAAGAAAAGAGAGGTGTAGTGGCCCCTGGGCGGCTCAATGGGTTAAGCATCTGCCTTGCGCTCAGGTCATGATCACAG
Source organism: Zalophus californianus (assembly GCF_009762305.2). Taxonomy (NCBI): domain Eukaryota; kingdom Metazoa; phylum Chordata; class Mammalia; order Carnivora; family Otariidae; genus Zalophus; species Zalophus californianus. The sequence goes on along the minus strand of NC_045597.1, from coordinate 115,010,147 downwards.
CATCCTGGGATCAAGCCCTGCCTCAGGCTCCCCACTTAAGGAGCCCACTTGTCCCTTTGCCCCTCCCCCAGCTCATGCTCTCTTTCAAATAAATACAATCTTTTTTTTTTTTTTAAGGAACTGATTATTTGAAGCAGTGTGCAGTAGTTCAAGCTTAAGAGTGCTCTAGAAAACAATAGCTCCTTTTAATTAAGAGCAATAAAGCTAAACCATAGGCTCACTAGTTCACCAGAGAGAACTAGGGAAAGAGACTGCTAAAAACAGCCCACCTGGGGTCAGAACAAACCTCAATGACTGGCCTAAAAAACTAGCCTTGGGAGGATTCTGAGAAGAGGGCAGAGTAGGAAGCACTGGAAATCTTTCTCCCCACCTAGACAATTGCAGTGGCAGAAACAGTCTAGTGTAACTACTTTGGAATTGCAGTAATTTTAGTCAATTTCAGTGCTTAGCACAATAGCAGTTACCCCAGCCCCCAGCCCCAGCCCTGTGGCAGGCAGCTGCGCACAGGTTCCTGGAGCAGCTTGCATACTGCTTGCAAAAACCAGGGTTGGCAAAAAGGACACTGCCCTCCAAATATCAGAGATCTGTTCTCTGATCACTGATTACTGCTTCTGATCACAGATGTACAGACAAAGAGTTGGTGGCCATTGTTGTCATATTTCCCTACATTGTTGTAAGCCCCTCCCTCTCTGGCTAAAGTGACTGCTAGGTGATTTAAAGGACCAGTGATTTTCTTCCCCTTTCATTTTTCAGTTTTTCTCATTTTGGGAGCCAGGCACTGAAGACTAGGACATTCAAAAGCAAACTCATATATGGGAGAAATTAGAAAGTCACTGTGCATAGCCAGGGAAAAGCATAGGCTCAGAAAAGACCTGAGAAGAACTAAAGTTTACACCTCAACCTGATCTTCAGTATAGAGAACAGCTAAAAAACAAAAACAAAACCCAGAAAACTCTGGGAAAGGGGAAGAACTTGAGTTCCAGACTTACTACATTATTTTTTTTAATTATTTTTTTTTAGGATTCTCTATACCTAACATGGGGCTCAAACTTACAACCCTGAGATCAAGAGTCACATGCTCTTCCAACCAAGCCAGTCAGGCACCCCAGACTTACTACATTATTAAATTCAAATGTTCAGTTTTCAACAACAACAACAAATCACAGTGCATACAAAAACAAGTATGGCCCATTCAAAGGGAAAATATAAACCAACAGAAATTGCTCCTAAAAGGCAGATCTATTAGAAAAAGGCTTTAAAATAACTGTCCCTAAAGATGCTCAAAAAACTAAAAGAAGTTATGGAGAAAGTCAAGAAAAACAATGTATGAACAAAATAGAAAACCTAAAAAGAAACCAAAAAGAAATTCTGGAGCTGGAAAATCACAATAATGGACATGAAAACTTCAAAGGGGGATTCAAAGGCAGATTTGAACAGGCCAAAGAAAAAATCAGCAAACTCAGAGATAGGAAAATGGAAATTATTGAGTCTGAGGTATAGAAAGAAAAAAGGGTTAAAGAAAACTGAACAGAGCCTAAGGGAGGCTAAGGATCAAGCAGGCCAATATACACATTGTGGAAGTCTCAGATGGGGAAGATAAAGGGTAGAGAGAATTATTGAAGAAACAAAGGCTGAAAATTTCCCAAATTTGATGAAATACATGAATATAAACATCCAAGAAGCTCAGTAAGACACATTATAATCAAACTGCCAAATGACAAAGATAAAGAGAGAGCACCAAGAAGGAAGTGACTCGTCACATACAAAGGATCCATAATAAGACGATCAGCAGATTTCTCCCTAGAAACATTGGAGGCCAGCAGGCAGTGGGCTGATATATGCAAAGTGCTACAAGAAAAAAACCTATCAACCAAGAATCCTATATCCAGCAAAACTGTCCTTCAAAAGTGAGGGAGAAATTAAGTTGCTCCCAAATGAACAAAAGCTGAGAGAGTCTATTGCCAACAGGTCTGCCCTGAAGGCGGTCCTGCAGCCTGAAATGAAAGGACACTAGACAGTAGCTTGAAGCTGTATGAAGAAATAAGGGCCTTAGTAAAGGTAAATACATGAGCAGTTATAAAAGCTATATTATTGTCACAATGGTCACTCCACTTTTTTTTTCTACACAATTTAAGAGACTAATGCATTTAAAAATATTATTAGTTTATCTATTTGGACATACAGTGTATAAAGACGTAACTCTGTAACATTGACAACTGAAAAGGGTAAGGGCTGAGCTGTTAAAGGAGTTTTTTTTTTTTTTTTTTTGGTTCAGAGGTGGAATTCAATGATTCATCAGTCACATATAACACCCAGCACTCATTACATCAAGTGCTTTCCTTAATGCCCATCAACCTGTTACCCCTTCCCCCACCCAAGCACCTCCCCTCCAGCAACCCTCAGTTTGTTTCCTAGAGTTCAGCATCTCTTATGATTTGCCTCCCTCTCAATTTTCATCTTATTTTATTTTTCCTTCCCTTCCCCTGTGTTCATCTGTTTTGTTTCCTAAATTCCACATATGAGTGAAATCATATGGTATTTGTCTTTCTCTGACTGACTTATTTCGCTTAGCATAATACCCTCTAGTTCCATGTCATTGCAAATGGCAAGATTTCATTCTTTTTGATGGCTGAGTAATATTCCTGTGTGTGTGTGTGTGTGTGTGTACCACATCTTCTTTATCCATTTATCTGTCAATAGATATCTGGCCTCTTTCCATAGTTTGGCTATTGTGTACATTGCTGCCGTAAACATTGGGATGCAAGCACCCCTTCAAATCACTATGTTTATATCCTTTGGCTAAATACCTAGTAGTGTAATTGCTGGGTCATAGGTAGCTCTATTTTTAACTTTTTGAGGAACCAAGGAGCAGAGTTTTTGTATGTTTTTGAAAATCAAGCTGATATAAATTCAAATTAGAGTTCTATTACCTTAGAATGTTAATGCAATCACCATGGTAATAACAAAGAAAATAGCTAAAGAATATACATGAAAGGAAAGGAGAAAGGAACTTAAATGTTTCATTATGAAAAATAAACACAAAAGAAGATAGTCATGTTAAGTTATAAGGCACATAGGGAAAAAATAGCAAAATGACAGAAGTTAAGTCCCTCTTTATCAATAATTAGTTTAAATGTAGATGAGTTTCAATGTAAATGTAGATTAGTTTAAATTAGTTTAAATGTCAATAATCAGTCAAAAGACAGAGATTGGCAGAATGGGTTTTTATTTTTATTTTTTTAAAGTTCTATTTATTTAAGTAATCTCTACACCCAACATGGGGCTCAAACTTACAACCCCAAGAGTAAGAGTCACATGCTGTTCTGACTGAGCCAGCCAGGTGCCCCAGCAGAATGGGTTTTTAAAAAATGATCTAACTATATACTGTCTGCAAGAGAGTCACTTTAGATCCAAAGACACAAATAGACTGAAAGTGAAATTATGGAAAAGGGAATTCCATGGAAATAGTAACCAAAAGACAGCAGGGGTGGCTATACTAGTATCAGACAAAATAAACATTAAATTAGAAGAAGTTAGAAGAGACAAAGAAGGATATTATAGATAATAAAAAGTTCAATACAGCAAGAAGATAAGAAAATTATAAACATTTATGCACCTATTAACAGACCAGCAAAATATATGAGGCAGAAATTGACAGAAGAAAGGGAGAAATAGACAGTTCTGTAATACTAGATGGAGACTTTAATACCCTATGAGAATACCCTATTCTCATAATGGACAGAAGAACCAGACAGAAGATGAGTATCGAAATAGTTGTAAACAACAGAACACACCAACTGGAGCTAAGAGGCACATACAAAACATTCTACCCAACAGCAGAATACATTCTTCTCAAGTGCACATGAGACATTTTTCAGGATAGACCACATGTTAGTTCACAAAGTCTCAATAGACTTTAAAAGATAGATACCATATACCATATAAAGTATCTTCTCTGATTACGAAGGGATAAAGTTAGAAATCAGGAACAGGGGAAAATTGGAAAATTCACAAATCTATGAAAATGAACGGTACACTCTTAAAAAACCAATGACAAGGGAAATTAAAAAATACTTTGACATGAAAGAAGTTAAAGACACAACATACCAGAACTTATGGGATGCAGCCAATGCAGTGGTTAGAGGGAAATTTATACCCAAAAAAAGTTATACCAAGAAAGAATAAAGATCTTCAATCAACAACCTAACCTTCCACCTTAAGACACTGGAAAAAAGAAGAGCAATTAAACTCAAAGGTAGCAGAAGGAAGGAAATAATAAGGATTAGAGCAGAGATAAACAAAATAGAGAATAGAAAAATAAGAGAGAGATTCAATAAAACCAATAGCCGGTTCTTCAAAAAGATCAACCAAATTGACAAAACTTTACCGAGATGGATCAAGAAAACCAAAGAGAAGACTCAAATTACTAAAATCAGAAATGAAAGAAGAGAAGCAAAAAGAATATAAAGGAATACCAAGAACCGCATGCCAACAAATTAGATAATTTAGATGAAATGGACACATTTCTATAAAAACACAAACTACCTAATCTGACCCAAGAAGAAATTTTATTTTTAAAATTTTTTAAAGATTTTATTTTTTTTAAGTAATGTCTACATCCAATGTGGGGTTTGAACTTACAAACCCGAAATCAAAAGTCACATGCTCTTCCAAATAAGCAGCCAAGAGCCCCAAAAAGAAATTTTTAAAAAATACATTGCACATCCACACAATGGAAAATTATTCAGCAACTAAAAGAAATGAAGTATTCACCAGTGAGGCAGTGTTGGCTAAGCATCTGCCATGATCTGAGCCGAGTGGCTACCCTGAGAGTTGGAACACCAGCCGGAAGACCAAGGTGGCTGGGGTGCAGTAAGCTGGGGCAGACAGCGTGGGAGACGGAGTGAAAGGGTCAGCAGGCCCGGGTCACACCTCAGGGTTTTAGGCCATGGAAGAAGTATTCAGTAAGAGTGTTGAGTTTATTTTCAATAGAATGGGAAGCCGTGGGATGATTTTAAACAAGGAAGTGACTCAATCTGATTGGTATTATAGAAAGATGTGTGAAAAATGAAGGGGTATCAGGTAAATGTGGAAGCAGAATGTTATGAGATGAATTGTTGAATCTGCACCCCCCCGAAGATATGTAGACATCTCAACCTGCAGTACTTGTGTCTATGACTTTATTTGGAAATAAGGTCATTGCAGATACAATGAAGTAAGATGAAGTCATGAGCGTGGGCCTTGATCCAACGTGACTCATGTCCTTGCAAAAAGAGGCAAATTTGTACACAGACAGACACACACAGGGAAGATGCCAAGGGAAGATATCGGTGTGAAGACAGAGAGAGAGAATGGAATCATGCTGCCCGATCCACAATCCACATTCGGGGCTACCAGGAGCTGAACTTGACAAGGAAGGAATCTCCCCCAGACCTTTCAGGAGGAGCAGGGCTGATACCTAAGTTTTAGACTTCTAGCCTCCGGCCCGTGAGAGAATACATTTCTGTTGTTTAAGCTATTCCGGTTAGAAACTAAAGCACAGGTAAACCAATTAGGCAGTTACTGCAGGTGTCCAAATCAGAGAAGTAGGTCCTCAGACAGGGAGGTGCGGGCAGGGGTCTGATTCCTGATTTAATCTGAAAGCAGAGCTGACAGGAATTTGCTGATAGGTTGTGTTTTGCGGACAGATGCAATATAAGAATTAGTTGGCCAGGAACGCATTTGAAGAGCACTTTGCCAGGAACTCCACGACCAATAAGTTTTTAAATTCTGGATCTTGAAGGGAAGAGATCAATCAATGAAATCTCTTGACAGTTATAGGGACTGGGGAATACACCCAAGAATAAACAAGTTAGGGGTCCCTGAGGCCACACATGCTTTGCCTGTTTCTGTGAGGCAGCATTAAGAAATGGGTCAGGCTAGAGTATGTTTAAACCAAAGTGACATGTTAGCCTCAGATACATCACTGCATGTGGTGTACCTACAAGTCTTGAGAGACTGGTGCAAGGAATGAGGCCCCAGCAAGAAGGGGTGAACTACCCTCTTCAAGGAGAATGATGTTGCCCCATTTTAAAGATGAGGCTTACAGAAGTTAAGAAAGTTATCCAAGACTGCATAGGAACAGCACTGTGCTTAGAACCCAGGGCCATTTGACAAGAGGCTTTGGGTCTTCCGGTTATATCACACAACCTGATCTTTTTTGCTACTCAAAGTGTAGCCCATGGACCAGCAGCAGCAGCATTACCTGGGAACTGAATTGTTCAAAATGTAGGCTCTCGGGCCCCACCAGGATCTACCGAACCAGACTGCATGTTAACAGGATCCACTGGAGAACCATATGCATGTAAGAGTATAAGAAGCATGGCTCTACGTAGTCTTTAAAGGGCCTTTGATCAGGGGCGCCCAAGTGGCTCAGTCGTGAAGCACAAAACTCTTGATCTCCTGGTTGTGAGTTGGAGGCCCTTGTTAGGTGTAGAGATTACTTAAAAATAAATAAATAAATAAATAAATAAATAAATAAATAAATAAATAAATAAATAAATAAAATCTTAAAAAAAAAAAGGCCTTGATAAAAAAAAAATGTCCACTCCAAATCCAACTGCCTCACTTTACAGATAAGGAAACTGAGGGTCTAGCAAGCGCCCCGTGTTCCTGACTCGATGCTTGTAACAACATTGTGGACCAATGGATTGTGCTCAATCTATGTTTGACGGTGTCACTCAAGATAGTGGGTGGGAAAGACACAAGGAATGAGACCCCAACAAGAAAGGGTGAACTAGGACGAAGCCTGCACACTTGCCTGGGCAGCCCCACCAGGCCTCACTCCCCATTCACCTTCTTCTAATATTTATCACTAAGTATTAAGCTGCTTCAGCAACTCTTAGGCTTTTCCACGTTCTTTAACAAGAGGGCCAGCAAGCATGCCAGCACTTTACTTCTTGCATTGACCCCATTTCCTCCTCAATACCATTACTGCTACTGAAACTGCCAAGGTGCTTGGGCTCTGAGCTCTAATGGACAGGGGCTACTGAATCCTAGGGGAACAGCAAAAACTCTGCACAGCTGGACACGGGCGCCCAGCACTCCCCAGCCCCTGACCCGCCGGCCCTGCCTCACCTGCTGCTCGCACCTCCCCCCTGCCTCCTGACAACAGCGTCACCAGCAGACAGTGAACCACCTAGAGGAGCTTCCCCACCGCAGGAGGTTTGAGGAGTGGCGAAGAAGCCAAGAAGACCCAGAGGCCTGCAGAGCCTCAGGCCCAGGCCACCGCCCCTCTGCTGGAGTCAAGATTGTCCCCGGGGTTCCTGGCCCTCCGGCTGCAGGCTCATGCGGGCCAGCCTTCCGTGACCCTGCAGGGGAGGGCCGTGGCGAGCGGGTCCCCGGGCCCAGGCCTGCGCGGCCAGCCGCCTTCCCTACCGGCTGGTGGTGGCTGCCTCTAGGCCTTCTGAATTCTGAATCCTGCTGCCGCTGCTCCCCGTGGTCCATTTCTGTCGCCTCCTTCCTGAGCTCAGATTCTGGACTCAGCTCTTCAGATTCACAGAGATTCTATGGCATTCTCTAAGTTTCTAGGTTGTAAAGACTAAAGGAGATAATCTATGTAAAGCTCTGGGAAAAGAAACAAAGCGCCCGAGTGGCAGAGAAAAGCAGCCCCTGACCCCTGTGCTCTAGTCTGCCCTCAGGGCAGGCCCCCCCCCGTGTTGTTAGAAGCTCTTCTGTCGCTCCCAGCTAGGCTATGTTCTCCTGTTGGACGGAAATGATCTCAGAGAACATCGCCAGACCCTGGCCCTCTGATACTCTGATAGACTGAGACAGAAACACGGCCACTCGGCAACCCACGAAATACCAACACCCCACCCCCTCCCATCCGCCCTCCCCCATTTTCTTTCTGTCTCTCTCTTTCTCTCCCTCTGTCTCTCATTTCTCTCTCTTCTAAAAGGATTGACTCCTGCTTTGTTACCGATTACAGCTTTAGCCTCACTCTAGCCTGCCTTCCCTATAGATAAAATTTATTAAGATGATGCCCAATCATAGAATTGTCCCACTTCCCACAGCATCCAATCCAGAGCAAAGCTCCCATTCTTGACCCTCCCAGGAATAAACCCGTGGAAGCCTGCACCCTATCCTGGCTCTTTCTCACCATCTTCCTGAGACATCCCTGCCAGCAGAGCTGTGCCTGACAGGGAGGGGAGGCCAGGAGACAGGTCCTCCCTGGTCCCAGACCCCTACTTTAGCACCTGCTCAGCTATTAGCATGCATGTATTGGCACCTCCCTTGTAGAGTACTGAGCAGTGGAGGGTTGGTGCTGAGCGAGTGCAAACAAATCCATCTGAAAACATTGTCCCCACACTGGAGGATTTTGTGACTTAATTGGGAGAAGAGAATATGCACCTGTAAGCAGGCAGGTTAGGTCAGTCTGGGTAGTTTAAGGGGCACAGTTCCCCACCCCCCAATCAGCCCATTGCTGTTGTTCCTACTGTCTTTAACCAGGTTTGGTGGAGCCACAAAGCCTTTGTGACCACATCATACTTCATGGAATATTTGTAATTTAGTTTCTCTTGTTTTTTTTTTTTTTTTTTAAAGACTCTCCACACTGCTGAGAAACATGTTTAAGACACAGAAACAGACACATAGGTCAAGGGAACGGAATACAGAACCCAGAAGTGGATCATCAGCTCTATGGTCAGCTCATCTTCAACAAAGCAGGAAAGAATATCCAGTGGAGAAACGTCTCTTCAACAGTTTCCCAGTGGCTGGGAAAACTGGACAGCCACATGCAGAAGAATGAAACCGGACCACTTTCTTACACCATACACAAAAATAAATTCAAAATGAATGGAAGACCTAAATGTGGGACAGGAAACCATCAAAGTCCTAGAGAAGAACGTAGGCAGCAACCTCTTTGACCTCGGCCACAGCAACATTTTACTAGACACGTTGAAGGAGGCAAGGGAAACAAATGCAAACATGAGCTATCGGGACCTCATCAAGATAAAAAGCTTCTGCACAGTGAAGGAAACAATCAACAAAAATAAAAGGCAGGGGCGCCTGGGTGGCTCAGTTAGTTAAGCGTCTGCCTTCGGCTCAGGTCATGATCCCAGGTGCTGGGATCGAGACCCACATCGGGGTCCCTGTTCCACAGAGAACCCGCTTCTCCCTCTCCCTCTGCTGCTCCCCCTGCTTGTGCCCTCTCTCTCTCTGTCAAATAAATAAATAAAATCTTAAAAAAAAAAAACTAAAAGGCAGCCTACAGAATGGGAGAAGATAATTGCAAACGACATATCTGATAAAGGGTTAGTATCCAAAATCTATAAAGAACTTACCCAACTCAACACCCAAAACCAAAAAAATCCAGATAAGAAATGGGCAGAAGACATGAATAGACATTTTCCCAAAGAAGACAGCCAGATGGCCAACAGCACATGAAAAGATGCTCAACATTGGGGCACCTGAGTGGCTCAGTCCATTAAGCATCAGCCTTTGGCTCAGGTCATGCTCCCGGGTCCACTCTTGCTCAGCAGGAAGCCTGCTTCTCCCTCTCCCTCTGTCTGCCGGTCCCCCTCCCTGTGCTCTCTCTCCCTCTCTCAAATAAATAAAATCTTAAAAAAAAAAAAAAGATGCTCAACATCACTCCTCATCAGGGAAATATAAATCAAAACCATGATGAGATGCTACCTCACACCTGTCAGAATGGCTAAAATGAACAACTCAGGAAACAATAGGTGTTGGTGAAGATGCAGAGAAAGGGGAACCCTCTTGCACTGTTGGTGGGAATGCAAGCTGGTGCAGCCACTCTGGAGAACAGTATGGAGGTTCCTCAAAAAGTTGAAAATAGAGCTACCATATGACCCAGCAATTGCACTACTGGGTATTTACCCCAAAGGATACAAAAATACAGACTTGAAGGGGCACATGCACCCTGATGTTTATAGCAGCACTATCAACAATAGCCACACTATGGAGAGAGCCCAGATGTCCATCACCTGATGAATGGATAAAGATACACACACACACACACACACACACACACACACACACACACACACACAATAGAATATTAGCCATCAAAAACAATGAAATCTTGCCATTTGCAATGACATGGATGGAGCTAGAGGGTATTATACTAGTGAAATAAGTCAATCAGAGAAAGACAAATACCATCTGATTTCACTCATATGTGGAATTTAAGAAGCAAAACAGATGAACTTATGGGAATGGGGGAAAAAGAGAGAGAAAGAGAGGGAAATAACCCATAAGAGACTTTTAACTATAGAGAACAAACTGAGGGTTGATGGAGGGAGGTGGGTGGGGGATGAGCTAGATGGGTGATGGGTATTAAGGAGAACACTTGTTGTGATGAGCACTGGGTGTTACATGCAAATGATGAATCACTAAATTTTACTACTGAAACCAATACTACACTATATGTTAACTAACTAGAATTTAAATATAAAATTAGAAAATAAAAAAATAAAAACATTGGAAAGAAAACACTACCAAAAAAGAAAAAAAAAGAAATATGTTTAAGAGTCTCTCTGAAAATCTATTCTGGACAATTTTATCTGTTATAAAACACCTCTGATAATCAAGTTTAACATCATCAGTGGTAAATCATTCTGGAAGTTTAGACTCTGGGTGTGATGTGATAAGAATGTCACTGAACCTGTGATCTTCCTTTCAAAAACCCATAATCCAGTCTAATCATGATAAATACATCAAACAAGCCCAAATTGAGGGATATTTTACCTAATACGTGATCAATACTCCTCAAAACTGGCAAGACCAACAAGAACAAGGAGAGGCTGAGAAACTGTCACAGCCAAGAGGAATCTATGGAAACACGATGACAAAATGTCTTGCAGTCTCCTGGATGGGTCCTGCAACAGGAAAAGGACTGGAGATAAAAACTAAGGAAATCTGGATAAACTTTAGACTTTAGTTAATAATAGCTGAATTAGTTCATTAATCATGAGGACTATACCATAGTAAGGTAAGATGTTGACAATAGGGGACACAGAAATTCTCATACTGTCTTTCCATCTTTTCTGTAAATCTAAAACTGTTGTAAAATAAAAAAAACTTTATAACAATGAAACAAGCAGCAAACCAATGAACTTCGAGTATTGCATGTTCTATGTACTATTTCCCTAAAGATAAATTCTGATCAGGTTAGTCCCTCCTACCATATGAAAACATTGGAGTAGGGGCGCCTGGGTGGCTCAGTCGTTAAGCTTCCTTCAGCTTAGGTCATTATCTCAGGGTCCTGGAATCGAGCCCCGCATCGGGCTCCCTGCTTCTCCCTCTCCCACTCCCCCTGCTTGTGTTCCCTCTCTCGCTGTGTCTCTCTCTGCCAAATAAATAAATAAAATCTTTAAAAAAAAATTGGAGTATGTGTGCATTGCATGTGTGTATGTTTAAAGGGACAATTACTGCACTTTGATTTAAAAAAAAAAATCAGCCCAGCTATGGTGATGGTTTCACGGATATATACATATGTTAAAATGTACCAAACTGTACACTTGAAACATTTAAACAGTCTAAATTTTGATGCCAGAACAAACACACACCGGAGGGGCGAAACTCAATTACTTATGACCTGAGAATTTTTCTTTAAAGGGAAAAACAAACAAACAAACCTTAGCATCTTGTGGATCTTCCTCAAGACAACGCCGAATTGGCCATCTAAGGAGTATGAGCCTCAACTTCCAAATTACAGGTTTCAGCAAATCTCCATGATCTTAATTAATTCAGCCACTGAAGGAATGATCCAGAGTCAGAAGAATTTTGATTCTTTGTGTCACTGAGAATCAGACACTGGTGATAAGGAAGGACAGGATGAAGGGAATTGTTCCTATGTTTTTCCAAAGCATTGACTCCACCTTGACACCCTAACCAGCCTCTGACTTTGCCTGAATGCTCTGACGGGGCGTTCTTCCATGGCAAGTTTCTGGGGCTGGCAGGTGGGTGGCCTTCTCCTGACCTTGCCTTGAGACTTCCAGACCCTCATTGTCTACAGGCTTTATTTAAAAGTCCTCACCAGGAGTGCCTGGGTGGCTCGGTTGGTTGAGCGCCCGGCTCTTGGTTTCAGCTCAGTCATGATCTCATCAGACCGTGAGATCGAGCCCCGTGTGGGACTCCGTGCTGGGCATGGAGCTTGCTTAAGAGTCCTTTCTCTCTGCCCCTCCCCCAACACCCTCCCGCTCTTAAAAAAATAAATAAATAAATAAATAAGGTAAATACCTGTTGAACACCTACAAAGCTCCAGGCTGGGGCAGGAGTGGCAGGAGACACAAAAAGACCCCCATCCAGCCACCTTTGCTGCTCCCTCATTCACACTAAGCCTTCTCCTCAGCCTCGTCAGACTCAAGTTTCTCCAAGTGTGATCCCTGGACTACCTCCATGGAATCACCTGGGGTAGAGGTAAAAAGGTGGTACCTGGGCTCTGCCCCAGGAAATTGAGTTAGAAATTCAAGGCCAGCGGCACCTGGGTGGCTTAGTAGGTGAAGCCTCTGCCTTCAGCTCAGGTCATGATCCCAGGATCCTGGGATCATGACCCTTCCTCGGCGGGAAGCCTGCTTCTCCCTCTCCCACTCCCCCTGCTGCTCTCACTTCTTGTTCTCTCTCACTGTCTGTCAAATAATAAACAAAATCTTAAAAAAAAAGAAATTCAAGACCTACCAGTCCCTGTGTGTAGCTGAAATTTGTCATCTCTTTTTGATATTTTAATAAAGTTCCCTAAACTAATACGTTTATATTAAAAATTCAAATAATATCAAGTAAATAAAATAAGATGAAACTCTGCCATTATTCCCACTGAAATCCTGCTCCTCTCCTTGGAGTTAAGAACCCAGGCTTACATTTTACTTGCATTACAAACATACAGTCTTCTTTACACAAATGGCATCACCTGGAATCAACTAGTCACAAGAAGATTCTCTCACTGTGTTGTTCTTTTATTTCCCTCTGCCTTTTACTGGACTTTCAAGGATCTTATATCTTTTCCCTCCCTTAGTTATTTGAAAATTACATATTTTATTTCTACTTACCAGAATTCCAATTGCCTCTTAAATGTCAGTAATTTTTTTTTTTTTTATTGCTTGGTTGAGTTGGAAGCCACACATCGCAATTGGTTGATGCGTTTACACTGTCTTTTAATCTATAGTTTCCTTTCCACCTTTTTCTCCTTACCTTTAATTTGTTGTAAAAAAAAAAAATGCTTTGTCCTATAGTTTCCCGAGTCTGAATTTTGCTGACTGGATCCCACGGGTGCTGTTTAACAAGCTCCTCTGTTCTCTGTATTGGGAGTTACATCTATGGGCTTGATCAGATTCAGGATGGATATTTTTGGTAAGAAGACTTGCTGGATGGTGGTGTGTGCTTCCATCAGGAGGCACATCTTGTCTGGTTGTCTTTCTTTTTGCGATGTTAATAGCTAACAATCCTCCTACATCCAAAATTATGATATTCAAAATCTACTTTTCGGGGCGCCTGGGTGGCTCAGTTGGTTAAGCGACTGCCTTCGGCTCAGGTCATGATCCTGGAGTCCCGGGATCGAGTCCCGCATCGGGCTCCCTGCTCAGCGGGGAGTCTGCTTCTCCCTCTGACCTTCTTCCCTCTCGTGCTCTCTATCTCTCATTCTCTCTCTCTCTCAAATAAATAAATAAAATCTTTAAAAAATCTACTTTTCTTTCTTCATTTATTAGCTGGGATACTTCTGTAAAATAAACGTCTCCTTGTGTATTAATGCTTTACCAGATGGTACCATTAGTAAAGAGAAAGCAAGCTCCATGCTTAATTATTTCCTTTTATTTGCAGCTTTCAGAATAATGGTTCGGTTCCCCAGCATCTTCCAATGGTGACCAATTAGATTTACTTTTGTTGCCATTGCTGGCTTAATATTATTACACACTCATGTGTTTGTGCGTTTGATATACTTCCATTCACTGCAATCATCATCCTCAGCGATGTTCATACTGTCCCCTCTTCAGCCAGTTGAAACCTCTTCAGGTCTGCTCCTGAGCACTGGCTGGATTAAGACATCACACCACAACATCACATTCGGGGGTTAGTCTCTGGTAAACATACAAGTTGAAAACCCACTCAGAATGGTTTTACTCTGTCATAAGATTTTATGTGTATAAATCGTGGAGAACGGAATGCTTCTCAACCTGGCAAGAGAACGACGTGAGTAGAGAGAGGATGATACTCCTCTGCAGAGGGCACACATCCTTGATGAATATTCCATGTAAATCTGCTGTCCACCTCCTTTTAGGTACCGACACTTCCTCCGATCCCGGCAAAAACAGCTGGTAGTGAACTTGGCAGCCGCACACTGAGTCATTCTCCAGGATCCGTTCTTTCACCCACCACTTAGAATCTCTGCTGAGAGATTTTATTATTTATTTTCCCCAAACCCTTTCTTACTGGATTCATCCAATTACAACAAAATGCACAGGTTTAATTGTGAGGTTCGGTTTTTACAAATGCACACACTGTGTATCTATCACCTCTAACAAGAAATGGAACATTTCTATCTCCAAGAAAGTTTTCAGGCCTCTTTTGAGTCGATCTTGTCCACCCTTTGTTTTCTGTCACTGTTTTGTTTGCTGCCACTGTAGATTAGATTTGTTCTGGACTTCACTTGAACGGAATCACACAGATACACTCTTCTGTGTCTGGCTTCTTTCTTACTATTTTTGAGGTTTATCTCTGCTGTGGTATTAGCGGTTCGTTCATTTCTAATGCTGAGTAACACACTCCAATTTGTTGATCTTTTCACCAATTGATGGGCATTTGGGTTGTTTCCAGTATTTGCCTATAAATGAAGTAACTGTAAACATTCATGTATAAGTCTTTTGTGGACATGTGTTCATTTCTTCTGGGCTGGGATTGTTTTGTATTGTAAATAGATGTTTAACTTTATGAGAAACTACCAAACAGATTTGCAAAAGAATCATACCATTTTATGCTCCTACCCACAATGTAGGAGCCTTCCAATTGATCCACATCCTCACCAACATTGGGTATTATCAATCTTTTGAATTCCAGCTACTGCAATGGATGTGAAGTGATCTCTTGGGGTGATTTTAATCTGCATTTCCCTAATGACTACATTAAACATATTTTTATGCATTTATGCATTTATTGGCCAATCTTTTATCTTCTTTTGTGAGATGTCTGTTGAAGTCTTTTGCTCTTTTGTTATTGGGTTCTTTATCTTTTTATCACAGATTTGTAGGCATCTTTCTATATTCTGGGTACGAGTCCTTCATCATTTATTTGCGTATTGCGAATATTTTCACCTAACCCTTGGCTTACCATTTCACTTCCTTAGATTTTGTTTTTAATTTTATTTCTCACTTCATTTCTACATTTCAGGATCTTCCGTCAGTTGCCAACCCGAGCTCAAAATAGAATATACCATTTATTGAGGATTTAGGGTAGACCTTTTACTGTGCTAAGCTCTCTATACCCGTTGACTGCCCCTGCTACTCACCACAATCTGGGAAGTAAATAGCATCCACCGCATTGAGTCAGCAGGGAACCCAAAGTTGAGCAGCCTCCCAATATCACCCAGCCAGTAAGTGGCAGGCAGGCTTTAAGCGGGGGTGTTCAAGGCTGGCTGTGCCCTGAGTGCACACTGAGTGGCGGAGGGGTAAAAATGACTGACTGATGCCCTGGCCCCAATCTCAGGGATGCTGATTTCATTGGTCTGGGGAGGAGCTCAGGCATGGGTATTTTTTTAAAAGCTCCCCAAGCGCCTCTAGTGTTCAGAGCCTCTGATTCCAAACGTGCCCTGTGTTCCCTGCTGCCACGCAGAGCTTGGCTCCTGAAGATTGGCCTGCCCACCAGTGCAAAAAGAGTTAAGTGACAGGGCTTCCCGGGGGCCATCTCTCCGCATCATTTAAGGGCTGTGCAAAGAGAAAGCACGCCTGGCTGAAGCAGTTCTCACTGTGCAGACTGGAGAGGATTTGGGTTTCAATTTAAGGAGCGCTTTAAAATCTGTTTTCTCCCCCACCCCCTCCTCCCCAGGAGGCAGCATATCCAGACATCAGCTCACAAAACCGGGTCCAATTTTGGAGGCTGCAGCAATCTGGGGAAACTTCCTAGGTGTCCTCATAGACAGGCAGTCACAAGTCGGAAATGACGAGTGCATAGGGGTTTCAGTGTTGCATGCAAATTGCCTCTCTCGCCGACAGTTTTCAACTTGCTGTCATTTAATGAGGCTTCCCGCTCTCCAAGGGAAGCTGGTACCAAGTGGAGGAGGATACGGCTTTTCTTTTCAGCATCCTACTTATGCTGCTATGGCTTTCGGAAGCTGAGCTGGGGTTCCTGAAAAGCCAACATCTTCGTTAAGTGGGAAAGGAGAGCGAGCCAGCAAGAGATAGGCTTCTCTAAAATAAGATCCATCTTGATTTTTCTCCCTGTGAGGTTTATAGCTCATAGCAACAAGCCCAGAAAATCCTTATTTGTTCTGGAATCAGAACCTCAGTGTCACTCAGCTGAGGGTGAACAAGAGGAGAAATTTAATGTAATACTTCTGTGGAGCTTTGAAAATTACCGTCATCACTTGGGTGTCAAAAACACACAGCGTGTGCAACACAATATTGGATATTTTTTCCTGGCCCACAAGCTTTCACAGCGAGAATATGTAAGACTTGCTGAAGGAAAACAAAATGATCCACCTCAGGACAAAATCTCTCCCCAGAGAGCTCAGGTGCCATATTCTGCAAAACAGGGACACCTAAGTTTCAGGAGTGGACACTAGGGCCACCACTTCAGGTGGTGGCTGATGCCTAAAGCACAAAATCGAGAGCAGTGGTTTTCAAAGTGTGGTCCCAGGGCCAAGGGCGTCGACATCGCCTGGGAACAACATGGTAGAAATGCAGATTCCTGGGTCCCGTCCCAGACCTACTGTGCGGGAAACTCCGGGGCTGGAGCCCAGTGATCTGTGTTTTCCTGAGCCCTCCAGTGATTCTGACAGTCCTCATTTTGAGAAAAAGTGATCTAGCCTAGACTCTCAGGAATCATGCTTGGAAACTTGAGCCCCACTGAATTACAGGCAGGAGGCAGGTGAGAAAGGGCCTGCTTCACACCCTTGTCAGCATTTCCTTTCTGGTGTCAGTGGGAGGCGGGTCGAGTGGGTGAAGGTGAGAACTCCGCCCAGAAGCAGAAGCCGAGTGACTGAGGAGGCAAAGGAGTATCTTTTCTGCCTTCGTACTGCTGCCCCAGGCAGCTCAGGCCACCTTCCTGCAGCCAGCCTTTGTGGCAGAAGGATACATTCCAGTGCAATAACAAAGCAGCTCCACAAGTAGGACCCCACCTTCTGTTTCAGGGGCACAAGGTCTGCAAACATATCAGGAAGGACTCCGTGAAGCGTTGGAGTTAGGAAGGAGGGATGGTGGGAAGGAGGAACAGTTTTGCCAGTGCATAGAGAAAGGGGCTTCCTCCCGCCAACCCAGTGACGGCTGGATATCAGCCCTAATTGGTTGCTGTAGACAACCTGCCCAACCATACATGAGGGGACTGCTCAGGAAATAGGAGCTTCACCAAGCAGGAACCTCATTCGCAGAACAGAGAAAAGTTAAGAAGGAGGATGCCAGGGTTGGGCAGGAGGTGGCTGAAAGGGAAGATGAGCCCAGGAATAGGGTGGTTTAGGGGTACCGGGGATTTGTTTAAAACGGAATGGTGAGACATGCAGACACGGAAATGACGGTCACGAAGGAAGAAGCTTGATGTACTCCAGGTTTGTTAGAAACGGGCAGCACGCCCCGCAGCGCAGCGTCCGCAGCCCGAAGCTCTGGGGTTGGTCAGGAGGCCGAGGGTGGAGGAAACATGAACCGGAGCCTTTTTTGTGGTTTCCACAAGAAGGAACAGGGAGGCCGGGTGAGCAGCCTTAGAATTGTCTAGTTAGAATCGTTTCAGCGGGCCCTGGGGCACTCCCCGGTTGTCTGGGCTGGCGGCAGGTGATCACGGCAGGTGGGTAGTGGCCCCAGGGTACGAGAGCCCCACACAGGCGGTCGGATGTGGACTCTGGATTGCTGGGACTGTCTGTGAAACGCATACTTACAAGTGAGTGAGTTGTCTGCTATCTTTGGGAATTGGGAGGGACAGTCCCTCCAGGGTCAAAGCAGAAGAATGCAGAAAAGGAAAGATGTGGTTAATACACAGGGATACTGAATTAAGAGCCCGAAAGCGTGCCTGCTGAATTGAGCTACCACTCGGTTCCCGACTGTCCACGCTTGCGCCGCCCCTCACGGCAGCCCCGGCTACACGTGGCCGTTGCGCCCTTGAAATGGGACCGTTGCAACTTAAGAACTGCATTTTACATTTTTATTAAATTTTAATCAATATAAATATTAAGAACTGAAGCCGTATAAGATACCCTCCCATGAAACTTAGAGTGTAAAATGACTCAATTATTTTTATACTGATTTCCTGTTAAAATTATAATATTTTGGATACTTCGGGTTAAGTTAAATATACTACTAAAATTCATTCCACCTGTGTCTTTTTACATTTTTTAAACGTGGCTACTAGGAAATTTAAAATTACGGATGTGGTTTGCATTGCATTTTTGTTAGACAGTGCTGGCCCCTGCACTTAACAGTGACTGGAAGCGAAGTCCTAAATAGCAGGAAGAGACTGGGCTGTCCTGAGAGGCAGGTGCTAACAAGGTAAACACGGAGCATGCCTTCCTCTTGTTGGAGGTTGCCGCTCTGCTTACCGGGGACTGGCATACGCTCATCGGGATCTAGGAGAGAGTGGTGGGGTAACCGGAGATGTTGACATGGCTGAAAAAAATTCATGCCCAGGTCATTTCTTGAGAGGGAGAAAATGACCTTAGAGCCTGCAGCCCAGCAACAGCCATAAGGCCCAGAAGCAATTTGTAATATTTCCCGGTGGCCGCAGTCCATGAGGGCTGCCAAAGTCCTCCCAAGACCCCCAGCTCCTCTTTCCTGCTCTGGACTGACCATTCCCTGGACGGCCAGGTCTGGTGGAGACAAGGAACAGCAAAGAAGGGCAAGTGGAGGGACGAGATGAAGGATTCCAAATGGCCTAGTGCCCCCTGTGCTGACTGCCGGCTCCCAAGCAGCCCTCTACCCTGGGTGTTCTTGTGTGGCTGCCAGCCCTGGGAGGTGTGTATGACTCACAGACATCCTCAAGGTTAGAATTTTCGGGCATTGTGGTTATAAATTAGTACAAGAAGTTTCCTGGCACTGGATGGATCCAGGAGCCTTGGCCCTGTGTCAGCTGCAGGAAAGCTCAGCAAACGGGGGAGGATGTTGGTTGGACGGTGGGGGATATAAAGGGCCAAGGCTCCCTGGGTCAAGGGCAGAGGCAAAGCTGCCACCAGGCTCACTAATGGGAACCCAGACGGTCTAGGCAGCAGGGGTGGGGCCATGCATAAAAGGGTAAACTGGCATAGCTCCAGAGGATGAGGTACCACAGCTGGTAGCCATTTGCACCCACACCTTTTTGTTAAGGGGAGAGGAGTACTGGTTTCCATGCATATGCCATCTGAAGTCCTGGGTCACATCCTCTAGTGAGCTGGGGGTGGGACCCCTTAGTGGAGGGCTCTCTTAAGATAGGAAAGAGAACACTCTACATGGTTCAGAAGGACTGTTTTGAAAAAGGGACCAGCTTTCTCTTCCCTTTGATGGAAGCAATCCAATTCATTCAGTCCAAAAAGTTATATTTTTGTGCCTAATATGTGCCAGGCACTGCTTACAAGGCACTTGAGGTCCCTCCCTGTCCTCAAGTAGCTTAGAAGCAGATGAGTTTACTGATTAAAGTGCAAGTGTTGTGGGGCACCTGGCTGGCTCAGTCCATAGAGCATGTGACTCTTGATCTCAGGGTCATGAGTTCAAGCCTGATGTTGGGCTATAGAACTTACTTAAAAAAAAAAAAATAGGGTTCCTTGCTGACTCAGTTAGAAAGAACATGCAACTCTTGATCTCATGGGTTGTGAGTTTGAGCCCCACATTGGCTATAGAGATTACTAAAAAAATAAAATAAACTTAGGAAGGAAGGAAGGAAAGAAGGGGCTCATCAGAGAAGGTCTCCTCGAGGAGTGTAAATGTTAGCAACCCAAGGAGGGGCTGAGGGCAGAAATTTTTCTAGCTGAGAAATTTGCACACACAAAGGCCTAGAGGCAAGAGAGAGCCTGGCCTGCCATCGATTCAACACATTCAGCTCTAATGTATGGGTTTATTAGCCACACTAGTGCCAAATATGTTTTGAGCACAATTGTACCATCTTGACCTGTCCTAGAGGTTACAAAGACATTAACATGCAATAGTCGTCATTCATTTGGTCACATAACATTCATGGGGCATCCACAGTGTATCAGGCATAGGATCTCATTGTTAGAAGGCAGCAAACAGCCAGAGAACCCAAGGGATTTTGGGACTGTCAGTGCAGAACAGGGTGGAGTTGGAGAGCTGTGGGAAGGACAGGGAATTGAGGGAGACGGTGTTCACTTCTGAAGTGAGTTTTTGGCCTTCCTACCTTGATAGCATGAAGTGGAAAGCAAAAGCCCTCTGGCACACAACCCCAAGAGTCTGAAGGAAGAGGAAAATCATAGCGCTTCTCCCTTCCTTGCTTCCTACATTTCACCATTTGTCATGGGCTGGAAGTTCTCCTTCAATATTGTTTCATGTCTTGACCCCATCTCCACTGCCAGCTCAGGGTCCCATTAATACCTGCCTAGACCAAAACCACAGCCTAAAACAAGGGCACTTATTAAAACACGAGGATCAGAAGAGACTGAAAAGTATAACCTGGCCCTAAAAACAGCTTGGTTAGTGTGAGGACTGGCCAGCATTGACAGGGCGAGTGTTCAGTGTGATGAGACATATGGTGTCTGCGGCATTTAGTGTGTGAGCTACACCGAAGGGACAGGGCATAGGTAACCACTTGGAGGCAAGTGCAGAGAGGAGCAAGAAGACCAAGTGAAGGTCAGGGTATCTGTTGATGTTATGGAAAAAATAAGAAATAGATTCATGGAGAGATCATGGTTTTCTAAGTAATTTACAATAGCAACAAAAACCATACCTAGTGGTAAGACTAACAACAAATATGCAAAGATTTATGTGGGTAAATTCCAGCCAATTTATCCAAGATTCAATACAATTCCAAGCAACTTGCTTACAGAGTTTTTCTTAGAACCTAAGAAACTGATTCTAAAATTCATATGGAAAGAAAAGTTGCAAGAATAACTAAGGTTACTTAGAAAATGTTATCTTAAATCTACGAAATACTAAAAAGTATTAAAAAACTATAATAATTAAAACAAAGGTGGGAATAGGGGTTAACGTTATACATTCCAGCAATGTTTAAATGATAAAACTAGCAAAAATGGGAGTTAAAGTGGAGAGTAAAATAAGCATAGTGACAGTCTCATGTGAAATAGCTGGGAACAAAGACGTCATTTATAATAATGTAAGCTTAAGTGTTTTTAGTATAAAAAGGTAAAAACAAAGAAATGTATTACTGATTAAACTGGGTGTTGCAGAAGAGAAGGTCAGCAGGGCAAGGATGACACAAGCTAATTAAATTGTTATTCCTAGTAGGGAACCAAAAAGAAAGAACTAAGGGTATTACATAAAGATATGCATGCAGAGGCACCTGGGTGGCTCAGCTGGTTAAGCATCTGCTTTCGGCTCGGGTCATGATCCTGGGGTCGTGGGATCGATCCCCTCATCGGGCTCCCTGCTCAGCGGAGAGCCTGCTTCTCCCTCTCCCTCTGCCTGCCTCTCTGCCTACTTGTGCTCTATCTCTATCTCTCTGTCAAATAAATAAATAAAATCTTTAAAAAAAAGAGATATGCATGCAAAGGGAACAAGATATGGAAGGCTTCCTAAACACAAAGAGAAACACAACAATAAAAATGAACAAAGAAAGCAGACCACGTAATGAAATGAACATATACACAAATATGCATACACACACATAATGTTCATACAAACATTAAACATAAAGTAATATAAAATAACTGAGACAAAACATCTCTCATATCAAAACATGGAAATGGGCTCAAATGACTATTAAAAGCAACACACAACTCTATGCCGTGGCAAGAGTTGTACCCAAAACAATGTGAATGATGAAGATTATATATAAAGAGGTGGGCAAAAGTATAGCTGCCACATGTCAGTGGGAATTGTGGAGGAGGCAGCTCCAAGGACCCAGGGCTCCACAGAGACATCAGAAAATTAAGCAAAAAATTTTAGAATCAACTTTGTTAACTCTGGAAAGCAAAGATTTACAGGATCCAAGTGAACCTTGTATCAAGAAAAAGGTAACCTCATGACGGATGTCGCTGTGTCCTTCGCCAAGGACTTCCTGGCGGGTGGAGTGGCCGCGGCCATCTCCAAGACGGCGGTAGCGCCCATTGAGCGGGTCAAGCTGCTGCTGCAGGTGCAGCATGCCAGCAAGCAAATCACCGCAGATAAGCAATACAAGGGCATTATAGACTGTGTGGTTCGCATCCCCAAGGAGCAGGGAGTCCTGTCCTTCTGGCACGGTAACCTGGACAATGTCATCAGATACTTCCCACCCAGGCTCTCAACTTCGCCTTCAAAGATAAATACAAGCAGATCTTCCTGTGTGGTGTGGACAAGAGAACCCAGTTTTGGCGCTACTTTGCTGGGAATCTGGCATCAGGTGGTGCCGCTGGGGCCACGTCTTTGTGTTTTGTGTATCGTCTTGATTTTGCCCATACCCGGCTAGCAGCCAATGTGGGCAAAGCTGGAGCTGAAAGGGAATTCAGAGTCCTCTGTGACTTCCTGGTTAAGAGCTACAAATCTGATGGGATTAAGGGCTTGTACCAAGGCTTTAATGTGTCTGTGCAGGGCATCATCATCTACCGAGCTGCCTACTTTGGTATCTATGACACCACAAAGGGGATGCTTCCAGATCCCAAGAATACTCACATCTTCATCAGCTAGATGATCACCCAATCCGTCACAGCAGTTGCCGGGTTGACGTCCTACCCGTTTGACACTGTTCACCCCTGAATGATGATGCAGTCAGGGCGCAAAGGAACTGACATCACGTGCACAGGCACAGTAGACTGCTGGAAGAAAGTCGCTCGTGATGAAGGAGACAAAGCGTTTTTCAAGGGGGCGTGATCCAATGTTCTCAGAGGCATGGGTGGTGCTTTTGTGCTGGTCTTGTATGATGAAATCAAGAAGTTCACATAAGTTATTTCCTAGTCTTTCACCCCCCGCCCCTGTGAACAGGCATGTTGTATTATATAACATATCTTGAGCATTCTTGACAGACTGTTGGCTGTCTATTTATCAATGGTAACTATTCCACTGGTTGAAAATGGGAAGCAATAATATTCATCTGACCAGTTTTCTCTTAAAGCCATTTCCATGATGACGGACTCAATTATATTTTTTTATTTCAGTCACTCCTGATAAATTTGAAGAAATAAAAAATATCTGAAATAAAGAAAAAAAAAGAAAAATGTAACCTCAAATTGGTAGAAAAGATTTGTGATGTTTTCATTTGCCCTTGTCTCAGCCACCTCTGTGGTATATCTATAGGCTTGAAGATTGTAGGTCATGTTCCCACGTAGGACTCTAGTCCCTGGTTCCAGAAGGAGTAAAACAAACCTTACTTGCAAAGAATTGTGCTTGTCTAGTCTAACCTGTCTGAAGAACTGACACAAGTGCTTTGTTTTTGTTTTGCCTAACCTGTAACTTGCTCAGGTTGGAAAAGTGGTGGACATTTCTTGAAAATATTGTAAGGCAAATCGATTACCAGCATTGAGGTGGGGCAAATGACTATGGTTGAAGTATACAATACAGGGCCAAAATCCGGGGTGGAAAACCTGGGGAGAGAGTTTCTTTGGGAAATTAAGGGCATTCAAAAGGACCCTTGCATACTGGGAATTTGGAAAGTCACGTACATGCCCAGGGCAGAACACATGCCAGAAAAGACCTGAGAAGACTTTAAGCTTTTGTCTCTGGCCGATCTCTTGGTTAACACAAAGAAGTGAAGGCTTAAAGCAGAGATGTAAATGGTCTGGCTAAACATTTAGGAAATGCTCCAACACAGAGTATATTGCAAAAACTGGGAGATAATTTTTTTCTTTTATTTGTTCATTCTCTCCTCTTTCTGCTTGGTTTTGTTTTTCCCTGGGGGTAGGGGTAGGGCTCCTGGCATTCAAGGAAATCTCTGTTAAAACACTAATTGAACACAAGATAAAGAAACAGACTTCAGAGGCCATACATGACTAAGAATACAGACTTTACAAAAATAGCTTAGAAAAGTCACCAAACAGCTACATCCTATGGCAAGCAAGAAATGTTCCCAGTATAGGACTCTAGTCCCTGGTTCCAGAAGGAGTAGAACAAACCTTACTTGAAAAGAATTTCTCCTCTCTGAGGAGAGCAAAAAAAATTCTGATTTCCAGAGTTACCACATTATAAAATTCAAAGTGTAGCTTTCAACAAAAAATGATGAAGCATGTAAAGGAACAAGAAAATATATCCCACTCATAGAATTAACAGAAACTCTCCCTGAGGAGGTAAAGACATTGTACTTACTAGACAAAGATTTAAATTTAACTGTTTTTTTAAACTGTCTTAAATATACTCAAATTGCTAAAGGAAATCACGGGCAAAGAGCTAAAGGAATCCAGGACAACAATATTTGAACAAAAAGAGAATATCAATAAAGAGATAGAAATTATAAAAAGGAACCAAACAGAAGTTCTGGAGCTAAAAGTGCAGTTAGTAAAATGAAAAACTCACTAGAAGGCTTCAGTCGCAGATTTGAGCAAGTGGAAGAGTCAACAAACCTTAAGATAAGCCCATTGAAATTATTCAGCCTGAAAAACAGAAAGAAAAAAGAATAAAAATAAACAAATAGAGCCTAAGAGATGTGGAGTACCATAAAGTATGCCAACATGCACTTAATGGGAATTGCAGGAGAGGAGAGAGGAAGAAACAGAGAGAATATTTGGATAAATAATGGCTGAAAACTTACCAAATTTGATAAAAGATACAAATCTACACATTCAGGAAGCTCAATGAACTACATGAAGGATACATGCAAAAAGATCCATTACAAGAAACATCATAGTCAAGTTGTCAAAAGGCAAACACAAAGAGGGAATCTTGAGAATGGCAAGAGAAAAGTGACTTGTCACATACAAGGAATACTCAGTGAGTCAATAGCAGATGTATCACCAGAAATTGTGGAGGCCAGAGAAAAGTGCTGAAAGGAAAAAAATGTCAACCAAGACTTCCATATCTGACAAAATTGTCCGTCAAAGATGGAGCAATTAAGACATTCCCAGATAAACAAAAGCTATGGGAATAGCATGTTCCCATAATGTTGTTAGCAGACCTGCCCTACAAGAAATGCTAAAGGGAGTCCTTCCAGGCCGAAATGAAAAGACACTACATAGTAACTCAAAGCCATACAAAGAAATAAAAAACTTCAGGTACCTACATGGGAAAATATAAAAGCTAGTCCTATGTCTTTTTTGTTGTAGTCTCTCTCTCTCTCTTTTTTTTGTTTCCTACAGAATTTAAAAGACAAATGTATAAAACAATAATTACAAATCTATCTTAATGGGCACACCACATATAAAGATGTCGTTTATGGCAACAGAAGAGGGGAGGTTGGAGCTTACAGGAACAGAGTTCTTATATGCTGTTGGACCTAAGTTGGTACCAATTCAAACTAGACTGTTAAAAATTTAGGTTGTTAATTGTAGCCCCCACAGTAAACACTAAGACAATATTCAAAAATATATACACAAAAAATAAATGAAAAGGGAATCAAAATGGTATGCTACAAAAAAATCAGTTATACACATAAGAAGTCAGTAATGGAAAAAAATGGAGGGGAAAAAGGTGTAAGACATACAGAAAACAAACAAAAAAATGGTGTAGGTTAGGCCTTCCTTATCAGGAACTACTATAAATGTAAATAGATTAAGCTCTCTAATTGTTAGAAGGTGAAGAGAGTCAGTAATGTATCCTCCAGACCGAGAAGGCACTTTTATACTGAAAATTGCAGCAAGCCTCTCCATACCACTTACACAGTTTTGTTCAGGGTAACTGCCTGCCAGGGGTGGTCTGGAGGGCAGACGCTCCAGGCGGTATTATGCAGCAATCCCTTGCCCATTTCCCGCCTCCTTCTCTGGACCTTCATCTGCAGCTTTTATGGAGTAAGGGACATGGTGGTGAGGCCCCAGGGTAGTTACCTAAAGGGGCACCATCTGTGCACCAGTGAGGAGAACAAGATGGAGGGCCAGAGATGAAGTCAGGTTGCCAGCACTTGTACACCAATCAAAAGGCAGAGATTGGCAGAATGCTTTAAAACATATAATCTGCTATATGCTATTTACAAAAGACTCACTTTAGATTCAAAGACACAAATTGGTTGAAAGTGAAAGGAAAAAAAATATTTCAGCAAATGGTAACCAAAAGAGAGCTGGCTGGCTATATCAAACCTATCTGAAAAATATCAGAAAATATCAGAAAATAAAATGGACTTTAAGTCAAAAACTGTTACAAGAAACAAAGATGAGTATTTTTTTTTTTAAAGATTTTATTTATTTATTTGACAGAGAGATAGAGAGAGAGCACAAGCAGGCAGAGTGGCAGGCAGAGGGAGCGGGAGAAGCAGGCTCTCCGCTGAGCAGGGAGCCGGACGTGGGGCTCGATCCCAGGACCCCGGGATCATGACCTGAGCCGAAGGCAGCCACTTAACTGACTGAGCCGCCCAGGAGCCCCAAATATGAGTATTATATACTGCTAAGAGGGTCAATTCATTAAGAAAATATCACATTACAAACATACACACCAAGCAAGAGCACCCCGAAATGTATGAAATTAACATTGTTAGAATTTATGGGAGAAACAGTCAGTTTTATAATAATAGTTGGAGACTTTGATAACCACTTTCAATAACAGATAGAACATCTAGAAAGAGTAAAGCAATAAAGGACTGTAACAGTCTATAAACCAACTAGACTTAACAGACACCTGTAGAACACTCCACCCAGCAACAGCAGAATACACATTTTTCTCAAGTGCACGGGGAACATTCACCATAATAGACCATATGTTAAGCCACAAAACACATTTTAATAAATTTAAAAGAGTGAAATTATACAAAGTGTCTTCTCTAACCACAATTGAGTGAAAGTAGAAATCAATAACAGAAAGGAAAGTGAAAAATTAACAAATACTTGGAAATTGAACAACACACTTTGGAACAATCAATGGGTCAAAAAAGCAATCACCAGAGAGTTTAGAAAATACGTGTGATTAATGAAAATGAGACTACAACACACCAAAACTTATGGGTATTATGAAAGTAGTCCTCAGAGGGAAATTTATATCAGTAAATGTCTACATTAAAAGAGAATAAAGATCCCAGATCAATAACCTAACTTGGCACCTTAAGAAACTAGGGAAAGAAGACCAAACTAAGGGGCTCCTGGGTGGCTCAATCAGTTAAGTGGCTGCCTTTGGTCAGGTCATGATCTCATGGGTCCTGGGATTGAGCCTCACATCTAGCTCCTTGCTCGATGGGCAACTTGCTTGTGCTCTCTTGCACATGCTCTCTCTCTCTCAAATAAATAAATAAATAAAATATTTTTAAAAAAGTCAATCAACATAATAAACAATATTAATAAAATTACAGGAAAAAAAACCCCAACATATGATCATCTCAGTTGACACAGAAAGGGCATTTGACAAAAGCCAACACATTTTCATGATAGAAACACTTGGAAAACTAGGAGTGAGGGAACTTCATCAATATCATAAAGGGCATTTATGGAAAATCTACAGTTAACACCATACTCAGTGCTATAGTCTGAAAGCTTTCCCTTTAAGATCAGGAACAAGACAAGGATGCCCACTTTCACCACTGTTATTCAGCATTGCACTGGAAGTTCCAGCAAGAGTAATTAGATAAGGAAAAGGAATACAAGGCCTCTTAACTGGAGAGAAAGTAAAACTATCTCTGTTCACAGAACACATGATCCTACATGTAGAAAATCTGAAAGAATCTACAAAAATGACTACTAGAGCTAATAAATATATTCAGCAAAGTTGCAGGATCTAAAATGAACCTGCAAAATCAGTTGTATTTCTGTATACCAGAAATGAACAACCCATAAAGGAAAGTAAGAGAATTCCTCTTATCACAGCATATTAAAGAATACAATTTAAAGAAGAAATTTAACCAAGAAAGTGAAAGACTTGAATACTGAAAACTACAAAACAGTGTGAAAGAAATTAAATACCTAAATAAATGGAAAGACAATCCATGTTCACGGACTGGAAAACTTAATGTTGTTAAGATTGTAGGGGTGCCTGGGTGGCTCAGTCAGTTAAGCATCTGCCTTCGGCTCAGGTCATGATCCTGGAGTCCTGGGATCGAGCCCTGGGTCGGGCTCCCTGCTCAGTGGGGAGTCTGCTTCTGCCTCTCCTCCTTGCTCTTGTTCTCTCTCTCAAATAAATAAATAAAATAAAATAAAAAAAGATTGTAATACTACCCACAAAAATCTCCAGGTTCAGTGCAGTTCTTATAAAAATTCCAATCAGTGTTTTTGCAGATTTGGAAATGCCAATCCTCAAATTTATATGGAATTGTAAGGGCCCCAAATAGTCAAAACAGTCTTGAAAAAGAAAAAGAAAATTGGAAAACTCATTTCCCAGTTTCAAACCATATTGCAAAGCAATGGTAATGACATTCTGGTAGTCCTACAAGGGTATATCTATATATGGATAGATAGATCAGTGGAATAGAATTGAGAATGCAGAAATTAACCCACACACCTATGGCCAGTTGATTTCTACAAGAATGCCAAGACCACTCACCAGGGAAACAAGAGTCTTTTCAACTAATGGGGCAGGGACAACTGGCTATCACATACAGAACAGTAAAGTTTGGCCCTGAATTCACAGCTTATATAAAAATGAATCCAAAATGGATCAATGATCTAAGTATAGGAGCTCAAAACCAAAAAATCTTATAAAAACGCACAGGAGTAAGTCTTCATGATCTTGTATTTGGCAATGAATTTTTAGATAATACTAAAAGCACAGGTAACAAAAGAAAAACTAGATAAATTGGACTTTGTCAAAATTAAAAGCTTTGTGCATCAAAGAACATTAACAAGAAAATGAAAAGATAAGCTATAGCATTGGAGAAAATCTTTGCAAATCCTATAAGGGTTTACTATCCAAAATATATTAAGACCCTTGAAATTCGAAACAAAAAGGTGGACAACCCAATTTAAAAATGAGTAAAGGACTTGAATAGACATTTCTCCAGAGAATATATACAAATGGCTGATAAGCACACAAAGATGTTTAGTTTCATTAGTCATTAGGGAAAAGCAAAACCAAAATAATGAGATACCAATTCACAAAAACTAGGATGGATATCATTTTTTTTTTTTAAAAAGGGAAATAAAGTGTTGGTGAGGATGTGGAGAAATTGGAACTCTTGTACTCAAAAAGTTCAACACAGAATTACCATATGATGCAGCAGTTTCTCTCCTGGCTATATACTCAAAAACATTGAAAATAGGTACTTAAACCAATACAGGTACATATATGTTCATAGCAGTGTAAGTCCAGAGATAGGAAAACCCCAACATAAACACATCGACAAATGAATAGATAAGTAAATTGTGGTATATACATACAATGCAATATTATGCAGCTCTAAAAGGGAATGAAGTAGTGGTATATACTACAACAGTAGATAGCTTTAAAAACATTATGCTAGGGGCGCGTGGGCACCTTTGGCTCAGGTCATGATCCCGGAGAACTGGGCACCTGCTCAGTGGGAAGTCTGCTTTGACTCTCACCCTCTGACTCCCCATTTCTTCATATGTAAAATAAGAGAGTCGGACAAGATAAAAAAATCTATGCAGTATATTCCCTAAGACAAAATGGAAAAAGGTAAAGCCCTTGAAACAAGGGTTGTTCATCATTCATGAACATAGAAAGAAATTTCACCTGTGGTATTGGAAGTTGGGGAGAACAGCAACTTTCTAAAGCAGCCAGGACAGAATGGTTTACAGGCGAAAAATTAAGCCCAAGGAGAGCCACCTCTGGAGGAGAACGGGTGTCGAAGATCAACAGTTGGGTACGAGTGTTATTTGCATTTTTGGGCAAACATCTGATATGGCTTTGGTGTGAGCAAGCATCCTCCGTTCAAAATAGCTTAAGTGGAAAGCTTTAATAATTCATGACATTCCTGGTAAGTGTGTTGAAATCTGATTTTTTGATAAAAATATACCCAGAAATCATAATGCATAAGGAAACATTGATTAGTCACAAAACCAAATATGAGTCTTACAGTAATCATTGATGAAGAAATATTTCTAGCTCACAAACACAATGACGAAACCAGCAGCTATCTAGTCTTTTCCCAGATTTTCTTATACTGGAGCATGACTGCTAATTCTGTATAAATATAAGTAGAAAAATAGCTTTTGGGACTCTTAAATCAAAGCCTATTTTCTGCCACTACCCACCTACAACCATCTGCTAGACTATGGATTAAAGCAGATGACAGCAACCCTCTAAGGATGCTTCACAAAGAAAACCAGTTTCAGAAGCCATAGGTCAAGCATTTTAAGCATAATTAAACTATTTTAGACTTCAAGTCTGTTTGGCTAATAAGTCCAAGAGAAATGAAATTATATTTAGTGAACACCATGTTTCGGTTTAAAATAACCATAAAAAGAATAAAAAATAAGAAGGAAATCTCTTGATTCTTGTTTGATGGCACTAATTGTTATTCATTCACTTATTTGTTCAACAAATATTTCAACAAATATCATGTACCAGGCTCTATGCCAAGTGCAGGAGATAAAACAGAGAGCAAGTCCCTGTCATCATGAGGCTTGTGAGGCAGATGAAGGGACTAGTAAGAAGACAAATAATATAATTAAAAAGTATTTCCTTTGTATCATTCATAGATAAGAAACCGGGACAGAGAACACCAGAGGATGGCCGAAGAGCATCTCTCTGAGGAGGGAACCCTCCAAACCCAAAAGATGAGAAGAAGCTAATAGGCAGAGAGGAGTATTCTAGACGGGAGTGTCCATGTACAAAGGCACTGAGGCAGGAAATCATTTGTTAAAGTCAGGATTGGATCTTCCAGTGGGGGCTCGAGTGTGGTGCGGCAAAAAAGTAATTATGAGATGAGTTTGGAGAAGAAGGCAGAACAAGACACAGAAGATCTTAGAATCATGGTAAGTATTTGGATTTTGACTGTGTAGAGAGCAAAATGGAGGCTCTCATGTCAAGCAGTCTTTCATGTCAGCCTGAGTCAAGCAATGACGCAAGCAGTTCAGGTACCGCAGCTAGGAGATACCGCCGGACCAACGTCAGCTGACTCCCCAGAACCGATGACGAGCAGAACCAGAGGGGGTCTGCAGACACCCAAAACTGATGAGTCCCTGTATATAAAGGGAAGGATTTTGGCAGTAAACTGTCACTCTTCAGACCTGACCCAGTGTCTGACCACTTAAAAAAAGGCAACCACCGTGGAAGGCTCTGCCCAATGGATCTCCCAACAGAATCGAGATCCTTCTCTGCTGGAACATCAGAAGCAGGGAGTGCTGAGAGCAGACCCGGACCAGACTGAGGCCTTACCTCAACTGCGCGCCCCCAGACTGACTTCGCGTTTGGTTCATTCACTGCCCGCAAGCTTCTGTTGTCTTGTTCGTTGGGTGGCTTTTCTTCTGTCCTGCTCTGTGTGCTGTGGAAGAAACCAAGTTTAATCCCGTGGTGAACTGTCATTGAGTTTGGAATCCTGAACCCGCTTTATCATTGTGATTTACCTTTGCTTTATGATTGGATAAAGCTGACATTGTGGAAAGACACAACTCCTGCGTGTGCCTTCGTAGCGTGCTCCCGACAAACTGTAATGGAAGCAATGGGGAGCTTTTAGAAGACACCTGAGATCATATGATTTTTAAAGGATCATATTTGCTGCGAGTGAACTGATTGGAAATAAGCAAGAATCGAAGTGGGGAGAAGGGTCATAAGGCTGCTGCAGCACAGGAGATGGTGGTGCTCTGGACAAGGTAGTGGCAATCTTAATAAGGAGAAAAATGGATGGACGCCATATGTATTGGGGAGCTCATGTCAAAAGACTTGTGGATGGATTTGAACAGGTGTGGGAGGAGGAAAGGGAGGAATCGAAATGGTTAGGTGCATGGAGGTGCCATGGCTGAGAGGGTGGAGCCTGGGGTGTGTGGAGGTGGCCTGCAGAGGTGGTGGTAGCTGATGTGGGAGTACACAGGCCGGACATGTTTGGGCATGTCTGTGAGACTTGCGAGTGCTGGTGTCAACAAAGCCTCGGATGTAGAAGAGTGGAATTGGCAGAGCAGAGTTCTGTGCTAAAGATTAACATTTTAAAGTCACTGGGATAAAAATGGTATTCAAATCATGGCAGAAAGGAGTACAGAGAAGCAAAGAAGTCCTGGGAAAGAGAAGCTCCAATCCTGTGTGAATGTTATGCAAGCAAAATTCTCCTGAACAGCTTCTTGAAGACAGTAACTTTGTCCTGGTAGTCAAATATCAGAGTAGTAGTAGTATACAGTTGGAAAGGGGATACTGACAGCCGAGGTCTAGAAAGCCTGAAGACCTCTAACACTGAAGTGAGTGAGCATTTGAAAAGAGGTTATTAGATCATCACGGGGGAATAACTGTCTTTGAGCACAGTGATGTTCTGGAGGTGATTAGATTAGAACTTAAGATTGCTTGAAATGGGAAAGTGTGAGGTATATTTACGAATCGCTGTAGAGAATTTAAATAACCACAATTTTAATTCATGAACTGAACATGAATTATTTTTTTAAGGCATACAATCTCAAAACCTTAGAATAGTTGGGGGAACGGCATTTGTTACAAGGAATGCTTCATAGTCAGCAGTATTTCTAGTGGCCGTGGAGCTTGATCAGTGAGAGGCATTCTTTGTATTTCTTTGGAGCTAACAGGAGTAGGGAAATTATTTAACCCTCGCCCCTTATTTGACAGCTAAGGAAATCCCTTCTGAGCTTTTTAGTAAAGTTACTTGTCCATGGTTAAACTAGTAAACAGAAAGATTATACCAGTCATTCCTAACTTCACTTCTAACCAACAAACACCATCTGTTGAACTTACAAACAAAAAAACCAGTCAACTAACCGATCACATGAACAGACAAAAGAACTAACACAAAAAATACTGGTATCCTGACCCACTTTTGGAGATCTTGATTCATCAGCCTGGGATGAGACCCCACACATCTGTACTTTTCAGAGCTCTCCGAGGCGCTTGTGATGGCTAGATGTGCTGGAGAAGACTTGAAGTCAGGCTTTCTCATCGTGTCATTCACTTTTTATCCCCCTGCTAAACTCTCATTACCTCTATTTCCTTACCAACCACACCTCTCACATCTACCCTCTTGTACTCTAACTCTGCATAGTTTTTCCGAAGGAAATTAGAAGCCCTTGGCTCACGGCTCCTCCTCCGATTGCTACCCCATCTCTTCTGCCCCTCCCCACTCCTCTGGCCACATGGGTGCTGAGGTTTGGCTGTTCACTCTTTTGCTATTCCTCCTCCTTTTCTACCTGATCTCATCCCCTCCAGTTCCCACAAGGCTTTCATGCCAATGATGGCCAGGCTTATGGCCAGACTGAACCTGACCTCCTGCCTAACACCCAGGACTGTGGAATTTATGATTTATAAAATAGCAAAATGTTTGCACTCCAGTGTACCTTAAATGTTTATCTATTAAAAATATGTTGTTCTTTTGAAGTTAATCCAAAATACTGAGGCGGGGGAAGGCAGGGCGAGCAGTCAGTGGACCAAAGTTAATCCAATTACACAGATGTGACAGTTACACCTACGGGTGGCCCTGTAATTCCCATCTCCTAGTATCTATGTCCTTATGTAATTCCCTCCCCTT
Source organism: Zalophus californianus (assembly GCF_009762305.2). NCBI lineage: Eukaryota > Metazoa > Chordata > Mammalia > Carnivora > Otariidae > Zalophus > Zalophus californianus. Next base: position 114,976,187 of record NC_045597.1, on the reverse strand, counting down.
GAGTGGGAGTGAGACCTGTGACTTGCTTCGAACAGAGTAGAGCAAGTGAAAGGATTTTACAAATGTGATTAAGGTCCTTAATCAGCTAAGTTAAAGCTGACCAGGCTGCATGGGCCTGAGCTAATCAGATGAGCCTGTCAGGAAGGCCCAGGCTTCTCTGAAGCAGAGACTTCACATAGCAGAAACACTCTTCCATTGCTACCTTCGAAGAAGCAAATTGCTAAGAGTGCTATAGCCACAAGGAAGTGAAATGTCTACAACCTGAGGGAGCTTAGAAGTGAACCCTTCCCTACTTGAGCCTCCAGATGTGAACACAGAGCAACTGCCACCTTGATTTCTAGCTTGGTGCTAGAACCCTCACCCACATATATGGTTTGTAATAGTTTATTCCTCAGCAGATCGCACAGACACCATGTTGAAAGCGGAGATCCTGCATCTTGGTTATCCCTGATTTGGGCTCATGGGGTCACTGACCAAAAGCTACTTACAGCAGTGAGAAGAGCACGAGACAGGCATCAGTAAGACAGAACTGTGTGTGCCCACGACCTCCAGTGGCTCTGGCACTGAGCAGAGGAAGAACACAGGGTTCTTCTATACACTAATGGTTAAAAGTTTTCAACATGGGCAAATGGAAAATGTGAATGCTGTAGAATATGCTGTTGACTAAAACAATAGTTTGTATACTGAAGGTGGAATAATTTTTTTTGTGATTGGAGTCAACCTGATTTTGTTCTAGCAATAAAGGTAATTGCAGAATCATAGGCTTTCCTGAGGATAATGTTCACTCTGGAGAGGGTCAATGTTCGCAGATACTTCGTCGTCTTGACTTGCAATAGCATTCTAATCAGTTAGCCAGTGAAGTAGGGGTTTTGTTCAAATATGCAATGCTATTACGAGGGAGATTTCATGAACACAACAAAATGTCTCAAGTACACAAATACTTAAGTACACACAGAACTCTTAATCTTAGTATGACACAGAAGACCTCATTTAGAGATAGCCCAAGCCTAAAATTTGGTACCAAGTCAGTCACTGCTGGAGAAATATGTGGCTTAGTGTTACCTTCTCTGTGTTAAAATTTCAAGCTTTGCAGTAAGCCACAGCTAAAAAGTTTGAAGTCCGTGTTTGAAATAAACAGTTCCCCTTCGGATAATAGGAAAAGGCATGATAGGAAGATCTAGGTTTGGTTTGTTACTGATTCTTTTGAATGGTTCTGATAAGTTAATGGATAGTGACAGTAACAGGGAAGCTGATTTTTCTGAAAGTAAGGGAACCAACCACCTGGGGAAGTGGGACATTTTGATTCCTGTAGCATCAGAGCTGGTGGAGATGTTACAGATTACCTAATATTCCCCATTCGTTCTATGATCCAAGTTCAGAGATATGAAGGCACTAAACTCACCTGCCAATTAAATGGTAGAGAAAAAGGATTAAATCCACACTCACCAAATTCTGATATTCTACTGTACTGTATTCTGTCTTGTTTCCTTCACTGACACCTCTGAAGAAGATAGATTTCTTGTGGCTTTTGGAGACCTGTAGTCACTGAAGCTGGCTAGAATTATTGGTTCCACACAAACTCAGCTGCATTACATGATAGAATACAACTGTCCATATGCTAGTCAGTCTTGATGACATTAGTGATTTTAAAAACAAAAAGCAGCTCTGGACTGTCTGCTCAGCCTTAGCTCCCGTATCATTTAGTTCCTTGGGGAGAAACCAATGGCACATGGGCCACATTTAACCCTTCACCAAGTTTGTCAGCGGCCTCCTTTCTGGAGTTTTGGGAACTTGCTCATCTTACAGATGGGGAAACCAAGGTCAAGAAGGGGCTAAAACTCAGCCAAGTTCCGGTCCAGATCCAGGTCCCAGGCTCTGCGCTGACTGAGAACTACTGGTTAGGTTTGGCTGACAGAGGATAAACGGATTGGTTTGGGCTTGCTTGGTGGATGGCTATAAGCCAAAGTTGGATCTAATGCATTCAGTCTTGGAAGCACAAAACAAAACATTGAATGCCTGGTGGTGTAAGAGTAGGGGAGGTTGTTTCTAAATAACGTTGAGGCTCTGCTTCTTACAGATGGTGGCAAGAAGTGGACTGAGAAGTACAGTAAGTAATTCCTTGAAGAGAACTTCCACTTTAAAGATGGGAAGCAGTGGTTAGAAGTGTGGTGACTACCTAAATTTAATTCCTGGCTCAGTAACTTACCAGCTATGTGATGTAGGGCAAGTTATTCAATTTCTCCAAGCTTCACTTCCCTGATCTGTAAAATGGGGATAATATTGGTACTTACATAATTGTTAGGACAAAATGAAAAAGTCACTAAGAAAACTACATGCTCCACAATATTAGACATGAGTATATTCCAATTAATAATGAAAAAAAAAAGTGAATTACTTGAAATACACCTAACCTTTTGAAATTTAATAGTTTGCCTGGTTAAGGAATGAGACATTTCTGTCAAAAGTATGTATTATTGATCAAAAAAATCTGTTCAAAATATAGCATTATATTCAAATATAGCAGTATATACTAGGGATAAGTTTCTAAAATGCTAGTCTTCCTTACTGCTCTCCTTCCCACAAAACAACCACCTCGGTAATAAACAATAAGCACAGGTGCAAATACTGTATTCCCTATTTTTAAAAAAGATAGAATGTATGCGTGTGGGGGGGGTATGAGTGTGTGTGATGTATGTAATTTTGTAAATGTGCCCTCCAGATATTATTTTTCCTTTAGTCTTTTACAAAAGAAAGCTCTGCAAAACATCCTCAAGTATACTTAGAGCCACATCATAATAACTGGTCATAATGATGCTCTTGAACGTTTATATAAATATTTCTATCTATTTCGAATTACAAGATACCCCAGAACATGAGAGTTACTCTTTTGTTTAAAAGCAAAAAAGCACCAAAAACCCAACCTACTATTGATCCCATCGAAAACAAAAAACCCACATTCTCCAAGGTCTCTGGAAGGTTACTGAACTACAAGTACCAACATTAGTTTCCTCAGAAAACCAAGATATGGTGGTACTGCCCAGTGGAGGGCCAGTGCAAAGACAAAGGGTTCTTTAATAAGGTGAAAGTATTTTGTCATTTAAAAGTTTTTGAAAAGCACTGGGAAAATGTGTGTGCAAGTAACTGAAATGCCATCTATGAAACAGTTACAACCACCAAAATAAGGAAGGCTTATTTTTCTATTTTACTTCAAAAGAAACAAATAAATTGGTCACCAGTCTTTGATAAGTTCTGGATTTGCCACATCTCCAGAAACCGTACAAATGGATAGTTCTTTTGTTTTACTTCAATTACTTATAACATGTATATCACATAAGGCAAATTCACTTCATGCTTTACTTAGTAAAATGGAAAAAAAAGCTTTCTCCAAAATTGGCACTAAAGTTAAGTTCTTAATAGCAAGGAGATACATCCAACTAAAAGCAGAATGAACACAGTCATAATACAAATCAAATCAAAATTATTTCCTTTATATCATCAGCAATGAGTAACTCCAGAGGTAGTATGGCAGAAACGAGCATGGATCCTATCAGGTCACAACCAATGAAGAAATTAAATTTATTTTTTTCTGTGGTTTTGACCATAAATTGCTTTACACATTAGGACCTGAATAAAAACCACTCTCAGCAGAAATCTTGGCCCATTAATTCAACTGACATATCAATTTACAACTTTCAGGACTGCAGATATAAAAAATGTAAAATATAAAATTATGTAAGTTTGAAATGGTTTTAATCATATTCATTAAAAATATTTACATTTCCCAGTACTTACTTGACAAAACCCCCTTGCAATATAATTCTACTCTAAACTTTTATTTATAAAATGAGGCTCATTTATGAGATTTCAATGAATGTTATACTGCAAATTGCTTACATTCTGTAAAATATTTTAAGAACTTTTCATATCAAAGGTAGTTTATATTGGATTATCTGAAACCCAATAGTGCCCACAGATGAGCTTCTTATAATTCTTTTCATTAATGCTTGGAAAGCACTGTGAAAACGAAAAGTGCTGTTAAGTGCTATCATCTCCCTTAAGTTTTCACTTACGCTGTGTGCACATTGTGAAATAAACACATATGCAGCATGTCCATGTTTTGATATGTATTTTTATTTCCCTGCAGTTTTCACTTATCAAGAACAAGTAACAGGGAAAGTTGTCTGAACTAGTGCATAAACAAACATTCTGAAACACCACTACACGTATCTAATTTACAAGAACCGTATAAAAAAAGTCACTAAAACACTACACTATGAAGGTGTCCAACGCTTACAGTCAGACTTTTTCCAACCCGTTACTTGCCTTGTAGCCACAGGAAAACTCTCCAAAATTGAAAAGACAATCTTGCCACAACCCTCCCCCCCTCCCAACACCTGGGGATGGCTCGATATCTAGACTTCCAATAATTATTGCAATGATATGATGCAATACATACCTGGTAAAATATCCTTTATGTGGTGTGTTACAGTTTTAAAGCCAGTTAAAATATGCAGTCTTCAGATAAAATGTAATCCTTGAAAAATTTTCTTATCTGCACAGTTTAAATGTGCTAGATGCATAATTTTTCCTAGTCCGTTTTTCCTGTGTAATTATTTTTTATAAACTGGTATTATAAATAGAAATATACATTCAAAATATATGGAAAAGTGAGTTACTACATTAAATTTGCATGTATCGATCCATCCCTTTCCCCTGCACAGTAATAGAAAATACTATTTTGCCTTGAACTTCATATTTGACAGTGAAATGCCACTAGTATTTACCAAAAAGTCCATCTAGTCAAATTGTGAAACAAAATGAACCAAGTGAAAACTTTACAGTTCCTTTAGAAAAAAATTACAAGAATTTCATTTCCTAGCTATGAATCTTTAACTTTTTAGACACAAAGTTGGATTTATTTTTACAAGATACAAAATGTAAACATGGCAAAATAAATAGTTAAAACAAGTGATGCAGGATCCCATTTCATGCTCATGATCCCATTAAAGAATTATTTTTTAAAATCCATTCAGTTGCAAATTCAAGTGCAAAAGCATGATGATGAATATCTACTATTCAAGTAACAGAAATAATATTGATGATACAAATAAACTATTTTACAAGGTAGTGATTTTCCCAATTTTACAAAATATACATCATATATCGACTTAATATCCGATATACTGTAGTCCATTTAGGTCCATTGTTACGCTCCGTGATCCACAGAGTGTTGCCTTTTGCATTCAGCTGGAATATGAATGACTGCACACCATCAGCACAGGTTAAAAGCCGTATGTTTTAGGTTATGTCACTTCCATAGCTACTGTTGTCTCTGCTATTCCATTTAAGCCCAATCTTTCAGGTTCATGGTTCTCTCTAAAGAAAGGCAAAGAGGAAAAAATAAACATTAATGCTCTCTAGAATATGTTATTATCAGTATTTACAGACACTTATGTAACTACAACATATATTTCACAAGAATATTTCCCATTTTTTATCATTTCTATACACGAATGAGGACAAGTTTTTTTCAGGTAAGAAATCCTATTAATTCCTAATTACTTGATTATAACTGTTTCCTTAGGAAACAGTAATTTGACATAATATTTCAGTAGAAAGAAGCCAATGACAAACTACTCATGAAATGTAACACAAGACCAAGTTTTTTACAACAGATGAAGCACATAATGCTCAAAAAGAATAATCATTAGAAGTACAGTATTACTTACTTTCCACTATAGTTTAATTTTATAGGTTTAAGGTCATGTAGTTATTAATTCATGCACCTCAACTGTTTTCTGATTCACCGTTCTCATGTATAAGTATCATAGAAAGAAATATAAAAACATACCCTGAAATATATTATCACAGATTTAGCTAATATCCCAGAATATTCTCAATTTTAACATATACATAGAATAACTTGCTTTCCCTTTGTGTATAATACTGACGGGAACACAACTCCTCCTCTAACCTTCCCAATTGTCTATGCTACAAAAAAGTAACAGAAGACTGAAGCTTCTAAAATATTTTTTGATGTATTTTTTGGGGGTCTGATGGCTTTCAATTTGATGTGTTTTTTTCCCCCTTGTTTTTTATACTTCTGGTTGGCATTTAAACATCCTACCAGTGACCTCAAGCAAAATAGTCTAAGTCATAGAGCTCTACATTAAGAAGATCTCAGTATCTGTTAAAAAAGCAAGTCAATAAAGAGACATCTATTGCTTGGGCAGTAAAAAAAAAAAAAAAAGTCTTTTTCCTCCCACAGTATAGCCAGTAGAGAGGGATGGAACGGTACTGGAAACAAACAAACACACACACACACACACACACACACACACACACACCTCGCTATGCTGCTGATGGCACTGCTAGGAGTAACCTTTGGCACTCTGTCCATACTGGCAGCAACTGTGGCAAGTTTTAAGGCTGTTGGCGATGGTGCTGAAGTCCGTGTATTGATATGCACATTGACTGGAGAAACAACACTGACATTATTGAGGTGCACTGCATTTGTCAGGCAGGAATTGTTCATGGGAAGTGTTTGAGGACTGCTTGTGCACAATGCTGGGATTAAGTGGTTTGTAGTGGTGTGGCCAACTGTCCTTACAAGTTGTACAGCGGAAATCCCTGGGCTGGATGATAAAGCCATATTGGTGGAGTATAACGTTTTAGAGGTTCCTGAAGGAGGAAAAGAAAATAATTCAATTCATATCATGAAACATTAATTAAACTCTCAAAAAATCAGGAGTTTAATAAAAAGTGCAAACACTGGTATACTAATACCAAGTTAATTTTCCACATACTGGCCTCTCCAAAGAGAGTTCCTGATCACAACATACTTACCTGTTACCACCCCAAAGATAGATCTTTCTATTGGCCTGCATAAAAGGGCTTTACAAAGTATTCTGCTGCATCCCTATTTGGAAAGTAGGAAATCGCCGGGCAGAGAGGCCCTCTCCGGAAGTTGAGAGCATGTGGAAATGATAGTTGAGTTCCATCAGAATTTACACATGCAAGAAGAAATCAGTAAGGAAAGGCAATCAGGATCATAGGTATATCTAAAAGCAAGTGGAAAAGCCTAGGGTCTGAGTAGTAGTTGAAGGGTGAAAGAACAGCAAGTCATTGAGGACTCAGGGTAGTAAGAAGCAGACAAGGTTCCAGAGTAATACTGTATTTCAAGAGGAGTCAGAGAAAGCAGTCTGATGAATATGTGCTAGTGGGATGGTGAACCCAATTTCAAACCCCAGATCAACCTGGATTGCATTTTGCCTTTTTATCGCTGCATGGATTAATTCCATGGTGATGGTTAGCAATTAGCTCAATATGTTTCCTAAGATGTGAGGCACTGATAGTATATGAATAAAACTAGACAGGGTGGAAGTGTTACAAATGAATGTATCTAGTGGGTGCAGGAGGACAGGGAAGCAGGCTCTATGTGAATTCTAGAAAACATTCAGCTATTCCATGACACCTATCCACAGAAATTCTGAAGAGTCCTGACTGATTTCTTGTACAATGCTTTCCCCTTGCATTTAAATAATAAAAACCTTATCTCAAATCAGTGAGTTACAACTTTGAGCTAATAAGTACCATACGAAACCACAGGCTTACCTGAAGGCTGGACAACACCATTTATGTTGTTGTGGCCAGTGTTCTGTTCCTTGGCTACCTCACCGCGACTCGGAACAGGTGCACTGACCACTGCGGATGCAGCAAAGTGGGCGCTGGCTGAGTCAAGTGTTTTAGACATACAGTCAGAGGTGCTTGAGCCCTGTAAGATAAATGAAATTAAACTCTCAATTTTTCAGATGTGATTTCATGAACGTGACTATTTAAAGAAATGGGCAAACCAAAAGGCAGTTGCCTTTTTCATCTTGAATAGTTAGAGATGTTTAGATTAAGAGATCTAGGACTCCACAGACTTATTTTTGGCATATGAAGCAGGGAAATAAATGACTAAACACTGGGAAGAAGCAACTATTTTGGAGAACTAGGGAATTAAAAACCTCAAACCTTTAACACTCTACTAATTTCTCCAGTAAGTGTTAATGAAAGCCTTTTTAAAAAATACTTGACAATCTAGATACTATGGACGACATGAAATCAAAGGAACTAACCATCATTTTTGTCACAATATAAGAACATATCTGGCCTAAACCTGCAGCAGGCTAGTGACCCAAGAGATTCAGAAAAAGCAAACAAAGTTTAATGGCCATTCCTCTTGATTCTGTATGAAACTGGTCAGCTGCTACTAACAGCCAATAGCTCTAGAATGTGGGACAGTCTCAAATCCATCTGGATGCTAGAGGAGTGCTGAGGGCTCCTCATGTCACTGAGATTTTTCATGTTGTTGGATTCAGGATTTCCAAGGTTAGCGTATTTAGTGATCCCCTGAGACTGAATTGAACTTCCATCAGCAGACACTGGCCTAAGAGCTCTCACAGAATACAACGAAGACTGAGCTCATCTGTTATTCCTTCAGAATTATTTTTGGAATTATGAAGCAACAAAACTTAAGACCTAAAACACTAGATGTCTTTCTTTCAGATGGCTCGAATTTGAAACATACTTTTCAATTAGTTTTACTTTTAGTGGCTTAAACAATAGAACTCTATTCTCATACAGTTCTGGAGGCCATGAGTTCAAAGTAAGTCTTACAGGGCTCATATCAAGGTGTTTGCAGCAGGGCTACTTTCTTTTGGCAATTACAATTTCATAAGGTATTTTTATTCTTATCCCTAGTGTATTCATTTAATCATGCCTATGGAGAACTTCACCTGGTGGCAATTTTTTCTTCAGGGGAATGTGATTCAAAGAGACAAGGGGCTATATTGTTTAGATTTACTGCACAATTCAAGGGAATTACCTCTTAGCCCATGGGGCACATCCATATGGCACTTAAACACAGAGTTTAAGAAGTGGGTAGGAAAGTTATAATCTTGGGAAAAAAAAAATAGGGCGCCTGGGGGTCATTGGTTAAGTGTCTGCCTTCGGCTCAGGTAATGAACCTAGGGTCCTGGGATGGAGCCCCTGCACTAAGCTCCCTGCTCAGTGGGGAGTCTGCTTCTCCCTCTCCCTCTGCCCCTCCCCCCAACTCATGCTTTCTCTCTAATAAATAAAGAAAAAAATAAGTTTTGGGGGGCTGTAGGGGTGGGGATGATAGTTCTAAGAGTATATAATTCCTTCTACAAATTCTCTATAACCCTTTAAAACAACATACTTTCCTAAATTACAAATACCATAATTAACTCTAGTACTTCCTTTATTAAATATGAACTAGTTTATCAAGGTTATCCTCTGTGACTTGACTAAAATGGAACAAGACTATGTAATTATGAAAGAAAAAAAAAAAGAAACATAACTATGATGAAAAGACAAGTTTACCTGTGCTTTTGGATGTGTCTGTTGCGAGGAATGCTGAGACTGCTGTTTCTGCTGAAGCTGAGCAAGCTGCTGCCTTTGCATCTGAACTAACTGCTGTTGATGTGTCTGAAACTGCTCTTCTGTGATACCCCCTGTTACTGGTAAAGGATACTCATTTCAGAAATAAGTATGTTTTAAAGTACTTTTAACAACACAAGTAGAATACAATATAAAGTGATTGCACAATTAAGATGAAAAGCAACTGCAAATCATGTATCTGCAAATAACCCAATAAAAAGCAAGTGGTTTATGTTAATATCCATGATCTTCTAATGTCACATGCTAAAAAAAGTTCCTATATGTAGAGTTTACTGTATAACATGGTTCTAACATGAAGATTCTAACCATTTATTCAGACTTTGAGATCACTCAGTTCACTATATTGTGGTAACTATATAATAAGAAAAACTTTGCTTTTTATTACTACAAACAATAATAATGACTAAGTGATAGCCTTAGTAAGAAAGCAGGACCACCTGGAAGACTGTAAATGATCCTTAATGCTGGTTTCCATTTAGGACATTTTCTCTGATTACAAATCAGAGTAGAAGACAAAGATGTTCATCTAGTATAACCATTAACTGAGTTTTAAGCCAATAGATTTGATGCTAAAATAAGCCTTAAGTTAAACCCAAAATATAAAAATAAAAATTTTAAGTTAAACCCAAATATAAATATGGGCTAGAAATCAGAGAATTGTTCAGAAAATTAAAGGCAGACTGTATCCTCCAATGTAATCAATTATGCTCTGTTAATAGAAGTTAGTAGATTTCAAGTAAAAATAAGACATCGAAAACTTTTGTTTACAAGATTAGCTAAGAAAAAGTTATACTAAGAAACATTTTTCTTCACTTTCATTCACTAGTTTTCAAGTAGATCACTGATAAATTGAGTTGAGGACACAAAACTATTTCCAAAGAAGTTAGTACATTATCAAAATCAAGAAATATTAAGTCCCATCAGAATACATCTACTACTAATTTTGCTCTATTTTTCTTCATTGTTTCTTTGCTCTCTCCCAACTATTTCTTTCAATCAGCAAGTATTTACTACTACGATGATGCAGAGTGCTACCTTAAGAGTTAAGAGAATACAGGGCAAAATAAACTAAAAGGGTCTGCAGCCCACCCCCCCCCATAAAGTCCTGTGGTGTAGCTGGAAAGAAAAGATACATAAAAAGAAGTATCAACTAATCAACTAATATGAGTCAACCTTTTAAATTCAACTGAGCAATCAAATCAACAGGACCTAAAGGGGTTTGGCTAGAAGACAACACCCTCAACCTAGATTACTTAACTAGCCCCCCACCCCCAAGTTTTCCATTTGGTACAATTACAAATCAGAAATTTTTAAAAGTGTGATGGTAATACAGCCTATTTTCTATGAAAAGGGAGTTAGGCCCCAGAGATGGACAAAGCATTAGATATGCCTTCATTTCTGTTCTGCAACATTATCATTAAAATTCGTACTGGACTATGAAGGAAAAACAGTTCTTAGATAGCAATTTTATTTTTAGAAGAGTAAAAGACCTGGGGCTACGATAGTGCTCACTCTAAAATTTTAATATTACCTGTATTTTTGAAGTACACATTAGTTATCTTACTGAATTACCAACAAAATCAAATGTTTCTCTTTGTCTGCACATGTTAAATTCACTGCAAGTGTTCTATTTTTAAAATGAAAAAATATTTTTAATTCTAAATTTACAATCTTCAAAATCAAATGAAAATGTGAAGTATTCATGAATTTCCAGCTGTTTGAAAACCTTGGGAAAGAGATGAAAAATAGCTTATTAGATAAAAGACAGGAAGGAAAAATCTTAAGTTAAACCCAAATAAATCTGTTTAAAGTCTTACGTGTATAGTGTGCCAATTCAAATGAAATGGACTTGGAATCTGGTGTTAGCATTGTCTACTCCCTCAAATCCAGCATTATGTTCATCTACAGCTAAGTTTTTTTGTTGTGGTGAAAAGGTGGGAGGTTACAGTGATTGAGGAATAAACCAAATTAAGTGAATATACTTTTAATGGCTATTTCAAAACTAAGAGAGAAATGAGAACACCGAGAATCTTCTTCTCCAAAGTCTTTTAATTCAGAAAATCATGAGATAGAAATCTAATTCAGAATAACTATGTACCTAAATTAGTAGAAAGAACAAAAAGCACTTTTTAATGAAAAAAATTACTTTTGGTTGGTAGTCCATGACTAACAAAGTATTGCCAACTATAGGTGTTCTACTTGCTTTTTATGAACGGATGATCATTTACATATAAATTAAAAAGGAATGCTGATAAGACTGCCTCTTTTGCGGAAGAGAGGATATGTCTACTTATTGCCCTGTCCTGTTGAGACCATTAATTTGCTCAGGAACCCCATCCTTTTCCCCATAGAAAACTCATTAAAATCCCAACAAGACTCAATCCAAATTACTCAAATTGATGGTGTTTCCTAACCTTTTTAAACCTAGGCTAACTTTGATGCCAAAAATTTCATCCCTGATCCCATTACTGGCTGAGAATGACTGATATAAACTTAATTTAATTCTATAATATGGTAATGCTTTAAAAATGACATTTATTTTTTTCTCTTCCCCTCAACTCAAGCTTAGCATGTTATATTCATTCCTGACATCTAATTCTTTCTTTACTATAAAGTTTTGTGCTTGAAAAGAAGCTCATGCTCCTCATTCAGAATTTTCTAGAGCATTGTTTAGTATTATTTCAACTCTTTAGACAAAAAGAGCAATTAGTAATTGTGGCACAGAATTGGTACACATACAAAACACCCTTTCATTTTGTTAGGGTGAACGGAAAGTGGTAAGAATGTACTATTTTAATGGCACAGGCACAGTAGTGAATTTTCATTCTTAGGGTTGACTTAATGGTAGGTAGAGGTAAGTAACTTGGTAGGTAATCTGACTGAAAGCACCTTCTCTACTGATTATTCTTCCTTTCATAAATTACTCAAATACTTACACAAGAAATTTATTTTGTACACTGACTTGCAGTCATCAAAAGGCAAACGTTAAAACACATCAGGAAAAGGTTGCAGTTATAGTGTGAAGAAATCTGTTTAGAAATGAGAGAGAAGAGGGGGCCCAGCCTTGGGGTAGGGAGGGGATGTAGAGGCAAAAAGGGGAATTGGGAACATACAAAACAGAAACCAATCTGCTTCTCCTGCTTAGGGCCAAGCCAAGTTCTTTCCACTAGTTGCTCGTAAGTTGCTAGCATAAAACTGAAATTTATGCCGGTCATAAATCTACGCTCTCCCACCCCTGTAAGTCCTGTCAGTTTAAAAGTAACCACAAATCTGACTGTTTTGTGAAGGGAGCAATAATTCACTAATCTAGACAGATGGGAAGTGTCCTTTTACGGGAGTAAGAAGTCTTCCAAATCTCTGTGGTTAATACATGCTAAAATATAGGTATACATATTATAGAATTTTCCTCTTTATATATGCAAATACATCATTCTATACATTAGTGGTGTACTTGCATTTCTAAATATTTTGTGTATATAACCAATAGTCTGTTTTTCACTAAAGCCCCTAAACTTTCTGGCTATTTTTTTTTTTTTTTGTATCTGGCTCATTACCCATCTTAGATTTATCAGCTGCTTTACTCACCAGATGAATCCATGTATTTTTTGTTAGAATACTTGTCACCATCCTTGGAATGTTGATTCTGATTTCAAAAGTCCTAGGCATTCCTCATTTCAGCTCTCACCTTTCAGGTATGTGGTTCCTGTATGGTGGTCTGTTAGGCTGATCCCTTATTAGCTTTCCCTCTCATATTCTAACAGTGATCCATCAAAAATATACTCAAGGTATCTCCACTATATTTTACACTGGTTTAATAATTCTAAACCCCTAGATCACTGTTTCTTAAATTTGGGCCCACAGAAGTATTCTTGAGTATGGGGAAATCTTTGTATTTGCTAACTTTTGTTTTGTTGATAAACTAAGAAGAAAAATCTAATAGAAACACATTCTGGATCTTCTGGATAACCATCTCACAAGAGTATGAACATATGATTTTTTGTGCTTGTGTGTGCCTTTTAAAAATTATTTTTAAGGCAGTGTTTCTCTAAGTGGGCTAGTACAATCTGTATTCTTGGGAAGCTATGGAGTTATTTAAACACTAACCTAGACCAAGTTTTCATAGTTTAATGAAGAGCATCTAATATGGTAGTAAAGATGATCTAAAAGTCAAAATGAATATATATTATCCAGTATTTCTTCATCTACAGGGTAGGTCTTTGTTACAAAAGTCTTAATATATGCTTTATTGAAGCAATGCTGACTATATACATTTTTGTTTTAAAAGACAGATCTGGGGCTGATGGGGGTGGGGAAGACAGACAACCTATTTTAAACGTAGATCTTACAGAGGAGTCAGGTGAAAGTTCAGATAAACCATCGGAGCTACTGTGAGGCTAAATCTCAATCCTTGAAAGTTGACATTATTTGTCTAGGACTATACACATCCTATAATGTAACTCTCACAGTTAAAGGCAAACTAATGAATAGACTGCAAAACTGTGGGGGTACAAAGGGTGAAGATGGGAGGTGAAGTCAGGGATGAAGGGTGAGGAGATGAAGACTGAGGAACAAATGAGATGTGAAAATAAAGACCCATTTAGGGGGTGCCTGGCTGGCTCAGTTGGTAGAACATGTGATTCTTGATGTGGGGGTTATAGGTTTGAGCCCCACATTGGGTGTAGAGATTGCTTAAAAATAAAATCTTTAAAGACCCATTTAAACTTCTGATACCCAACCTAAACAGTTACGACTGAAATTTCAGTATTATTTCCTTTAGTAGTCAAACTAAAATATTTTGATTCCTGAAATTTGAATCTATTTCTCACAACTCTGGAAGAAACCCTAAGTCAAAAATGAATCCTTGTGAGTACCTTAGCTAGTTGTGAATAGGTAGTTTTACCTATTCAAAAACTTTCACACTTGCAAACATTTTATGGCAATTTAAGAAAGAATGGGAAAAGAAACTGAAAAAATTAAAAAATCAGGAATTTTTCTTGGAAAACTGTCCAAAATGCTGATGTTCTTACAAACTGGTAATGTTAAGATACTTGCACCTGGTCAAAAAGGCTGCTGGTTATCTATTCAATATACGAAGACAAATGAGGGGAAAAAAATGCTCATTGCAACTATGCATTAGTCAAAACCAAGGTTAAATGTAAATTAACCCAGCTCTTCAAGTCTGAACAAGCAAAGCTTCCTTCCTTCCTTCATATTAAAAGTAATCTCTACACCCAACGTGGGGCTTGAGCTCACAACCCTGAGATCAAGAGTCACATGCTCTACCAAAATGAGCCTGCCAGGTGCCCCAAGCAAAGCTACTTTTAGATGTGCAATACATTTTCTTAAGTTCTGGTTTTAAGAACAATAGCTCAAAAGAATAAATAAATCTGCAGTTTCAAATGACTAAAAACTTTATCTAGTTATATAAAGAATGTAATACTTGCCATGTGCTGTAAACTCCTTGAAAGGATCATTGTCTTGTGAAACTGCAACTCTTAAACACTTAACATAGAGCTTTGCATATGATAATTCCAAATAATTATGTGTGAAATTAGTTTTCCTTGGTTATTCACTTGCCACGTTCAGCACAATCCATCTTTCCTTTCTCTGCCCTGCTTCTATTCTTTGAGAAGACTTTACCAACTAACGAAACAGATCTTACTTAATAGTTAATAAGACATGTGTCTTTGCTTTAAAATGAAGTCTTCAGTTTTAGTTCTTCTAATACCTAGGACATACATTTCAATTTGTTTTAAGTCCTTTAAGTATGATATCAAAAGTAACAATTAGAATATATTTAGGACACAGGGATTATGAGTTGAAAAATATTAACTGGGTTATTAACAACATAAAAGAAAATTCTTTGCCATTAGCTCTCAAGTTCCAGTGTTTTTAAGAACTAAAAAACTTGTGATATAAATATTACTGTCGAGTGTATCAGATTTCTATTTCTGATTAAAACCCTTTATTTGTTCTGATTTCTCAGCTATGAAACAGAAAATTCAGTACTTATAATTTGTCTAGCTCAGTGATACACTTTGTAAGGTAAAAATACGGTTCTGTGTCAGTCTTGTTACTCTTAAAGACAAACACACTCTCATGACCAACTCCACAAAGAATAAGCAGAAGGCAACAGTACTAATAAAGGCATAAAGATTAAAAGAAATAAAACAGATGTGGGTTCAATTCTGTTGTCTATATCCATCAAACATAAAACTACCAACTTTCTAAAAACTCCTACATCCTCTTTAAGTTGATGAAGGAATTCCTATCAATATTTACTGAACTGTAATGGAATTCACTGAAATTATCTAACCAGAACTAAGAGGACTATGTAATGAATAGAACTGGTACAAATGGGTACTTAAAATTGTCACAGCTTTTCAACTGTTTACAAAAATGCTGTTAAAAGACTTGTTCCATTATGCATTTACATACCTGTGCCTAGTATTTTGAAACAAAACAAATGTATTTAAAAAAAAAACAAAACCAAAAACCTTGTGGCCTCAATGATTAGAGGATCACAGCTGAGAAGGAAAACGTCAAACAAAATCCTTTACTCTAGCAACAGAATTAAATATATATTTGAAAATTTCTATTTAAAAACTGATTCTAGGGGCGCCTGGGTAACTCAGTCAATTAAGCACCTGGATGGCTCAGTTGGTTAAGTGACCTTTGACTCAGGTCATGATCCCAGGGTCCTGGGATTGAGCCCCACACATCAGGCTCCTTGCTCAGCGGGAAGCCTGCTTCTCCCTCTGCCTGCCGCTCCCCCTGCTTGTGCTCTCTGTCAAATAAGTAAATAAAATCTTTAAAAAAACAAACAAAACACTGATTCTGATGTAGCTCAGTTGTTGCTTAAATCTTGAAATTTGTCAAAGAAAGAAGGAAATGGTACTATGTTGAGAATACTATATTATACAGACCAAAAAGACTATTTTTTTTAGGGGAAAGGTAAAAATTAAAAAACTTTACTGTCTATGATGTTAACAACACATATTTGTCACTTAAGTTACCTGAAAAGTGCATGTGTGCCTAAGATACTTTAAATGCTTATTTTATGCTGATGTATTATGTTAGTGTCATAAAATTCTAGAGCTAATTATTATAGAATTATTTAAGTTATAGTAAGTTATATTCTGGATCAATACAACTAGAGTAATGATGACATAATAACATACACAACCTATGCATATTTTCTGGAAGGGTCAAATCAAATCCTTTTGGAGTTTACTGGGAATGTACAATAGAAAGCTGGCCATGTTCAAGTTGAGATGAAATGTAAAATCATTTTTTTGGTATGGTACACATTGTTAGAGAAGAAATTCAATCTACTATCAAATCTAATTATAAATGCCTATACTGAGATGTTTTTAAAATCCTTTTGGCAAAAATTATTTTGAGTAATTTTTGTTACAGAAATTCCAATTCAGCTAAGTAATTTGCACACTGTCATGGGGTTGGCGGAAAAAAAAATATGACCTAATATTTGTCAACTTCCTACCTTTAGATTTCTAATAAGCTTGCCACCACAAATCATATTTGGTATTTATCTATTTCAGCTTCAAGAGCTCATTAAACTTCACAGATTCATGAACTTTATATAATGGGATATCATTTTCCTTATCTAAGTTTGCTCAGGAGAAAATTAGCCAACTAATTTGGAGGAATGACATGTCAACTTCTAATCATTCAAACAAATCCAATTTTCTACTATAATCTGTAAATAGATAAATGTCTAGGTCAAGTTTAAAAATAAGCAGTCCAGTAACAGAAAAAGACTGAACATGACTGAGACCAAATTTCAAACTAAAATGATCTGAAACCACTTTAAAGATGTTTAACATAATTTTGCATAGTAAAATGCACCATTCAGGAAATAATTTAGAAATACTTATGTTTTCTAGAAAGGAAGGATATCAACAGTGTAAGTCAAGTCATATCTAGTTTTGTCTCTGGATACCATGCACTGCTTGTATGTATCATAAGGATATTAAAAATTATACCTACTTGTATACATGTGATAAAGAGAAGACTATCCGCAGAGGAAAACAAATCAAAATTAGATTTTAGACTGTCTAGGTATTATACATTATTTACAATGTACATGTCATAAAAATATTACATTAATTTGGGCACAATGTTTCTTAAAGTGAAAAATGCTCTCCAATCTCAATCAGAGGTAAGCTACCAAACAAAATTACAACTATTCATGGGGAGCTTCTTAAAAAAATCATTTTTCAGAAAAAAAGCGTTCAGTGGTACTCTTGAAGAGCAATGCCTATATCTGAGCAAAGCTAATATACAAAAAAGGGAAACTCTGTTTAACAAGTGCACACTATGGCTATGAAGATCTGGTAGCAGCTTATAACCACTTTGCCCATAGGGAACTCCCTATGCATTCTGCCTACACATTCACCATACCAGGCACACATATTCAAAATATAAGTGAGGATCTTAGAGATATTAGGACATTATTTAAAATGTGAACCACAATAATGGGGTTTAGGCTGGAAAAAAACTGTAGTAGGTTAAGGTAAAAAATTCCTTTCTTCAGTGGGATTATGAAAATAAACTTTCAAGGGGCACCTGGGTGGCTCAGTTGGTTAAGCATCTGCCTTCGGCTCAGGTCATGATCCTCGGGTCCTGGGATCGAGCCCCACATCCGGCTCCCTGCTCAGTGGGGACCCTGCTTCTCCCTCTCCCTCCCGCTCTGCCTACTTGTGCTCTATCTCTCTATCAAATAAATAAATAAAATCTTTAAGAAAAATAAACTTTCAAAATTTACCCTGAGGACTTAGAACTTATTTAGTGGATAATGAAAATTAAGGAGGAAAAAAAGAGCATGATATACTTTTAACAAAGTGACAGCTTACCTGATATGCCATTCTTGCTGGTGTTCAATAAAGCTACAGATGCTGCAGAAACTCTTTTATTGTTCACAGTCTGCCCTGATTTTCTTGAGGTACATTCTTCACTATCACTGTCCTGTAAATTTAGTAGCCTTGGCTGGAAACACTGTAGTCGACATGATCTGATATTGCTTAATATTTCAGAAAGGGACAGTCTATTTTCACAATGTTTACTGGAAGCATTGGTCCGAATGAAATTAGAAGAAAAGTCTATAGTTTGGGAAGAGCTTGTAAAACCATTCAGCATTTCAGGGTCTATCTGTTTCAGGACTGGGTCATGTTCTGTGGATATTCGGTCCATTATGACCCTGAAAAAAACAATATAAAACCAAGTATTATCTGGAAGAACTTAACATTTTCTTTATATCGTCCCCTCTAGTTTATAAACAAAAACCAGGCCAAAACAAATTGTTTACCTTCCACCTCTGCCAATTCGCCTCCTTGCAAATCCTATACATCTTCTTGGGACTGTGAGTGTTGTAAGGCAATGCCTATACCTCAACTTATCCAAATCTGCCAATTCTGAATTTTCAAATGAGTGGTTAGCTTGGTCCAAACGAGGCTGCAAAGAAAGAAATAAAATTAAAACTCATGGAGTATATCTGAAATGAAGAGAAGTTACATCATGATAAAAATAAAGTACAGCATTAGCAGGGCAATTAAAATTTAGATATAAAACTGCAAAATTGGGGTTTAAATGACATTAACAAGATAAAACTTTATAAAACTGAATAAAAAGTTCACTCACCAAAATAACTGAAATTGAATTTAATATTTTAGGGTATAGCATATATTAGAAGAAATATATCTTTAAAGAAAAATATGGCTTTTAACATCTATGTAGAAAAGTAGAGATAGTAAAGTTAGTAATGTATAGGCTTCCTATTGATATAAACCAGAAGGAAAATTGTTTTTGAACCAAAAATTTTACTTTAAGCATGTATGTATGGGTCAGGCTGATACTTCTTTATTTCTCTGGGCCTTAACATTTCTCTACCTTTTTATAATTTTCTCTTTTTCTCATTAGCATAACTCGTAAATAAGTAACTTTCTATCTCTTCTATGCTAAACACACACACACAAACCCTGAAACGCTGGAAGTGTAGATGTTTACCATAATGCAGCAAGATAAATGGTCTCTGCAACTTATATCTGAAAGCTATCCTCATAATTCTATAGTTATACCTTATCTGAAACCCAAGCATTTGGGAGTGAGGGTCACTCCTGATATAATGCTGCACCAAAACTTGACTTAATAGCACAAAGCAATTTCTAAGTGTGTCAAAAAGTTTGAGTATTATTATTATATAACATATCGCCATAAAGAAAGTCTAAAAACGATTCTTTTATGTTTGATCCTTACTTGGTATGTATGCACAAGATGGACTTCCCTAAATTTTAGTAAACAGCAACAATCAAAATTTTGGGGCACCTGGGTGGCTCAGTTGGTTAAGCGGCCAACTCTTGATTTCGGCTTAGGTCATGATCTCAGGGTCATGGGATTGAGGCCCTTGTCAGGCTCCGCGCTGAGTGGGGAGTCTGCTTCAGGATTCTCTCTTCCTCTGACCCTCCCCCACTGCCTGTGTGTGCACACTCTCTCAAATAAATAAATCTTTAAAAAAAAAATTTCAATTAGAGATTCTGGGCTTACCTAACTCTAGCAGTGACAGTAATTTTCGTAACTCCTAAACGAAGCTACAGTTAAAGCCCAAAGTACCACTAAATTTCTAAAATTTAGAATTTTAAATTATCAATTTCCAAGTAAAGGATTCTGATATTTTTTAATAACCTCTGAAAGGACTCAGTACCTTTGAGCATCTTTTATTGGTATGTGTATAGGGGGTAGTAACTAAAAAAATGCCAATGGACTTCCCATTTTTAGATCAAGACTAAGCTACCTTGACAAGAAATATCTATTAATTCCAGTTTACAAAAAGACTACAAAAACCAAGTTCTTACAGCATAATACTGGCATCCTGCTCGCCTCCTGAAAGCACAGGGACCATCAGGATCATTTTCTTCTTCAGGTTCTGATACTGGGGATGGTACCTAGAAAAAAGAGTCACGAGACATTCCATTTAGGAGTTACCAAGAGCCAACAGATCAATCTTTGTAATGGTCTAAAATCAGAATCTGACGACATACAGTACATCACTCCTATATTCCATACAGTAAGCAGTAAATTCCCCCAAACAGTTAAAGACTAGCACAGATTTTCTACGGTTAAACATGATTATTTGGGATGGATTAGTTCTTGCAGGAGAGTCAACAAGGTATTGTCTAATTGCTTCTGAACATGTAAGTACCTAAGAATTAGTAGAGTTTTTAATATATCCCACTTACATTTTATAAATAATGTATGTGCCCATAAACACTTTTATTTTGACAATTATGCTTCATCTACAGATGTATTTTTATGCAATAACTTTCTTTCTCTGTAATAAAGCCAAAAACTAGGAAGTAAAAAAGGCGTATGAATAGTGCTCTCCCCAAAGTCATTATAGGTCATACATTTTTCTCAAAGGGAGTTCCTTATTTCCTTACTCATTTTTAAAAAATCACTTTTTAAAAGAAGTTTTTATTTTAATTCCAGTTAGTTAACATACAGTGTAATATTAGTTTCAGGTATACAGTCTAATAAAATCACTTTTTAAACTTAGCAGATCAGAAGCAGAAAATTAGAAGAGGAAAGAAGACTTGCAGACTGGCTGCAGAGAGAAGTGATAAGCCCACAACCTGACAGCAAAAGAAAAAATAAAGACTTTCAAAAAGCTGTTATCACATAATTAAAAAGTGCCCAGAACCATGTGATCTTAGATAAACATCCCTCTACAACATGAGTGGACCCCTGGGGCAACACTGATCCATTAGAGCAAACTTTATAAATGTCATAAAAAAATGGATTAAATGATATACAAATATACTCTGATACAGCAGAGAAATAATATGGTTTAGATAAATTTCTACCCATAATGGTTAAAATTAAAAAAAAAAAAGTTTTGGTACTTAAGTTTCAGTAGTCTCGTAATTTCACTTTGGAGTACATCTCTTTTTCTGACAACGCTGGCTCAACCATATTTACTTGCAAATTTTGAACCTCACAAATCCCTCTCTTCCTATTTTGAGAGGAAAAATGTGTTCTCCACATTATTTCCAAACTGTGGTAATTACCACTGAGCAGGGTCATCCAGGGGAGAAAGGCATTTGTTTGAGGTTCCAATATACCTCCACCAACCCTATGGGGGAGACACAGAAACAGTAAGCTGGGGCTGATTCTTCTTCTCGGGGAACCAAGCCCCAAACCTGAAATTTGAAAGGAAATCCCAAATGTGAATTTTATACTTTGGTTCCTTTGCAGATCATCTACCTCTTCTAAAATACACACAGGGAAGTGTTACAAAGTCTTAGAAATTCTTTGCATAAAGTATACCACCCCGCTCTGTCCCGACCACCATTTCCCAGGAGTGGATTCCAGGATTTAGTCTGAGACATAGGAAGAAGAGAGTTGATATTAGGAGAATCAGAAGCATGATCAAGAAAAGACAGGGTTTTTAATTCTGCTCTGCTGCAAGTCAGTTGGGTAAGTCTGAAGTTAAAATGTTTGTTCTCTTAAGGCTCCTACTCCTTTGTTCCTTGTTTACTGGACAAAGAAGAAACATATTATTTTAATGATCTTTTCAGCAAGAAAGTCCTGATTTTTTAAGAGCTACATCCTAAATAGCTGCCTCACTGAATGACATCCAACTATACAGGTAAATACTTATTTTTTAGCAACAAGGGGATATCATTATAAAAATTAATGAGGGTTTTTAAAGACCTAGTAAAAGGACTCAGAGGAACCTAAAAGTTTCAAAATACAATTCAAAATTTTGAAATTTTCACGTGGGTTTATGGGCTGGGGACTATATGAGTAAACACAAGAATTCAGAACAGAAACAAAGGTCCTTTAATGCATGAGGACTGTATGATTAAAGCATGTGAGTGTGCCCTACCATCAAGGTGATGGACTGATTTCAGCAAGAAAGGAAAAGTTTCTATACGTCATAATATCCCATGTGTCATTCTTAAAGGGCTGGGGGTGTAAAGCAAAACTTTGTTAAGCTATTCTGAGTATTACCAACATAAGACTATTATTGATATATAATAAACCATGTCATATTCTTACTTGCAGTTCTCCCTCAAATGCTGTTTCCTCTGCCTAGAGCTCCTTCCTACTCTTTCTATATGGAAAACTACTATTTGTTAGGACATTATTTCCTCATTCCTTCAAAATGGCCATGTCCCATGGCTCTTCAAAGCACTGAGTCTAACTGGATAATCCTTTCACAAAAACGTAATAATGAATGAAATAATTGAAATAATTCCAATGAATTATTTCATTAAGTGCTTTTCAAGAGTGTACTAAATTAAACATACCTTTGTGCATTTGTTACAACCCAGATAAATACTAAAATATTATCTATAAATTAGTGACAGAAGAGTAAAAAAAATACATAATCTAGTCAAAGGGGACACATTTTACGTTTTTATGTAAACTCTAGATTTTAAATAGTTACAACCATAAACTTGCTTCTAGACATATCTGTAATGTTGGTTTAGAAGCTTTTTTCTTTTAAAGCAATGAAGCAAAAATGTTACAATATAATAATACATACTTGTTATATAGCATTCTCTTTAGGTTGCCTATACCATATAGAAAGAAAAAAAAAGGGTATTGCTAGACGAGGTACTAAACTATAAATATATCTTTTAAAATTGATCCTTTAATATACAAAGGTCTTATTTTTAAAAATAGCACGTGTGAAAGTAAAATTAAGATTTTAAAATTGCAAACATTTTGCTATAAACTGTTGCAATATAAACCAAAGAACTGGCTTCGCAATTTACAACTTGAATCAGTTCTTCTAAATCTTTAAAATTAAATGGTTATCACCAAAGTAGCAAAATTTACATTAAAATTATAAAATAAATGCTGGTGGAATATAGTAAAAAAAAAAAAAAAAGGAATTATTATTGGGTCAATATTTACAATTATGTATTAACTACCTTAAAATATTGATAATCCATTTCTAATAGTCTACTTTAAATATAGAGGGAAAGAATAATAATGTTCATTTTTATAAAAGGGATAACTGAAAACACCTAAATGCTCCACAGAGAATAAATTCTACCCAACTGATAGAAAATAATGGAAAGTAAATACCATTTCAGTGGCCACATAAATAATGTGGAAAATGTATATATGCTATGTAACATTCGGTGAAGAGAGTAAGAATCAAAACTAAGAGGTCAATTATGTTTTAAAATATAGCAATATAAAAGACTAAAAGGAAATGTCTTCAAAATAGTTTTAAAATAAGCACCTGTGGAAATTCATCTTCATCTGAGCTGTGAAAGTCATATTGCTTAATATCACTCTTATTGATCACAGGCAATGTCTCAGGAGTGGGTTGCTGAGATGTTATCAAAGCCTCTGCTTTAGGCTTCTTTGGGTACTTCTTCTTTTGACGAACCACATCAGAAGCCTCTTCTTTCAAAGACAAATGATGAGGGTGCTGTTTACATGACGATTTTTCCCCCAAAAGGAAGAAATGAAAATCATTTTAGAAATCATGAAAAACCTTACTGCTCTTTGAAAAACATACATTTTTACCCAGGAGGTGATTTTATTTACTGTTTTTAATTATGCAAAAATTATGTGATCATAAATTGAAAGATGTTTTACTTTTTGCAAGTTATGATTAAAAATCATAATGGTAATTTGCTTTTATATTGTTATTTATACTTTAAGATGTTAGTGATTTTTAATAATTGCTCTATTATTATGCAATCCAGCATTTAGAAGTACTCAAATTCAATTTTATTTAAATCCACTGTATTAATAACTTTATTTTTAAAATAACCTGAATTAGATTATAAATTCATTAATTTGTTTCTACACTTACTTCCAATTTTTAAAAATTTCTACAGCTGGTAATTTTTTTGAGAAAAATAAGTTTATTAACTAGAAAAAAAACTTTTACTTTTTTAGAATGCGTAATTACTGCCTCAACTGAACAATAATCAAACTGTTCTCAAGTACCCCAGAACGCTGTGACAGCACTTAAGAGGCCACCTGGCAAGAGACTGACTAATGGGGTGGGTTTCCAGCCCCCCTTGCTCTCCACTCCTCAGTTGAGAAGCTCTGTTTTAACATAACAGTATTCCTTTTAATAAGTAGTGATTTACTGCCTAAAAAGTTTGAAAATGATTGTTCTAAGCACCAAAGTACAAGCAATATGAAAGTGAAAATATATTTAGGAAGTTCTATATTCTCCCATGTAGTCCACATTTTTGTTAAAACTACTGCAGCATCAAAAAAGGAACATACAATGAAAATGTTGCTTACATGGCAAATTATTTAGTGATATAGCTAGGTTTCATTCAATGGATATAGTTATGGCATCAAAAAGAAAACTCCTACTCTTAGAAACCATCTATATTTTAAGGTGGGATGTGTGGCCAAGTAAATAAACTATGTATAATGGGGTAGAGCAACAATGGATGCAACCATATCTCTAAAACTAGTAAATAGGGTGAATGTTTATTCTTACAGATGATCAAAAATAAGAATCAATATATAACAAAAGCTGATTCTATCAGTAATTTCAGGTTGAGATTTCATATTCTATGCCTACCAATCATATACCTGAAAAAAGCATTGGTTTTTATAAAATGGATTTTAAAAATAACTTAGAGAATTACATTTATTGCATTGGTAAATTTTTGGCTATAGAGGCAAGTGTGATTTAAAAAGAATCAGGT
Source organism: Zalophus californianus (assembly GCF_009762305.2). Classification (NCBI taxonomy): domain Eukaryota; kingdom Metazoa; phylum Chordata; class Mammalia; order Carnivora; family Otariidae; genus Zalophus; species Zalophus californianus. The sequence goes on along the minus strand of NC_045597.1, from coordinate 114,951,006 downwards.
AGGTGGGCTAGATGCCTGTGATGAATAAGAAAGAACTTTGGTGTTTAAATTGACATCAGTTGAATAAAAGGAGGAGTCTTCCTGCTCCAAATTCTTCTTTGACCTTTAAGAGCGAACCCATGAAAAATAAGAATTGTGTACATTTTTAAAAGATGAATTTTCCACAAACACCCTATGTTGCTTTTTAAATCTTGCTACAGAGTAAAGCTCTACTATCTAAATAGTCAATACCTATTTCTTATTTAAAACTAAACTCCTTAAAGTTTTAATTTTTATTATTTCTCATTGAATACTTTAATTAATGTACCACATGAATACTAAATAAATACAATTCCTTTAAGTCTAAGAGACTAAAATAATCATGGAGTCTAGCTCTTTCTATTAGGAAGAAAATAGGATCTGGAACTTATAGGACTTCTTCAAATCACTCCAAGTAGATAGCAGTTGATAAATGCTGGTTCTGGAAGTAATGATGAAAATAAGAATAACTTTCAATAGTCCCAATGAAGAAAGCTTTAATCTTAAGATTTTGATGCCTGCCACTACAACACAGGATGTGCTAAGGCTAGTGATAACAAGTAAACTTTACCCATATTCTTTAGGGAAGCAGATGGCATAGTGAAAAGCACATGGTTTTTGGTTGTTAGACCTGGACCTAAACCTTGAATCAGCCCCTTATCAGCTATATGATCTAGAAGTCATACAGGGGTAAAATCTATGTCAAAGGGCTGCTGTAAGGAATAATGAGTTAATACGTATGTAAAAATTCCTAGCAAAGTGCTTGGCAAATAGTAAAAACAACACGTTAATTACGTTTTTCCTTAACCAAACTATACTAAGATAACTGATGAAACTAGTAATTGTCTGATCAATATTACCGTATGTGTTTCTCCCCAGAGGATATTCACCTTAGTTTTACATTCTTGGACTTTGTGATGATTTCCATTATGAAGAGTTGCTGGAGTGGCATATAACTCTTTTTCTGATCTATTGATTTTCACTTCATTAAGGATTTCACCACCATAGTCTCCCAAATGATATCTTGGAAAAGTAATAAAATATAAGAAAATGTTTTATAGTTTAAAAAGTAAAAACGATATTGCAATGAACTGGAACATAACTAATCGAACAGAATCAACAATTAATCAGATTATTCTTTAAAAATTTACAGGAATAAAGAAGTTCATATTTGGGATTTAGTGAAAACACACCAAAAAAAAAAAAAAAAAAAAAACCCAAATCTCTAAGGGACACAGAAGACAAATTTCTCATATATTTAATATTTTCAAACACTGGGAAACGATGTTTAGAATGCTTACCTTAGGAATCACATAAAATTCTGTTAGGCTTAGTATAGTTTATTTAATTATACAGGAAAATGACTATTATATTAGAGAACACATTTTTAAAAAAAAATATTTATCCATTCTAGAAACAGAGTGCATGCAGAAGGGGGCGCACAGAGGGACAGAGAGAGAGAGAATCTCCAGCAGACTTCCCACTGAGCATGGAGTCCTCTGTTGAGGGGGGCCTGACCCCAGGACCCTGAGATTATGACCTGAGCTGAAATTAAGAGCTGGACGCTTAACTGCCTAAGCCACCCAGGTGCCCCACAGACAACACATTGTTAAAATGTGCTGAACAAAAAAATGCTTTCTACCTAGTCAGAAAATAAAATCATTTAAATATTCATTTCCCTCAAATTTTAATGGAAACTTAAAAATAAAAAGAACAGTCAAAATGATCCCCAGGTTCTTTTCTAAATAAAATCCAATGATTCTGAAAAAAAAAATTAAGTGTATTAGAGGATCTATACATATTACACACAAAAATATTCCCCAAATTTGCATCCAAACTGATAATTTACTTTAAAAAAAAAAATAGTAACACAAGAATTCTTCAAAAAAATGCAGATTTTGTTTGAGAATCTATTTCAGTTGTTTTAAAGCTAGGCAAAAAAACAAAACAAAACATACCATTTGGTTATATTTTGCCCATCATTTGCCTAAAGCTGTGATTAGTATATAACAGTAGCAATGTTACCTTTTTTCCACAACTTCTAAGGTTAAGTGCAATAATTCTCGTTTTGTTTTCTCTCTTCTCTTAATCATTTCCAAAATTGTTATGGCTCTACTAAACTCTCGTCTCAATTTCAACATCTTTTCATAAGAGGCTTCATCATTCTTACGATTCTATTGAAAATAATTTTAGAATAAACAATTAATCTAATTATCCACATTTCCATTTTCATTCAACAAAATCTTTTGAGAGACAAATATGTTCCATAAAAGCAAAATGTTAAATGTAGAAAATCATCTTAAACAGTAACTACATAAGAGAACCTATGTATTTAACTCTGAAAATAGAAGTGAAAGGAAATAGCTCTCAAATAAAAAAAAAAGTGTTGCCCATTATTGAAAAGATGGAGTAACAGAAGGGATCATTCCAATGTAAACAAAATTTTAAAAGTCTGCCTGAAACAAAACCTAGTGTACCAGAAAATGTAGTCCATTCAAATTGTTGCAAGGTATTTTCCAGTGACAGAGAGAAACAGTTCTGTCAAATCAAGGTTACCTAAAAATAGCCAAAATGGGTCTCTATCCATGCATCCAGCTCTGTAACTGTGGGCTGGAAGGGTCAATACACCACAATGTAAACACGTACAATGACAAGCACAACTTCACTTCAGAAATTCAAGATGTAACACTGAAAGTAGGATATAAAGCATCTCAAGGAATGGAATTATTATGTTTCAAGGTAATTAGCACCTCACTGCAGGGTAGAAAACTCTGAATTTCAGAGTATTGTTAAGAAGTTCCTACTCTGAAGCGTAAGATTTAATTAGAACTCAGAGTGAAAGTCCTGCTTAGTAACTAGACAAGCTCAGTTGTAATTAGCAGCATCTATTTGCATATGAAAGTTACTGTTAATATATTTTGTTTAATCAAATAACCACAGAATATTTATATTAGGCATGGAACTATTTGTTTAAAAACAGACCATTACCACCTCTCATTCTATGTATCCAGACAGACTGCACTTATGCAATCTTTGCATCCTTGAGTTAATAACGCAATATGACATTATGACCCAGCACTTGCACTACTAGAGTATTTACCCAAAGGATACAAAAATAGTGATTTGAAGGGGCACATATACCTCAATGTTATAAACAGCACTATCCACGATAGCCAAAATATGGAAAAAGCCCAAATGTCCATAGACTGATGAATGGATAAAGAAGATGATGTGTGTGTGTGTGTGTGTGTGTGTGTGTGTGTGTGTGTGTACATATACTTTATAAAATGAAGTATTACTCAGCCATAAAAAAGAATTAAATCTTGCCATTTGCAATGACATGGATGGAACTAGAGTGTATTATGCTAAGGGAAATAAGTCAGTCAGAGAAAGGCAAATACCCTATGATTTCACTCATCTGTTGAAGAAACAAAACAGATGAACATAGGGGAAGGGAAAATCAAATAACAGAGAGTGAGTCAAACCATAAGAGACTCTTAACTATAGAGAACAAACTGAGGGTTGCTGGAGGGGAGGTGGGTGGGGAAATGGGGTAAATGGGTAATGGGCATTAAGGAGGACGCTTGTTGTGATGAGCCCTGGGTGTTACATGTAAGTGATGACTCACTAAATTCTACTCCTGAAACTAGTAATACACTATATGTTAACTAACTAGAATTTAAATAAAACCTTAAAAGAAAAAAAACACAATATATTAAAGAGATAACTACTAAGGACACAAACTCTGCAGGAATAAAAGCTGTTGTCACCTCATCAAGCAAGGATCACAAATATTTGGTGTGCTTGCTGATAGCAAAACAGATATGGAATATACTCTAGAAGAAAGAATTTATAAATACCCACTTTGACCATTTGAACAGTTTAAGAAATAAGGATTTATGAGCATATCCTAATTGATTTGATGTGAAAAATTACTTGTAAATATTAACCAAATCTTTTGTATTGTCCCTCTCTTTTATTGTCAAAATAAAGAATGCAATATCACATCAGAAGGAACCTGAAGCCAGGCTTCATACTGGAGGACTATAAAGAAGAAAATAAAACTTGAGAAAGATTCAGTTTTACTCTCTTTTATGTGTAGTTTCTTGTATTTGAAAATTAATCATCACCTATAAAACATAACCTAAACTAAGTCCTATTAAGGTACTGCATATTTATGTTTTAAAATGCTATGTTAATAAGTCTTTTACCTTATCAAAAGGAAATTAATCTTCTCCCCCCTTCCAGTACTACGTGACAAAAGGCAAAATCTAAAGTATGGTTTTGAGCAAAAATTTTTGGCAAGCAGGCAGCAGTAATACCTTCTAACTGAAAAAAAATTAACATTACCAAGAGCAAATATTAAAGTGTCCCCCTGTAGAGAGTACTCCACAGGTCCCCTACCCTCAAAAGGCTGGAAGTCTAATGAGAATGAGACATACAAAGATGAGTAATAATACAAGGCTACATGCCAGCTGAACAATATTTAAAAGTGCACCAGAACCTTTTAAGATTACCCCCCTCTTCACTAAGTGTTCCTTGTGGCCTGTATGCTTCTGCCCTGTCTTAACCAGTTGCTTCTTGCTCTCTTTAGGCCCAAATAACTACCTTTTCTAACTTTTCCTTTCTCTTGTCCTGTCTTTTCTCTTTTTTTTACCTTTTATTTTGAAGTAATTTCAGATTTACAGTTACAAAAACAGTATAAAGAATTCCTATATATCTTCATCTAGATTGCCCAAATGTTATTATTTTACATTTACTTTATCTCTATGTATATACGTGTATTATTTAATCTATACTACCATGGACTAAATGTTTGTGTCCCCTGAAAATTCATGTTGAAACTCCAAGCTCTCAATGTGATGTTATTTAGAGGAAGGGCCTTTGGGAGGTGATTAGGTCATGAGGGTGGAGTACTCACAAATAGATTTGTACTCTTATAAAAGAGATCCCAGAGAGCTTTCTTGCCCCTTCCACCATGTGAAGACACAGCAAGGTGACTTATGAACCAAGAAGTAAGCCCTCACCAGACACTGAATCTGCTGGTACCTGTATATCAGACCTCCTAGCCTCTAGACCTGTGACAAAGAAATCTTTGTTGTTTAAACCACTCAGTCTCTGGTATTTTTGTTAAAATAGCCTAAATGGACTAAGACATATACATGAATGTATATAAAAACATACACAAATACGTAAAATTAGCAGTCGTATTTAAAAAAAAAAAATGAGACCAGTTGAATATATACTGCCCCTTCATCCCTAAGCACTTTAATACAGACTTTCTAGAAACAGTGATACTCTTATATAACCAGTACTAGTATGGAAATCAGGAAATTAACATTGACTTTATTCATATTTCACTAATTGTCCCAGCAATGTCCTCTATGGCAACAAATATAACTGTTCAATATATTTTTATATATTTATGTAATTGTTGCCATAAAGGACATTAGTGGGACAATTCTTATTATTAAATTCACTCATAACGGCAAATTTTTTCCTGGTCTAGGATCTGATTCAGGATTACAACTGTTTTAGTTGTCATGTCTCTTTCATTTCCTATGATTTGGAATAGTTCCTTTGTCTTTCTACAGTGATCACGATCTTGACATTTTTTAAAAAGATTATTTATATGAGGGGGAGGAGTCTTAAGCAGACCCCACACTGAGCGCGGAGCCTGACGCAGGACTCCATCCCACGACCCTGAGATCACGACCTGAGCTGAAACCAAGAGTCAGCTGCTTAACTGACTGCGCTATCCAGGCACCGCCCCATGATCTTGACATTTTTAAAGAACAGAGGCCAATCATTTTTGTAGGATGTTCCTCAGTTTGGGTTTCTTTGATGTTTTTCCACAATTAAATTCAGGTTATATATTCTTAATAGGATTATCACAGAAATGATTTTGTATCCCTCTCTTGTATCAGGAATTAAATGATACTACCTTGTTTCTCATCAAATTTCCTCCCAATAGTTTATTATTATTATTACTATCATGGTGGTTTTCAAACTTCCTCATTCCAGTGACACCTGGAAGTTAAAATTCTTCTGTAACAAAAAGTGTTCTCTTTTATCAATTAATCTACCAAGCATCCATTCATCCATCTATCCATCCATTCATTTATATTACTATGGACTCATGGGTTACTTATATACTCTATGGGTTATTCATTACTCTATTTATTTTGACACTTCAAATTTTCCCACATCTGGTTAGTAGAGCCCCCCTTCAAGCTGGCCCTTCAGGCCTTCTGACATTGGTCCAACATTCTTTAATCTTCAATCAACAGTCTTACTTCCTGGCACAGCAGAATGTTCCAAGCTTATCTTTATACTTTCCTAGCCCTAGACCTGGAAACACCATTTTACTAAGAAGCCCTGGTTCCTTTTAATGGAAATTGGTATTTAAAAATCAGGCTCTACATGCTAGGCATGGTCACTGCTCTTGAGCATCATTGCTTCTAGACCCTCTCAGCAAACAGAAGAAATACACCTGTAATATATACATATACATATACACGCACAGATCTATATCTATTTCTGACTCTCTATAAAAACAGTGAGTTCATACTGAAACTTTTTCCATGCTTTTAAGATGGCCCTATCCCTGCTTTCAAATCCACTCACTTCCTTCCTCACAACGGTCTCTGCTCTGGACCAACTCTTTTCTCCCTATTCCCAGTTACATATTATAGTTCTGACCTACTGCCAAATCTCTAGGAAGTGGTTCTCAAACTGCTGCACTTTATATATTTTTATTTTTTACTTTCTCAAATTGCTGCACTTCAGAATTAACTATAGATTTTTTTATAACCAAGGATAATTCATAGGAGATTGTTTTATGGAGCCAGACTGAGAACAACTACTGAGTTTCCTCTCCTGTCTATCTCGTTTATTCTGGGCCACACAGAGGGAGGAGAGAAAGCACAGATGTCAACAATTGTATCTATGGGGTTAAACATATTAAACACACATGCTGATTCAAGACTTCCCAATCAGTGATTTCAGACATGCTGGTGCCTTAAGATGGTCTCATTTAAGAATGTCCTTAAGTACTTAACCACTTGCAAATTAAATATTAGTGAATTAAAATTAAATTCTAGACTGCCAAGCAAGTATTTCAGAAGTCCTTTATTTTAGCACCTTTGTATCTAGCTACACACGTGTTTTCAATTTTGTGGAAACAGAAAAGGAAGTAGAGAACCTTTGTTAGCTGTATTCATTTTTGTATATCCCAATGCTTGCCCAACTCTGGAACACCTAGGGGTATTTACTGTTAACTGCTTTCCCAACTTTCCTATTTTGAAACACAAACATTTCTAAGCAGTATTAGTGTGCATGAAGGGGTCTCTGGTCCCACAACTGAAAACAGAGAGGCATAAAAAGACTACCAGAAAAGAAAATGTACCACTCTGCAGAGGAAGGTGAAAGTAACAGGTAAGAGAAAGTGTAGAAATTGGTGTGTCAGGAAAAAGTGGTACTAGTTATCGCACAATGGTGAAGCACGTAAACACAGGAACCCATTCTAGCAATTCTCAATATACACTGGATAGAAAAGAGTGATTTAACCTATTTAAGAATTAAACCAATTTAAATATTTAGAATATTCTTTTACACGTCCATAAATACTGCTAATTTTAAGTACTTCTTACCCTCTCACTAAAAGAAGTCCAATGGTATTCTTCCTTCAAAAGACATTGCTAGAAGTCTATGTTTTGCAATATATCTGAATCAATTGCCTATATTTATAAACTTACCTCATTTTAGTCTTTTCTAAAAGCAAGACGTTAAATCTTCATAAAGTATCTTAGATTTCCTTAGCCAAATTGAAAACTTAGCCCGGGTGAGGGAATGTCATCTACACTTGGGAAATCCAAGAAAGACTTACAGAAAATGGTTGTTAACCAGCAGGAGAATTTCTCCTAAAATATACCGTTCCTGGCAGCTGTTATGCTTCACAGCTGTTATACTAACAACTGACAAGAACAAGCTTTTAATGTTAGGAGAAACAGGAATCCACAGAAAATGCTTTGCCTCCAAATCGTAATTCCTCATGGCTTTTACATTTACATGTTCTAATTTTTTACATGTTAGAGAATGTGTTACTATGTATGGTGTTTACTGTTAAATATGAGAAACGGAAGACAGGGAATACCCCCTCCGAAGTAATACCTTCCTGTATACCATATCATTCCACATGAGACCCTTTTTCTCTTACTTAAAATTCCAGCTCACACTGCTTCAGAAAGGCAGATGGGGATAAGTTCATCAATTTGAAATTTGACACAATGGACAACTCAGAAAAGAAGAAAAACATTCCACTGTTACTTTTGACTACTGGCAGAACAGGCTTGAAAATGAACTTTTCCCTACTTCCCATGACCCCATAATAGCTGGAAGCAGTAAAGTCCATTTTTATTTGCAAGAATTGGAATGTGGTTTCCAAAGGAGCTATAAGCTCTTAAGCTTCCTAAACAAGAGGGTATGTATACAGCGTATATATAATTTACTGAATAACTCAAATTTCTGAGGTACATAAAGATACATAATTCCTTTTACTACTCCAATTGCAAGTCTGAAACAGTATAAGCAGTAGACTTATAAAGGGCATGGGTATTAGATATTATACCAATAGAAGCTGACCAATGGAAGCTACTGAAGAGCAGGATTTCTAACATTAGGTTTAACAATGTTATTAGCTCCCCTGTTATGTTCAAGGTATTCAAAATTACTGGAACTTATTAGCAGAAAAAAAATTGGTCTTAAGTACTATTAAGGAACACTCAATTAAATCTAATTTGCACATTACCTTTCGAGTTTGCATTTTCTCTGTTCTCCTCCGAAATGCAACATAAGGGTCATTGTTGGTAGAGCCGTCTCTTTTCTCTTGTTTTATCTGAGGAATGAGGGACGGCCCCCTGCAGTTTTTACGTTTTCTTACCCAGTAGTCATACACAGCTTTAATAAGGTAATCATCTTCGTTTAGCAGCAGTTTTGCTTCCTGAAGTGTTACAAGCTAAATGAAAAATACAAATTGTCATCAACTATAAGGTTTGAAAAAGAGAAATCAAAGTGAAGCTCTATATACCTATAGAAAAAATGTGATCAGTCTAACAATTATGATCAGACATCATGATGGCAGAAAACACAATTCAATTTTGAAATTTTACAAAGAATTTATTGATAAGGAGATTTATCTAAAAATTTATATTTTGCTCTGAGAGGTAGTAAGTACCACAACTTAAAATATTTAAGAAGCCTAAATGAACAACAGTTGGAAAGACTGCAACACATTTATGCCTCAGTTAAGTCTTGGACTAGAATATATATCTAGGGTCCATCAAAATTCTGATATTCTGTGATTCTACACATTTGAAGATCTACTAGTTTTCAACAGTCTAACAGATTTTCTGTGCTTTTGTTTCTCAACAAAAACTAGAAGATACAGGTTTTTTTTTCTATCTCCCTGTAAAATGAAAGATGAATATTCTCTATTATATTGCAAATAATATAAAAAGTTCCTTTTAAGATTGTAAAAGAACAAACTTAGCATGTTTCCTGAAGTTTCAACACTATACAATTTTGAATTTCTTGTACTAATTACATATAAAGGCAATTCCTCTGTCCAAACTGGTTAAGTACTAGAGAATCCTTGTTCTCAACACCCATTCTGCTAATGACATAGTTATGTCTGGAACAGTGATCCTAGGATGGTTCCTCTAGGAACTCTCACACTGATATTTCAGGGATCTACTTCTTTATCAATGCAGTCAATGTAATGTTGACATATCTCCAACTAAGGTTTGTAAAAATTTGCTTGGTCACATGTTTCCTTACTGCTTGTGAAGATCAAATAGACCGATCAGGTTTAGGAGGATGGATTATGGGTTAACCATATCCATTTACAGTGAACTCTAGAAAAAGATAATGGAGTTTTAAGGCTGGAAAACCTCAATGAAGTACATCTCAATCTTTTTACTTTTATCATTTTGGAGATGAAGATTCATTTTCAAAACAAGTTGAGATATCTCCTAAGAAATGTTTTCCTAAAAACTGGAAATGAAAGGGAAAATTTTCTCTCTGAAACTGTAAGATCAATATAGGAATTGATCTGAGGGTTGTATGAAGTCAACTGAAGATAGCATGACCAACCAAATAAATTTCTGAGATCTGATTTTTCATACTGGTATAACTTCATGGAATAAATGCTATGATCATTGGACTTTCAGTCCTATGATGGTGATTACCAGGGCTAATTGGTTGGTTTCTTCTTATAATCTGGCTGCCAAGACTGGCCACAGGAAGAGAATACACTGACAATGACAACTCAAGTATTCTAGTCCATGTAATGATTACATTTAATGCAATAAAATTGTATGTGACTATAGTTTGGCTTATTCAATGTCTCAGTGAAGTCATCTTAAATGCATCTGAAAGGCTGAGTAACTTGGTCTCTAAAGTGGAGGGCCAGAGCCTGGAACAAGAGACCTAACCAAAAGAACCAATATTTCCAAACATCAACTTTAAATGGGCATCTTGTTAGCTGAAGTTCTCTGGAATAGGCCAGAGTCTACAATGCCAGTGGTAGAATAAGAACCAAGCCTTCTGGATCTAATAAAATTCGACCTCATGCTTACAGCATCATAACATCACTGGCAGCTTTCGTGTGCTCTGGGGACCAAGGGAAACAATGCTGTGATATGCTACATATCTTCAGCTCTTTGGTCATTCTGCTTCTGATAAAATTTTGGAACCTTCACTAATTATATCAAGAACATACTCTAACTTTAGAGTCGAGAGGAGGATAGGTTTCTTCCTATGAAGCCACAGAGCAGTAGTAAGTTTCTTATATAATATTATCAGGATAACACCGCTTCCTATCCTCCTGAAGGAGATGTAAGGGGATTAACACAGCATCAGATTTCCTTCTCTGGCGCTTCTTGCTCCTTTTACAAAGGTCCTTCTGCCTGGTTGATAAGTACCCTCTTTATATGTCAGATAATAAGAATTCAATACACTGTTTATAATTAAACATCCTGACATTTCTTTCCAATGTTAACTATATTTCTCAGTTGACTGATGTTTTTATGTTGCTATAAATTTTTATTTTATTGGGTAATCTGAGTTTTAATCATTCTGTTAAAATTATCTTTAGCAGGATCACCTGCATCATTATCACAATGACAGCATCAATTTGAGTGGGCAAGAACTATTTGCAGATAAAGTAGTCCCAAATTATTAGGACACAGGATTAAGATTCCACAAAATCAGAATCCTACTACTTTTCTACCTTAAGAAAAAAGTTCTGCCATTTAGCACATTCTCTACTAAAAAGCAGTGGAAACCAGTATTTACTTGACAAAAAGGTCAGTAAAATTTATTATTTCTAAGATACCTCTGAGTTGTTTGATTTACTTACTTTGGGGGCTTGGAGATGAGATAAAAATTACTCCACTAGCTGGGCTTTTCTTCTAGATTGCCACTAGCTTCATGAGGACAAGGATCACTTAGTTTGTTTACATACAGATTCATGGTTCAGCAATAACAAGAAATACATTTATAATACAAAAACGAATAAATTATATATAAAAAGTAATGTTTTAAAAATATAGTCAGTTAAGCAATAAATACTTAAAAACTACTATCAGCCTATCACTGTGTTGTATACGTTGTGGGTAAATTAGGAAAAAAATTTCAAGATAAAATTACTACCAACAGAAACTTAAAATATGGCAATCAAGGCACAACAAATACAATTTAAACAATAAGAGAACAATGTCAGAACTTTAGAACTCAGTGCATTAAGATAAAGGACAGAACCACAAAATATTCCATCTGGGAGTGCTTGTGCTGGTAGCTTAAGATACAAGTATAAATTCTGAGGACAGATACTGAAGGAAATAGCAACATGATGTAGAGGAAGAGGAGATGAATTAAGAAGAAAAAAATCTGAGAAACGTGGAGGTCAACAGCATCCAATACCATGGGGTTATTTAGTAGGATACACGCTGAAATGGATGGATGACAATGAGAAGGCCATTGGTGACATGGGTGCAATCAGTATACTGAAATGCATCAGAGTAGGAGTAAAAGTTAAAATATGTCTAATCTTTTTAAAACGTGACTGACCAAAAAAAGAAAAAAAAAAGAGAGAGAGAGACACAAAGGGTGACAATATATAGAGAAAGATGGGGTGAAATGAAAGGGTTCTCTTGGAAACAGGGACCCTTCGCACATTTTTGGGCAAAGAGAGAGAGACTGAAGAAATGAGAGAAGAGATAATTAAGGATGAAATATGCAAGGAATATACACGTGCATTGAGGAAGAAATTAGAAATTTAGGGACTGATGGAAAAGGGATAAAAAACATATCATTGTGAATTTTGGGAGTCACTGGAGAGATAAGGAATATGATAAAGGATCATGTGTAGTTAAGAGAGTATGTCAGAAAAGCTACACTTGAGAGGTCTGTGGACCATCTAGGTGGAAATGCCAACAGGTAGCACGAAAAGAGAAAAAACAAAGTCCTGGAGCTTGAGAAGGAGGTCAAGGGTAAGGATATATGTATTATTACCTCACAAAAGTCCTCGCTAAGGTGATATTAACCCCAAACACATAGGATAAGAATACCAAGGACAGAATTTCAAGAAACTCTGATGTTTGTGTAGGAATTAATGAAAAGGACTCGGTAAAAGACAATTAGAAGGAATGATCACAGAAAATAACTTAAAAAATCAGAAAAGAATAAAGTATATTCAAAAGACCAAAGGTGATGAGTTTGAAGAAATAAGGAGAGCTCAATTAAAATAAATGAATGGGGACTGAAAATAATCACAGTATTTGGCAACAGGAATTTTCAGTAATGACTTCATTGCAGCAATCAATACAGAATGACGGGGGCAGAAGCTGTGTCTCAGTCTATCTTTTATGTCTTCTCTACCAACCTAATAAATACTGCTTTAAAAACAATTTTTTAAAAATATTGCTTTAACCACAAACGTGATTCCTTGCTTTGAGATCTGCTACTATGTCAGCTGCCAAAGAGGAAAAATAAAGAAATCCATGAATCCACAATTCAGGCACCTGGAATGAGAACAGTCTTTGGAATCTTTAATCCTTAGTCCTAATAACAGTACCATTATCTTTCCCTAAGATGAACGAACCTCCACCTTTGTCTACAACACTGCTGAAAGCACGTACTATCATGCTCTGAGCTTACCCAGTTTTAGGGTTTAAAAGCCTGTCACTGAGCAAAGAGAAGTAAAATACGATATTTTACTGATTGTACGTGGACCATTAATTGTATTGTTCACACATGGGCTTTTTGTTTATCCTGCCCCCACTTAGATAATAAACTCTCCAAGGGCAGAACTTGCTCACCTAAGTACTAAATAACTATTACTGACAGAAATGAAACAAAGCAAATTACAGAACAGAGAGCTGAAGGCTTCACCACCAGTAATTTCTGAGCAATCATGGAAAATAGCACAAATACCAAAATAAAGACTAAACTTAGGACTGCTAGAAAAGTTTGCCTATTAAGAAGAAAAATGAAATCACACTTAATGCCAGTGATCAAAATCTTAGGAAAACTGTGAGAATAAAAATATTTTTGATATTCAATCTGATAATTAAAACAAATTTCCAATAAAAAAGTCAAGCTCTCAAAAAACCAACTAAGCTGAATTTTACAAAATTCAGTTTTCAATGTACTTCTTTCGATTGCACATCAAATATTACTTTCCATCCAAATGGGGATAAAAGACTGGTAGAAAGGCTAAATATGCAGCAAAGTCCTTTCACAAAATGGAGAAGTTTTTTAAAATGTTCTGAAGAGCTGGTAATGCTTCAAGGACTTAAGTTGGGAGGTAAAGGAAAATAATGAATTTGTAATGGATAAACTAGTGAAAAGTGTTTACAGTCTACTGTAAAACATTTATTTATTTCTGTAACTTTTTACTACATTAATAACAATTAATATATTAATACACCACACAGGTACACCAAGAAATTATTTTTAAAAATAGTTTATTTTTTAAATCCAATTACAATATCTATACATGTTCATAACAGTAAATTTGGAAAACAGAAAAACAATAAAGAACATAAAAATCACCAATAATTCTACCGCCTAAATAGAACCATTACTGGTATTTTGTTGGGCTTTCATCTTTCATTCAATGCACACATATAAATGTAAATGCTTTAAATGAATCTCAGAGTTTTGTACTTAAACAATTCTGTATCTTTTTTTGGAACTCTAACATTAGATATGAGCAATTTCCATTGATATTCAAAATAGTTTTTAATGGCTGTGTGATATTCCATCCTACAGACAACTTGTAAGTTATTCTGAACGTCCTTGTTCAAAAATCTTTGACATTTTCACTAATTTTTTTTTTTTGAGAATGATTCCTAGAGGTAGGATTACTAAACCAAAAGGCAAAAACATTTTAAGGTTCCTGACATCTGCTGCCTAATTGCTTTCCAAAAAGACCATACCACTTTCAGTTCTCTATACCATATTTAGAATGACCCACTAAAGAAAATTATTCCCTTGTGAATAATTTTTTCTTCACTTAAAATTTTAAATAATATATAAGTAAAACTAAAATACACCTAAAATGATAATGGGTACCTTAATAAATTTGAGCAACTAAGAAGGATTTGGTATGAGATATCTACCTTAGAGACACAACCAAGCAAATTTAGCCTATGAAAAGGATCAAGAAGATGTTATGTAGCATTGCAGCTAATATTATTTTTATATACAAACAAGAAGAAAGGTCAGAATAGTACTCTACATACTCCTATTCAAAGAAATTATGCTTAAGTATTCAGTTCAAGGAATACTGTGAACAGAAATTCTAGGATGTCAGGAAAATTCAAAAGACAGTATAATACAATAAACTCAGATCTAAAGGAAATGCAAAATAAAGTTGCTAACTGGATTAACTGTAAGACAGGAGACATTTTTACAAGGTACAGTACCTGATTAGAACTGGCTTTTTCAAGTCTGTCAATCATAATTTCAAATTGCAAAGGCTTAATTTCCATCTTTCTGTTAAGTCTATTTAATAAGGTTTCATCTTCTGAATCCATATCATAATCTGGTTGCTCGTTGTCTAGATTAAAGGCTAGAAAAGAAAAGAAAAATTCTTCAAACTGAGGAGAAATTATGGAGTTATACAGTGTTTATATTTGACCACAGAATACTTCTAAATCACAATGCATTGACCAAAGAGGAGCTCATGAACTGACATCTAAAAACTGGTTCCAGAGTACACCTGAAACTAATGTAACATACACTTTGTGGCAACTATTGTAAAAAAAACAACAAAAAACTAATAAAAAACAAATTAAATTGGTTTCAGAGACTAAACACACAGTGGAAGAAAAAAAATCTTAATTCATATATGACTTAAAGTTTAATAGAACAGTAAAAGCAGTAACTAACATTAATTTATTTCAAAAATAAAGGATCACAACAACTACTAAACAGGAAAAAATATTTGCAAATGACATATCTGATAAAGGGTTAGTATCCAAAAATATATGAAGAACTTATCCAACTCAACACTAAAAAACCAAACAATCCAACTAAAAAACAGGCAGAAGACATGAACAGATATTTCTCAAAAGGCATACAGAGAACAGACACATGAAAAGATGCTCAACATCACTCATCACCAGGCAAATGCAAATCAAAACTACAAAGAAATCACTTTACACCTGTCAGAATGGCTAAAATAAAAAACTCAAGGAACAATAAGTGTTGGTGAGGATGTGGGAAAAAAGAACCATCTTGCACTGTTGGTAGGAATGCAAACTGGTGCAGCCACTGTGGAAAACAGTATGGAGGGGAGGAAGAGCAAGATGGCAGAGGAGTAGGAGACCTAAATTTTGTCTGGCCCCAGGAATTCAGCTAGATAGCTATCAAACCATTCTGAACACCTACAAATTCAACAGGAGATCGAAGAAAAGAATAGCAGCAACTCTCTGAACAGAAAAGTGACCACTTTCTGGAAGGTAGGACGTGGGGAAAAGTGAATCCGAGGTGGTATTTGGGAAGATAGACCACGGAGCCTCTGTCAGACCAGCAAGTGATAGAGCAGCTGGGCACAAAATCAGAACTGTTAGAAGTCTGCTCCACTGAGGGACGTCACTCCCGTGGCTAAGCAGGGGGTGGAACCCTCACTGGGACAGTGTGGTCTCCGGATCCTCGGGGTCACAGAAAGACTGGGGGTGCCTGAGTGCAGCAGAGCTCCCGGGTATCGGAGCGGGGAAGCCAGCTGCAGAGACAGAGCCGAGGCACGGGCTCTCAGCTCGGGGTTGCCATAAACCGTGATCTGTGGCTCAGTAGGGCCACTGCTCCTCCAGCAGGGACCCAACTAGTGGCAGATCCAGGGAGACTCCCCTTCCTCCCCGGGGAGGAGCGGCACAGGAGTGCACTGCAGGCATCTGCTGGGTTTGGAGACCCCACACAGGGTCGGGTGCCAGAGACAGAAATGCTCGGTCACAGGCTGGGTGAGCACGGAGTGTGGCCGGAGACAGGGGAGACCAGAGTGACTGACTGCTTTTCTCTGGGGGCTCACTGAGGAGTGGGGCCCCGGGTTCTCAGCTCCTCTGGGGCAGAGACTGGGAGGCTGCCATTTTAACTCTTGTCCTCCAAAGCTGTACAGAAAGCTTGCAGGGAACAAAAGCTCCCAAGAGCAAACCTGAGCAGATTACCTAGCCCAGGCCCCAGCAAAGGAGGGGCAATTCCACCTTGGGCAAAGACATTTTGAGAATCACTGCGACAGGCCCGACCCCAGAAGATCAGCAAGAACAGCCAGCCAAGACCAAGTTTATGGATCAATGAGAATGGCAGAACTCCAGCGCCGGGGGAATACCGCACATAGATTTCATGGCTTTTTTCCCCAGGATTCTTTAGTCTTTAAAAGTTAATTTTTAAATTTTCTTTTCCTTTTATTTTTTTTTACTTTTTCTTTTTCCCTTTTCAACCAACATCTTATCAATCCCTTTTTTAAAAATCTTTTTTTTCATTTTTAGTCATATTCTATCCGTTCATTGTAGTTAACCTTATTTTTGGGTATATATATAAGTTGTTTTCTCTTTAAAATTTTGGGACTCAGTTTCTTCTAACAGACTAAAATATACCCTAAATCTCTAGTGTATGGCTTTGTTCTAGTCTCCTGCCTGATCACATTCTCCACCCCCCTTTTTTAAATTTCTCTTCTTTTTCCAACAACTTATCAATTCATTTTATAAAATCTTTTATAATATTCCTCTTTACAGTCATATTCCATCCCTTCATTGTATTTACCCTTATTTTTGTACATATGTAAGTTTTCCTTTCTTTAAAATTTTGGGAGGCAGTTTCTTCTAAGAGACCAAAATACACCCAAAATCTAGTGTATAGCACTGATCTATTCACCAGCCTGATCATATCTGATCACATCCTTTTTTCTTTTCTCTTTATTTCCCTTTCTTTTCCCTTGGTTTTGGTCTCTTCTGATTTGTTTAGTGTATATTTTTCTGGGGTTGTTGTTACCCTGTTAGCATTTTGTTCTCTCATTCATCTATTCTCCTCTGGACAAAATGACAAGACGGAAAATATCACCTCAAAAAAAAAAAAAAAAGAACAAGAGGCAGTACCAATTGCCAGGGACCTAATCAATACGGACATTAGTAAGATGCTGGAACTAGAGTTCAGGATGACGATTTTAAAGATACTAGCTGGGCTTGAAAAAAATATGGAAGATACTAGAGAAACCCTTTCTGGAGAAATAAAATAATATCTAACCAAGTTGAAATCAAAAAGGCTATTAATGAGGTGCAATCAAAACTGGAAGCTCTAACTGCGAGGATAAATGAGGCAGAAGAGAGAATTAGTGATAGAGAAGACCAAGTGATGGAGAATAAAGAAGCTGAGAAAAAGAGAGAGAAACAACTACTGGGTCACGAGGGGCAGAATTTGAGAGATAAGTGATACCATAAGAGGAAACAATATTAGAATAACCGGGATCCCAGAAGACGAAGAAAGGGAGAGGGGGCAGAAGGTATACTGGAACAATTACAGCAGAGAACTTCCCTAATTCGGGGAAGGAAACAGGCATCAAAATCCAGGAGGCACACAGAACCCCCCTCAAAATCAATAAAAATAGGTCAACACCCTAATAGTAAAACTCACAAGTCTCAGAGACAAAGGGAAAATCCTGAAAGCAGCTCGGGACAAGAGGTCTGTAACCTACAATGGTAGAAACATTAGACTGGTAACAGACCTATCCACAGAGACCTGGCAGGCCAGGAAGGACGGGCATGATATATTCAGAGCACTAAATGAGAAAAATATGCAGCCAAGAATACTATATCCTCCTAGGCTATCACTGAAAATAGGAGAGATAAAAAGCTTCCAGGACAAACAAAAACTAAAAGAATTTGCAAACACGAAACCAGCCCTACAAAAAATATCGAAAGGGGTCCTCTAATCAAAGAGAGAGCCTAAAAGTAACATAGACCAGAAAGGAACAGAGACAACGTACAGTAACAGTCACCTTACAGGCAATACAACTGCACTAAATTCGTATGTTTCAATAGTTACCCTGAATGTAAATGGGCTAAATGTCCCAATCAAAAGACACAGGGTATCAGATTGGATAAAAAAACAAGACCAATATGCTGTCTACAAGAGACTCATTTTAGACACAAAGACAACTCCAGATTGGAAGTGAGGGGTTGGAAAACCATTTACCATGCTAATGGACAACAAAAGAAAGCTGGGGTGGCAATCCTTATTATCAGACAAATTAGATTTTAATCTCTTATTATCTCTAGTGAGGTAAGGACACTATATCATACTTAAAGGGTCTATCTATAGTATTATTTGTTCCAGTTCTTTGAAAAAAGTTGATGGTATTTTGATAGGGATTGCATTAAATGTGTAGATTGCTCTAGGTAGCATTGACATCTTCACAATATTTATTCTTCCAATCCATGAGCATGAGATGTTTTTCCATTTCTTTGTGTGTTCCTCAATTTCTTTCATGAGTATATTATAGTTTCCTGAGTACAGATTCTTTACCTCTTTGGTTAGATTTATTCCTAGGTAACTTATGGTTTTGGGTACAGTTGTAAATGGGACCAACTCCTTAATTTCTCTTTCTTCTGTCTTGTTGTTGGTGTACAGGAATGCCACTGATTTCTGTGCATTGATTTTATATCCTGCCACTTGACAGAATTCCTGTATGAGTTCTAGCAGTTTGGGGGTGGAGTCTTTTGGGTTTTCCACATAAAGTATCATCTGCAAAGAGTGAGAGTTTGACTTCTTCTCTGCCAATTCGGATGCCTTTTATTTCTTTTTATCGTCTGATTGCTGTGGCTAGGACTTCTAGTACTAAGACAGCCAAATGGCCAACAGACACATGAAACAGTGCTCAACATCACTCCACATCAGGGAAATCCAAATCCAAACCTCAATGAGATACCACCTCACACCAGTCAGAATGGCTAAAATTAACAAGTCAGGAAACAACAGATGTTGGCGAGGATGTGGAGGAAAGGGGGACCCTCCTACATTGTTGGTGGGAATGCAAGCTGGTGCAGCTACTCTGGAAAACAGTATGGAGGTTCCTCAAAAAATTGAAAATAGAGCTACCATATGACCCAGCAAATGCACTAGTGGGTATTTACCCCAAAGATAACAAATGTAGTGATCCGAAGGGGTATGTGCACCCCAATGTTTATAGCAGCAATGTCCACAATAGCCAAACTATGGAAAGAGCCAAGATGTCCATCGACAGATGAATGGATAAAGAAGATGTGGTGTACACACACACACACACACACACACACACACACACACACACACACACACACACAATATGGAATATTATGCAGCCATCAAAAATGAAATCTTGCCATTTGCAACAACGTGGATGGAACTAGAGGGTATTATGCTAAGTGAAATAAGTCAATCAGAGAAAGACCTGTATCATATGATCTCACTGATAAGAGGAATTCTTAATCTCAGGAAACAAACTGAGGGTTGCTGAACTGGTGGGGGTTGGGAGGGGTGGGAGGGATGGGGTGGCTGGGTGATAGAAATTGGGGAGGATATGTGCTATAGTGTGTGCTGTGAATGGTCTAAGACTAATGAATCACAGACCTGTACCTCTGAAACAAATAATACATTATATGTTAAAAAAAAAAAAAGAAGAAGATAGGAAGGGAAAAATGAAGGGGGGGAAATCGGAGGGGGAGATGAACCATGAGAGACTGTGGACTCTGAGAAACAAACTGAGGGTTCTAGAGGGGAGGGGGTGGGGGGGATGGGTTAGCCTGGTGATGGGTATTAAAGAGGGCACATACTGAATGGAGTACTGGGTGTTACACGCAAACAATGAATCATGGAACACTACAGCAAATAAATAAATAGAAAAACAAACAAAAGGAGTGAATTAAAGACATCTTTGCACTTCAAGAATGACCATTTTTCTTTGTGAATTTAGCTTTTCAGTACTCTAGTCTCAGATATCTAGGAATAATTTGTGAAAATAAAAAACTGCCCTCATCTTAAAAAAAAAACAAAAACAAAAACACAAAACAGTATGGAGGTTTCTTAAAAAGTTAAAAAGAGAACTACCCTATAATACTACCCACTACTGGGTATCTATCCAAAAAATATAAAAGCACTAATTCAACGTGATATATGCATCCCTATGTTTACTGCAGCATTATTTACAATAGCCAAACTATGGAAGCAGCCCAAGTGTCCAGCAATAGATGAATGGATAAAAATATGGTACACATACAATAGAGTATTTTTCAGCCAAGAAAAGAACTGAAATTTTGTCATTTGTAATGACATGGATGGAGCTAGAGAGTATAATGCTAAGTGCAATAAGCCAGAGAAAGAGAAATACCATATGATTTCACTCATATGTAGAATTTAAGAAACAAAACAAATGAAAAAAGGGGAAAAGAAAAAAGAGAAAGAAAAACCAGAAAACAGACTCTTAACTATGGAGAACAAACAGATGATTACCAGAAGGGCAGTGGGGGGAGGAAGAGGAGAGTTGTAATAGGTGAAGGGGATTAAGAGTACACTTATTCTGATGAGCATTGAGGAATATACCAAATTGCTGAATCACTATAATGTGCACCTGAAACTAATAGAATGCCTTATATTAACTACACTGGAATTAAAACAAAAAAATTAAAAATAAATACTTCTCAGTAATGGAAAAAAAAGAAATCATAAAATATATGCCCAAACAGTAGCAATTATAAAAAAAATTTTTTTTTATTTATTAACATGGTAGTTTGGTAATGAGAAGCTACAGAAGAAAATTAAGAATCTAGAAATAAGGGGCACCTGGCTGGTTCAGTCAGAAGAGCATGCGACTCTTGATCTTGGAGTCATGAGTTCTAGCTCCATGCTGCTATAGGGATTACTTAAATAAAAACTTAAAAAAAAAAAAAGAGTCTAGAAATAAACTCAAGTACAAAGATAAGAATGGCATTTCAAAACATTGAGGATAAAGCAGATTATTAATAAAAAAAGGGTCACAGTAGTTACCTTTAAAAAACTTAAGTTCGAACTCTACCTTATTCCTAATACCAATAAATGATATATTTAACAAAATTTTATAGTAAAAAAATAAAACAAAAAACGCTAGAAGAAAATGCAAGGGGAAAATGTATAGGTAGGTACAAGCTCAGAAGCCATAAAACTGATTAAATACATGCAAACACAAAAACAAGATACGTTTCACTTATCAAACAGACTAAAATCTAAAAGTTGATGATACACTCTTTTGGAATGAACGGGAGAAGGAAACCTCAAACACTGTGAGGAGGAAATTAAAGGTGGTATTTAGTTCAATTAAAAAAACAATACATATTCTTGGACTTGGCAATTCTATTTCTAGGAATTTATCCTATACACACACACATAGAGAAAAAGATAAATATACAAGAGTATTAGATGTGACACTAAGAAGTAAAAAATATAAAACAAGCAATGTATGTGGGAACAAAGAAACAAATGGTTTGTACATACATGCAATAGATGGAAGCCCTAAAAATGAATGACAATGATGTATGTATACTAATATGGAAAGAAACCAATCTTAACAGGCAAGAAAAGCTAAGATACAGAATAGTGTACATGTGCATTTACACATATTTTTAAAATATAAATAGAATATATATGTATACATGCATTCTCTTACAAATGCACAGAATGTTTTTAGGATTTATTTATTTGAGAGAGACAGCGAGCAAGAGTGACAGACGCAGAGGGAGAGGGAAGGAGAATCTCAAGCAGACTCCATGCTGTGCGCAGAGCTTGATGCAGGGCTTGATCTCACAACCCCAGCAGAAAACAAGAGTCTGATGCTCAACCAACTGCACCACCCAGGTGCTCCCAGAATATTTCTTTTTAAAGATTTTATTTATTTATTTGACAGAGAGAGAAAGCACAAGCAGGTTATAGCTTAGAGAATTTACAGAACACAGGTGGTCTAAAATTAGCTGATAAAGCACATATTACTTCTAGTTAAAAGTACCTTTCAGTGTTGAGTTTGAGAAGTTCTTTAGAGATCTTGGCTACCAGCCCTCAAGTCAAAAAATGGGCAGAAGACACAAACAGACGCTTCTCCAAAGAAGACATAAAAATGGCTAACAGACACGTGAAAAAATGTTCATCATCATTAGCCATCAGGGAAATTCAAATCAAAACCACACTGAGATACTACCTTACACCAGTTAGAATGACAAAAATTGACAAGGCAAGAAACAACAAATGTTGGAGAGGTTGTGGAGGAAGGGGAGCCCTCTTACACTGTTGGTGGGAATGCAAGTTTGTACAGCCACTTTGGAAAACAGTGTGGAGATTCCTCAAAAAATTAAAAATAAAGCTACCCTATGACCCAGCAATTGCACTACTGGGTATTTACCCCAAAGACACAGATGTAGTGAAAAGAAGAGCCATATGCATCCCAATGTTCATAGCAGCAATGTCCACAATAGCCAAACTATGGAAAGAGCTGAGATGCCCTTCAACAGATGAATGGATAAAGATGTATATACAATGGAATATTATTCGGCCATCAGAAAGGATGAATACCCAACTTCTACATCAACATGGATGGGACTGGAGAAATAAGTCAAGCAGAGAAACTCAATTATCATATGGTTTCACTTATTTGTGGCACATAAGGAATAGCATGGAGGACATTAGGAGAAGTAAGGGAAAAATGAAGGGGGGGAAATCGGAGGGAGAGATGAACCATGAGAGACTATGGACTCTGAGAAACAAACTGAGGGTTCTAGAGGGGAGGGAGGTCGGGGTATGGGTTAGCCCGGTGATGGGTATTAAGGAGGGCACGTATTGCATGGAGCACTGGGTGTCGTACAAAAACAATGAACATCGAAAACTGGTGATGTATTGTATGGTGACTAACATAACATAATAAAATAAATAAATAAATACATAAAGGTACCTTTCAAAGTCCCTTAGATTACCTTTTACTTGGATATGTTCATATGCAAGTATCCAACAGGCATAGCTATGTAGTGGAATGAAAATATGAAGAACCCAGGAGAAGAAATAATACAAGAAAATTTCCCAGAGCCAAAAAATGATGAGAAGTTTTCAGATTAAAAGGGTTTACTGCTGGGTGCCTAGGTGGCTTAGTCGTTAAGCGTCTGCCTTCGGCTCAGGTCATGATCCCAGAGTCCTGGGATCGAGCCCTGCATCGGACTCCCTGCTCCGCGGGAAGCCTGCTTCTCCCTCTCCCACTCCCCCCCTGCTTGTGTTCCCTCTCTCACTGTGTCTCGCTGTCAAATAAATAAATTAAATATTTTTAAAAAATAAAAATAAAAATAAAATAAAAGGGTTTACTGCTTATGGCAGCATTATCAACAATAGCCAAACTATGGAAAGAGCCCAAATGCTCCCATTAACTGATGAATGGATAAAGATATATACATAACACATGTATGTGTATATACATACACACACATATATATGCATAATGAAATACTACTACTCAGGCCATCAAAAAGAACAATATCATGCCACTTGCAATGACGTGGATGGAGCTAGAGTGTATTACACCAAGCAAAATAAGTCAATCAGAAAAAGAAAAATACCCTATGATTTCACTCATATGTGGAATTAAAAAACAAAACTGATGAAAAGAGAGTGAAAAAAGAGGGAAACATATCATGAGAGACTCTTTAAAGAACAAATTGAGGGCTGACAGAGGAAGGTGAGTAGGGGATGGAATAGATAGGTGATGGGTATTAAGGAGGGCACTTGTTATGATGAGCACTGGGTATTATATGTAAATGATGAACTGAATTCTACTCCTGAAACCAATACTGAACTGTAAGTCAACTAACTAGATTTAAATTAAAAAAACAAAATAAAGGGTTTACCGATCATGGTATAAAATGAGTGGTATGCAATTAAATGTGGCACAATGATGGGCTGGTTACTGCCCATTACTTCATATTATTATGAATATGAATATTATTACTACATAATATTATGCCTATTATATGCTGTGTGTTAAGGGGAAATATGTGATCCCTACATTTCCACTCAAATCTCCAGGAAGGAAAAGTATAGGAAGGAAGACTATTTACTTTCAGCTTCTCTCCATCCCTTCACTCTCTCCTCAGCCAAGGAAGGAGTGACTTAAACTGAATGGTGAACTTGGGAGGAGGACCTAATTAGTTCAATACCTTTGGATGCATTATATTTTATGGTTTTTCCTTCTTTTGAAGAGATGCATTCTAATCAGCCCTCTACTACATGGTAAGCATAGGGGCTGATTCTGCCCTTGTTTAAGGAGACCTGCTTTGTCTCCAGCCAGTCCCCAGCCAGTGGTGGGGTAAGCTTGTCTAATTCAGGGGTTAAGTATGAGAAAGTCCACTGAGGTCACAATATCTAGGTCCTGTCTTCCCACACCATTTTTATTAGTAACAAAGCTGAAATTTTATGTGTTTATGTCTGTTTCTCAATTAGTTCCAAAGTAAAAAAGAAAAAAGAATGTTACTTCTTGCCCTCCTAAGCAAAATTTGCAGATTACAGTCAACATTGTAGGCTACACTCAATAATTTGTAAGTGGTTATGCTTTTTGTGACTTCAGAACATTCTACCTTCTATACTTCAGTCTCCATCATATGGCCCCTAAGATTATATACACGCTATGCTCAGAATTTATTCTACTCACCCTATTCTCACTGGTTGTTTACATAAGTACGATGCAATAGCACATGTGGCACAAGTACTCTCTCTAACACAATGAATGTAAGCCAAATAAGAGGGTTTTAAATTCCAGGCTTTGTAAAAACAAAGTAAAACAAACATGGATAATTTCCCTACCTTAATTCTGAACTCTTCAGAACTCTTCACGTAAACCTATCATTGTAATAGATATTAATCACTGTGTCTACCTGTCTGTGATACCATGTGGCATGTCTGATACCATGTGGCATTCCATTCCACAGGCAACCATACTATAGATGAGTAACTGATCCTTGAACACCCAACCATGGGTGATCAATGACTTATGAAATGAAAAGGGTGTAAAGCATACCTGGGCCAAATTTCTTCTAGCAGAAATGTGAACATAAAGATTGCTTCTGATTAAATAAGGCAGAATGAACACATAAATATGTGTCTCGAAATCCCAAAATAAAAGCAGAACAATTTTTTTTTTCAAATGGCATTTACCTTCAGATGTGATGAGAATGAGCAGGTAAGAATTATCAAATTTTCAGACTTAAAACGTGCAAGCTTGGCAGACAGGAGAGCACTGAAACATAAAACAGTCTGGCTGGGGGAGGAGAGGTGGAAGGAAAACAACCAGAAGCAGGAAAACTCCCCCTATCCATCTCAAGACTTATGGAGAGTTAAAATCAACAGTTACTCTCTGAAAGAGCAGGTAGCACACTTCTGAAAATAGGAAGAGTAGTCAAAAATCTGTATATGAGTAATTAGATCTTTTCCTCATCCAGTATAGCTAAGCAACTACTTTTCTTCCCAAATGGCAGAAGACAGATGGCTTAATCTGCAAAGGCTGATTCAGAAAGCCTGTGGATTCTGGAACACCAGGCATACTGAGGGAAAGTATAAGGCTCCATACCAAAGGAGAAAGATTAAGCAAAAATCTACATGTTGAATAGTGAATTCTCCCAGCACTCCCATCTCACCCTGCCATTCCTACCCCGCAACTCAGCTATAAAAACAAAAACAGTGTCAGACACCCAAGAAAAGGCTTGAAGAATTCTTTCATGGAAAAATTGATTAATCCTCCTATAAAACACCATCAGACAAATGATCTCACTCAAATATAAATGGACAGTCAAGTAATGCAGATATTTGAGCAGCAAAACATAATGAAAAAAAGGAACTTAGGAAATGTATTAAGTACTTGCTTCAGCTGTTAATATTTGCAGAATAATATTGTATACCCTGAATACCGATTTAACAATGTTAACTACAGCCAAAAAATGGGACAGGGAAAGTGTGATGAGTAGAGAAGTGAGAGAAGAAAATGTTAAATAGAAGACAGAAGGTATTTAAAAAGCTTTTTAAAAGAAAGTTACATAAGCCCACTATTTAGAAATATAAAGGTATATAATACCAAAAGAAACAAGTAAAGGATTTGAAGGTCGCTATCTCTCAGAATGGAGAAAAGACTGCCCTTATAAAGGGAAAAATTTTTCAACTAAGCCTAATGATATGCGTATTAATCTGACAAAAATGTGATTTAAAACACCCAAGCACCCCAAAACCAGACACAATAAGAGTGTTAATGATGGGAGCAAAGAGGTGAAAAGGTACCATTTACAATATGGGCCATGGAAGACCAAAGCTGTGAGGTAACAGGAATGAGAAGGAAACAAGCAAAAGAATTCCAGTTCTAGTTTACAAGCATTAAGAATCCTTACCCTTATTCCCCCTTTTTCATACTTCAGCTGTTTGAATGATCATAACCAACCTTATAGTCAAAAGTGCCTATTTAATACACTTTAACCTTTGGTAAAAAATGTTTCCATGAGGGTCAATACAGTTTATTTCAAGGTTTTAAGTTTTAAGCAGAACTTTATTTTTCCTTTGTGTATAGGCCTAACATTTCCAGTTAGTTTTCAGTAGCTTAATAAAACCCTAACTCAGTTGTTGCTGGTAAGTACTGTGAATTACAATTACTCATAACAATGATTACCACTGATGCAATTCCTATTATCTCAAATGAATGCTTCAGATACATTTTCTCTAATGTTCACAAAACCCAGAAAGGTATGGTATTTGTATCTTCACTGCAAAATGAAATTAAGATTTTAGAGGCGTTTTAATTAGTTTGTACCTTGTCAGAGAATTTGAACCCAAGCATGTTGGATTCAGAAGTACATGCTGTTTTCCCTAGTCTGTGCGTTGTTCTTATGATTCTTTTGTTGTACAGAAATTTTGAATTTTAGGGGCACCTGGGTGGCTCAGTTGGTTGAGCATCTGCCTTTGGCTTGGGGCATTATCCTGGGGTCCTGGGATTGAGCCCCGTGTTGGGCTCCCCACTCAGCGGGGAGTCTGCTTCTCCCTCTCCCCCTCCCCCTGCTCATGCTCTATCTCAAATAAACAAGAACAAAAAAAGAAATTTTAAATTTTAATCCACTACAATTTATCCATTTTTCCTTTATGGTTTCTGCTCTTTGCCTTAAGAATTCTGTATCTTTAGGTCATAAAGTTATCCTCCCTTTTGTTCTAAAAATTGTAACATTTTGCTTTCCATATTAATTCCTTATTTTTATTTTTTTCTATATGGATAACCACTGTCCCAGCACTATTTATCAAATATTTTCATCCTTTCCCCACTGATTTGTAATACCTCTTTGATCATACATCAAATTTCCACATATTGTGTGGATGGGTGTGTTTTTTTTTTTTAATTTTATTTATTTATTTGCCAGAGAGAGAAAAAGAGCACAAGCAGGGAGAGCAGCAGGCAGAGGGAGAAGCAGACTCCCCGCTGAGCAAGGAGCCCCAGGCAGGACTCGACCCCAGAACCCTGGGATCATGACCCGAGCCGAAGGCAGACACTTAACCGACTGAGCCGCCCAGGTGCCCCGATGGGTGTGTTTCTTAACCTTTTTATCTTCCATGGGTCTACTTATCAGTCACTGAATAAAAGATTAATATCCCAAACCATAAAATTTTAAGAAAGCATTAACTATAATAGGAAGGAAAGAATCAAAGTGGAATAGGGGAAGCAGACACGGGATAGCAGCAACTAGACTTCTTTGAATATGGCTTGTTTTATACATATGACTTTTAGAACCAATTTTACATAATATGAAACAAAATAAAATCTTGGAACAAAATCCATAAGAATAAAATTAAATGGAACGAATAAAGCCAACTGTCATTTGAGTTCTATTACAAGTATCTTTAAAATACAGTACAGTTACATTTCTAGTGGGAAATACTCTAAAGCCAAAAGCAAAAATGAAGCAACCAACAAACCAAAAAACTTCAAACTATTTTCGATAATTATATTGTTGGTGCACATGCTGGCATTACTATTCTGAGACTATTGTGGTGTAAAGTGGGATAAAACATGGTAATTATGTAGACATCCTTAGATGTGAAAGTTGTAAGTGTGTAAAATTAAAACCCTGTAGTCGTGAATTAAAGAAATGTTAGTATAAACTCATGATGTATTTTGTTTCAAATTTTAAAAGTACCTATTTCCTTGTGAGGCCCACTAAAAAGTCTTAAGAGACAATGGCCAACCCAGTAGCCATGAACACCCCTAGTGCCTAGATGTAGTCCCAAATACAATATGCCACTAAAAAGAACACGGGATCCCTGGAGATATGGCTTCTTTCAGATCTAAGCCAGGGAATACAAAGGTGAGCCTATAACATCCAAAAATGGATGAACATGAGTATCAATAAAGATAAAAATGCAATGAATTGAATCACAGTAAAAATATGTTTAAGTCCATGATACATAATGATTCTGAAAACAATAACATCCTTGGGGCGCCTGGGTGGCTCAGTCATTAAGCTTCTGCCTTCGGCTCAGGTATCAAACCCCACGTCGGGCTCCCTGCTCGGCGGGAAGCCTGCTTCTCCCTCTCCCACTCCCCCTGCTTGTGTTCCCTCTCTCGCTGTGTCTCTGTCAAATAAATAAATAAATAATCTTTAAAAAACAAAACAATAAATATCCTCACAGTCCCTTTTAGAAGGTACTAAGAAACCAACCACCACCAGAAGTATAGAATTTTTGGTTCTCTCTCTCCTTTTGTCTTGTTTTTAGGATCTAGACTCCCCACCCCCAGCTCCCAGCACATGCATAGGGCTGTACATCCAGTGGAAGCCCATATAAAGCTGGAGGCACAGTGCTGGGTTAAGGGTGGTGAGTGATGCCCCATCAGTTCCTGGAATTCAGCGTGAAGTGACTCCTTCCCAGGGTGGGGGGAAGGAGGTGGCAATTCAGAGGGAACAACATGGGGAGAAGAACTGAAATGTGATTGTCTTCATTGTCTGAGCCTCTTGCGACAAGCAAAGGCTGGCCACAGGTCTGACTCAGGCCTTTCCTCATACCTGCAAGTGATATGGACAAGTTGTTCTGCTGTGGAAGCCTGTGCCAGGGCCTGGGAACTGCTTCATCCCAGAATATTTTATGAGCACAGGGCCTATGCCAGAGACTTTTCCCTAAATGACTCCGACTGTGGAGGGACATGCTCATTTTGGTGCCTCTGGAGACCAAGTAGAGTCTGTTTTTTGTTTTCCTTTTTTTTTTTTTCATATTGTATGATTTCATTTATGTGAAATGTTCAAAAAAGACACACAGAAAGATCAGTGTTTGCATAGGGCTGGGGGTGGGAAAAGAAAGTGACTGTAACTGGGCATGAGCTTTCTTTTGAGGGTGATGGCAATTAAATTACAAAAGGAGGCAGGAGTAGGGGGAACCCAGGAATCAGGATGTGATGAGTCAGGAACTTTGGTCTGGGTTCTAAAGGAGACGATGAAGAGATGATAATAGTTTTCAGTTTGGCCAATCACAGTGGAAGAGCATCATCAGAAAAGTTCTCACAAATAAGCATGCTCTGCCCTTTCAAAACTAAACCTAAATACTCTGTTTCATTTATATGCTTTGTCAGTTTATTTGTGAGCTCAAATCAATTCACAAAACACTTGTGCCCACTTGAAAGGGGAGGAGCTATTAGAGATCTGGGCCAGTGAGTTTTTGTGTTTATGCTTCCTTCTTTTTCTTTTAACACCTTTATCAGGATACAATCTATATACCATAAAATTCATATCTTTAAGTAAATATTCAACATATTTTAAAGGATTTACTGTATTATATCACCATCACACCACATCAGCCTCTGTGTAATGTCTCTCCCCCCTCTGTGATGTTGTCAACCATTAATGATCATTGCCTTGATCCATCAATTCCTTAGCAGCTGCAAAACAGTGATATTCTATCATTCCTTCTTGTTTGTGTTAGCTGGAATACTTCTATAAAGAGAAACATCCCCTCTTCAACTACTCAGAGATCCTGAGATACAGTTCATAGAAAAAGGCAAGATAAATGCTCAATTCCCAATTATATTAAGAAAATGCTGTTTCTCTTTTAGGGAGTGGTATGAGAAAGGTATTGTGCTGCTTATGTTTAAAAATTCCCAGATGAGGGGCACTTGGTTAAGCGGCTGCCTTAAGCTTACGTCATGATCCCTGGGTCCTTCTCCCTCTCTCTCTGCCGCTTCCCCTGCTTGTGCTCTATGTCAAATAAATAAAATCTTAAAAAAAAAAAAGAAAGAAAGAAAGAAAGAAAAAGAAAAAAAAAGTAAAACTTGAAGACAAGGTCATTTAAAAAAAAATTCCCAGATGAAATGACATTGGATTGGCTATATAAAATCACGGGGTGGGGAGAAATGGTGTAGAAGAAAAATATTACAATGCTGAGTGATGAGTTGATGGCAGTTCGTTGTACTACTCTTTCTATGTTTGAGTATGCTGGAAACTTTTTCATAATAAAAGCTTTTCAAAAGGTAAGTATCTAAAAATGTATAAACAATCTCTAAAAAAAAAAAAATCAGTAAATGACCCAGAGAAAAATGGAGCCAAAGACACGAACACGTAATTCACATAGCAAAATGCTTAACATCACTGTAACTGGGGAAAAGCAAATTTAAATCAACAAATACCACTTCATAACCATCAGATTGGGAGAAATTATAAAGTTTAATAATAATAAGTTACTAAAAATATGAAAAAACAGAAACTCCTATACACTACTGGTGAAAATATAAAATAGTATAACCAGTTTGGAGGGCAATTCTGCAATATCCAGTAAAGTTACACATGCACATTCTGTAAGACCTAGCAATTCCTCTTTGTAGGTCTGTATCCCACAGATGTACTCATAAATATGGACAAGACATGTATAAGGCCATTCATTGCTGCATTTCATAAGAGCAAAAAATTAGAAAAAAACTAAATGTCCATCAACAGAACAGATAAACTGATATATTTACACAAAATTAATTTATAAAATGAAAACCTACGTTGACAGGAAACATGCAAACTTATGTTCATAAGCAACTTTATTCATAATAGCCCAAAACTGGAAACAACCCAAATGACTTTCAATAGAAGGGTTAAACAAACTGTGGAACATCCATACCATGGAATTATATTTAGCAATAAACAGGATCAAACCAATGATACATTCAACTTGGATAAATCTCAAGGGAATTACGCTGAATGAAAAAAAAGCCAATTCCAAAGGTTAAGTACTATAGATTCCATTTATACAACATTCTTGAAATGACAAAATTATTGAGATGGAAAACAGATTAGTGGCAATAAAACAAGGCCAAGAAATGCACCTATCCATGAGATTCTTGTCAGGATTAAATGAAATAATTAGTGCATATCATAGTGCCCAGTACAGAGGAAAAGTGTTCAATAATGGTAGGCTGCTATTATTACTCAACTCTACTCCATCTGTAGGTAGATCAAGACTATCCCATAATTAAGCAGAAATGAAATGAAAGTACAACTTTATAGGTAGCTCTTTTTAGTATTAATGCCCTTAATAATCAGGGTATACAGAAACCATGGCTTTTAAATACTTAAAGTCCCAACTATGAAAAACTGAAAACTGTAATAGTATATTGCAAAAAAGGTCCTTTTTTCTATTTCTCTGAAGGCTAAGACCTCCCATGTAAGAGTCACTACTTCTGTTTTTCTGGCTTATTTTCTTATTACTATGATTTGTACCCAATGTTCTTTTGATGTATAAAATTAAAGTCACAAATGCTTTGATAGAATCTGAAGAAAACTTTTCAAATTAATTTACAGTTTAACCATGTAACCAGTCATGGTTATACTTGGGAGTAAGTTTTTTTTATTTTTTATTATTATTCTGTGAGGCCACACATATGAAATTCTAACTTAAAGCAAAGAAGAAATAATAAATTACCCAGGGGTGGGGGTTGGTTAAATGACTGACAAAGATGTCACAAATGATTTCTTCTCCAAAAGTTTTACCTTTCAGAGGGGGGAAAAAAAGTGGTTTTAGGCAAGTTACCAGTAGATTTTAATTAGTATTTTAGTTAAAATAGTCTAAATCAAGGAATGGCGAACTATGACCTATGAGTTAAATCTGGCCAGCAGCTTGTTTTTGGTAAGGCTGTGAATATGTAAAATATTCCTACCTTTTTTTTTTTTTTTTGGTTGTGGGCAGCAGAGCAGTTTATTGAATGATAGAGTACAAAGCTCCCCACGAGGGAGGGGACCGACAGGGTTACCCAATTCTTACATTTTTATAGAGTAATGAAAAAAAATTTTTTTAAGAGAAGAAAGGAAGAAGTAAAATATGTGGTAGAGACATATGTGACACCCAAAGCCCAAAACATTTACTACCTAGCCCTTTACAAAAAAAAACAAAACAAAACAAGAAACTTGCTAATCATGGTCTAGATTAGTAAAGAAAAATTAATTGTTTCTGAAACACTGGAGTATGAAAGATAAGCAAAGATTTATTAGGGAAGCAGTTTTCAAAATTTCACTCTTTTGGAGTACAGTTTCTTCTCTCTTGGGTATCTCAGGCTCATCACCCATTAAGAAAAAGAACAATCAATAATGGTAAGTTACCAGGAGATACTCTCTGAAATGCTTAGGAATGTGAACAAACAGCAAAAAATCTGTTGTTTAAAAAATGAAATCATCCTTAAAGATTGTCTAGCTCTGAAAAGTTGAGATCTGAATTTGGCCAGAAACTTATTTCTGGGGCTGTGAAGTCACCTGCTTCTTTTTATGAACTTATGAAAGTCCGCAAGAACTATTCACTAATATTCAGAGTGGGCCACTATAATTTGATTAATATTATGAAAAAGTATAGACATTTCTGCTATAACATGAATTCCTTTAAAAAATCTTCTATATGTAAAATTATACACTAAAAATGACAGGCTTACAGAAAAATCTACATAACTTAATCAGAGACCAAACAAATTGTAACTGTTACATTAGATAGCATATATGCCATTCAGAGTGGCTGGCTACTATCTCAATGGATACTAAAAATGCACAAAAATAATAGAATGGAATTACTGGCTTGTGGGTGCTGAGAAAACACAGACTGTAACGTGGACTTCTATATTGGGGCTCCAGAAGGAAATGTAACCTGCCACTAGCTAAGAGCTATGCAAGGCTGGGATGTACCTCTCTTGGAAAAAGGAAGCCTAGGTACAGGCACTCATTTTTAATTTTCTTAATATGGAGTTGAAAGGGTCCTTGCATGTGGAACAGCCAAGCTAAAGCCTTTGTGCCTCCCTATTAAAGATTTTCAATTCTTTTCTCACTATCCCAGTCCCCTTTGGCAAGGAAAAATCAAAAAAGAATCTGGACAATTTCCATGTAGTATTGACATCATTCCCAGCGTGAGCAATCATTGTTGAGCTAGAGAAACATGCACAGCATTAAAAGACTGTACAACAAAACTGTATTACTGAGGACAAAAAAAATAATTTTATCTAGATCACCTGTCCTGGTATTATTTTTCTTATAAGATTCTAATGATACAAATTCTCTGCCACAGCTCTTTTTGTAAATATTATTTATGAATCTTACCAATCAATAAATGGAGAAATGTACATGAAAGTATTTCACAAGCACTCATCTACATAATTATTCAGACATTTATGTTACTACTCATGTCCAATTTGCACCCAAAGGGGTTTTTTGGGGGGTGCGGGTTATAAAACAAATTTGATTTTATTTTTAATATGGTAAAATACACATAACATAAATTTATCTTAACCATTTTTAAGTACAGTCTAGTGGTATTAAGTATTTTCACAATGCTGTGCAACCATCACCACCATCCAACACGAGAAGGACCCAAAGGGTTTTTTCCATAATTTCCTACTAGCATTCCTTGTTATGCTGCCAAAAATATGGAGATAATTAGCACTGTCTAGAAATAATACCTATTTCTTACGTGTATCACAGGAACTGTTTGTAGAGCGAATCAAAAGATGCCTGTAAAACATACAAAATTCCTGGTCTGGTACTAATTCTATTTATTAAGTGCTTACTTAATGGATTAGGTTAGAGACAAAGGTACAGAAGTCTTCGGGGCTTTGAAGTCCCTCATTTTAAGTATGATAGTACGGACTTTTACTTGCAAACACTCTTGGATAGGAAAAGAACTTTGTGTCCATCATGGTTTTCCTCACAAACACACTGTTCCTTATGGCCACTGGGCTCAGAACACTGTTTATTTTCCAACAAAGTATTACCCTGTTATCGTTTGAATTACTTGATCATATCCAGTTTAAGTTTTTCTATCCTCTAATTCAAGTGAGCAGTTTGGCTACATGTCACCCTTCTTTCAGTTACTTGCAGGAAAGAGGTAAATTTAGGTACATATTTCTGAATTTTAGTTATTTGGAAGGGACTTACACCACTGGTGGATACTATGTGGGATTGATGAAAATGATTCAATGTCCCTTCCAAAGGATCAAACCCCTTAAAATAAGTCTGTCAATAATCCCTCTTGTTCGTCCTTTTCTATCATGTCCAATGCAGTATGGTGCCAGGAGAGAGAGAGAGAGAGAGAGAAAGAAGCCATTCTGCTACCAAAAAGAGAGCTGACCAGAGAATATACTATTAATATTCACAAATACATCCACAGAACATGCACCTCACATACCAAGAGATCCAAATAAAAGTGCACCATGAAGGAGAAGGAAACACCAGATGTGTATATTACTAACAGGCTCAACAAAGCCATATGGATTAAAGGAACAGGAATGTACCCTACCATACTTGGGTATGTTTGT
The DNA here is from genome assembly GCF_009762305.2 of Zalophus californianus. Taxonomy (NCBI): domain Eukaryota; kingdom Metazoa; phylum Chordata; class Mammalia; order Carnivora; family Otariidae; genus Zalophus; species Zalophus californianus. The sequence continues at coordinate 114,915,611 of NC_045597.1, read as the reverse complement.
TCAGAAAATATCACGAATATAAAGATTTGTCAAGAAAGCTCCATACGTTGGTCACCTATATACGTATTCTCACTTTTAAAACTTGAAGAGGGACAGGATAGCAGTTTATAAGCAGTGGAGCTTTGCATTTCTTCTTTCCACCCAGCATACACTAATGAGCATCTTTCAAAAACAATGGGCAAACTAAGGTCATCTGGGTGGTCTACAATGCATTTAGTAATAAAATGGTGTGCAGCAAGACCCAAGAGAAACTGCACTGTGCTCATCAACAGCACATAATACCTAGCAATGCTACAATCCTCACTTGCACTGTCTCTGAACCATAAAGGGTAATGCTGATTCCTGAGGAAGAAGAAATTTTAAACAATGGCAGTAAAAAAAAAAAAAAAAAAAAAAAAATTTTTCCAAAAAAATATGATTAAGAATAAAAATTTCTGAAGAAGTTTCTCCTCTAGAGCAGAAAAAGCTTCTTGAGGTTTTTCTCACCCTAACCACGTTAGGGTTTGGCCAATGTGGCCAAGTGGCTAAGCTGATTAATTATATTCTGAAGAGGAGTAAGTGGGAGTTCCATCTAAGGAAGAGGAAGACCTCCTCCCTCCCATCTTAGTTTATGTAATAAAGTAGTCTATCAACGAATGAATCTAACAAAAACTCAACAGACAATTAATGTGATTAAAAACTAAGTGTGCAAAATAACTACAAAGTTATAAAACAAGGGAGAAAAAAGGTTGTCAAATCCAGCTTGAATACTTTCAGTGAAGGGGTAGAGAGATGTACTGTTTGACAACTGTTTCCTACCTTAGGTCCATATCTGTCTTATATACCTTCTTCTCTCACACCTCTAATAGTTTCTCTCATTTACTTTGAAATTAAAAAAAAAAAAAAAAGTTTTTGCCTAAAAATTCACTCATCCACACACATTTGATATAGCAGCAAACTGTAAGCAAAACTCAGATTTAAAACAGCATAAACAAGAACGGCAATTCCGGATTTAAATTTTTTTTTTTTTTTTGCATCAAAATTACTCCATTTCTATTAAGGAACATTTTTTAACCTAACGTTGCTTGTTTCTGGAGAGGAATCAAAGAAAAAAATTCAAAAGGCTATAAACACTAAAAGTGGTGAGGATGGAGACAATATTTACCACTATTCTTTCAGAGTCCTTTCCTTACAAGCTGATTTTTCTCTGAATTGAATATGTATTTTTTGAGGGTCGATACTTTGCTAGGTATTAACAACAGAAAAGAAGAATATGGATGCTCAGATTAAGTGCTTCCTGAGTCTTAAATTTTTTTAAATCTATGTGCAACTTGTCAATTGGAAAACTAGAATAGAGAGAGATATGGTGGAGATCCAGATTCCAATTAGCTTTACCCAAATTATATAGTTACTCTTTTCTAGTAAACAGAAGTAAAAGTCTTAAAAATTAACAGTTCTTAAGGGTAGTCACAGACCAGAACCCAGTTGTTCAATTAATCACGTAATTCCTTTTCCTCATGTTGGTGGAAAAACACCAGGTGTGGAGGAAAATTAATAACTAAATATGGTTACTCAAACAATATTTTAATAAAGTAAAAATCTTACCGTCATAAAGTAAAATCTGGATAGTTTTCATTTCTAGAAAGTTTTTTCTTATTCATGAAATCTATTTTGAATTTTCTCCCTCTTTCAACTCTTCCTCTTTCCTGTCACTATTTTCTCTTTCTAATACACTACTGCTGGAGCCATATTAAAAAAACAACACAAAACAAAAAAGTAAGTTGAAGATCAGACATAGCAGTTAATTTACATGTTAATACAAATTTTTAAAAAGTTTCATAATTTAGAGCCAGAAACACCTTATCTTACAGATCAAAAAACTGTGAGAGGTTAAGAACCTTGGTGAGCTGAGCACACGTTTCAGGGTTTTGATTCATAGGGCTCAGAATTTATCCCATTACACCACACAGACACTATTAAACCCTTCTAATCATAACAGCAGTAATGAAAAATTCTTTGAATTTCAAAGAGAGCAAAAATATAGGTAAATCAAAAGATTGTTTTTGTTCCACTTTGGACTTAAATGTTTAAGTTTATAAATTACATTTAATAAGCAAAGGCAACAAACAAACTGTTGTGAACCAAATGTATTAGGAACTCAGGATTGATAAAAACAAATGTTAAAAATTAAAAGGAACAAACTCTAATAGAATTTTTTACTTAAAGTTATTTCAAGACAAGAACATTTCCAACATTTACCTATGAATTATCAATGGTAATTTTTTTTTAATATAAGGAGGAGCAACCTTCACCTGCATAAACTAAACCCCTACTGTATCTTTAAGTTTCCCAACTGTTTAACTTCTGCAAATTATTTGCCAATATCCAATCCCTTTAATTCAGGCAACAAAATAAGACTGAGGTACAAGTACATCTTATTTGTAAAGGCTCTTCTTTCAAAGTATTAACAACATCATTTTCTAAGAATGACATTTACTTACAAACTCATTGGTGCTATCTCTTCTTCCAACTCTGCATTTCCTTTGTTATACAACTTTCCAAAATTATGTTTATTAATCCAATGAACCCAAAACAACCAATACTGACTGTACCTCAAGTACACAGGTATGACAGGCTCCCTTCTAAATAAGAATAGATATCAATGCCATTCAGCATAAATAAAGTAGATGCAAGGGCATCCCAGACAGAGAGAGTACAGACAGGGAATGTGATTAACTACAAGAAATATAAATTATCGATAATGAGTCTGGATAGATATCAACTAGCAGAATAAGGATTCAGAACTATATATCCATGGAAGTTGTATGCACATATACAAAGTGTATATTATTTTTTTAAAAAAGCAGAATCGAACAGTTTTACAAGTCTTATATCAGCAGTGCCATTGTGTATCTAAATCTCAGTTAAATGGGACTTAGTATACATTAAAGTGGACTCTGACTAGGTAGACCTATGAACTAGGAAGCAGTTCAAATAAAACAGCTTCCTAGAATCCCATATATATATATACTTCTTAATCCTAAGGAAGTCCAGCGATCTGACAAGGGCTCAGAAGTCTCTCCTTTACATGAGTATCATCAAAGCGTTAAAACCAGTGTTTCTCAAACTTTCGCATTCACCAGAATCTTCCGGATAGCTTCTTAAAACACAGATTACTGAGCTTGACCACCAGTTTCTGACCCAGTAGATCTAGAGAAGGGCTTGTTAACTTGCATTTTGAACAAGTTCCCAAGTAATGATGAGCAACATTTTGAAAACTTCTGATCTAAACCTAAATCTTTGCTCTTAAATATCATAAACTTTATTTATGCCTAATTTGAAATATGCTGAATTTTTCCAATTTGTAAATTTTTAGGGTCTTCAGGCTTCAAATAACTTTGAAAGGGAGCCAATGACAACTTAGTGTATCTAAAGTTCAGAAGCAACATCTCCTCCTCTGCTTGGAGCTCTCCAAGGTCCTGATAGCCTCCAAGCCTAGCAGTTCTCAATTGTGTGCCCAGGGATCATGAATGCAGATATAACTAGGACTCTCTCTTTTTTTTTTTTTTAACATTTGTTTTATATATAGAGAGAGAGAGAGCGCAAATGCGTGAGGCTGGGGTTGGGGGGCAGAGGGAGAGGAAGAGAAAGAGAAGCAGACTCCCTGCTCAGCACGGAGCCCAACGCAGGGACTCAAACTCAGGACCTGGAGATCATGATCTGAGCCGAAACCAGGAGTCGGAAGCCCAATGGACTGAGCCACCCTGGCACCCCTAGCCAGGACTCTTGACTTTCATTCTCCAAGATTTCCTACAATCATAACACTCAGCCAGAGACCTTACTTATATTCCCTACCCAATGTACAAAAAAAGTGAAGTGCAGAAGAGTCCAAGACCACTTCTACAAGATCACATACTAATCCAAGTCTCTCTACTGACAAAAACAAAAAAACCCAAAAAACTCCAGGCTTATACTGTAATAAGGATTATTTTTAGTCTTCTGGCAGACTAGTCAACTAACTACATCCCTCTTCCACTCTGAAGAATTCACATTTTATGTAAATAACAAGTATTACTGGCCAAAATTAGTAGCAAAGATGACAACTATGGGAACCGCAAAACCATGAGAATGGGTAAGTGGATTCTTTGAATCCTTTAGGGAGAGGTTTTCATCAATAGAGAGGGGCTACAGCCTAACAACATTGACAGGACCTAAAGGATCTAACAGTGATTTAAAAAAAAAAAAAGTCAAGTGTATAAAGATAATGATCCTTTTATTCTACCTCTAATTATGTTTCTTTTTAGTCTTCTCTCTTCTCCACCAGACTATTCATTCCTCCCTTGTCTTCTAACAACTCAATAGGTAACTGGGCAAAGGATGGTAACAATTAATGAGATAAAAATGTTAACGGCTCCTAAAAGAGTAAAGACTTAACCTCATTTATTATAAGAAATCCAAATTAAAACTATACTATGAGAAATTAAAGTCTGGGTTTTAATCAATAATGATGTACCAATACTGTTTTCTTAGGTTTGACAGAGTAATGTGTAATGGTAATTATTAGAGAAAACTGAAACCAGACAAGAGGTATAAAGGAACACTCTACTACCTTTGCAACTTTCCTATAAATCTAAAATTTTTCCAAAATAAAAGTTTTATTTAAAAGAATAATACACTGAGGTACATCATCTCTCACCTACCAGACTGGAAAAATTTTTAAAATTCAAAAGCAGTTTTTTTCATCAGGCTATGAGGAAATAAGCACTATCATACATTGTTAGTGGAAGTGTAAAATGGTGTAACTCCAATTTGGCAATTTCTGTAAGAAACAGATAAAATTCCACCTTTATGAAATTCTGTATGTTCACGGTTATTCACTTAAACCCTATCTGTAATAACAAAAATCTGGAAATAATCCAAGTTCCCTTCTATAGGAAACTGGTTAATAATCTGGCACATCCAAACACAAAGGACTATTATGCACCAGTAAAAAAGAAATGAGACCACGTTCTACATGCTGGTATGGGATAATTTCTAGACTACACTCTTACCAAAAAAAAAAAAAAAAAAAAAAAAAGGCAAAGTGCCAAAAAGTACATATAGTATGTTAACTTTTGTGTAAAAGGGGATATAAAAATATAAATTCCTATGTGTTTGAATTTGCGCAACAAAACCCTAAAAGAACACATAGCCTAATAAAAGTGGTTTCTTACAAGGGAAGAGTGACCGAAGGCTGTTTTCCATATACTTTTTATTTTGAAATCATATGAATGCATTACCTACTAAAAATAGTTATATTAATTTGTGAAAACAATTTTGTGTTTTAAAAATATATTCTGGGTCAGTGATCTCTATATACTACCTGAGATTCTTCTCTACTTTCTGTTCAGACCTCATATCTTTCTCATTCATTCTCAATGAATCATTCAATACAGAATGAGGTCAAAAGCCTCACTTAGACATCTGGGTGTAGGCAGTATCTGAGCTTAACCAGTACAAACTAATTCCACAATTATATATTTTATGTTTAAAAATACATATGCTATTAGTATCCAATAGTATAAAATTAATAAATAAGTCACAGAATGGAGTGCCTGGGTGGCTCAGCTGGTTAAGCTTCTGACTTGGGCTCAGGTCATGATCTCGGGGTCCTGGGATCAAGCCCTGCATCGGGCTCCCTGCAGGGAGTTTGCTTGTCCCTCTCCCTCTGCCCCTCCCCCAACCCTTCCTCATGCACACACTCTCCCTCTTAAATAAATAAAATCTTTGAAAATAATGTACCTCCACAGCCCACTAAATGGTTGGAAACATGAGAAATTAAATAACAGTATTTTTATAAACATTTGTTTTAATGGACTAGGAAATAAATTCAGTACAGTTATCAGAAAGTTTTGAAATAGGAATTTAAATAGATCTAAAAAATTCCAAACATATAAAACATAAATTGGAGGGCAATGAATAATTTCCATTACTAGAAAGACTCTTTACTGAACACTTTACCAAATGTTCTTTTCAAAAACCAGCCCTACCGGAGATAAATCTCACTTAAAAACATACATTTCAGATTTCAAAACATATTACAAAGCTATAATAATCTAATCAGTATACAGGCATAAAGATAGATATACAAACCAAAGGGAGCAGAGAGCCACAAAATAAACCCTACATAGATATCAAAATGGGGGCCAAGAGAAAGGATAGTCTCTTCAACAAATGGGGCTGGGAAAACTGGAAATTCATATGCAAAAAAAAAAAATTTAAGATGAAACTTTTTCTTACATTATATATAAATACTAACTAAAAATGAATTAAAGACCTAAACATAATACCTTTAACTATAAAACTCCTAGGAAAAAAAACAAACAGGAAAGCCTTCATGACACTAGGTTTAGCTACATCTTGCAGATGATACCAAAAGCAGGGGCAACAAAAGCAAAAACAGACAAATGGGACTACATCAAACTTAAAAATTTCTGTACAGCAAAGGAAACAATCAACAGAGTGAAAAAGCAACCAATGGAATGGGAGAAAATACTTGTAAACCATATATCTGATAAGGAGTTAATAACCAGAATACATCAAGAACTCCTAAACTCAAGAACAAAAAAACCCAATAAAAAATGAAAAGGACCTGAAGAGACATTTTTCTGAAGAAGGTATACAAATAGCCAACAAGCATATGAAAAGATGCTCAATATCACTAGTCACTAGGGAATTACAAATCAAAACCACAATGAGATACCACCTCCACCATCATCAGGATGGCCACTAACCCCCCCACCCCAATCACCCTTGTTGGTGTGAATGTGAAGAAAATGGAAGCTTGCACATCACTGGTAAGATAGCACAACAGTGCAGCTACTGTGTAAAACGGTGTGTGTGTGGGGGGGGGGTCCTCAGAAATTAAAATACAACTACAATGTGATCCAGCAATCACTCTTCCAGGTATATATCCAAAAAAAGTGAAAACAGGATCTCAAAGAGATATGTGAAGACCCACCTTCACTGCAATATTATTTACAACAGCCAGGAGACTGAAGCAACCTAAATGTCCATCAACAGATGAACAGAAAAACAAAATGTGATATATACATACAATGGGATGTTATTCAGTTTTTAAAAAGAATGAAATCTTGGGGCGCCTGGGTGGCTCAGTTGGTTAAGCGACTGCCTTCGGCTCAGGTCATGATCCTGGAGTCCCGGGATCGAGTCCCGCATCGGGCTCCCTGCTCAGCAGGGAGTCTGCTTCTCCCTCTGACCCTCTTCCCTCTAGTGCTCTCTATCTCTCATTCTCTCTCAAATAAATAAATAAAATCTTAAAAAAAAAAAAAAAAGAATGAAATCTTGTCATATGCTACAACACTGATGAACCTTAAGGACATTATGCCAAGTGAAATAAGGCAGTCACAAAAAGACAAATACACATGATTCCACTTATATGAAGTAACTGAAGTAGTCAAAGTCACAGAAACAAAGAGTGGAATGGTAGTTGCCAGGGGTTGAGGGGAGGGTGTAACAGGGAGTTAGTTGTTCAATAGGTACAGTTTCAGTAAGGCAAAATGAAAAACTTCTACTAAAGATCTGTTGTACAACAATGTGCATATAGTTAACAATACTACAATACAGACTTACAAATTAAGAGAGAACATTTGTTATGTTTCTTTACCACAATAAAACAACAACAATAATAACACCCCATTTTGACTTGAATCGAGTCATGAGGAAACAGGTAAACCCAAACTGAGAAACATTCTACAAAGTACCTGGCCTGTACTAAAAAATGTCAGTGGTAAGGGCACAAAAAGCCTTAGTATGACTAGCCTGAAGAGACGTGACAACTGAATGCGATGCACCACCTGAAGTAAATCAGGTTTTATCTAAAAAGAGTTCACTGCACACTAGCTTTTGAAAAAATTATAATAAACTCTTTTTAAAACCTAAAATCTTGTTTCTCCTTGAAATGAAAATTATATTTTACTAATGAAATTACTAATTTCCTAATATTTAAACACACAAATTCATATTTTACTAATAACAAAACCACAAATAATCTGGGTCTAAAACTCCTTGCTAATTAAAGTGTAAGTAGGGGTGCCTGGGTGGCTCAATCGGTTAAGCGGTTAAGCATCGGCCTTCAGCTGAGGTCATGATCTGGAGTTCCTGGGGTCCCCGCTCTGTTTTTCCTCTCCCTCTGCCTCCTCCCCCTTGCTCATCCTCTGTCTCTTTAAAAAAAAAAAAAAAATCTTAAAAAAAAAATAAAGTGTAAACAAAAAACCTTGAGTACTGGCTTGCTTTCTTACAGGTTCCTGCTGACTACTGAAGGACACAAAACAAATTCCTTGTAATATTACATAGCTTTGAAAACTATTAAAGCTAGTTAATGATGGAAATATGCTTATTAGTAGTAAGTAAAAAAGCAAAACCCACAAATACATACGTATATAGATACACACACATAATAAAACACAAATTTGGAAAAAAGGGAAGAAAAGATTTTTATCTCTGTTGCTTATCTCTGCAACACGGGATTCTTCTTCCTTTTTTTTTTTTTTAAAGTAATCTCCATACCCACTGTGAGGCTCAAAGTCACTACCCCAAGATCAAGAGTCACATGCTCTACTGACTAAGTCACCGAGGTGTCCTGGGATTATTATTCTTTTCTGCAATTAACATCTTATTTTTTATTATAGAAAATAAACCTCAACTTATCAAACCCCCATTCTATTTCCTTAGTTTCTATCAGAGAAACAAAGAAGATTCTTCTTAAAAAAAAACAAAAAAAAGATTTATTTCAAGAGATGGGTGGGTGCCTGGGTGGCTCAGTTGGTTAAGCACCTGCCTTTGGCTGGAGTCATGAACCAGGGGTCCTGGGATCGAGCCCTATGTGGGCTCCCTGCTTAGTGGGGGGTCTGCTTCTCCTTCTCCCTCTGCCCCCTCCCTGCTTGTGCTCTCTCCCAAATAAATAAAATCTTGAAAGAAAGAAAAAGAAAGAAAGAAAGAAAGAAAGAAAGAAAGAAAGAAAGAAAGAAAGAAAGAAAGAAAGAAATAAAGAGAAAGAAAGAAAGAAAGAAAGAAAGAAAGAAAAGAAAGAGAAAGAAAAAGAAAGAAAGAAAGAAAGAAAGAAAGAAAGAAAGAAAGAAAGAAAGAAAAGAAACTAAAAGACAGAGAAAGAAAAAGAAAGAAAGAAAGAAAGAAAGAAAGAAAGAAAAAGAAAGAAAGAAAGAAAGAAAGAAAGAAAGAAAGAAAGAAAGAAAGAAAGAAAGAAAAAGAAAGAAAGAAAGAAAGAAAGAGAGAAAGAGAAAGAAAGAAAAAAGATTTCTTTCAGAGAGAGGATGCAAGCATGAGCAGGGGGTGGGGGCAGAGGGCAAGGGAGAGAATCCCAAGCAGACTCCCTGCTGAGTACTGAGGCCAGATGTGGGGCTTGATCCCATAACCTGAGTCTAAACTAAGAATGGACGCTTAACCTACTGAGCTACCCAGATATTCCACAAAAGAGATTCTTAAGCCAGGGATGAGAAGTATTTTTGAACAAGGTCCAATTTAGGGTGAAAAGGGAGGATTTATTTAACCTCCACAGGGGTGGGGTAGGGGGTTCTTATATTCCTATCTCTGATTATTTTATTAACTATTGAAGAATGTGAGAAAAAATTATTTTAACCACTAAAATATTATCTTGGGTTATTTAAAAGGTAACATCATCATGGAGGCTGTTTTTATTTTTTCATCTTTTACATCACTTCTATTTTCCATTTTAGCCTCTTCTGAACAACCATGAGAAGTACTAGTAACTCTGATTTTTTCTTAAACAGATAGAAAAAATAAAGCCCACTTGACCAAGGTTCTATGAAGTCCAATTGATTCCACCCAAAGCAAATTTTATTGTTTGCCCACCATAGCGTTTAGCTGGAGGTTAAAATCAGTAACTGCCACACAGCCCTTTCCCAATTTGGACCTCCCTCCATGAAAATTGCAGGATTGTCTTCAGAGCTCCTCACTACCCTAAGCAAAACTGTAAAATGCGCTTTTATTACTTGTTTATATTACTCTCACGGTTCCCTTTTCTTCAAGCTTTTCTCTCTTCCTCGCATCTCCTTCATCCCCATGCACAGTGCTCTTCCATTCATCAATCAACCCTGCCAGGCCAAACCAAAAAAGTGTCATAACAGGTGTTTTTATCTGCCTTTCACGTCCAGGATTTCCTTTTCTATCAGCAGACAACCTATCCTCTATCCTGCAATTTATCCATCACACACACAAAAAACAAATGAAAAAAGGAATCCTTTACTTGCATTGTTGATTCTATCATCAACCACATTTGAATAGAAATGTATTTGTTTAATGTGTATCAGTATTTGCATCTTAGAATGATGAGCCATGACTGAAAAACAGTATATCAGAGTTAAGTAGGCACACTCTGGAGCCAGAGGGTTCAAATTCTGACTCTTCCACTTGCTAGCTGTATTACTTTGGGCTCTATATGTAGTATTTTTTTTTTTTAAGATTTTATTTATTTGACAGAGACAAAGCGAGAGAAGGAACAAACACAAGCAGGGGGAGTGGGAGAAGGAGAAGCAGGCTTCCCGCTGAGCAGGGAGCCCAATGCGGGGCTCGATCCCAGGACCCTGGGATCATGACCTGAGCCAAAGGCAGACGCTTAATGACTGAGCCACCCAGGCGTCCTTTATGTGATATTTTTCTTAAAAGGGGGATAAAAACACTAGCTGCCTTATAAGGCTCCTTTAAGGCATAACTGACTTAATACATGTAAAACACTAAAAGGACCTGGGCAGGGCAATCAGTAAATGCTATTTTACTATGCCCTTTACCCATAACTGTGGAAAGAAAAGTTTAGTCTTCTATTAAAATTGTCAGGAAATAAGCATATAAGAAAATATTTTTATAGGAAGGCAGCCCATTAAGTTGTATTATGGGGGTAAGATGAGAAGGAAATTTAGTCTTTTATGGTAGATAGGGAGACACACAAAATGCTAAAGGTGCCAACTCTCAGGGCAGTGTGGTGTCACTGAAGAATCTTCCATGGAAATGTCAGTTAGCTAGGTGAATATGCTAAAAGCCTATTTCTGGTAACTCCTATTAACAAAATCAGGTATGCTGGGTTACATCACAGTATCATCTTTGTGTGGCCCTGCAGGAGAGTTCTAAGTGCTTCAGCGCCAGGAAACATGCACTGAAATATGCAGCACCTTAAAACCAGTCTTACTTTTTTGCTTTTGTCTATTAATTACATCATGGCTAAAATATGCACTATTATGCATCAAACTTACCTTTTACTGTAGTGTCTTTGTTTTCTCTTGAATTTCTTTAGCCACGGTCTTTAATTTGTGATGCTGTATTTTACTCAGGCATCCCAATTTTTAAATTTTTTAATAGTGGGCATAAATAATAAATGCATAAAGGCCCCAAAGGCACTCTTCTTTGTACTATGACTTCTTTTTCATCTCTCTAGCCAGACCACCAAATGATTATTGTGCTTTTTCCCAAAACACCTGGCATTACTTTAATACTTTCTGAGTTTTGGGTTTCCTCCTTCCTGCATTAGTAGCTACCCAGGTACTGCTCTACCATTTCAGCCTTCAGACCCACACTCACAGCTTTACCTAAGAATAGGAGGCTCAGCATAATCCTGAGAACAGAGATCCTTAGAGACAGTTGATCTGAATGTGGGTTGCCCTTAGGGTCTAGCCTGGCTTACTATTCCTATTACCGTGCCTCCAAATCACCCCAACGTGGGATCTAGCTTCACCTGGAATGTGTTCTCCACAAATCCGATACACTCTCCTTCTGTACTCATAGGATTGTTTTTTTCTAATATTTATTTAAATGTGTGATTCATTTCACGAGATCTGTGCTCAATTTAACTGCTTAATACACACCTAGTAACATTTTTATAAAAAGTGATGTTCTTAGAATGCATCCTTTTCACCAAGAGTTCTACTGTATAAACAAAGCAATGCTCTTCATTTGGGATCTTTTCCAACTCTTACCAATCAAAACATTTTTGTCCCACCAGGGTAAAGGGTCAATTATCATCATTTTTGTTAATGAGAACAGCAAAGGACACTGCAAGGATAATGAGACTGAAGTTAGATGTTAGGCCAGCATCTATCTCACTCCTGCTGAAAACCTAGTGGAATATACAGGTCCACTTTACATTGAGTAAGTAGAATTTTTCTTCTTTTCCCAATATTGACTTGACAATGGTCAGCTTTATCAGACTGAGAAGCCACCCTCACATGTACTGAAGTGCATATTAGCATAATGCAAAGACTGGCACTTTCCCAGGGTTTTATTATCTTTGCTGAAGATACAAATAGCAGAAGTCAATCTCCTTTCAGTAAGTTCCTCTCCCTGCCTGGCAGGTAACAAGGAGGTGCTACTTCCCACCTATCCCGTCCTCCTGAACTCTCCTCTCTTTCAGCCAAGAAGCAGGTGAGATGGTCTACTGATATGTATTTGTAGGTGTAATGCAGTGAGACAAGGAAGAGACCTTTCCTTTCAAAACAACATAAGGAGTCCTATTTTCAAGAACCATTTAGCTGAGTTCAAAACTAGACACAAATTAGCTTCAGAACACTTATGAAACAATACTGAAACAGTATCTCAAGTTCCTTCATGTTCTAAAATTCTGAAATACTTAATGTTAACAGCAAAATTTTACCATATTAAATAAAAGGGGTAATGGAAGGTCAAAATGAAGAACTTACTACAATGTAAACAAAGTCATCTCCTCAAGGAGAAAAGTCTGGGTTCTCAATTTGATGAAGTTCTTAAATTCCAAAAGGCATGAAGGAATTAAAATATCTGGGGTGAGGTACCCAAAGTAAATCTGTTGTAACAGTAAGTAAAACGGAGACAGCATCTTACGCATGTGTCATCCAACTGACCAGTATGCAGAATTAGCCAAATGAGGTACAGTTTAAGTATCTTAGGTCATCAAAGACTATATGCCTCCAAGATGCTTCCAATCTGTAAAGAATACCCCAGTTTGTTCTGATTAAAGAAGTTCCTCAGACTACCAATACAGATGACTATGGAGAAATAGCACTGAAAGAGACAGGAAGACACAATGTTCTCCCATCCACACCAAGACCAGAATCATTCCACTCCCAACTCCTTCTTGTCCTAAAATAACATTGTTGTAAATAATAGAGCTCACTTTTCATTTCCAACTTGGATCCACACAGGTCCTCAATTTCACTGTACATACCAATAACTTCATTGTTATATTTGGTTCTGTGTACAATTTTGAGTCCTACAAGATCAGTGTCTCAAAAATGCCATGGTGTATATACTTTTATCTTCAATCATCCATTCATTCACTCATTTATTTATTCAGCAAATATTAAATTGCATACCTAACCACACGCTAGGTACTACTGGGCAGTGAAATTAAAAGGAAAAATGTGTGCCTGTTCTTAATGACTGTTATAGCCTAGTGAAACAACACAGCGCGAACAATCACAACTGAAGGTGGTTAATGCCACAGTGAGGGTGTGCACATGACACAGGAGGGCCTGAGATAAACAGTTTGCTTAGAGAAGGCTGCTAAATGTAATCCTGGAGACGAGACATAGAGAACAAGTTATATTTTAACAAGAGGACTGAGGTAAAGGGGTATGTGAAGGCGTGAAGATATGAGAAAAGATGGCGTAAGTCAGAGTGTTGCAAGGAGCTCATTATTTTGTAGCTGAAAGTGCAAAGGGTTAGAGGAATTGGAAAAAAAAATTGTATTGAGCCTGTATTCTGGGATTGTATGGTGAATGAGGTAAAATTCTGCTGCTAAGAAGCTTACCATCTAGAGAAAGAAACCTTCACTTCCAACAGCTCATTTCAGTACAGTTGGTGTTCTAGTGAAGAACCCACAGGGAACTGTGGCTGGATAGGCACAGAGAAGGGCCTTAAAATACAACATAAAATTTTATCCGATAGACAAGAGACTCTTTGAACAACTCTAAATGGATAATAATCACATTAGTGGCAGTGTGGACCAATAAAGAAGCTTCTGCCAAAAGCCCAGGCAATCAATGTGAAGTAAGCCACCCTACTGTGGCAATTGTACAATGTCTTTTTCTAGCCAAGCAAACGGGGGATACTTTCAAATCTATTGTATAAAGAGCAAAATGAAAAAGCCAGTGCAGTATTTTCTGGAATTCTTTATACTTAAGGATACAGAAAGAAGTTATGTCAAAAAATGTTTAAAAACCCCTCCTTGAGGGATGCCTCACTGGCTCAGTCGGAAGAGCATGTGACTCTTGATCACGGGTTTGTGAGTTCAAGCCCCACACTGGGTGTAGAGATTACTAAAAATAAATAAATACACTTTAGAAAAAAACCCCTTCCTTGAAAAAAAAATCTCAATGATAACATGAATTTAAATTTTAGTACAGACAAGTTTAAGGCCAGTAATAGGCATAGTAGTAAGCAAACTGTGGAGTATCAATTTGATAGAATTAATAGGCACTGAAAATGACAATCACAGACTATATTCAAATCTAAGAAATTTAAAATGTACATAGAAAAAAACAGAATAAAAATTTGTATGTGCAAGAGCATATTGTGTATAGTATGTAGAATACATATGTTGACAGACTAAAAGAAAAAAATGAAAGTTAAAATAATGTTCTATTATTTTTATTCCATCTTCTATGGTAATAGAATTAAGTGAAATTTAAAAGCCAACCCAAGATTCATATTTATTGTATCTAATGGGCTTAACCCAGATAGGTTACACCCAATTTCTTCATTCTTGGTTTTCTAGGATGGTTTTTACATATGGTCCTGATGTCCAGCTACACTGTTACTAAAATACAAAACAACAACAAACACACACTTTGGCTTGAAAAATCCTTATAATTCCTATTATGAATATGAACAGCTATCTCCTTCCCAATACAAAGGTAAGGCAAATTCAACAAGCTAAAGGGGTCAAAGTCCAAGAATACAGAGGAAACAAATCACATAAACAATTTCCGCATCGTATTTCTCTTGAATGCTTCAGAGAAGAGTCTCTGGAAAATGGTTCTGATACCTAAGAGCCTTTTTTATTTTTATTTTTTTAAAAGATTATTTATTCATTTATTTAAGAGAGAGAATGAGATAGAGAGCATGAGAGGGGGAGGGTCAGAGGGAGAAGCAGACTCCCTGCCTAAGAGCCTTTTTAAAAGCCATTTAAAAACGATTCAGTCAACAAACATACTATTTATTGTATATCTAAAGCCATGCACTTTAAAGATACAAAGAGAAAATAAAACATTGTCCCTGCCCCAGGAGCTCATAGTTTAAAAGGAGAGAAAGAATAGTTACAAATAATTGCAATGAAGTATGATGAGTCCTCTAATAGAGGTATGTACGAAGATACTGAGATGAGTAAAACACAGAGGTGTTTCAAATGAGAAGCGTCAGGGTAAGCTTCTTAGGGGAGTTAGGTCTTAGATGAGTTACAGGAGGGGAAAGATGACTTGAATAGCATGTGCAAGGAAGTGTGAAACATGAAACAACCAGGCAAATGTAAGTAATTTTACATTAGTTTCTATGGTAAAGAGAGTGAGGGGAAGAACAACAGGAAATGAGGTTAATGGAGTAGACAGGGAAAAAAAATCACAAAGAGTCTTGTATTCAAACTAGAGAATTTGGCTATTACTGAATTCTGTCAAATCTAAACTGCCATTAGTTATAAGGTGAACCATGACTTGATGTACTATAAGAAGAAAAAAAAAGCTTTCTGCTGGAGTCTATTAAGTTTAATAGAATACTCCTGCACAAAGATATACTAACAAGTGGCAACAACCTCAGTGTAAGGTAAAGAAATAAACCAGCTATGCAAAAAATTACAGCAAGGAACTTCATTTCTCAACTTGCCCTTAGGTGAGAAAGGAGGAGGGAAAATTCTCCCCGTGAGAAGTGAACTCTAGGAAGGTCTGCAGCCTGAACTAAAGCTACCAGTGTGGTCTAAAAACAAACAAAATAAACAGCGAAGACTTTAAAATGGTCTCCTGTTGAAGTGTCCCTAGATGCTTGGCAGAAACAAATGCAGATTTTCTTTAGATAAACTAGACCTAAATCCAGGACAACAATTTAATATGCAATCTCATTTCAAAAATGATCAATAAAAAAAATGTGCATCTTAGAACTGATGGAAAACAGTCAATCTTATAGTCTTAAATCTGGAGAGGTTTCATAATTACCTGCAGAACTTTTTTATTACCAGGCCACATACCTCAGACAGGTAGGCCTAAAGCAGAGCCCTGGAATCTCTATTTTAACAAGCTACGCAAGGCTTTTTCTTACACAATCAGACAAGATACCAAAACATCAGCATCTGTTTGAACCATCCCCTGAAAACCCCTACTGTAGACAATAAAGAATAGTATGATTTTAAAACCAGGGAATAATTAGATCAGACTGACAACTTTAAGAAGACCACTCTGGTGCCAGTGGACTTTGTGGAGAAGATACATTAGAAGAGGGTAAGGAAAAGCAATGGAGAAGTAGTAGATATAATAAGAAATTACGGAAATAGTTTTAAGGCAAGATATCGTGATTAAATATAACAATGGGGAGAAAAGAGTTATCAAGGAGGCAGAAATGGAATTTTATAAAAATGAGATGAAGGCAAAGGGGTATAATCTAATTCTAAAAACTTTCTGAAGATTCACCCATAATCAGCATTATAGCCACTAGGCCTTTAAAAATAAACGTTAAATTTGAGTACAGTAATCCACCAACTTTTAGATGTATAATAATAAGGTGTAAGTGCTACACAAAATTCTGTACTAAATATCAAATGTTCCAAATGCAACTAACACTCAAAATGATTTCCAAGTTCAGATGTTAAGCACAGAGAGATTTTATTCCTTAATGTTTTACATTTCTGTGAATTAATGTATATGCACTAAAAAATTAAAATCTCTTTGGGCATAAAAGAGAGAAAGGATCTTCACTAGTTGACAAATTTAAATTACATACAGAAAACAATGAATCAACAAACTTACGTTGAATATGAATGAACTGTTTTGGCTGTTTAAACTCTCCTTTGTACAAGCGATTGTAATAGTTGACGTTGCTCTCTGCCTCAGGAACTGGAATGACCATACTCTCTTTTTTTTCTCTAAACACTTGCTGTGCTGAAATAGCTCGCTGTAAGTGATGTTCCTGGAAAACGTAAAATAGGCAACGTAAGTCATTTTAATAATGTTAATTCAATGCTTAATTCTATTTAAAATTTACTTTGTTTAATAACTGCAAGGTGACTTAAGAATTAATTATAAACAGTTTCTTTGCCATAGAACTATAGAAAACATTGCCAATGATATCTCTGAATACTTGTGCTCATCCTGATATCACCTTAGATGTTTATAATTTTATTAAGTAGAATTTTCTTTAAAGATCATACACATATTCACAAACTAGAACTTAACATCTCAATTAAAAGAAAATTGATTCCTTGTTTGCTAAATTAACAGAGGTGTTTGTCACCAATACCAGAATATGGGAAAATATGAGAATGACAGGAAAAGATTTGTCACAGGTTTTAATTATCTTCTGCAAGTACAAACCTGAAACTGCAACAGTACAAAATACTGAATAACTCAAAGAAAAAATTATGTTCAACAGACTATATTACTATCACAGCAAGAAATATTTTTAAACTCAGGTTAAACAAAAGTTCCTTTAAAATACATCCTGATTCTAGTAACTTTCATTGTCTCTATCACTTAATACCTACTTTCTCCCTTGACCCACAAGGGACCATGCTCAACAAAGTAGTTTTACTTTGTAGAAAGCAAATTAGGTCATGTAACTCCCCAATAGATCCCCTTCATACTCAGATTAAAGATTAAAATTATCACTGACTTATAAGGCCTTATTTCTCTCTGACCTTATCTTCTACCTCTCCCTACCCATCCTTTATTGTAGCCACACTGCCTTTCCTTCAGGTTCCTAAATATCCAAAAGGAATGCTTTTGAAAATTCCTTCAAGTCTCATCTTATCAGAGAGGCCTTCTGTGATTTATCTAAAAGATAAAAAAGAGTACTGGCTAAGAATTTATCAGTGTCATTCTTTCAATACATTTCAGAGCACCTAGTAGACACCAGATACTAAGAGTGAATGAGAGACTCTGCTATTAAGGAACTTAGCTAGTAGAAGAGAGATATCTAAGTATGCAATCATGTTTGGACTTGACAAGCATGTCTCTTCTCAATTAGTCAAACCACTGTCTAAGGAGGATAGAAAAAGATATCCAAGGAAAGTAACATCGAAACTAAAACTTTCAGGATCAGGGTGCCTGGGTGGCTCAGTTGGTTGAGCATCTGCCTTCGGCTCAGGTCATGATCTCAGGGTCCTGGGATTGAGCCACACATCAGGCTCTCCACTCAGCAGTGAGTCTGCTTCTCCCTCTCCCTCTGTGATCGCTTTCACTCTCTCTCAACTAAATAAAAAAATCTTTAAAACTTTCAGGATCGATAAGAGATTTAGATTTAGCAAGGCAAAGACCAAAAAGAAAAAAAGAAAAGAAGAAAGAATCAGGCAAACAAAATGTCCAAAATAGACAAAAGCTCAGAGACATTCAATAAAAGGCAAGCAATTGA
Organism: Zalophus californianus; assembly: GCF_009762305.2. NCBI lineage: Eukaryota > Metazoa > Chordata > Mammalia > Carnivora > Otariidae > Zalophus > Zalophus californianus. Next base: position 114,897,020 of record NC_045597.1, on the reverse strand, counting down.
GATAAAAGACACGTGGGTGGGTGCTAGCTTAGATTTGAGTTTTTCCACTTTCAATACCAGAAGAAATGTTTTTCTTCATAGGGTAAGATCCCAAGTTGGAGCACTAAATACACTTCTCCATACAAATAGTACTATCAA